>NW_027362774.1:30540408-31286823 GCF_046119375.1 Phyllobates terribilis | reverse complement strand
CCTCTCTCCCTCTCTCCCCTCTCTCCCTCTCTCCCTCCTCCTCTCTCTCTCCCCCTCTCCTCCCCCTCTCCCTCCCCCTCCTCCCCCTCTCTCTCCCCCTTCTCTCCCCTCTCTCTCCCCCTCTCTCTCCCCTCTCTCTCCCCCTCTCTCTCCCCCTCTCTCTCCCCCTCTCTCTCCCCCTCTCTCTCCCCCTCTCTCTCCCCCTCTCTCTCTGTAGAGTGTAAGCTCTTATGTCAGTGGGGGTCTCTCTCTCTCTCTCTGTCTCTGTCTCTGTCTCTGTCTCCTGTAGAGTGTAAGCTCTTATGGTCAGCGGGGTGTCAGTATTGTCATGGTTATTGGTTTCCTGATGTACTGCTCTCAGGTCTATGTCGGTGCTATGTAATAAAGGTGCGGCAGTGTCCCTGGAGCCACAGATAGCAGGCTGCTGACATTGTGCTATCTCATGGGACTATCACAGAGGTCGTTGATGTTCTCGGTGTTCAGCAGATGATTGTCTGCGGTCGGAGCAGTGACGGCCCCTTCCCTATAATGTCCAGGTGAGATCCTGCGACCTGAGATCAGTGATGGTCTGCGGGATCTCTGTGTTACAGGTGCGGTGGTGACACGATCGCCTGTATTGTGCCGCTGGTGGTCATGTGACTGCAGGCACTGGGTGAAGGAGCGGTGACCTGTGAGTTATCTGACCCCGCTCATAATAAGTGACGAGCGCTGGGACGTGTTCAGACCTTGTAGCCTGTGCTCGGACCGCACCTTGCTGCTAATCTCAGCTCTATATAAAGCACGGGGACACATGCAGGGAATGCTGGGAGATCTCTGCAGGCTGCACACCACTGTTCTTCACTAATCAGATCTTCACAGGCCACAATTACAGAATCCACAGAGATCCGAGCCCGTCTGATGGAGGGGTGTGCGTCCTGCACACCTGTAACTGCAGCTCTGGCTGTGACTGGAGTACAGGCATGATGTCCCTGCCGTTTGCTGCATCTAATAATCAGTTTTTTGTGACTTTAGGAGAGGAGGCTGATCCCCCTCAGGTGGAGACGCAATATGGTAAACTGCAGGGGAAGACGCTGTCTGCGACGGGAACAGACAGAACCGTTCACGCCTTCTATGGAGTCCCCTTCGCTAACCTCCTGTTGGTGCATTGAGATATGCATCCCCCGAGCCCCCGAGTCCTGGAGCTCAGTGCGAGAGGCCTCAGACTATGCCCCCATGTAAGTGCACTTAGAATGGTGTGGCAGAACTCCGGAACACATTCATACACTAATAGAATGGTGTGGCAGAACTCCGGAACACATTCATACACTAATAGAATGGTGTGGCAGAACTCCGAACACATTCATACACTAATAGAATGGTGTGGCAGAACTCCGAACACATTCATACACTAATAGAATGGTGTGGCAGAACTCCGAACACATTCATACACTAATAGAATGGTGTGGCAGAACTCCGGAACACATTCATACACTAATAGAATGGTGTGGCAGAACTCCGGAACACATTCATACACTAATAGAATGGTGTGGCAGAACTCCAGAACACATTCATACACTAATAGAATGGTGTGGCAGAACTCCGAACACATTCATACACTAATAGAATGGTGTGGCAGAACTCCGGAACACGTTCATACACTAATAGAATGGGTGGCAGAACTCCGGAACACGTTCATACACTAATAGAGATGGTGTGGCAGAATCCGGAACACATTCATACACTAATAGAATGTGTGGCAGAACTCCGGAACACATTCATACACTAATAGAATGGTGTGGCAGAACTCCGGAACACGTTCATACACTAATAGAATGGTGTGGCAGAACTCGGACACGTTCATACACTAATAGAATGGTGTGGCAGAACTCCGGAACACATTCATACACTAATAGAATGGTGTGGCAGAACTCCGGAACAGTCATACACTAATAGAATGGTGTGGCAGAACTCCGGAATATATATATATATCTGTGTTCCAAATTATTATGCAAATAATATTTTCTCAGAATTTTCCCACATTCCCTATATGAATTGCAGTCATTGTAATTTCCAGTCTAATAACTATTAGAGTACTATTGAAAGGTTTTTGTACAATCTACCGATAACAGGAGATTTTTAAAAAATAAAACACTCAAAATGCATGTTCCAAATTATTATGCACAGCAGAGTTTTCAACCTTTTCATTTTAATAAAGAACAAAAAAATGGTCATTTGTGAAATTCTAAGCATTAGCCGTTAGTTACACACTGAAATCAAAACAGTTTTCAACGTCAAAACTTTATTCTAGGTGATGTTACATTTTCACATAGGACCCCTTGTTGGAAAGGAGCTTCTGAACTCTCTCGTCCATTGAATTTGGTCAGGTTTTGGATGGTTTCTGCTTCAATTGTTTGCATGAGGACAGAATACCCTCCCAGAGCTGTTGCTTAGATGTGAACTGCCTCCCGCCATCATAGACACTCCTTTTGATGATGCTCCAGAGGTTCCAATGGGGTTGAGGTTCAGGGGAGCATGGGTGCCACACCATAAGTTTGTCCCCTTTTATGCCCATAGCAGCCAGAGATGCAGACTGTGTTATGTGCAGCATGAGACGGGGCATTATCATGCATGAAATGATCTCGATGGTCCAGATGGATGGAGTGGAGATGGCTGATTGATGGACACCCGTGCAAACACGGCTACGGCGCTAACAAGGAGGAGGTGGAGTAATGTTTTGGGCTGGAATCCATGGGGAGAGAGATTGTCGGCCCTTTTAGGGATCCTGAAGGGGGAAAGATGAACTCCATAATGTATGTGGAGTTTCTCAAACAGCACTTCCTTCCATGGTTCAAGAAGAAGAACCGTGTATTCCGCAGCAAGATCATTTCATGCATGATAATGCCCCGTCTCATGCTGCACATAACACATCTGCATCTCTGGCTGCTGTGGGCATAAAAGGGGACAAACTTATGGTGTGGCACCCATGCTCCCCTGACCTCAACCCATTCAGAACCTCTGGAGCATCATCAAAGGAGTGTCTATGATGGCAGGAGGCAGTTCACATCTAAGCAACAGCTCTGGGAGGGTATTCTGTCCTCATGCAAAACAATTGAAGCAGAAACCATCCAAACCTGACAAATTCAATGGACGAGAGAGTTCAGAAGCTCCTTTTCGGACAAGGGGTCCTATGTGCAAATGTAACATCACCTAGAATAAAGTTTAGAGTTGAAAACTGTTTGATTTCAGTGTGTAATAACCGGCTAATGCTTAGAATTTCAAAAATGACCATTTTTTGTTCTTTATTAAAATGAAAGGTTGAAAACTCTGCTGTGCATAATAATTTGGAACATGCATTTTGAGTGCAGTTTGAGTGTTTTATTTTTTAAAATCTCCTGTTATCGGTAGATTGTACAAAACCTTTCAATAGTACTCTAATAGTTATTAGACTGGAAAATTACAATGACTGCAATTCATATAGTAATTTGGGAAAATCTGAGAAAATATTATTTGCATAATAGTTTGGAACACAGTGTATATATATATGCATCTTATACATCTTACAGATGTCTACAGGATCATCACGCAATGGAGCAGTTATTCCAGGCAGTGAAAGCCAAAGTTAGTTTACCCCCGGTGTCTGAGGACTGTCTGTACCTAATGTATTCACACCTGCGGATCGAGTGAAGGAGGAGAAGCTGCCGTAAGTCACGTGTTTATCGTGTCACTAACAGTCCTATATAATTGCTGCTGTTGTAGATGCAGACTTTACAGCTTTCACTTATGTGTGCGCTGATGCCGTGCCCATGGCGGTCCCTTATGATGCTAATTGGAGGCACGTGAGAGAATCTCATTCACACTGACCTGCATTCCCTATTAGTAAACAGCTTCTACTCATTGCCCAGGTCATGGTGTTCATACATGGAGGAGGCCTGATGATGGGGGGAGCCATGATGTTTGAAGGTTCTGCACTGGGTGCCCATGAAAACGTTGTAGTTGTTTCCATCCAGTACCGGCTGGGGCTCCTCGGCTTCTTTAGGTAATGTCTATACGATCAGCGACTTTAATGTTCAGGGGTAATCTGCCAGCCTGTCATACCTGGTGTCATACCTATTGGACCTTGTCAGTCTTTGTGCACATTGCTCTGCAGGGAGCCACTGGGTTAAGGTCCTTTTACTTCCTAAAGTCTCCCCATTTTATTAACCTCTGTTTCCTTGTCACAGCACTGGAGATGACCGCGCTCCTGGGAACTACGGCTTCTTGGATCAGGTTGCAGCTCTCCAGTGGGTTCAGGAGAACATTGCAGATTTTGGAGGGGACCCCGACTCTGTGACTATATTTGGGGAGTCTGCGGGGGAATCAGCGTCTCTGCACTGGTGAGCAGTCGTGATGCTGATATTTTGCTCCTTATTGAGGCTCTGATTGGACGGTTGCTCTATAGGTGAAGGTAAGGACTTACTGTTTAACCCTTAATGATCCTGTCTCCTTCTGTGTTTCTTATATTCAGGTGGCGTCTCCACTGGCCAAAGGCTTATTCCACAGAGCTATTGCTGAGAGTGGTGTAGCCATAATGCCGGTTTGGTGGCCAAGTCTAAAGAAGAAAGTGTGTTTTACAGTAATGTAAGTGACTTGCACCAGAAAATTATCCACTTTGCGGCTGATGACCCAGCGCCTTGAGTAAACGTGACGGCAATCATCCGATCAATGACCAAAGCGCTCGTTTGACGGGTGACTGGATCCTTCATGCACCGTCCAGTGTAACCTGGTGCTTTGCTGCTGGATACCGATGATTGCAGAATTTGTCAGCCGCTGAACCGACCATTGAACGACTGCCTATCGGGCGCGGTTGTGTTATTAGGCCGGTACTCCTCGGATCCATCGCTGTAGAATTACCAGAACTTTAACAAAAATATAGCAATCTCCAAATCCTCCCTGCACTATTCTGCACTTGCCGAGTGTAATATTATGCAATCGTGCGTTAATATCTGTTGGCCACTTGATGGCGCTGTGGGTCTATACTTATAAGGTAGTAGCAGGGAATTGTGGGCCATGTGGCTGAGGCCACATCCAGTGTCTGGGGAGTCTGCATTGCTGAGGCAGCCGACACCACGTGGGAGCCTGTCAGGTGTGTGACGCTGGAGACGAGCGAGGGGGCAGCAATGGGGGTAACAGTGACCCTTTGCTTGTATCAGATTTCCTTTCACTTCTGCAGATTGTGGCCAATATTTCGGGCTGTGGTTTGGACGCGCTGGTGGACTGTCTGAAGGCGAAATCTGAAGAAGAGATGCAGTCTCTGGTTGTCTCTATGGTACGGTCAGTGCAGTCATAGGGTTCATTATCATTGTAAAGGACATATCGATATTCATGCTATAGTTACTTTTATAATTACTTCATTTTTTGATTGCTTGCTTCTAAAATCATGTTGTTACTCCTTGCATAGCATACATTCTTTTATTCTTTTCTCCTGCTTCACATTCAATTTTCTCTCAAGAACATTCTATGAAATGCCCTGCTCCTGTTATCTAACTAGTCTGAGCCGGGATGTACGACCTTGTAACTTTCCATCATGTGCCGAACTAACGAGAATATGACCATATGTGTCTTTCCGTAATAATTGTACTAACATTGGTTTAAGCCTGTAGTATGGCTGTAGGTGATTGGCTATTGATATACTCAAAACAATATATAATGCTAAGTAAAATAAACTGGATTAGAGATTCTCTGAATCCTCCCATACAGAGCTCTGTCTCCGTCTGGTTCCCTGATTGCAATCAACCTTGTAACATAATAATTTGACACTCACTTGGTCAACCGTGAAGGGTCATTGCTGCCCTCCCTCAACACCATGAATCCGCACCACTCCTGACTCCCAGTAATGCCAGGGAATATTCACCAGTTCCATCTGCGTCACTGATTTCCTATTGTCAGAAAGATGTGCAGAATTGTGAATGCAGCTCTGGATCTGAAGAAAAGCATATTACAAAATCTGCAGCACCTCCAATCAAGTAACCTCCACGACCACACCTCTTGTCCTCTGCCCCGGTGGCCCCCACGACCACACCTCTTGTCCTCTGCCCCGGTGGCCCCCACGACCACACCTCTTGTCCTCTGCCCCGGTGGCCCCCCCCCCCCTCCATCACCACACCTCTTGTCCTGTGCCGCGCCCCCCCCCTATGGCCACACCTCTTGTCCTCTGCCCCGTTGGCCCCCCCCCCTCCATCACCACACCTCTTGTCCTCTGCCCCGGTGGCCTCCATCAGCACACCTCTTGTCCTCTGCCCCGGTGGCCCCCACGACCACACCTCTTGTCCTCTGCCCCGGTGGCCTCCATCAGCACACCTCTTGTCCTCTGCCCCGGTGGCCTCCATCAGCACACCTCTTGTCCTCTGCCCCAGTGGCGCCCCCCCCCCCCCTCCTCCATCAGCACACCTCTTGTCCTCTGCCCCGGTGGCCTCCATCAGCACACCTCTTGTCCTCTGCCCCGGTGGCCTCCATCAGCACACCTCTTGTCCTCTGCCCCAGTGGCGCCCCCCCCCCCCCCCTCCTCCATCAGCACACCTCTTGTCCTCTGCCCCAGTGGCCTCCATCAGCACACCTCTTGTCCTCTGCCCCAGTGGCCTCCATCAGCACACCTCTTGTCCTCTGCCCCAGTGGCGCCCCCCCCCCCCTCCTCCATCAGCACACCTCTTGTCCTCTGCCCCGGTGGCCTCCATCAGCACACCTCTTGTCCTCTGCCCCAGTGGCCTCCATCAGCACACCTCTTGTCCTCTGCCCCAGTGGCCTCCATCAGCACACCTCTTGTCCTCGGCCCCGGTGGCCTCCATCACCACACCTCTTGTCCTTTGTCACTGAAATCTGATCCAGCCAGCTTCAGAGCAGCGCTTACAAGATAGACTTTAACCCAGTCCATGAGCAATCCTTAATAAAAGTAATAATCCCTCCATTCATGATTTCTAATAACTAAACTGTAAAGTTGACAAACACTTTGTAAATTTACCCTCTAAAGAACTAGAGAATAATCCTATAAATCACCACCACCTTATTAACGACTGCGGTGATAGAGCATTTAATAATTTCTCTGTAAAGGTTTGGGGGTCTTGAGGTTGAGGGTGCGCAGTTGGGTTTCACCTTCCACTTTTCTCCTGCCTCTGCAGAAGATGATGGCTTTGCCTGCAAGTGTTGATGGCTCCTTCTTCCCTAAAGCCGCAGAACAGATTATGGCTGATAAAGAGGTGAACAGCGTTCCTTTCATGACCGGAGTCAACAACCAGGAGTTTGGATGGATCCTGCCATCGGTAAGACTGACCGAGGAGGAAACGCTGAGATCCTTCTGATGATCTTTACACCATTGACCATTCTCCTCCTTATTCTACCCTCAGGCGATGAACATCTCAGGCTTTCGAGAAGGAATGGAGAGAGAGGTGGCAGAAGAAATGCTGAAGACCTTCCCCATTCTGGTAAGAGCGCTGCTGCCAGGAGATGACCATCGCTGAGGGGGGATTATGGGCACTTAGAGGGCAAAATGTGCATGATTGTAAGCCACTGACCCCATATACCAGTGTGGTAGCCACCCCAAGATGACCAGCCATCCTACCATTCTTCTGTGCCAACCTGATCCTGCGGGGCCCTTACTTGCCCACCATGTCCTGACGTCCACATCCTGCAGAGTGTACGAGTCTCTGCTCCTCATTTGCCCGATGACCTTCGCCAGGAGCAGAGGCCTTCAGCCGTCATCTTCTACCACCTGCTTTGGATCTTCTCGTCTTCTGTGATCTCTCCGCTTGTGGTGATATTCTGGGGATATTGATATATTTCAGGGTCCATTCAGCAGCGCCACCAGCTTCCTGATAGACGAATACATTGGAGATGTGACTGATCCTGACGAAATCCGTAACCGCTTCGTAGATCTGGTTGGAGACCTTGTCTTTGTCATCCCAGCACTACGAACGGCCAAGTACCACCGAGGTACGATGCCCGAGATGGAGAATGACCTCCGCACATATCTTGTGTCCCACATACATAGGATGAAATGACGGGGAACGCAGTCACCTCCTCCTTATGGTGTTGGGGGTTTCTGCAGAACATTGATCTTTCTTCTGAACCTCACAATCTTTTATTCCAGATTCTGGCCATCCCACCTATTTCTATGAGTTCCAGCACCGCCCATCGTTCTTTAAAGACATCAAGCCGGACTTTGTGAAAGCCGATCACGGGGACGAGGTGTTCTTTGTGATAGGAGGTCCTTTCTTGAAGGGCGACGTTCTATTTACAGGTGACCCCCATACTTTGCAGTGATACACGTGAGGTGATGATGAATGGGGGCGGTCAGTATTGGAGGCTCGTGATCTTCGGACCCTGCATTCAATGGAGACAGGACTCTGTTATGCAAATCATAACGGCGTGGCTTGTTTTGGCGGAGGGGGACGGCCCGACTTGTCATGGGGGAGGGGGACGGCCCGGCCCGTTAGCAGCACACAGTTCATACCTCTGATGTATGGGGGGCATTAGTGTCCAGGGCAGGGGCCGCGCACACATGAGGCGCCAGTATTATATGGAGTTGTTAGGTGTCTGGATGGAGCCGATGTTCGTCAGGAGCACACTGCACCACCACATCCTGCCGCCATCATTGTACTTTGTGGCACAGAATTAGTTTTTATTATCAGAGTTGGTTCTTTTTCCTCCATGTTGGACTTTCTGGTGATAAATTCATCTCTCTGCAGGAACATTTACTGCGGGTTGTGATCTGATTCTGCTTTTCTTTTTCTCCCAGGAGCCGCCACCGAAGAAGAGAAGGATCTGAGCAAAGCTGTAATGAAGTACTGGGCCAACTTTGCCCGCAGCGGGTGAGACGTGACCTATTCTGGGTGATTGTATATGACAGGCCGATACTGGGGGGCTACCTTGGCTTCAGTGCCCACATTCCCTGCCCCCTCACTACACCCCCTCATAGCACATATATATCAAGTCCCTGTCCCTTCTCCGGTCCTGCGCTGACCTTGATGCATTTTCACCCTTTCTCCATTCTTGTCTGCAGTGACCCCAATGGTCCGGGCCTGGCGCACTGGCCGCAGTATGATGAGGATGAAGATTACATGGAGATCAACCTGAAGCCGAAAGCTGCCAAACAGCTGAAGGCTGGAGAGTATGAATTCTGGACCCGCGTGTTCCCTGAGAAGATGCAGGAGGTGCCGCAGCAGCACAGCGAGCTGTAGGCGCTGCCACAGTCATTGACTGCAGCGCTGACAAGACGCATTGAGCCCCCGTTCACACACACACGAACAATGAGGCCGACATAAGAGATGAGGACGACGACTTCTGTCATTAACAGATCAGAGACCCCTGACCCTGAGCCCCATTATACAGGCAGTCTACAGGAACAATCCTCACCACGGACCTCGGCCGGTCCATTGTCGCTGGAAACAGTCAGCAGGCTGACGTCCAGAACTCCCTACCAACCTGCTGGAGCTCCTATGATGCGGGGGAGGGGGAATAACTGGTTATACAGGCGCCTGTACACACCTGGTGTCACGATCTCGCCTCCCAGAACGCAAAAACAACAAACTCTGTGCAGACACAGAATAGCAGACACTGCAGAATAGTGAGCGCAGCTCTGGAGCGTCACACTGGAATCTGTACATAGATGGATAAAGCTTGTATAATGGGGGTCGCCGGTGACCCAGGTGTAACAGCCCTCCTGGTCTGATCCTCGTCCTGTCCTGAATACAGCAATGTACGGCTGCCAGCGCCGCTCCAGATCTGTATCGTGCAGCTCCGGGGTCTCTAGCTGGGGTCCGCGTCTGTCAGGTCATGCTGGGAGTTGTGGTTACACAGTGGCTGGAGATGACTGATGTGTGAGGAATAATTACTGCTGCTGGACGGACACTTCATTAAATGAATGACGAGTTACGTGTCTGCTGTCTTGTCTGCGATGTGGAGACGTCCCCCCGGACCCCCGCCCCTGTGCTCACCGCAAAAGTAATGGCACATGATCCCAGGAGATGGTGAGAGTAGTCATCCTGCCGCTCCCCTGTGCTGTATGCCATCACCCTGCTCCTAGCCTGATACAGACGGGTGGTGCAGCCCCCCACCCCAGTGTCTGACTATTCCGAGTGACACCGCTCCCCCCTATTGTGTCACGTACAGGATTAACGTGCGCCTCCTTATAATTAACCCATTAGTAATGAGGAGTGATGGTCATCATGGTTATCCCATAAATACTTATCATACAGGACGGCAGAGAATGAGGGTCCCAAAGCCTCCTGTGTGAGGAGCAGGGGGTCCGCACGCCCTTGGCTCCATCCACACAGGAGGGACTATAGGACTTTTCTTCTCGGGGGGTCAGTGAGGTCGCAGTGGTTGCACTCCAGCAATCGCACATTTATGGTCTTTCCTGTGTGTTGGTATATAGGTGGTCATGAATAGCGGACCCTGGTGCCCTTCATCCCAGGACCCCCACACATGTAACCAACTGGCCCAGATGTGGAGTGACGCAGAGATTCTCTTGTACGAGCCCCCTGGACACTCAGCACAGGGGCGATCACCGCGACCCCACTCTGCCAGCGCTTGGCTGCCGCTCGCTCTTTGCGTCCTCTAATAATAATAATAATCTTTATTTATATGGCGCCAACCTATTCTGCAGCGCTGTACAATTCACAGGTTCATATACAACAGTCATATGTAACATAAAGATAATACAATAATTAAAGCAAAAATAATGACGCCCCTGCTGGTAAGAGCTGACAATCTACAATGAGGTGGGGGTGACACACCGTACAGGGGCTTATATACAAGGATGGTCCGGCCATCTTGAGGGGATGCGGGATAGATAAAGGCTGCATGAGCTCACCACCGGCCAGTGTCTGTAGTCCCCGGCCAGTACCTGTAGCCACCGGCCAGTGTCTGTGGTGCTTTTTGGTTCGGTGAATACTTATGTTTAGAGAAATAAGGAATGGGCTATAAGAATATAAAAGGAATTCGATTAGGGAAGGTGATAGGCTGCCCTAAACAGATGTGTTTTTAGGGAGCGCCTAAAACTGTGTAAGTTGTGGTTCATCCTAATTTCTTGGGGTAGAGCATTCCAAAGAATAGGTGCAGCTCGGGAGAAGTCATAGAGCCGGGAGTGGGAGGTGCGGATTAGTGCGGATGTTAGTCGAAAGTCGCTTGTGGCTAGAGTACGGGTAGGCCGATAAACAGAAATGAGGGAGGAGATGTAGGGGGGGCGCACTGTAATGAGGGAGGAGATGTAGGGGATGCCGCACTGTAATGAGGGAGGAGATGTAGGGGGGCGCCGCACTGTAATGAGGGAGGAGATGTAGGGGGGCGCCGCACTGTAATGAGGGAGGAGATGTAGGGGATGCCGCACTGTAATGAGGGAGGAGATGTAGGGGGTTGCCGCACTGTAATGAGGGAGGAGATGTAGGGGGGTGCTGCACTGTAATGAGGAAGGAGATGTAGGGGGGGCGCCGCGCTGTAATGAGGGAGGAGATGTAGGGGGGCGCCGCAGTGTAATGAGGGAGGAGATGTAGGGGGGCGCCGCACTGTAATGAGGAAGGAGATGTAGGGGGGGTGTCGCGCTGTAATGAGGGAGGAGATGTAGGGGGGCGCCGCAGTGTAATGAGGGAGGAGATGTAGGGGGGGCGCCGCACTGTGGAGAGCTTTGTGGGTGAGAACAAGCAATTTAAATTGGATCCTATAATTCATGGGCAGCGAGTGCAATTACTGGCAAAGAGCGGAAGCGTCCCGACTAACGATCAGCCAAATAGATGACCCTGGCTGCAGCATTAAGGATGGACTGGAGGGGGGAAAGTCGAGTGAGGGGGCGGCCAATTAATAGAGAGTTACAGTAGTTGAGGCGGGAGTGGATCAGGGCGACAGTGAGGGTTTTTGTTGTTTCCATGGTGAGAAATGGGGGGATTCTAGAGATGTTCTTCAGGTGCAAGCGACAAGAGCGGGCAAGAGATTGTATATGGAGGGTGAAGGAGAGATTGGTGTCACAACGCCCAGACAGCGCACCTGCTGGCTCGGCGTTATTGTGGTGCCCACACGGAGAGGGAGATGTCAGATTTAGAGAGGTGAGTAGACGGCGGGAGCAGAAGAAGTTCAGTTTTGGAAAGGTTGAGTTTCGGGTAGAGAGCGGACACGATGTTAGAAACTGCGGCCAGACATTCACTGGTGTTCTGTAGCACAGCGGGGGTGAGGTCAGGGGATGAGGTGTATAGTTGTGTGTCATCAGCATAAAGATGATACTGCAAACCAAATTTGCTGATGGTCTGTCCAATTGGGGCCGTGTAGAGAGAGAAGAGAAGAGGGCCAAGGACTGACCCCTGAGGAACCCCAATAGTGAGAGGAAGAGGGCCAAGGACTGAACCCTGAGGAACCCCAATAGTGAGAGGAAGAAGTGGAGCCAGCGAACGATACACTGAAAGAGCGGTCAGATAGGTAGGAGGAGAACCAGGAGAGAGCAGTGTCCTTTATGCCGATTGAGTGAAGCATAGACAGTAGGAGGTGGTGGTCAACGGTGTCGAAAGCTGCAGAGAGGTCAAGAAGAATGAGCAGAGAGTGATTGCCATTACGTTTTTTGCTGTCAGAAGGTCATTGGTTACTTTGATGAGTGCAGTTTCTGTAGAATGTAGAGAGCGGAAGCCGGACTGTGATGGGTCTAGAATAGAGTGAATGGAGAGGTAACGAGTAAGGCGGGAGTAGACCAGGCGCTCCAAGAGTTTAGAGATGAAGGGAAGATTGGAGACTGGTCTGTAGTTGTTTGTGCAGGAAAGGTCATGAGAGGGCTTTTTTAATAATGGAGTAATGATGGAGTGTTTGAAGGAGGAGGGGAAGACACCAGAAGAGAGGGAGAGGTTGAAGATTTTAGTTAGGTGCGTAGGGACGACTGAAGAGAGAGACTGGAGTAGATGTGAGGGGATGGGGTCAGTGGTGCATGTAGTGGGATGGGAAGAAGAGAGGAGCCTGGAGACTTCATCTTCTGTGACTGGGTCAAATGTGGAGAGGGATCCAGAGGGGATGTGCGGGGGGGTGGGAGTCACGGCACTTTGTGGCTGGGAGCTGATTTCCTGACGGATGGTGTCTATTTTCTCTGTGAAGTAGGAGGCCAGGTTTTCAGCACAAATGTCCGTGGTGGGGGCCTGCGCTTTAGGACTGAGGAGGGAGTGAAAGGTATCGAAGAGTTTTTTGGGGTTGTTGGATAGTGAGGAGATCAGGGTGGTGAAGTAGGTCTGTTTGGCGAGGTGATGGGCAGAGTTATATGTTTTTAACATAAACTTGTAGTGGATAAAGTTTTCTGGTGTCCGAGTTTTCCTCCATAGCCGTTCGGCACTTCTAGAGCAGCGCTGGAGAAATCGGGTTTGCGGTGTGAGCCAGGGCTGTTTTACTCTGTGTTTAGAGGTTCTGAGGGTGATGGGCGCTACTTGGTCCAGGGGGCTTCTGAGGGTGTCGTTGTAGTGGTTTACAGCCAGATTAGGACAGGAAAAAGAGGAGATTGGAGACAGTGATGAGTGAAGGGAGTCTGTGAGTGTATGAGGGTTAATGGCTTGTAGACTTCTGGATGTGTGATAGGTAGGAGTGTGCTGGGGCGGGCGAGGATTTGTGAGCGTGAAGGAGAGAATGTTATGATCAGAGAGGGGAAGAGGGGAGTTATTTAGGTGGGGGATTGAACAAAGCCGGACAAAGACCAGATCAAGGGTGTTTCCATCTTTGTGTGTCTCAGAGGTTGAAAGCTGTGAGAGGCCGAGAGAAGTGGTTAAAGATAGAAGCTGGGATGCGGATGAGGAGGTGGGGCTGTTTATGGGGATGTTGAAGTCTCCCAGGATAAGGGTCGGTAAATCTGAGGACATGAAGTGCGGCAGCCAGGCAGAAAAATGGTCAAGGAACTGGGTGGGTGAGCCTGGGGGACGGTATACGACCGCTACTCTGAGGGAGAGGGGATGGAAGAGCCTGATGGTGTGGACCTCAAAAGAAGGGAATAAGAGTGATGGTACTGGGGGGATGACCTGGAAGGTGCATTGTGGGGACAGGAGTAAGCCGACCCCACCACCAAGTCTGTTCACAGGTCTCGGGGAATGGGAAAAATGCAGGACGCCATGAGAAATAGCAGCAGGGGAGACTGTGTCAGAGTCCTGGATCCAAGTTTCAGTGAGGGCCAGCAGATTGAGAGAGTTGGTCAGAAAGTAATTGTGCAGTAAAGGAAGCTTGTTGCATACAGACCGTGGATTCCACAGTGTGCAATTAAAGGAGGGAGATGGAGTACAGCTGATGTTAATAAGGTTAGCAGGGCTCCGATGTGAGGTGGGGGAGAGGTTGAGGTTGGCAGAGGGTGGTCCGGGGTTAGAAGAGATATCCCCTGAAATGAGTAGTAGCAGTTAAAAGAGAAAGAGCAGATAGTTTTTGGATTTGTGACGTGGTTTCTTGTGCAATACCTTTGGATAAGACAGAGTGAGATTTGTCAGTAGAGCCCCCGTCTCACATAGCAATATCGCTAGCGAGATCGCTGCTGTGTCACGGTTTTGGTGACTCACCAGCGACCTCACCAGCGATGTCGCTATGTGTGACACTTTGCAACGATCAGGCCCCTGCTGTGAGGTCGCTGATCGCAGCAAAGTGTCCTGGACCATTTTTTGGTCGTTGGCCTCCCGCTGGTCAGCACACATCGCTGTGTGTGACCAGCGGGAGCAGCGATCAGGCTGGTATCCATGGTAAACATCGGGTTACTAGGGGCACGCGCGCACTTAGTAACCCGCTGTTTACCATGGATACCACTCTACTGAGGTGAACGGTAACCTCCCGCGCACCGTAGCAGAGTGGTATCCATGGTAAACAGCGGGTTAC
This sequence comes from Phyllobates terribilis, assembly GCF_046119375.1. NCBI lineage: Eukaryota > Metazoa > Chordata > Amphibia > Anura > Dendrobatidae > Phyllobates > Phyllobates terribilis. The sequence goes on along the minus strand of NW_027362774.1, from coordinate 31,272,009 downwards.
TAGGGGCACACGCGCACTTAGTAACCCGACATTTACCATAGTTACCAGCCTGCTCCTGCTTCAGCAGGCTGGTAACCGGGAGCAGGACATCGTGGAACGATTCTTTCCACGATATCGCTGCTCCCTGATCGTTGGTGAGCCTGCCTGTTTGACAGCTCACCAGCGACCACATAGCGACGCAGCAACGATCCCTGACAGGTCGTATCGTTGTCGGGATCGCTGCTGCATCGCTTAGTGTGACGGGGTCTTAAGTTCAAAAGATCATGAGAGGTGTACATAGGAGAGGGCAGGAGAGAGGGGCAGATGTGGATGAGGGGGGATGGAGGGGGGATGGGACAGTGAATGTGGACTATGGACGAAGGAATAAAGTACATAGTTAAAAGAGAATATAAAGTGTGGGTTACCGGACTCCTGCCCTGAATGACTGCCATTGAAATGACTGTCAGATACTTGTTGAATAGGACACTTTGCCTGCACCCCTTATGGTGCATCTAGATTTATGCATCATCTCTGTAGTTTAGCAGCCATCTTCCCTCGTGCCCTGTCCTGGTTGGCACAGATCCCGGATCCACAGTGTTTACCGGAGCGGGGTGGGGGGGCAGGGAGTCGGGGGCTGGGTCCTCGCCAGCGTTCAGAGTCTGGTGAAGCTCAGAAACCACAAGACGAAGCTCAGCGGCACCGGACGGACATGTGGCCCCGGAGCTGGATCCTGATCTTGTGCTGTGTGACCCAGGGGCCCCTGCAGACAGGTGAGAAGCAGATATAGTGAGTGTTAGGGTGGGCACAGGCACAGCTCTACTGCGTCCCCCAACAGGTGACTACAATCTATTACTCCCTGTTATCAGCCATTACTGTGGGAGGTGACTGTAGGACAGGTGCCCACAATCAGTTTCTCCCTGCTGAGAGTAGCACCTGCTTCGTGAGCTCCAGGACTTCCAGGAGGAGGGTCGTCGTCTGCCTCTCTTCTCCCCAGGGAGAGGCAGGCTTACTGGGAGGCCGGCATGGCTTCCCAGCCTCCTATCCCCTGGTCTATGCCGGCGGGGGACAAGGAGCCACAACAACCGGCCCAGGAGGGAGTGAGGAGATCGGGTAGGGTGAAGAAAAACATACCCACCTACTCCAACCTCGAGACGATTCATCGCTCGCCCAGAGAGGGAGACCGGGGCACCCCAGGCCCCAGGAACAAGAGTCCAGCAAGATCCTGGGGAGAGATGAGCTCCAGCGAGTCCACAAGTTCCTTCTCCTCCCGAGTGGTCGCCATGCTACGAGAATACGAGGACGCCGGCAAAGCACTAACCCAGCTGAAAGAGGAGCTGAGGGAGGCCTGGGTCCTGAACACCCGGGCGTCCAACAAGGAGAGACCCGCGACCTCCCAGAGGTTTAAAGCCCTCAGAGACGAGGTGGTCAGGTTAGTGCTCCTCCGGGAGGGGATTGAGAAAAGCGCAGGTCCCTTCCTGGAGAGGTTTAAGAACCAGCGGCGGTTCTCAGAAATGAAGGGGTTAAACACCTCAGGAGAACCACCAGCCGGCGTCCTTAGTGAAGAGGAGGGGGAGGATGAAGAAGTGACTGGAGCCCCAGGTGCTGGAGCCAGTGAGGGGCAGAGCCAGAGTTCCAGTGGTCTCCCTGCAGGGCAGAGGACTCCCACAGCAGAGGCTGGAGTGTCGGTGGAGGAAGAGGAAGGAGGACTGCTGAGGGAAATCCGACTGCTGGAGTCTCCATAGGACCTGACACGGTTTTCCTTCGGGGAGGACGATCCAGTGGAGGAGAAAAAAAAGAAGAAGAAGAAGACCGGAGGAGCCGCACAGGAGGTGGTGAGTTACAAGTATGTACCAATGTCTGATGTTGCGCCTGCCACCTCCTGTGTAAACCCCACCAAACCTAAAGGCACGGGCTCTGCAGTGGGCTCGAGGCAGAGGCAAGGTGAGGAGAGGAGGAGGACGTCCGGCGATGCTGCCATCTGTGCGGGGAACAGTGCAGGGGGCGAGGCTGTGGAGGTACTCACAGCGCTGGACATAGGGAGTTCTGTGGAGTTTCCCACCCTGCCCTCTGCGGCTAAGCCGGTTATCACCGGGGCCGGGGAGGCCGGGAGGGATGTGAAAAAAACATCCGCCAAGAATACTGGGCGCACTGCTGCGACAGGGGGGCAGTGTGCCCCAGCGCCCAAAAAGGACACTAAGACCCCAAAGTCTGTGGGTGCAGGGCGGGCAGCAGTGCCCAACAAACAGTCTGCCCAGCACAAGGACCAAAATGCTGCAGTAGGGGGGCGGGGCGCTCCAGGAGACGACCTGCAGAAAGCCAGCAGCAACCAAAGGGAAACGGGTGTGGTGCTGCAGGGAAAAGAGTCTCTGGAAGTGCTCCCCTCCCCCGGCCCAGCAGGTGTGAGTGCAGAGACACCAGACACAAGGGAGGAAGGAATGGAGGTGACTGTGGAAGGTGCAGAGAACAGCAGAGGAAATGGGGTGACAAGGAAAGGGAATGAAAGTAGTGGTGCAGTGAATGGTGGGGGTAGTGGTGGAATGAATGCTGGGAGTAGTGGGAATGATGGGGGTAGTGGTGGAATGAATGCTGGGAGTAGTGATGCCGCAAATGGTGAGAGTAATAGTGGAGTGAATGGTGGGAGCAGCATTGGTGTTGGTGGGGGGGAAGTAGGCGCTGGTCCCGCTGCCCCCCCAGCATTGGCGGGGGCTTCAGCCCAAAGCTATTCAGGAGCTGTCAGTGCTGGGGGTAGTAGTGCGCCCTCGTCTGGTGGCCCTGGGGACGGTGACTTGCAACAGCAGCTCCTGGACGCCCTGAGGAGAGGGGAGAGCTCCATCACTGTAGAGGGGAGGGAGGTTGATCTGTCTTTCTGGATAGAGAGACATGGTCTTTCAGCCTTCCGAGATAGAGGGGCAGAGACTGTCTGGTCTCTGCCGACAACGGGGCAGAGGAGTAACCGTAGGAACGTGGTCCGTCTCCAGTGGGTAAGCAAGGATGCCTGTCCTGATAGGGCAAAGGTGGTTGAGCTCCTGCTGGGGATGGGCTTTGCGGCATATGACATCTTTGCCTTGATCCATCCCTACGGGACCTCCTACTTCGATGTCAGCTTCGTGAGACCGGAGGGCCTTGAGCTTTTCTGGTCTCGCCATGAGCTGGCTCGGAGTCACCCCGAATGGCATGGTCTCTTTCCCCTGGCAATAACTCGCCAAGATTCAGTCAGGAAAGTGACCGTTTTGACTAGTAACGAGTCGCTTTCCTGTATGGACATTACCACCTGGGTGAGTCGATACGGAGAGGTCACCAATATTCCCGAAAAGAATCTGGATGACCATGGTATCTGGTCAGGGGCCTGGACCTTCATGGTGAAATTGAAGGTTTCGGGTAACACTGTTACCCATATCCCCTCCTCAACCTTTTTGGGGAGGGATAGGATCTTGATTTTCTACCGGGGGCAGCCTAAGGTCTGTCACAGGTGCGGTAGCCCCACACACTTCAGTGCGCAGTGTACCACCCAGAAATGCGCACTGTGTGGGGACCTCGGTCATCTTGCTGCTGCCTGTCGCAGGATTAGGTGTAACTTGTGTGGTGACCTCGGTCACCCATTCAGTCGCTGTCCGCGTTCCTTCGCCAATGCGGTCCTGAAAGCGGCGAGTGCGGGACAGGCGAAAGCTGGAACTAATCTTGCCGGTGAAGGGACCAGTAGGGGCGGGGGAGGCAGGGAACCGGTGAGGAGCAAGCTGCCGCCATCCACCATCAGGCGGCAGGAGAAGCGCCGTGGGGACAGGGGGCAGGGAGTAATGTCCCTAAACTCTGACCCAGGTACTTCACTTGCAGCTGAGGATCCTAAAGACAGCGAATTGAGCGAGGAAGTCAAGAGACTTGAAAGGGAAGAGCGAGAGGACGCCACGTCTTCCCAGGAACCCTCTTCTGGTGACAGTCTTGATGAGGGAGAGGGGGAGTGGTCACAGAAAAAGAAAAAGGGTAACAGGAAAACGGCCAGAGGTAGGAGGGGGACCAGGTCTCGAGCTGCCTCTTTGGAGTGCGACCCCTTTGACTCTCTGGCCGTGATCCAGGCGCCATTGGAGGGTTCAGCCGCCCCCCCTCTGGTGGATCTCTCCAACCGGTTCGGGGCTCTCCAGGACCTCCCTCTGGAGGGGGGAAGTGGGGACCCGGGGCCGGAGGTTGCGGACAAGGTGGTTGGGGCTCAGGAGATGGCTGGGTCTTCCTCTCGGGGGGCAAATACAAAGCCCTCTGGGGGGACGACTAACCCAGGACCACCAGACGAGGGTAAGAATGTATGTAAGGAGAGAATGGACGAGTCTGTTTGTCTTAAGCGCACTAAAAACCCGTCATTATCAGAGGAAGAGGTTGGGACTGTCAGTGGTGGGAAGAAAAAGGCTATCTAATTCAATCAATCATGATGGCGGCACCCACCCCGTTGACGCTAGCAACTATTAACGTTTGCAGCATAAAGTCAGATGCGGCAAGGTACACGGCCTTTCATTTTCTCGGCCAACTTGACGCCGACATTTTGTTTTTGCAGGAGACCAGGTTGACCGATATATCAACCTTGCATAAAGCAAGGCGGGAGTGGAGGCATGGACCCTCCTACTGGTCTCTTGCGGCCGAGCCGTATAGCGGGGTGGCGGTCCTTTTTAAGACCGCAGCGGTTGAATGCAGACGAGTGATCGAATTAGAAATGGGGAGATGCTTGATCCTAGATGTCTCCATGGGGGGACAAGAGCTTCGGCTCATTAACATCTACGGTCCCCAGTCCAAGTGGGACCGCAAATGTCTCTTCCTGAAGATCAAACCTTTTTTATTTTCAAGTCGGCAGGTGGTCTTCGGAGGGGATTTCAACAACGTCACGAGATCCTGTGATAGAGGAGGTTCCGGAGACCAGCTGGCTTATGACTGCGTCGCGTTAAACAGGATAGTGAGTGAGGCTCGCCTGGTGGATGTCCACATCCGGCACAACCCGGGCGACACGGGTTTCACCTTTTTTAGAGGTAGTCAGTGCAGGTCTAGGCTAGATAGGTTTTATTTGAAGGAGGAGGCCGTCTCTTCACCGTTGTCGGTTGTGGAGGTGGAGTTCTCCGATCACTGTTTGATTATGTTTTCTCTGAACGTTACAGAGACTCCTCGGATGGGAAGAGGCTATTGGAAGCTGAATTCGTCACTCCTTGAGGAAGAAGCTGTAAGACGGTCTTTTGAGGAATTCTTTCAGAGCCAGGTACCATTGCTGGGCCTAAGTAACACTAAGTCAGAGTGGTGGGAGATGTTCAAACATCGGGTGGCGAGATTCTTCCGGCAGCTCTCGAACCTCAGAAGCCTGAACAGGGATCGCCTGTATCAGAGCCTGAGGAGGAAACTCGAGCATCTTGTCTCGACTGGAGGTAGCCGCGAGGAGATCTCCAGAGTGAAGTCCTTGCTGAAGAGGTGTCAGTACGATAGGCACGCATCTTTGGTTTTCGAGAGGGACTACGGGAAGTACTGCTCGCCCGACCCTTACAGAAACTGTAAGATGTCAGTGAATAGTAAGATAGTGACGGGGCTGGTGGACAGTACGGGGTCCCTGAGAAGGTCCAGATCAGGGATCTTGGAGGTCGTCAGTTCCTACTACTCGCACCTCTTGGGAAGGAGGGAGCTGGATCGTGACGGGATGTCGGTTTTCCTGGCTGAATCCGTTCCTGAGCCAGGGGCTGACCTCTCGCTGGGCGATTTGGCAGAAACGATCAAAGAAGAGGAAGTGAGACTGGCGATCGATGGGCTTAGGCCCAAAAAGTCGCCAGGTCCGGATGGCTTAACATCCGAGTTCTTTAGGACCTTTAGGGACTCTTTGGTCCCCCTCTTGACTCAGGTGTTTAACGAGTGTCTCTCCTCGGGCACTCTGCCGAGATCATTAAGGAGGTCAGCTTTGATCATTTTGTCAAAGGGTAAGGATCCGTCACGCATTGAGAACTGGCGTCCCATAGCACTTCTCAATGTGGACAGGAAGATTTTGGCTAAGATACTTTTCAACAGGCTGGTGAAGTTTGCACCCCGGCTCCTTTCGGAGGTTCAGCACTGTTGCGTTCCTGGCCGTAGCACTTTTAGTGCTGTTCTAGGTGTCCGAGAGGCCGTGGAGCAAGGCAGGGCGGGCCTTTGGAAGGGGTTCTTGCTGACCCTGGATCAGGCAAAAGCCTTTGATCGGGTTAACCACGAGTACCTCTGGTCCACTCTTTTGAGGTATGGTCTGCCTGGAGGGTTTGTGGACTGGCTTAAGACCTTGTATGCAGGGGCTGAGACTTTCCCTCTGGTGAATGGGTGGATTGGACGACCTTTCGGGGTAGGATCCGGTGTCCGTCAGGGCTGTCCTCTTAGCCCTTTGCTTTACGCGTTTGCGATCGATCCCTTCCTCAGAGGGATCGATTGTGGACCGTTGGCGGGGGTGCGGATGGGCGGGGCGGCGCCGGAGGCTATCCTGAGGGTGGTGGCCTATGCGGACGATGTCACCGTCTTTGTTTCTTCGCAAGAGGAGGCAGCGGCGGTGATGTCAGAAGTGGAGCGCTACTCGGAGGCATCCGGGTCCAAGGTCAACCAGGATAAGTGTGAGAGTCTCTGGCTGGGAGGCGGAGATCCCGGGTTTGATCTTCCGGACACCCTCCCCGAACCCCAAGAACATGCCAAAGTCCTGGGCATCGAATTCGGCCAGGGTGATTACCCCACGAAAAACTGGGAAGGCAGAATCAAAGGTGTCGCCAAAAGAGTGGACCAATGGAGGGGTTGGTCTTTGACCCTGAGGGAAAGGGTTGGCCTGTGCAAGGCTTTCCTGCTCCCCTTGCTAATCTACCTGGGCAGCGTCTGTGTCTTGCCAGAGCCTCTCTGGACACGGGTCTACAGTCTGTTCTTCCAGATGTTATGGGGGAACAGACTGAACCTAGTCAAGCGGGAGGTCACTTACCGCACGAGGAGACTAGGGGGTTTGAATATGGTGAACCCCGTGGTGTTCCTAGTGAACACCTTCTTGAAAGTGAATGTGGCAAACCTCTGGAAAGAGAGGGCTCCTCCGTGGGTATTCTCCTGCAAGGGATGGTTTCAGCCTTTCTTCCAGGAATGGGAGACAGGGGGAAGAGTGAAGGATCTCCGCACACCACACGGGCATCTCCCGGCTTACGTTACCCCGGTTCTGAAAATGATCCGCCGGTGGGGTCTGGGAATGTGGGAGGTGAGATCCCTCCCGAGGAAACTCCTCGATATGAGGGTCTTGCTTTCTCGTTTTCAGAGTCCATTGGTCCTCAAAGACTGCCCAAGTCGGGATCTGGAGGTTGGGTTGAGTTTGTTAAATTCTAGCAGGATCCCCAAGAAGTACTGGGACTTGACTTGGCGCTGCTTCCATGGTAAGCTGTATGTGAGGGACAATTTGAAGTACAGGAGCTCCGAGGACAGGAATTGCCCCCGTGAGGCTTGTGCTAACGTGCTGGAAAGCATGGAGCACTTCCTGCTTCATTGTCCCTTTAATACAGAGGTGTACAACAGGGTGGGGGCTTCCATTGGTTGGCCGCGGCTGGCTACTCTGTCCTACGCCGGGTGGGCCTATGGAGCGTTTGGAGACCTTGGGAGAAGGGACCGAGACACTTTATTCATAGTCAGCGCAGTGGTGAGGTATTTCACGTGGAACGTACGAGTTTTAGTCTCGACGCAGAGTAAAATCCTCCATGTAGATGAAGTCTGTAGGAACATCCTAGGTGACCTGGTGAAGGTACGTTCTCTGGAGTATGAAAGACTGGGTGCCCGGAGGGCGGCCCGTCTCTGGAGGGGCTTTTCCTTCAGGGTGCCTTAGTCCGGTAGTACTCCTATATCCTGGTGGTGGGCCGATGTCTTTTCACCCTAGATTTTTGTTTTGTATTTCTGTCTCCTGAATAGAAGGTTTGCCGGCATCGAACTTGAGCCTTGGATGGTGAGTGTGTAGGTTGTGTTCTGTATATATTGTATATAATGTATAATAGGGGGTTTTAGTTAGGATGGGTGGGGGATTTGGGGGGGGGTTCTTCATCAGCGGTGATAAGAGGACTGATCTGGCCTGGTCCAGGCCCCGCCTGGGGAAAAACTTTTGTTCATGTCACTATTGTATATCTTGTTATTTTTGGTTTTCTGTGGTGTGAATGAGGTGCGGTAAGGGGGTGACTAAGGTCAGGCAGTGGGACCAGTAGGTTAGTGTTAGTGTCCGGTTGTATATACGTTATATTAGGTTTAGTGTTTTATTGTATATAATCTTGTATATAGGACGGTGTTTTATGTGTATATAGGACGGTGTGAGCGTTGTGTGGGATTGTATATAGTAGTATGAATGAAGCTGGGCCGGGGGTCTTATAGGTTGTATAATAGTTATTTCTTCTCTATGTATATATTCCTGGGGGGATTCTGTTCTTTCTCTGTAGGTCGGATCTTCTATTTTCTGTGATTTGTGTCGGGTTTTGTCGTCTTGTTCTGCAGTTTTGTTCTTGTGTTTTGTGTCCTGTAATGTTTTCTTCTATAAATAAAAAAGACCTACAATCTATTACTCCCTGTTATCAGCCATTACTGGGGAGGAGACTGTAGGACAGGAGACTACAATCTATTACCCCCTGTTATCAGCCATTACTGGAGGGAGGTGACTGTAGGACAGGAGACTACAATCTATTACTCCCTGTTATCAGCCACTACTGGAGGGAGGAGACTGTAGGACAGGAGACTACAATCTATTACCCCCTGTTATCAGCCATTACTGGGGGAGGAGACTGTAGGACAGGAGACTACAATCTATTACTCCCTGTTATCAGCCATTACTGGGGGAGGTGACTGTAGGACAGGAGACTACAATCTATTACTCCCTGTTATCAGCTATTACTGGGGAGGTGACTGTAGGACAGGAGACTACAATCTATTTCTCCCTGTTATCAGCCATTACTGGGGGAGGCGACTGTAGGACAGGAGACTACAATCTATTACTCCCTGTTATCAGCCATTACTGGGGAGGTGACTGTAGGACAGGTGACTACAATCTATTACTCCCTGTTATCAGCCATTACTGGGTGAGGTGACTGTAGGACAGGAGACTACAATCTATTACTCCCTGTTATCAGCCATTACTAGGGGATGTGACTGTAGGACAGGAGACTACAATCTATTACTCCCTGTTATCAGCCATTACTGGGTGAGGTGACTGTAGGACAGGTGACTACAATCTATTACTCCCTGTTATCAGCCATTACTAGGGGAGGTGACTACAGTTTATTGCTGTCACGCTTCTCATGGAAGCAGGACGGCACACGGAGAGACAGCTGGGAGCGGGAGCTCTGTTTTACCCTCGCCCTGTGTTGTCTGAGTAGTGTTCTGCCCACGGAAGACCCCGGGTCTTCACACCAGGTAGTTGTAAGGCTATCACTGGCAACTCCCAAGTGCAAGAGGAGCATATATACCAGAGGGGAGCGGCCAACACAGAACAGCTGGGACAATCCAGGATGGAGACCTCCAGGAGATCAACTGAACCGATTAACCCTTGCAAGGAAACCTGCACTGCTAATAGGAAGGTGAAGCAGCTCTAATCAGTGCAGGCTTACAAGTAACCAGACTCCGCGATCTACAGTGGCCGCTCTCTGTCTCGGTATCCCCATGACAATTTCTTTCTGTTATCAGCCTTCTCAGGTTGGCCAGTGGCTGACATTTTGTAGTCATTATAACTGGTCATTGCTTTCTGTTATCTGCAGGTGCAGAGAGTGACCGTCCATCTCTGATCACTAAGTACGGGCGGCTCCGTGGGGTAACGGTGTCGGTAAAGGGAAACCGAGCGGCTCGAGCCTTCTATGGAATCCCATACGCCAAACCTCCAGTGGAGGGGTTACGCTTTTCACACCCAGAACCCCCTGAAGCCTGGACCTCGGTAAGGGAGGCTGCAGAGCATCCCGCCATGTGCGTAAGGGTTGATACCTGATACGCGGTTTTACAGCCGTCCGCACGCATTGTCGAGCGCCAGAATGTGAGACTGGAGCTGTCTGATCACTGAGCCTTCCAGGGTCCAGAACAAAATCCCCCCGGAGGAGCAGGACGATAGGAGGATTCACTGGCTCTCGGGAACTTTGCCACCGCTTCCGGGGGTCAGCGGGGGTCTCCTATTATTCCAGGATGTGATTCTTAATCATGTAAAGACACAAGAGCCGCTCAGGAGCACCGGCATCTATAGACGATGCGTCACACACCCATCAGTCCCGTCATACAGATACATATACGGGGTCCTACAGATACAGCCGGTGAAATAAGTATTGGACACGTCACCAATGTTCTCAGTAAATCTATTGGTAAAGGTGCTATTGACTTGAAATTCTCCCCAGATGTTGGTAACAGCCCATCACATCCACACAGGAAAGAAGTCACCATAGATGTCCATAAATGATGTGTAATAATGAGAGGTGACACCGGGAAAAGTACTGACATGTAATAAATACTTGGTACAAAAGCCTTTGTTGGTGATGAAACTTTAAGACCCCTTCTGTATGGAGAAACTAGTCGCAGGCATTGCTCACGAGGAATTTCAGCTCATTCTTCCACACAAGCACTCGTCACATCCGGAAGCTTCCGTGGCTCCTTCTATGATCTTTGAGCTTTAGTTCCTTCCATACATTTTATATTGGATTCATGTCCGGTGATCGGCTCGGCCGTTCTAGCAGCCTTATTCTCTGTCTCTGACACCAGTTGAGAGTTTCCTTGGCCGTGTGTTTGGGATCATTGTCTTGCTGAAATGTTCACCCTCGTTTCACCTTCATCATCCTGATAGATGGCAGCAGATTTTTATTTAGAATGTTTCAGTACATTTATCCATTCATCCTTCCTCCGATATGAAGTTTGCCAGTGCCGTATGCTAAAAACCAGCCGCACACCATGATGTTCCCACCTCCACACTTCACTGTTGGTATGGTGTTTTCGGGGTGACATGTAGTGTCTTTTGACCTCTTAACATGGTGTGTATTATGGCATCCAAAGAATTCAATGCTGGTAAGCATGCTTTTTGTTCAGCAAAGGAGTCTTGTGTGATGAGTGTGCATACAGGCCATGGAGGTTGTGTGGTGAGCGTGCATACAGGCCATGGAGGGTGTGTGGTGAGCGTGCATACAGGCCGTGGAGGTTGTGTAGTGAGCGTCCATACAGGCCAAGGAGGTTGTGTGGTGAGCGTGCATACAGGCCATGGAGGTTGCGTGGTGAGCGTGCATACAGGCCATGGAGGTTGCGTGGTGAGCGTGCATACAGGCCATGGAGGTTGTGTGGTGAGCGTGCATACAGGCCATGGAGGTTGCGTGGTGAGCGTGCATACAGGCCATGGAGGTTGTGTGGTGAGTGTGCATACAGGCCATGGAGGTTGTGTGGTGAGCGTGCATACAGGCCATGGAGGTTGTGTAGTGAGCGTACATACAGGCCATGGAGGTTGTGTGGTGAGCATGCATACAGGCCATGGAGGTTGTGTGGTGAGCGTGCATACATGCCATGGAGGTTGTGTGGTGAGTGTGCATACAGGCCATGGAGGTTGTGTGGTGAGTGTGTATACAGGCCATGGAGGTTGTGTGGTGAGCGTTCATACAGGCCATGTAGGGTGCATTATGAGCGTGCATACAGGCCATGGAGGCTGTGTGGTGAGCGTGCATACAGGCCATGGAGGCTGTGTGGTGAGCGTGCATACAGGTCATGGAGGCTGTGTGGTGAGCGTGCATACAGGTCATGGAGGGTGCGCGATGAGTGTGCATACAGGCCATGGAGGGTGCGTGAAGAGTGTGCATACAGTCCATGGAGGGTGTGTGATGAGCGTTCATACAGTCCATTGAGGGTGCGTGATGAGCGTGCATACAGGCCATGGAAGGTGCGTGGTGGGCATGCATACAGGTCATGGAGGTTGCATGGTGAGCATTCTACAGGCCATGGAGGTTGTGTGGTGAGCGTGCATACAGGCCATGGAGGTTGGGTGGTGAGCGTGCATACAGGCGATGGAGGTTGGGTGGTGAGCGTGCATACAGGCCATGGAGGTTGAGTGCATTACTTATTGTTTTCTTGTCCCTGCTGACTCCAGGTCTTTCTCTAGCTCTGCACAGATGGTCCTTGGTTCTTGGACCACTCTACTGATAATTCTTTTCACTCTGTGTGAAATCTTGCACCTGCTTGTGGCCGGATTATGGTGAAATCTTGCAGGGAGCACCTGGTCGTGGCCGGTCTATGGTGAAATCTTGCAGGGAGCACCTGGTCATGGCTGGTCTATGGTGAAACCTTGCAGGGAGCACCAGGTCGTGGCTGGTCTATGGTGAAATCTTGCAGGGAGCACCTGGTCGTGGCCGGTTTATGGTGAAATCTTGCAGGGAGCACCTGGTCATGGCTGGTTTATGGTGAAATCTTGTGGGAAGCACCTGGTCATGGCTGGTTTATAGTGAAATGTTCTTTCTACTTCCGGATTGTCGCCCCAGCAGTTCTCACTGTAACCTTTAGTAGTTTAGAAATTCTTCTGTAACCAATGCCATCAGGATGCTTTGCAACAATAAGGTTGTGAAGGTCTTGAGACAGCTCACTGGTGTTAGCCATCATGGGATGTTTCTTGTGTGACACCTTGGTAATGAGACACCTTTTTATAGGTCATCAGATGAACCAGCTGATATTATTGGTCACTTAGTGGCAGGATTGCTTCCTACTTACTGATAGATCTCAGTCAGTGTCAGGACTTTCCTGGGCTTTTTGCTCCTCTTTTTCTTGGGATCAGTACTTTTTCCCGGTGTCATTTCTCATTATTACACATAATTTATGGACATCTATGGTGATTTCTTTCCTGTGTGGATTGGATGAGTTGTTACCGACATCTGGAGAGAATTTCATGTCAATAGCACCTTTACCAATAGATTTACTTAGAAAACTGGCGACGCGTCCAATACTTATTTCTCCTGCTGTATATATGGGGTCATGTGGATGTATACTTACAACCTAAAACAGATATATATACGGGGTCATACATTGATATATATATACGGGTCATACATTGATATATACGGGGTCATACATTGATATATATATACGGGGTCATACATTGATATATACGGGGTCATACATTGATATATATACGGGGTCATACATTGATATATATGGGGTCATACATTGATATATACGGGGTCATACATTGATATATATATATGGGGTCATACATTGATATATATATACGGGTCATACATTGATATATATGGGGTCATACATTGATATATACGGGGTCATACATTGATATATATATACGGGGTCATACATTGATATATATGGGGTCATACATTGATATATACGGGTCATACATTGATATATACGGGGTCATACATTGATATATACGGGGTCATACATTGATATATATATACGGGGTCATACATTGATATATACGGGGTCATACATTGATATATATGGGGTCATACATTGATATATACAGGGTCATACATTGATATATATACGGGGTCATACATTGATATATATATACGGGGTCATACATTGATATATATATACGGGGTCATACATTGATATATATACGGGGTCATACATTGATATATATATATACGGGGTCATACATTGATATATACAGGGTCATACATTGATATATATACGGGGTCATACATTGATATATATACGGGGTCATACATTGATATATATACAGGGTCATATATTGATATATATACGGGGTCATACATTGATATATACGGGGTCATACATTGATATATATGGGGTCATACATTGATATATACGGGGTCATACATTGATATATATACAGGGTCATATATTGATATATATACGGGGTCATACATTGATATATACGGGGTCATACATTGATATATACGGGGTCATACATTGATATATATATACGGGGTCATACATTGATATATATATACGGGGTCATACATTGATATATACGGGGTCATACATTGATATATACAGGGTCATACATTGATATATATACGGGGTCATACATTGATATATATACGGGGTCATACATTGATATATATACAGGGTCATACATTGATATATATACGGGGTCATACATTGATATATATATACGGGGTCATACATTGATATATATATACGGGGTCATACATTGATATATATACGGGGTCATACATTGATATATATATATACGGGGTCATACATTGATATATACAGGGTCATACATTGATATATATACGGGGTCATACATTGATATATATACGGGGTCATACATTGATATATATATACAGGGTCATACATTGATATATATACGGGGTCATACATTGATATATATATACGGGGTCATACATTGATATATACGGGGTCATACATTGATATATATACAGGGTCATACATTGATATATATACAGGGTCATATATTGATATATATACGGGGTCATACATTGATATATACGGGGTCATACATTGATATATACGGGGTCATACATTGATATATATGGGGTCATACATTGATATATACAGGGTCATACATTGATATATATACGGGGTCATACATTGATATATATACGGGGTCATACATTGATATATATATACAGGGTCATACATTGATATATATACGGGGTCATACATTGATATATATATACGGGGTCATACATTGATATATACGGGGTCATACATTGATATATATACAGGGTCATACATTGATATATATACAGGGTCATATATTGATATATATACGGGGTCATACATTGATATATACGGGGTCATACATTGATATATACGGGGTCATACATTGATATATATGGGGTCATACATTGATATATACAGGGTCATACATTGATATATATACGGGGTCATACATTGATATATATATACGGGGTCATACATTGATATATATATACGGGGTCATACATTGATATATATACGGGGTCATACATTGATATATATATATACGGGGTCATACATTGATATATACAGGGTCATACATTGATATATATACGGGGTCATACATTGATATATATACGGGGTCATACATTGATATATATACAGGGTCATACATTGATATATATACGGGGTCATACATTGATATATATATACGGGGTCATACATTGATATATATATACGGGGTCATACATTGATATATATACGGGGTCATACATTGATATATATATACGGGGTCATACATTGATATATACAGGGTCATACATTGATATATATACGGGGTCATACATTGATATATATACGGGGTCATACATTGATATATATATACAGGGTCATACATTGATATATATACGGGGTCATACATTGATATATATATACGGGGTCATACATTGATATATACGGGGTCATACATTGATATATATACAGGGTCATATATTGATATATATGGGGTCATACATTGATATATATGGGGTCATACATTGATATATATACAGGGTCATACATTGATATATACGGGGTCATACATTGATATATATGGGGTCATACATTGATATATATGGGGTCATACATTGATATATACGGGGTCATACATTGATATATATATACGGGGTCATACATTGATATATACGGGGTCATACATTGATATATACGGGGTCATACATTGATATATATACGGGGTCATACATTGATATATATATACGGGGTCATACATTGATATATATATATTCGGGGTCGTACATTGATATATATACGGGGTCATACATTGATATATATACGGGGTCGTACATTGATATATATACGGGGTCGTACATTGATATATATACGGGGTCATACATTGATATATATACGGGGTCATACATTGATATATATATACGGGGTCATACATTGATATATATACGGGGTCTTACATTGATATATATACGGGGTCATACATTGATATATATACGGGGTCATACATTGATATATATACGGGGTCATACATTGATATATATATACAGGGTCATACATTGATATATACGGGGTCATACATTGATATATATATACGGGGTCATACATTGATATATATACGGGGTCATACATTGATATATATACGGGGTCATACATTGATATATATATACAGGGTCATACATTGATATATACGGGGTCATACATTGATATATATATACGGGGTCATACATTGATATATACGGGGTCATACATTGATATATATATACGGGGTCATACATTGATATATATATACGGGGTCATACATTGATATATACGGGGTCATACATTGATATATATATACGGGGTCATACATTGATATATATATACGGGGTCATACATTGATATATATATACGGGGTCATACATTGATATATACGGGGTCATACATTGATATATACGGGGTCATACATTGATATATATATACGGGGTCATACATTGATATATATATACGGGGTCATACATTGATATATATATACGGGGTCATACATTGATATATACGGGGTCATTGTGCTGCTCGTTGTGGTGATGTCCCCTCAGGTGTCTCCAGTCGGCGGAGCTATTACAGAAGATTCACGCGCTGTTTCGGGCTCCGATGACGCTGCCGCCATTTTCTGAGGACTGCTTGTACCTCGACGTCTACACTCCAGCAGAGCAGGGCGGTGGCAGATATTTTCCGGTGAGAGTTCTCCTTTATGTTCCTCTGGGGTCTCGCTGCGGTGTCCTCTCCGGCGTCTGCACGTCGGCTGCACAGTGACTTCTCCCGGCTCGTGTTCTCTGCAGGTCATGGTCTTCATACATGGTGGAGCGCTGTTGACGGGTGGAGCCGCTTTCTACGATGGTTCTGCGCTGAGCGCCTATGAGGAGGTGGTGCTGGTGGTCCTACAGTACCGGCTGGGAATCTTGGGTTTCCTCAGGTAAGTGACAAGTGGAGAAGAGAAGTAGAGATTCAGTAGGACAAGCATCTTCCATGTCCAGATTCCCCTACAGGCCTCCATACTGCTCGCCCGCTCTGCGAGGCATGAGGACATCTTACGTGGTGGTCCATCATGTCCCATGCCGCTGATCCCAGCCTATGAGCAGCTTCATGTCCCCGCAGCACCGGTGACGGACAGGCGTTTGGGAACTACGGCTTCTTGGATCAGGTGGCGGCTCTGCGGTGGATTCAGGAGAACATTGCGGATTTCGGAGGTGATCCCAACGCTGTGACTATATTGGGTGAATCGGCCGGAGCCGTGAGCGTCTCCGCACTGGTGAGAGCCTCTGCCCCTTTATGACCTGACATCGTTGCGCTCAGGTCAACGTTTTCCAGGCCCGGGGGGCTCGTGGGCAATTCATAAAGGGACTGATGCAAAAAAAACACATGCGGCCCCTATAAGTGATAGTTGTTTCTGTGACTAGGACCCCCAGAGCCGCAGCAGACACCATGTAATGGATTCCACCTTGTATGGCTTTCAGATGACCTCCCCCTTGGGCAAAGGCTTGTTCCACAGAGCCATCGCTGAGAGTGGAGTCACCCTCATCCCCGGAGTGATGGTGCACATGACGGCCCACCTGCGTGACTTCCGAGATGTAAGACCCCTGTCCCCTCACTTAGTGACACAATGACAGGACACACAGCTGACCACCTCTCCACAGATGGTGGCCACCTTCTCTGGCTGTGAGCCCGGCTCCTTGGTGGACTGTCTGAGGAAGAAATCCACGGATGAAATCCTCACGGTGATGTCACAGATGGTCAGTAACGAGCAGACCCCGTGATGTCACATCCATCGCTCTGCAATGACACGTCCTGTCTGCTCCACACAGACCCTCCCGAGTCTACCTGTGTGTGTGGATGGGGTCTTCCTCACCAGACCCCCAGAGGAGACCCTCGCTACCAAGCAAAGCCACAATGTCCCCTTCATTATAGGAGTCAACAACCAGGAATGTGGCTGGATGCTCCCGAAGGTGAGAGCTGTAATAATGTCTGTACACGGTGACTGCACCAGCAGAACAGTGAGTGCAGCTCTGGAGGATAATACAGGATGTAACTCAGGATCAGTAATGTAATGTATGTACACAGTGACTGCACCAGCAGAATAGTGAGTGCAGCTCTGGAGTATAATACAGGAGGTAACTCAGGATCAGTAATGTAATGTATGTACAAAGTGACTGCTCCAGCAGAATAGTGAGTGCAGCTCTGGAGTATAATACAGGAGGTAACTCAGGATCAGTACAGGATTAGTAATGTAATGTATGTACACAGTGACTGCACCAGCAGAATAGTGAGTGCAGCTCTGGAGTATAATACAGGATGTAACTCAGGATCAGTAATGTAATGCATGTACACAGTGACTGCACCAGCAGAATAGTGAGAGCAGCTCTGGAGTATAATACAGGATGTAACTCAGGATCAGTAATGTAATGTATGTGCACAGTGACTCCACCAGCAGAATAGTGAGTGCAGCTCTGGAGTATAATACAGGATGTAACTCAGGATCAGTAATGTAATGTATGTACACAGTGACTTCACCAGCAGAATAGTGAGCGCAGCTCTGGAGTATAATACAGGAGGTAACTCAGGATCAGTAATGTAATGTATGTACACAGTAAGTGCACCAGCAGAATAGTGAGCGCAGCTCTGGAGTATAATACAGGATGTAACTCAGGATCAGTAATGTAATGTATGTACACAGTGACTGCACCAGCAGAATAGTGAGCGCAGCTCTGGAGTATAATACAGGATGTAACTCAGGATCAGTAATGTAATGTATGTACACAGTGACTGCACCAGCAGAATAGTGAGTGCAGCTCTGGAGTATAATACAGGATGTAACTCAGGATCAGTAATGTAATGTATGTACACCGTGACTGCACCAGCAGAATAGTGAGTGCAGCTCTGGAGTATAATACAGGATGTAACTCAGGATCAGTAATGTAATGTATGTACACAGTGACTGCACCAGCAGAATAGTGAGTGCAGCTCTGGAGTATAATACAGGATGTAACTCAGGATCAGTAATGTAATGTATGTACACCGTGACTGCACCAGCAGAATAGTGAGTGCAGCTCTGGAGTATAATACAGGATGTAACTCAGGATCAGTAATGTAATGTATGTACACCGTGACTGCACCAGCAGAATAGTGAGTGCAGCTCTGGAGTATAATACAGGATGTAACTCAGGATCAGTAATGTAATGTATGTACACAGTGACTGCAACAGCAGAATAGTGAGTGCAGCTCTGGAGTATAATACAGGATGTAACTCAGGACCAGTAATGTAATGTATGTACACAGTGACTGCACCAGCAGAATAGTGAGCGCAGCTCTGGAGTATAATACAGGATGTAACTCAGGATCAGTAATGTAATGTATGTACACAGTGACTGCACCAGCAGAATAGTGAGTGCAGCTCTGGAGTATAATACAGGAGGTAACTCAGGATCAGTAATGTAATGTATGTACACAGTGACTGCACCAGCAGAATAGTGAGTGCAGCTCTGGAGTATAATACAGGATGTAACTCAGGATCAGTAATGTAATGTATGTACACAGTGACTGCACCAGCAGAATAGTGAGTGCAGCTCTGGAGTATAATACAGGAGGTAACTCAGGATCAGTAATGTAATGTATGTACACAGTGAGTGCATAAGCAGAATAGTGAGTGCAGCTCTGGAGTATAATACAGGATGTAACTCAAGATAAGTATTGTAATGTATGTACACAGTGACTGCACCAGCAGAATAGTGAGTGCAGCTCTGGAGTATAATACAGGATGTAACTCAGGATCAGTAATGTAATGTATGTACACAGTGAGTGCATCAGCAGAATAGTGAGTGCAGCTCTGGAGTATAATACAGGAGGTAACTCAGGATCAGTAATGTAATGTATGTACACAGTGACTGCACCAGCAGAATAGTGAGTGCAGCTCTGGAGTATAATACAGGAGGTAACTCAGGATCAGTAATGTAATGTATGTACACAGTGACTGCACCAGCAGAATAGTGAGTGCAGCTCTGGAGTATAATACAGGATGTAACTCAGGATCAGTAATGTAATGTATGTACACAGTGACTGCACCAGCAGAATAGTGAGCGCAGCTCTGGAGTATAATACAGGATGTAACTCAGGATCAGTAATGTAATGTATGTACACAGTGACTGCACCAGCAGAATAGTGAGTGCAGCTCTGGAGTGTAATACAGGATGTAACTCAGGATCAGTAATGTAATGTATGTACACAGTGAGTGCATCAGCAGAATAGTGAGTGCAGCTCTGGAGTATAATACAGGATGTAACGCAGATACATTATATAAGATATCTGTGGCATGAGGTAAATGTTGAGGGTAATGGTTTGTCTTGTCTTCAGCTCCTTAATGCCTCTGAGATATTGGAGGAGATGGATAAATTCACCGTACAGGAGACGTTGGAGAACTTTCCTCACCTGGTGAGACCTCTCTTCCTCAGTCTCGGGGGTGATGGGTGTAATGTCGGCCTGGTTGTCATCTTCTTGCTGTTATTTCAGGGCATCAGCTCCCCCATGATCCCTTCATTACTTGAGGAGTATTTTGGGGACACAGATAACCCCGCGGAGCTCAGAAACAGATTCCTGGACTTGTGTGGTGACGTCTCTCTGGTCGTCCCGTCGTTCCGAGTAGCCAGATACCACCGAGGTACGGGCAGGGTCTGTGGTCGTTATCACCGCTTCCTCTGTAGTGCCATAAACATGAGGAAGGTGGAAAATGTACCTGAAATGTTAATTTCCTTGAGTCCTCAGGCAGCAGATGAAAGGGTTAATGACGCCTCGTCTGCTCAGATAGAAGAGACATATTAATTAGCAGTTCATGAGAATTAGGCCAATTATCCAATCCTGCCCTCTACAAATATACTACTAAAGCGAGGGGGAGACGGATGGTGTGGAGCAGTGAAATCATGGGAGGGATGTTGTGCTCCAGGAAACGAAAATTTCAGGCAAATTTTCCACTTCCTCATCGTCCTCCGGCCGCACGCGAAATGGACTTAGAAAGCAGTACAAAGAAGCATGCGAAGATGCCTCCCGCCATGCACCTGTCGTTGCAGAGTTGCAAAAATCACCGTCCACGTCCTTGTCCCAGTGCAGCGTTCAGTTGTCCCTACCCCATTCCTTGGAATGCAAGCGCAAGTATGCAGCCAGCCACCCACAGGTTGCAATACTATACTGCCACATTTTTTACAGCTGCTTGCACTTGAAATGTGGCCTTTTAGGTTTGTGGAGGCGAAAGCTTTGCACAACCTCATGGCGGCGGCTGCCGGGTGTCCATACTCGATCCCCAGCCGCCACTATATTTCCCGGTATCGCCTCCGCCTTCCACAAGCACGGGTCCCACAACATTACCCGTGCCCTCCCCAGTGCACTTACTGGGAAGGACCGCCTAACCACAAACACGTGGACAGGTGAATGTGGCCAGGGATGGTACGGAGCCAGTCCACATTAAAAATGCTGCCATAGAGTCTCCGGGAACCTTCCAACACCCACACGCTTTTCTTAGCCAGGCCTGCTTCTCGGCAGGGTTGGTCGGGCCCACCAAAGAACCGGAGACTCCTCCAGTGGGCTCTGGCTTCTCCTTCAGGAGAGTTCATAGTGCCGAGGTGAGACCATGATGATGATAGAGACCACCATTTGCTTAGTTTTCTGTTACTTGGAATGCAAGCGCAATTATGCAGCCAGCCACCCACCCACAGGCTGCAATACTATACTGCCAAATTTTTGACAGCACTTGAAATGTGGCCTTTTAGGCTCGTGGAGGCGGAAGCTGTCCACAACCTCATGGCGGCGGCCGGGTGTCCATACTCGGATCCCAGCCGCCACTATTTGTCCCAGTGTCGTCTCCGCCTTCCACAAGCATGGGTCAAACAACATTACCTGTGCCCTCCCCAGTGCACTTACTGGGAAGGACCGCCTAACCAGAAACACGTGGTCAAGTGAATGGGGACGGTACGGAGCCAGTCCACAGCTTGTCGGTGAGTTGTATTTCACCACAGCCATATTTTTTAGCTCGGTGAAAGGACTGACTTTTGGGAAACCGTATCTACTCCGGCTGTCATTTCTCCGTCACCAGGTTCCAGCCATTGTCACACACGACCATGCCTGGCTGTATGTTTAGCGGTGAGAGCCACAGATCAGGCTGCAGTGTTACAGCTTTCAACAATTCTGCAGCACTGGGCGGTTTGTCACCTAAGCATTAAGCATGTTATCTTCATCACAGCCTGTTGCCGCTTGGCCGCGGCAGTGCTGCAGTACTTTCAGCTTGTGACTGATGTGGTCTTTCGGAGATGAAGGCCAAACTGGAGGAGGAGGAGGTGCAGGAGCTGAACAGTGTGATTACATTGAGGTTACATTGGCGACTCTGGTTTTTATACTAAAGAAATACCCTACTGTGTTGTTTTTTTTTACGTTATTTTTTAAGACAAATGCATTCACCGGGAAATGTCATTTTAACATTTTACAACCTTATCTGGCCATGTGGTGTGTGACACATCATCAGACACATCCTGTTTCATTTATGATGGAGGGACTATGAAAGCCACAAACTTATTTTTATAGGGCCATCAGGCGGCCCTTACTATTCTTAAAGGGCCAGCAGTCGGCCCTTGCTATAGTTAGAGAGCCATCAGCCGGCTATGCTTTGTTGTTCCCATTATAAACGAGTGGGTCTCCTATACTGTTATTGCACATGCAGTAACTGCAAGGGCTGCCAAAAATTTGGAGGCACTCCAATGCCCCGTGCAAGAGACGTAGAGGTCAGAGAGCCTCCTAAAAACAATGTTCCCATTATTAGGAAGTGGGTCTCCCATAGTGTTTGCCTATGCAGTGACGCAACGGCTGCCAAAAATTTGGAGGCACTTCAATGCCCCTTGGAAGAGACATGGAGGTTAGAGGGCCTCCTAAAAACAATGTTCCCATTATTAGGAAGTGGGTCTCCCATAGTATTTGCCTATGCAGTGAAGCAATGGCTGCCAAAAATTTGGAGGAACTCCAATGCCCCGTGCAAGAGACTTAGAGGTCAGAGAGCCTCCTAAAAACAATGTTCCCATTATTAGAAAGTGGATCTCCCATAGTGTTTGCCTATGCAGTGAAGCAACAGCTGCCAAACATTTGAAGGAACTCCAATGCCCCTTGCAAGAGACGTAGATATGTTGATATGGTGGTGATATGGAGGTGGAGGATGAGGATGCGAAGAAGGAGGAGGACAAGAGCAAATAGACAAAATCAGGAAGCGTACACCCATGTCTGGGTGTGAAGACAGAGGTGCATGGGACTAGAGTTACACCTCCCCCAAAAAATACACTGTATTTGAGTTTATGTTACGCTGCTATCATTCGGTGGTGTTGAGAAGTCGGGCCCAATCCAGCCCTTGTTCATTTTTATAAGAGTCAGCCTGTCAGCATTTTCAGTTGACAGGCGGATGCGCTTATCAGTTATAATTCCACCAGCGGCACTAAAAACCCGCTCTGATAAAACGCTGGCGGCAGGGCAGGCCAGGACCTCCAAGGCATAGAGAGCCAGCTTGGATACCCAATAATTATAAGGCACAGAGGAATCACGGAGGACGTTGATACGGTCGGCAAGGTACTCCCTCACCATCTTCCGAAACTTTGCACTCCTTGTGAGAGTACCCCGCGCCTCAGGGCCTGTGCAATGTGAGGGTGTGAGAAAACTCTCCCAGAACTTTGACAGTGTTCCCCTGCCTCTGCTGGATTGAAGTTGTGTCTCTCTCGCCTGTACTCCTTGGTTGTCCAACGAACTGTGCCCTCTGCCGCCAGCGTTTTCAGATGGGAATTTTTTCACTAATTCCGCAACAAGGGCCTTCTGGTACTGCCCCATTTTATTAGGCTTCTGCAAAGGAATAAGAGACATAAAGTTCTCCTTGTAGCGTGGGTCTAGAAGCGTCACCAACCAGTAATGACTGTCACCCAAAATTTGGACAACGCAAGGGTCACGGGAAAGGCAGCGTAACATAAACTCAGCCATGTGTGCCAGACTGTAAAGAGGCAAGACTTCAGTGTCCTCACCAAGAGGATGACTGACCATGCTCTCCTCCTCATCCTCCTCCTCTTCCTCCTCCTCCCTATCCTCAGGCCATCCACGCTGAACAGACGGTATGGCAGTTGTGCAGGTAGTACCGTCTATAGCGCAGGAAACTAGCTCCTGTTCTTCCTCCTCTTCCTCATTGTCAACCAATCCACATTGGGATGAGATGAGGCTTGGCTGTGTGTAATCACCCTGTACGGTTCCTTGCTCCATCTCATCGTGCTCCGCCTGCAATGCATCCTCTTTGATTGTGAGCAGAGAGCATTTCAGAAGACAGAGAAAGGGGATGGTGACGCTAATTATGGCGTTATCGCCGCTCACCATCTTGGTGGAGTCCTCAAAGTTTTGGAGGATGGTACAGATTTCTGACATTCATGTCCACTCCTGAGGTTTTATGTGTGGAGTCTGACCTGAATACCGATGGCCTTGTTCAAGCAGGTAGTCAATAACTGCCCTCTTCTGCTCACAAATCCTTCCCAACAGCTGCAATGTAGAGTTCCAATGCGTGGGGACATCGCAGATCAGTCGGTGAGCCGGAACCTTCAAACGCTGCTGAAGCACGGCAAGAGCGGCGGGAGCTGTAGCTGACTTTCTAAAATGGGCACACAGGCGGCGTACTTTGACAAGCAGATCTGACAGATCCGGGTAGGTTTTGAGAAACCGCTGAACCAAGGTTAAGCACATGGGCCAGTCATGGTACGTGTGTGAACTCGCCTCGCCTCAGAGCCGCCATCAGGTTACGGCCATTGTCACACACGACCATGCCTGCTTGTAGGTTCAGCGGTGTGAGCCACAGATCTGCCTGCTCTTTCAGAGCTGTCCACAACTCTTCAGCATTGTGTGGTTTGTCACCTAAGCATATTAGCTTCAGCACAGCCTGTTGCCGCTTGGCCGAGGCAGTGCTGCAGTGCTTCCAGCTTGCGACTGATGTGGTCACGTCAGAGATGGATGCTGCTGAAGAGGAGGAGGAGGTGCAGGAGCTGTAGAAGCTGGGGGCAACCCTGATTGACCCAGGGCCCGCAATCCTCGGCGTCGGGAGGACGTGTTCCATCCCAAGGTCCGACTGGGTCCCGGCTTCCACTATGTTAACCCTGTGTGCCGTCAGCGAGATGTACCGTCCCTGCCCACAAGCACTTGTCCACAAGTCCGTAGTTAGGTGGACTTTCCCAGTAACTGCGTTGTTGAGGGCACGGCTAATGTTGTGGGACACGTGCTTATGTAATGCGGGGATGGCACACCGGGAGAAATAGTGGCGGCTGGGGACTGAGTACCAAGGGACGGCCGCTGCCCTGAGGTTGCGGAAAGCCTCTGTCTCTATGAGCCTGAAAGGCAACATTTTGAGCGCAAGCATTCGCGAAATGTGTAAATTTAGTAGTGTGGCCTGTGGGGCGTTAGCTGCATATTTGCGCTTGCGTTCCAAGGACTGGGGTGGGGACAACTGAACACTGCACTGGGACAAGGACGTGGACGTGCTTCCTGATGCTGCTAGTTGAGAGTGTTCAACGAAAGGTGCAGGGCGGGAGGCATATTGGCATGCACCATGGACAGGGGATTGGCGTGCACGCACAATAGTGGAACAAGCAGTGGTGCCACCCGCAGACACTGTTCCTGGACCCTGGGGTTCGGCCCACTTAGTCGGGTGCTTTGCTGCCATGTGCCTGATCATGCTGGTGGAGGTCAGGCTGCTAGCTTTGCTACCCCTGCTGATGCTGGCTTGGCAGGTGGTGCAAATGGCCTTTTTGGGGTTATCGGCAGAGTCTTTAAAAAACAACCAGACTCGGGAAGACCTAACAGTTGTACTGGCAACTTCTGTCGTGTTGGTGTTACTGTTATGATCTGCTACAGGGACTAAGGAAAGACAGGAGAACTGTCCCTACAATAGAACTAAACTAGATCCCTACGATGAACCTGATCCTGCGATCAGACCCGCTAAAGTCCTCGGCTAGTCTGAACGAAGACCTATAGATGTGGGGGAGGGATCCCTACAAGAACTAGGGACTGGGATAAGTTGGACACCTCCTAGCAGAAATAGTAGCAGTCAAAGACAAACACACAACAAAAAGCAAAGAGGTCAGAAGACCTAGCAAAACTAACAGAGAACGGCAACAGAGCACCAAGCTAGCTCAAGAGTAGTAAATACAATGAAGTCCAGCAAGACCAGGAGGGCGGAGCCGGATTAAATAGGCAAAAATGGTCATGTGACCAGCAACCTAAAAAAAGCCTAACAGGAGAGTTCTAACAGTTACGGGTAACGGTTGCCTGCCTTCTGTCTGCGGCCACCACACTGCTTCTTCCTGCCTGTTGGGGTGCTCTGCCTCCCTCCCCCTGTGTGCTGCTGGCCTCACTCTGCATGTCCTCCTGCCAGGTTGGGTCAGTTACTATATCATCCACCACCTCGTCTTCCACTTCCGCACCCTGGTCCTCCTCCTGACTTTCTGACAATTGTGTCTCATCATCGTCCACCTCTTGTGACACTTTCCCACCTTCGCCTTCGTGTGACCGTGGCTGCTCAAATATTTGGGCATCGCTACACGCGATCTCCTCTTGCCCCGCTTCAAGTGGACCGGGCTAGAGGCCCGAATCTATAAATGGAAAAGTGAACAGCTCTTCAGAGTGTCCAAGTGTGGAATCAGTTGTCTCCAGGCACTCGGCATGGTGAGAGGAAGGAGGATCAGGATGAGGAATATGCGGTCCAGACTCACGACTACTGAGACTTGAGCGTGTGGAAGACAGGGTGGTGGTGGTGGTGGTGGCTAAGTGACTGGAAGCATTATCTGCTATCCAGTCAATAACCTTTTCACACTGCTCTGGGTTCAATAGTGGTGTGCTGCGGTCCCCTATTAATTGGGACAGGAAGGTTGAGCGAGAAGATGTGGGTGTTTGTTGTGGTACAATTTCAGCTTGCCCACGGCCTCGGCCTCTGCATGCACCATCACCATCACGTCCAGTTCCCCGTCCCTTGCCATGTACCTTGCCCATTTTAAAGGGAGGCCAATATTTTCACTACAAGTTTCTGGATTTTTAGCGCTGTAATAATGGAAAGGACCTGGCTGTATTCTGCAGTGCCAACAAGCAAATGGCGCCGAAAAACGGTGTTCTCTGGATAGCTTTTTAAGCAAATAGTGAGGATTAAGAATAAAAAAATAATTATCCCCGTCCCTTGATACCCGGGGCTATTTGTGGAAATATCTGTAACAGCAGCAACAGACAGAACTGGATGGCGCCGCTATATGCACTGCCTGCCTGTATATATATTTATATATGTGTTGTGGAATACTTAGACTAACAGGACGTTATTCTCCGGGTCTCCGCACAGATTCGGGATCCTCCATCTTCTTCTACGAGTTCCACCATCGCCCCTCAGTGCTGAAGGACACCAGACCTGACTTTGTGAAATCCGACCATGGAGATGAGCTGATGTTTGTGTTCGGAGGAGCGTTCCTGAGAGCCGGCGCGTTCCTCTCCATGGGTAAGTCAGTGTCCTCATGGCGAGCTGCACGAGCCGCTGCTGGTCCCTGCCCAGGTACCACTGATCAGGGGCAGCGGTCAGCGGAGGCTTTTGTTTAGTTGCTTTTCTTCATGTGGTTAATATCGATGTCTTCTCTGTACAAGGCGATGCCACCGATGAAGAGAAGACCCTCAGTAGAACGGTCATGAGATACTGGGCCAACTTTGCCCGCAGTGGGTAAGACGTCATTACATGGTAGTAGGGGTCTGACATGCAAGAGCCTGGCACAGAGCGAGGGTCTTCTCACACCGAGGCGCCCCCGGGGGCTGGCGAGGCACCGCACTCATTATATATATATATATATATTTATTATATAGTATATTACCTGTATATTACAGGCTTCAGGCTGTCTCAGGTGTGACTGCGGCTCTATCCTGTGGGAAAGCAGAACCCAACCGGCCCAACTGCATCTATGAGGGGACAATATGGAAACCGCCCGCGACTCCTCCTGCATCGTGTTTCCTTATGTCATAAGCCCCACCCCCCAGTGATCAGCCCCACCAACCAGTGATCAGCCCACCCCCCCAGTGATCAACCCTACAAAACCCTTCCCATCCCAGTGATCAGCCCAACCGCCCCAGTAATCAGCCCTACAAAACCCTTCCCTCCCCTGTGATCAGCCCATCCGTCCCAGTGATCAGCCCTACTCCCCAGTGATCAGCCCTACCTCCCCAGTAATCAGCCCTACCTCCCCAGTGATCAGCCCTACCTCCCCAGTAATCAGCCCTACCTCCCCAGTGATCAGCCCCACCCTCCAGTGATCAGCCCACTCCCTGAGTGATCAGCCCCACCAACCAGTGATCAGCCCACCCCCCTAGTGATCAACCCTACAAAACCCTTCCCATCCCAGTGATCAGCCCAACCGCCCCAGTGATTAGCCCTACCTCCCGTGATCAGCCCTACCTCCCCAGTGATCAGCCCTACCCCCCCAGTGATCAGACCTACCCTTCCAATAATCAGCTCTATCCCCCAGTGATCAGCCCTATCCCCCCAGTGATAAGCCGCATCCTCCAGTGATCAGCCGTACCTCACCAGTAATCAGCCGTACCTCACCAGTAATCAGCCCTACCTCACCAGTAATCAGCCCTACCTCACCAGTAATCAGCCCTACCTCACCAGTAATCAGCCCTACCTCGCCAGTAATCAGCCCCACCCTTCCAGTAATCAGCCCTACCCCCTCAGTGATCAGCCCTACCCACCCCATTGATCAGCCCTACCCACCCCAGTGGTTAGCCCTACCCACCCCAGTGATCATCCCTACCCTTCCAGTAATCAGCCCTATCCCCCCAGTGATAAGCCCCATCCTCCAGTGATCAGCCCTACCCTCACCAGTGATCAGCCCTACCTCACCAGTAATCAGCCCTACCTCACCAGTAATCAGCCCTACCTCACCAGTAATCAGCCCTACCTCACCAGTAATCAGCCCTACCCTTCCAGTAATCAGCCCTACTCACCCCAGTGATCAGCCCTACCCACCCCAGTGATTAGCCCTACCTCCCCAGTGATCACTGGGTGGGTAGGGCTGATCACTGGGTGGGTAGGGCTGATCACTGGGATGGGTAGGCCTGATCACTGGGGAGGTAGGGTTTATCGCTGGGTGGGTAGGGCTTATCACTGGTAGGTAGGGTTGATCAGCCCTACACCCCCAGTAATCAACCATACACCCCAGTGAGCAGCCCTACCCCACCTAAGTGATCAGCCCTACATCCCATAATGCCAATGTTATTTTTTTCAGGGATCCCAATGGGCCGGGTCTGGTTCACTGGCCACTATTTGATCACAAAGAAAATTACTTGGAAATTAGCTCAAAGCCGCGATCTGCAAAGAATCTGAGGGCAGGAAAAGCAGAATTCTGGACTGACGTACTGCCAGAGAAAATGCAGAAGATCCTGAAGAAGAACATTGAGCACCCAGAGCTGTAGCCATGTCTGTGGTCTCGTCTGAACCCAGAACAGAGACGATCCACATGTAGATGGCATCCGCAGTGACTGTAAATCACTGGCACCCCCATTATGGACAGATCTAACGCCCCCCGATGGTCACAGGACTGTCCACGCTTACTGATGAGCTTATTTGCTACCTGCCTGTAGTTACATGGTCATAAACCCATATTCCCATAAACAAGAGTCATCATCTCTCCACAAGGTGGTCCAACTCTGTGCGCATCGAGCTGTACTGAGCATGTGCGACCACCATTTCTATAGACAGTGAATGGAGCAGTAGTCGCACATGCTCAGTTCCGCTCTGTTCATACGGGGGATGACTTGAGGACTGCCGAGTAGTGGTCCCTGCATTGGTCCTCCCTCCGGCACATACGTTCTGTAGATAGCAGACACATTCATTTATGGGACAAGCATGACTGATCCATGTTCTCCCCATGATGGTGGACAGCAGTTTATTAGGGCATAACCTAATGTGTACGAGGACACCGGTCTGTCGTATTACAACCACACCAGGATATCAGGCCACAATCAGTGTCTGGAGGGTAAATGAAAGGTATTATAAGAGCGCAGAGGGCTTGTCCTGTAGTGGTGTGGCCTCTGGGGTGGCCCTACGCGCGCCCTCCTGTGCAGGGCCGGCGTCAGCACCCGGCGCACCCGAGCAAGTGCCGGGGCCCTGGACAGCAGGGGGGCCCACTCATCTTGATTGGCTGCTATGTGAGCGCTGGTGCTGCCCGCGGCGTCCTGGGTTACCGCCGGCCGGCAGATCCTCTTCTGGACAGCGGGATGCCCGCACTCACCTTGGTTGCTATGTGAGCGCTCCCGCCGCGTCCTGGGTTACCGCCGGCCGGCAGAGCCGCAGATGCATCCTTAGTCTCCTGGTGCCTTCAGCCTGGGTCCCTCCTCCGAGCTCGAGCTCCTGAGTATTCAAGCGCCAGCCACAGCCAGCAAACACGGACCCCCGGTGACTTTATCTGACTGACAGACACTGCACTTCTTATGTAATGTCTTTCTATACAGTGCCTACAAGTAGTATTCAACCCCCTGCAGATTTAGCTGGTTTGATAAGATGCAAATAAGTTAGAGCCTTCAAACTGCAAACGAGAGTAGGTTTTATGAACAGAAGCATAAATCTTACAAACCAAAAAGTTATGTTGCTCAGTTGAATTTTATTAAATTTTAAACATAAAAGTGTGGGTCAATTATTATACAACCCCTATGTTTAATATTTTGTGGAATAACCCTTGTTTGCAATTACAGCTAATAATCGTCTTTAATAAGACCTGATCAGGCCGGCACAGGTCTGTGGAGTTATCTTGGCCCACTCCTCCATGCAGATCTTCTCCAAGTTATCTAGGTTCTTTGGGTGTCTCATGTGGACTTTATTCTTGAGCTCCTTCCACAAGTTTTCAATTGGGTTAAGGTCAGGAGACTGACTAGGCCACTCCAACACCTTGACTTTTTCCCTCTTGAACCAGGCCTTGGTTTTCTTGGCTGTGTGCTTTGGGTCGTTGTCTTGTTGGAAGATGAAATTACGACCCATCTTAAGATCCTTGATGGAGGAGCGGAGGTTCTTGGCCAAAATCTCCAGGTAGGCCGTGCTATCCATCTTCCCATGGATGCAGACCAGATGGCCAGGCCCCTTGGCAGAGAAACAGCCCCACAGCATGATGCTGCCACCACCATGCTTGACTGTAGGGATGGTATTCTTGGGGTCGTATGCAGTGCCATCCAGTCTCCAAACGTCACGTGTGTGGTTGGCACCAAAGATCTTGATCTTGGTCTCATCAGACCATAGAACCTTGAACCAGTCTGTCTCAGAGTCCTCCAAGTGATCATGAGCAAACTGTAGATGAGCCTTGACATGACGCTTTGAAAGTAAAGGTACCTTACGGGCTCGTCTGGAACGGAGACCATTGCGGTGGAGTACGTTACTTATGGTATTGACTGAAACCAATGTCCCCACTGCCATGAGATCTTCCCGGAGCTCCTTCCTTGTTGTCCTTGGGTTAGCCTTGACTCTTCGGACAAGCCTGGCCTCGGCACGGGAGGACACTTTCAAAGGCTGTCCAGGCCGTGGAAGGCTAACAGTAGTCCCATAAGCCTTCCACTTACGGATGATGCTCCCAACAGTGGAGACAGGTAGGCCCAACTCCTTGGAAAGGGTTTTGTACCCCTTGCCAGCCTTGTGACCCTCCACGATCTTGTCTCTGATGGCCTTGGAATGCTCCTTTGTCTTTCCCATGTTGACCATGTCTGAGTGCTGTTCTCAAGTTTGGGGAGGGTCTTAAATAGTCAGAAAAGGCTGGCAAAAGAGATCTTTAATCCACACATGTGAAGCTCATTATTCTTGGTGCCTGAACTACTTCTTAATACTTTAGGGGGACCAAACAGAATTCTTGTGGTTTGAGGGGTTGAATAATAAATGACACTCTGAATTAACTTTTAACGTTTTAAAAAAAATAAAAAAATTTGCTGCAGTGCATTTCCCACTTCCAGGCTGATGTACAGTACAAATGTCACAATGCCAAGTTACTTCCGCATGTGTCAACCAGCTAAATCTGCAGGGGGTTGAATACTACTTGTAGGCACTGTATATAGATACAATGACAATCACATGCATCATCATGTACGGTATCTATATATATAGAAAGACATGGATATATTATATATAGTCAGCACAGCACTGTCTGCAGCATCTTACAGGAAATCCTGGCCTGACCTGTCTGTGTGTGTGGAATGGCAGAGAAGGAAGTGGCAGGCAGGGGCAGGGATGATGGTGACAGTCTTCTCTGCTATATGAGGGCTATACTGTAATGGTATGTGACCCTTTCTCCTGGCACTGTCTGACCACCTTGTGCCCATCTCTCCACTATGTGGGATCACTGGGTGAGTTACTGCCATGGCTCCTGTCAGGACTATGTGGGGCCATTATGCTGTATGGAGGATTGTGTGGCTCATTATACTGTATGGAGGACTATGTGGGCCCATTATTCTGTATGGAGCACTATGTGGGGCCATTATACTGTATGGAGGACTATGTGAGCCCATTATTCTGTATGGAGGACTATGTGGGGCCATTATACTGTATGGAGGACTATGTGGGGCCATTATACTGTATGGAGGACTATGTGGGCCCATTATTCTGTATGGAGCACTATGTGGGGCCATTATACTGTATGGAGGACTATGTGAGCCCATTATTCTGTATGGAGGACTATGTGGGCCCATTATTCTGTATGGAGGACTATGTGGGGTCATTATGCTGTATGGAGGACTATGTGGGCCTATTATACTGTATGGAGGACTATGTGGGGCTCATTATAGTGTATGGAGGACTATGTGGGCCCATTATTCTGTATGGAGGACTATGTGGGCCCATTATACTGTATGGAGGACTATGTGGGCCCATTATTCTGTATGGAGGACTATGTGGGGTCATTATTCTGTATGGAGGACTATGTGGGCCTATTATACTGTATGGAGGACTATGTGGGGCTCATTATAGTGTATGGAGGACTATGTGGGGCTATTATACTGTATGGAGGACTATGTGGGGCTCATTATAGTGTATGGAGGACTATGTGAGGCCATTATACTGTATGGAGGACTATGTGGGGCTCATTATAGTGTATGGAGGACTATGTGGGGCCCATTATAGTGTATGGAGGACTATGTGGGGCCCATTATAGTGTATGGAGGACTATGTGGGGCCAGTATCCTGTATGGAGTGTTATATGGGGGCCAGTATACTATGTGGAGCGATTTGCCGGTTTCTGAGCTATTGTAGAATTTAGATATCACTCATGTAATGTAAGAAGTGGAATCTTTGGCATTGATATACATATATATATCTGTGGTATCTCTGCATCATGAATCGTGGTATTTGTTAAAGGGGCCACTGAGACTGTGTCGCCCGGGGCCCACGAGATCCTGGAGCCGCGCTGCCCTGTGATCAGCATCGCACACTATGGCCGGTGACTCACAGACTGGGAAATTCTCAGCTACTTCTTAGATGTGGAACTTCCAGGCAGCAGAGGACGACGCTTCCTCCTGACCCGGTCACCACTGCACAAAGCCATGAAGGGCAAGGACACACAGAAAACCCTGCACGACCCCCCGGCAGAAACCGGCAAGAACTCCAGCCGAACCCATCAACCCCTCAGAGAGTTTAGGCCCTGTTCACATGCTCAATATTGTACATCAGTATTTGTGAGCTAAAACCAGGAGTGTTTCTATTATACTTTTCCTCTGATTTTCCACTCCTGACTTTGGCTTACAAATACTGATGTAAAATACTGACCAAATACTGACAGTGGGGCTTTGGCCTTACACTCAGCCTGGGTTCTTCTCGGCAGAAGCTGAGGCTGAGGGGACCACCCCGTGTAGAAAAAGCCATCAGAAGAAGCCCCTTCTGTTCTGACAAATGGATGTTTCTGAAACAGCGCCCCTCTTACCCAGGGGTTGTATCTGGTATTGCAGCTCAGTCCCATGCACTTGTGGAGGAGATACGATACCAGGCACAACCCCGGGATGCTGTTGTGAGATCTGATGTCGCCAGTATTCACACAGGACAGACATAAACCTCAGGAGGAACGAAGGAAACGAGGTCTGAACCATGTGATCAGCGGAGCTGGGACGAGACGCGCAGCCCACCATGGGGGCCCCGGAAATATAACCTGCACAACACACATAGAAAGCTACCATGGAGACTCATTGGTGAATACAGAAAACACAAGATTTTTTTAGACTATTTCCATTCACTCCATTTGTTTGAGATTCAAAAATATCCATCGCTGTAAGGAGCGGTCCTGAGATATTAGGTCCTATACTGTGTGGGGTAACAGTAAAGGACAAATTCTGATTGAAGCTATTCCTAAAGGAAAGTGGTGAGTCTGCCGGCAGGCCGCACCTCCTGCGGGGTGACGTATGCTGGGTGACGTATGCAGGGTGACGTATGCTGGGTGACGTATGCTGGGTGACGTATGCTGGGTGACATATGCTGGGTGACGTATGCTGGGTGACGTATGCTGGGTGACGTATGCTGGGTGACGTATGCTGGGTGACATATGCTGGGTGACGCAAACAAAATGATGCATGCGGGGTGACGTATGCTGGGTGATGTATGCTGGATGACGTATGCTGGGTGACATATGCTGGATGACGTATGCTGGATGACGTATGCAAGGTGAGGTATGCTGGATGACGTATGCGGGGTGACGTATGCGGGGTGACGTATGCAGGGTGATGTATGCTGGGTGACATAAACAAAATGATGTATGCGGGGTGACGTATGCAGGGTGACGTATGCAGGGTGACGTATGCTGGGTGACGTATGCTGGATGACGTATGCTGGGTGACGTATGCTGGGTGACGTATGCTGGGTGACGCAAACAAAATGATGCATGCGGGGTGACGTATGCTGGATGACGTATGCTGGATGACGTATGCTGGGTGGCGTATGCTGGATGACGTATGCTGGGTGGCGTAAACGAAATGATGTATGCGGGGTGACGTATGCTGGATGACGTATGCTGGGAGACGTAAACAAAATGATGTATGCGGGGTGACGTATGCTGGGTGACGTAAACGAAATGACATATGCTGGGTGACGTATGCTGGATGACGTAAACAAAATGATGTATGCGGGGTGACGTATGCTGGATGACATATGCTTGGTGGCGTAAACGAAATGATGTATGTGGGGTGACGTATGCTGGATGACGTAAACAAAATGATGTATGCGGGGTGACGTATGCTGGATGACGTATGCTGGGTGGCGTAAACCAAATGATGTATGCAGGGTGACGTATGCTGGATGACGTATGCTGGGTGGCGTAAACGAAATGATGTATGCGGGGTGACGTATGCTGGATGACATATGCTTGGTGGCGTAAACGAAATGATGTATGTGGGGTGACGTATGCTGGATGACGTAAACAAAATGATGTATGCGGGGTGACGTATGCTGGATGACGTATGCTGGGTGGCGTAAACCAAATGATGTATGCAGGGTGACGTATGCTGGATGACGTATGCTGGGTGGCGTAAACGAAATGATGTATGTGGGGTGACGTATGCTGGATGACGTATGCTGGGTGGCGTAAACGAAATGATGTATGCGGGGTGACGTATGCTGGATGACGTATGCAGGGTGAATTATGCTGGGTGACGTATGCTGGGTGACGTATGCTGGGTGACAAACAAAATGATGTATGCAGGGTGACGTATGCTGGATGACGTATGCTGGGTGGCGTAAACGAAATGATGTATGCGGGGTGACGTATGCTGGATGACGTATGCTGGGTGGCGTAAACGAAATGATGTATGCGGGGTGACGTATGCTGGATGACGTATGCTGGGAGACGTAAACAAAATGATGTATGCGGGGTGACGTATGCTGGGTGACGTAAACGAAATGATGTATGCAGGGTGACGTATGCTGGATGACGTATGCTGGGTGGCGTAAACGAAATGATGTATGCAGGGTGACATATGCTGGGTGACGTATGCTGGGTGGCGTAAACGAAATGATGTATGCAGGGTGACGTATGCTGGATGACGTATGCTGGGTGGCGTAAACGAAATGATGTATGCAGGGTGACGTATGCTGGGTGACGTATGCTGGGTGGCGTAAACGAAATGATGTATGCGGGGTGACGTATGCTGGATGACGTAAACAAAATGATGTATGCAGGGTGACATATGCTGGATGACGTATGCTGGGTGGCGTAAACGAAATGATGTATGCGGGTTGACGTATGCTGGGTGACGTATGCTGGGTGACGTATGCAGGGTGACGTATGCTGGATGACGTATGCTGGGTGACGTATGCAGGGTGACGTATGCTGGATGACGTATGCTGGGTGACGTATGCAGGGTGACGTATGCTGGATGACGTAAACAAAATGATGTATGCAGGGTGACGTATGCTGGATGACGTATGCTGGGTGGCGTAAACGAAATGATGTATGCGGGTTGACGTATGCTGGGTGACGTATGCTGGGTGACGTATGCAGGGTGACGTATGCTGGATGACGTATGCTGGGTGACGTATGCAGGGTGACGTATGCTGGATGACGTATGCTGGGTGGCGTAAACGAAATGATGTATGCGGGGTGACGTATGCTGGATGACGTAAACAAAATGATGTATGCAGGGTGACATATGCTGGATGACGTATGCTGGGTGGCGTAAACGAAATGATGTATGCGGGGTGACGTATGCTGGATGACGTATGCTGGATGACGTAAACAAAATGATGTATGCAGGGTGACATATGCTGGATGACGTATGCTGGGTGGCGTAAACGAAATGATGTATGCAGGGTGACGTATGCTGGATGACGTATGCTGGGTGACGTATGCAGGGTGACGTATGCTGGATGACGTATGCTGGGTGGCGTAAACGAAATGATGTATGCGGGTTGACATATGCTGGGTGACGTATGCTGGGTGACGTATGCAGGGTGACGTATGCTGGATGACGTATGCTGGGTGGCGTAAATGAAATGATGTATGCGGGGTGACGTATGCTGGATGACGTATGCTGGGTGACATAAACGAAATGATGTATGCGGGGTGACGTATGCTGGATGACGTATGCTGGGTGACAAACAAAATGATGTATGCGGGGTGACGTATGCTGGATGACGTATGCTGGGTGGCGTAAAAGAAATGATGTATGCAGGATGACGTATGCTGGATGACGTATGCTGGGTGGCGTAAACGAAATGATGTATGCAGGGTGACGTATGCTGGATGACGTATGCTGGGTGACGTAAACGAAATGATGTATGCGGGGTGACATATGCTGAATGACGTAAACGAAAAGATGTATGCGGGGTTACGTATGCAGGGTGACGTATGCAGGGTGACGTATGCAGGGTGACGTATGCTGGGTGACGTATGTTGGATGACGTATGCTGGATGACGTATGCTGGGTGACGTATGCTGGGTGACGTATGCTGGGTGACGTATGCTGGGTGACGCAAACAAAATGATGCATGCGGGGTGACGTATGCTGGATGACGTATGCTGGATGACGTATGCAAGGTGAGGTATGCTGGATGACGTATGCGGGGTGACGTATGCTGGATGACGTATGCTGGGAGACGTAAACAAAATGATGTATGCGGGGTGACGTATGCTGGGTGACGTAAACGAAATGACATATGCTGGGTGACGTATGCTGGATGACGTAAACAAAATGATGTATGCGGGGTGACGTATGCTGGATGACGTATGCTGGGTGGCGTAAACAAAATGATGTATGTGGGGTGACGTATGCTGGATGACGTATGCTGGGTGGCGTAAACGAAATGATGTATGCGGGGTGACGTATGCTGGATGACGTATGCAGGGTGAATTATGCTGGGTGACGTATGCTGGGTGACGTATGCTGGGTGACGTATGCTGGGTGACAAACAAAATGATGTATGCAGGGTGACGTATGCTGGATGACGTATGCAGGGTGAATTATGCTGGGTGACGTATGCTGGGTGACGTATGCTGGGTGACGTATGCTGGGTGACAAACAAAATGATGTATGCAGGGTGACGTATGCTGGATGACGTATGCTGGGTGGCGTAAACGAAATGATGTATGTGGGGTGACGTATGCTGGATGACGTATGCTGGGAGACGTAAACAAAATGATGTATGCGGGGTGACGTATGCTGGGTGACGTAAACGAAATGACATATGCTGGGTGACGTATGCTGGATGACGTAAACAAAATGATGTATGCAGGGTGACATATGCTGGATGACGTATGCTGGGTGGCGTAAACGAAATGACATATGCAGGGTGACGTATGCTGGATGACGTATGCTGGGTGGCGTAAACGAAATGATGTATGCTGGATGACGTATGCTGGGTGACGTATGCAGGGTGACGTATGCTGGATGACGTATGCTGGGTGGCGTAAATGAAATGATGTATGCGGGGTGACGTATGCTGGATGACGTATGCTGGGTGACATAAACGAAATGATGTATGCGGGGTGACGTATGCTGGATGACGTATGCTGGGTGACAAACAAAATGATGTGTGCGGGGTGACGTATGCTGGATGACGTATGCTGGGTGGCGTAAACGAAATGATGTATGTGGGGTGACGTATGCTGGATGACGTATGCTGGGTGGCGTAAACGAAATGATGTATGCAGGGTGACATATGCTGGATGACGTATGCTGGGTGACGTAAACGAAATGATGTATGCAGGGTGACGTATGCTGGATGACGTATGCTGGGTGGCGTAAACGAAATGATGTATGCAGGGTGACGTATGCTGGATGACGTATGCTGGGTGACGTAAACGAAATGATGTATGCGGGGTGACATATGCTGAATGACGTAAACGAAAAGATGTATGCAGGGTGACGTATGCTGGATGACGTATGCTGGGTGACGTATGCTGGGTGACGTATGCTGGGTGACGCAAACAAAATGATGCATGCGGGGTGACGTATGCTGGATGACGTATGCTGGATGACGTATGCAAGGTGAGGTATGCTGGATGACGTATGCGGGGTGACGTATGCTGGATGACGTATGCTGGGTGGCGTAAACGAAATGATGTATGCGGGGTGACGTATGCAGGGTGAATTATGCTGGGTGACGTATGCTGGGTGACGTATGCTGGGTGACGTATGCTGGGTGACAAACAAAATGATGTATGCAGGGTGACGTATGCTGGATGACGTATGCTGGGTGGCGCAAACGAAATGATGTATGCGGGGTGACGTATGCTGGATGACGTATGCTGGGAGACGTAAACAAAATGATGTATGCGGGGTGACGTATGCTGGGTGATGTAAACAAAATGACATATGCTGGGTGACATATGCTGGATGACGTATGCTGGGTGGCGTAAACGAAATGATGTATGCAGGGTGACGTATGCTGGATGACGTATGCTGGGTGGCGTAAACGAAATGATGTATGCGGGGTGAC
The DNA here is from genome assembly GCF_046119375.1 of Phyllobates terribilis. Classification (NCBI taxonomy): domain Eukaryota; kingdom Metazoa; phylum Chordata; class Amphibia; order Anura; family Dendrobatidae; genus Phyllobates; species Phyllobates terribilis. The sequence continues at coordinate 31,232,696 of NW_027362774.1, read as the reverse complement.
GTATGTTGGATGACGTATGCTGGATGACGTAAACAAAATGATGTATGCAGGGTGACGTATGCTGTTTGACGTATGCTGGGTGGCGTAAACGAAATGATGTATGCAGGGTGACGTATGCTGGATGACGTATGCTGGGTGACGTATGCTGGGTGACGTATGCAGGGTGACGTATGCTGGATGACGTATGCTGGGTGGCGTAAACGAAATGATGTATGCGGGTTGACGTATGCTGGATGACGTATGCTGGGTGGCGTAAATGAAATGATGTATGCGGGGTGACGTATGCTGGATGACGTATGCTGGGTGACATAAACGAAATGATGTATGCGGGGTGACGTATGCTGGATGACGTATGCTGGGTGACGTAAACGAAATGATGTATGCAGGGTGACGTATGCTGGATGACGTATGCTGGGTGGCGTAAACGAAATGATGTATGCAGGGTGACATATGCTGGATGACGTATGCTGGGTGACGTAAACGAAATGATGTATGCAGGGTGACGTATGCTGGATGACGTATGCTGGGTGACGTAAACGAAATGATGTATGCGGGGTTACGTATGCTGGATGACGTATGCAGGGTGACGTATGCTGGATGACGTAAACAAAATGATGTATGCGGGGTGACGTATGCTGGGTGACGTATGCGGGGTGACGTATGCTGGGTGACGTATGCTGGGTGACGTATGCTGGGTGACGTATGCTGGGTGACGTATGCTGGATGACGTATGCTGGGTGACGTATGCAGGGTGACGTATGCTGGATGACGTATGCTGGGTGACGTATGCTGGATGACGTATGCTGGGTGACGTATGCTGGATGACGCAAACAAAATGATGTATGCAGGGTGACGTATGCTGGATGACGTATGCTAGGTGGCGTAAGCGAAATGATGCATGCCGGATGATGTATGCGGGGTGACGTATGCTGGGTGACGTATGCTGGCTGACGTAAACGAATTGATATATGCGGGGTGACGTATGCTGGGTGGCGTAAACTAAATGATGTATGCAGGGTGACGTATGCTGGATGACATAAACGGGATGTTGTATGTTGGATGATGTATACGGGATGACGCATGCTGCATGACGAATGGTGGATGACGTATGGTGGGTGATGTATGCGGGATGACGCATGCTGAATGACACATGCTGGATGACGTATGTTGGATGACTATGCGAGATGACAGTAAAAAAAATACCATTATCACGAACAATATCGACATCGAATTACAAAGATACTGAACAATAACAACATCAAGAAACATTATTATTGACAATACCAATATCACATCATAAGAATATCGCACAACAACAATATCCCGACGTAGATTCTTGGGGATGGTCAGCAAAGAAAGCACAGCAACAAAAGTGTATAAAAAGAAACGATTTTATATCACAAAATAATCACCAATAACAAAATCCTTACGATAATACAACAAAGACACCTACATTCTGCTTATGGTCATTCACATTGCGTCATAATTACCAAAAAGGAACCCTTCACCTACTGCCTCCTGGTTATACCGCCTTGTCTGGCCCTCATCCCCTTGTCTGGCCCTCATCTCCTTGTCTGGCCCTCATCTCTTGGTATGGCCCTCATCTCCTGGTATGGCCCTCATCTCCTTGTCTGGCCCTCATCTCCTTGTCTGGCCCTCATCTTCTTGTCTGGCCCTCATCTCCTGGTATGGCCCTCATCTCCTTGTCTAGCCCTCATCTCCTTGTCTGGCCCTCATCTCCTGGTATGGCCCTCATCTCCTTGTCTGGCCCTCATCTCCTTGTCTGGCCCTCATCTTCTTGTCTGGCCCTCATCTCCTTGTCTGGCCCTCATCTTCTTGTCTGGCCCTCATCTCCTGGTATGGCCCTCATCTCCTTGTCTGGCCCTCATCTCCTTGTCTGGCCCTCATCTCTTGGTATGGCCCTCATCTCCTGGTATGGCCCTCATCCCCTTGTCTGGTCCTCATCTCCTTGTCTGGCCCTCATCTCTTGGTATGGCCCTCATCTCCTGGTATGGCCCTCATCTCCTTGTCTGGCCCTCATCTCCTTGTCTGGCCCTCATCTTCTTGTCTGGCCCTCATCTCCTGGTATGGCCCTCATCTCCTTGTCTGGCCCTCATCTCCTTGTCTGGCCCTCATCTCCTGGTATGGCCCTCATCTCCTTGTCTGGCCCTCATCTCCTTGTCTGGCCCTCATCTCCTTGTCTGGCCCTCATCTTCTTGTCTGGCCCTCATCTCCTTGTCTGGCCCTCATCTTCTTGTCTGGCCCTCATCTCCTGGTATGGCCCTCATCTCCTTGTCTGGCCCTCATCTCCTTGTCTGGCCCTCATCTCCTTGTCTGGCCCTCATCTCCTGGTATGGCCCTCATCTCCTGTTATGGCCCTCATCTCCTTGTCTGGCCCTCATCTCCTTGTCTGGCCCTCATCTCCTTGCCTGGCCCTCATCTCCTTGTCTGGCCCTCATCTCCTGGTATGGCCCTCATCTCCTCGTCTGGCCCATCTTTCTCAGGGACCCATCCATGACTGACTCCCTTCCTTCAGCCTCTCACTATGTCTCATATTGTGAACAAAGATCTGCTTTGACCTGACTGTTCTTTTCCCTACAATATGCTACAAAAGGTTAACGACAACATGATTATCCTTCGTTCACACTGTATGTATGATCAGACATGCTGGCAGTGGTGTCACCCCTAATCTTTGTTAAATACTAGTGAATTTCTTGTGGACTCAGGAGCCTTTGTACTTTAAGATACCGTACACATTGATACGGAGCATCCTGATTATCATGTCTAAGGCCTTATACAAACTGACCAGAGGCCTAACTGCAGGATACAAAATGAACCAATATGTCACTGTGTAGCCCAGGGGATGGGGAGGACTCGGCGCCCGGGCCTTGTTGGTAGTTTCAGGGGATGTCGCGGTAGTCAGCTCCCGGGCCCATACTCTGGGCCTCTCTTTTAAAAGGGTGGATAATGATATAAAAGTTTGTGACGCCACCTGTGGTGTCTGGTGAGGATCACCAGCGCTGCGGCAGCCCACTGAGGCCGGTGTCAAGGCAGCTTGGGTGGTATAACTCCCCACAGGTGGAGCTAGGCCTCAGGGCAGCGGGGATATAAGGATGCAGGACAGATGGGACCCAGCCGGGTCAGAGCAAGAACAGGGACAGACTCGATAGTCACTTCAGTACCTTTTACTGATGGAAATTCAGGCACATCCCGGAGCACTGTAGGGTAAAGGGTGCATTTCAGGATCCTCCCCAGTGAGCGGGTATAGGGCCCTACTGTTTCTTGCCTTTGCGTAGTAAGTTTCTGACCTGCCTGGAGCTAGGCCTAACTTTGTCTCTGTCCTGCACCGGCTGACTTTGTGGTAGGGCCTTCTCTTGGAGTACGCGCTCCCAGCTTGCGGGGCCTCCGTGACTCCTGGCTCTGTTACGTATCAGCTCTTGGGTGATCCTGGGACCTAAAGTCTTCTAGGGGTCTCCGGTTGTCTCTACAGGGGGATATACGGCCCTGTAGACGCGGACCCGGTGTCCGGTATATGTTTTCTGGGGTGAGCTTGTACAGCTCCTCTGCCCCCGATGCTACTCACTTCCTCTAGCCTTCGGCCTCGCTCGAGGCCCTCACTAGGCTATACACACTAGCGGCAGCTTGCCACGCTTCACCGCTCTTGTGGCGTCGGCACGCCTTGGGCTCTAACTGAGCTCCCTGAGTCTGGACTGGGCTCCACTGCAGGCTGACCTCTCTCAGGCTTAACTACTGCAGGAGCTCTCCCAACAGGCTTAACTCTCTGTCGACTCCAGACTGAGCTGCCTAGCTCCACCTTCCCTATATATATCTCTAACGGGCTCCCTCTGGTGGTCTGAGGTGGAAGGTGGAGGTGTGTGTATGCTATGGGGTCCTCTTGTGGAGGAATCCGTTCATGCACCCCTCTAGGATCTGTGGCACTAATGCACAGCAGGGCGCCACATTCCCCCCTAGCAAAGCTCAGCACTCCCGGGCTGAAGTACATTTTGTATAACATGAACAATAACAATCTTCCCTTTATGGGAGGCACTTTCTTAAACGTTGCATATAACATTATAAATAACAGATATATACATATATACAATAAGCAACCTCAGAATTTAAGTCTCTTTTGGTGAGGTTCCCTGATAGGATGTCCATCTCACAGGGCAGAGTACTTGGTAGCTTGAGGGACCTGTCCCAAACCCTCAACGTAGGCCCTGGGGTGGCTGCAGGGCATGACGATCCCGAGTTGGACCTCCGGTAGAGCCACTCCAGACAGGTTTTTCTTCTGAGGTCACCTAAAGGGGCACTCCAGGGAGTGCAAATATTTACAAGAAGCAGTTTTTGGGCTGCACATAGTCCTCAGCCACACAGTTCTGTATGTAACAAGGAAAGTGTCCGTATCACTTAAATTGTCCATTAGAAGGTGTGATGAACCTGTAGCCGCCATCTTGGTAATGATAAATCATATCCAGGGATGGCCACACTTCAGCAGCCCCCACCCTTGGGACCTTCTGTTAAAACGTCAACTAGATAGTTTCCCCCCATCCAGGCTCCTGTAAGATAAGAAGCCTACTTAACACTTGAATGCTAGGAGCTTCAAAGACTTCGAGAGGAAACACAGCCAGCAGGGGGGGGTGCTTCGTCTATCTGTACCTGACCATTTGTCCCATAGGACTAGTTTCTTTGTCTGTCACAAGCATGGAGGCATAAGATATAGAAACATGAAAAGTACACGCATGTTGCATGGGATGGGCCAATAAAAAAAAATATCACGGCGTCCCGGAGCCATTGCGCACACAAGCCTCCGCGGTAGACGTTTGTACGTGCTCTGGAAGCCAAGATATAGCGCGGAGCCATTCCTGAGGACCGTATGGTATCATAATTGATATCAAAAGGTCGGTTGCGGCGGCCCGAATCCATGGGAACCCCTGGGGGTATCATGAGACCATCCCAGAAGAAGTTATTGGGTTCCATAGAATTTGGGCTTCTGATCGAAGTTAGACCTGAGGGTGGAGACTGAGTCAGCTGACCTCACCAGCAGTGGGCGGGACAGGGCAGGTAAGATAGCAGGACAGACAAGAGACAAGTCAGTCTTGACCCAAGAGTGGGGTGCTGAACATCTGAGCACCAGCTGAGGCCACCAAGGGGAGGAGCAGTTTGACCATGCGGTGGTAGGCCTCAGCCTGTAACAAAGAACCGTGCCTGCGACCGCAGAATCCTCTCCCTGCGTCACAAGAAAATCAAGAAACCGGTAACTGATATGCTGTGGTGATTCTGTGTGTTGTATTCCATTGTTGTATAGTTTAGCCTGACCTTATACCTGTGTATATTTAGTTGTATATCGTGTATCTAGTGTATTATTATAATCAATTACCTCAAGTAATTGTGGGCCTGCCTTTTATTCTGCATAACGAACGCACGTCCGTGTGAGCTCGGCTCAAGCCAAAACGCTACCCAGGGTTGGTTCCTGACCCGATATAGGCCCATTCACGGACTGGGCGTATATCTAAAATAGGGACTGGTGGCAGCATACCAACTGGGGATTGGGGAAGGCTGGTAGTGACGGTCGGAGGTTCAGATATATATATTCCTGGCGCGGCCAAGGAAGATATATATACCGCCCTCACTACAGAGGGCCCCGATACCCAGTAGGTTACAGGACAGTCTCCCTGGCGACCGCTTATCCTAGGTGCAGTTCCTTGACTGACCTGAGGCTAAGAGGGCGCTAGCGAGTTGTGCTGTGTAGTGACGTTACGGTTTAGTGACGTTGAAGGGATAACACACTACCGTGTTCCCTGCGCTGGTTGCAGCTTCCTGGCACTACTTTCTCTAGGTGCAGTACCTTGACTGACCTGAGAGGTAAGGGGGCGCCAGAGAGCTGCACCCACCGGCCGGCTTTCATCACATTGGTGGCAGAGCGGTGGGATTGCAGAATAATAGTGTTGTGGGACCCCTACTCCCAGGCACTAAAGACTGCCAGTGGTAACTTCCACTGCTGGAGTCTTAAGGTCAGCCCAACGTTAGACGGTCAGGCTAAAAGTATAACAAGGTGTGTGCAAACTCAGGGTTGCAGCGGTGTCGGTTACCAAGATGGCAGACGGCACCAGGAGCAAGACCCTGCAAGAGGCTAATGCTACGGTCCGTGTGGCAGGAGGGGAGGACATTGTTACTCATGGCGAGGAGGAGTCCAGCCCGGGCACCTCAGGGAGCCAGTCCCCAGTATACGGTCCCGCAGTGGGCTGCCCACCACCTACCCAGCCCAGCCTGTCCAGATCACAAGCCCTTTTACAAGCGGCTATGGCAAGTCTCCAGTCTCATGGCGATGCCGTCTACAAAACCCTCCTGGCAGCATCAGAGAAGGCAGCGGAGGAGGAGCGTGCAGAGCGGGCTGCGGAGCGGGCTGCGGAGCGGGCTGCGGAGCGTGAAGCTGCAGAGCGCCGGGAGGCTGCGGAGCGTGAAGCTGCAGAGCGCCGGGAGGCTGCGGAGCGTGCAGAGCGAGCTGCGGAGCGCCAGCACCAACTGGACCTGGCCCAGCGGGGGCTTCCGCTAGAGCAACCAACCCATCAGGAGACCAAGTCGTCCAAAGTCCGAGCTGAGGACTTCCCTCTACTGGAGAAGGATGGGGACCTGGACTCCTTTCTGGTGGCATTTGAACGGACCTGTCTTCAGCACCATCTGGCCCGGGATCAGTGGGCCAGATACCTGACCCCCCGTTTGAGGGGTAAGTCCCTGGATGCCTTGGGGGACTTACCTGCCGGGGAGGTACAGAACTACGACTGCATCAAGCGGGCCCTGATCCGGCAGTACAACCTCACTCCCGAGTCGTACCGCCAGAAGTTCCGGAGCCTGCTGCGTGGCCCCAAGGACACCTGGACCGATCATATGCGGGCGCTGTTGAGAGCCGCAGAGCACTGGACCTCGGGTCTAGCGCTTACTACCCGCCAGGAGGTCCAGGAACTGTTCGTCACGGAGCAGTTCTTGTGGAACTGCCCAGAGGACCTCCGACAGTTCCTCCGTGACCGAAAACCAACAGGGGCTTCTGCTACAGCCGCCCTGGCAGACGAGTATGCCAATAACAGGGCGCCTGAGCTGAAGAAGTCTGCCAGCAGCACCTGGAGAGGGGGTAAGCCCAGTCATGCCCCTGTTTCCCCGGCCCCTAGAACACAAGGGGTGTATCCCCCTGTTGCCCTCTCCAGGCAAGGACCAGACGTAAGACGTTGTCATCTATGCAACAAACCAGGACACTTTAGGGCTGAGTGTCCCCAGCGCCAAAAGACCCCATCCCAGTCCCAGAGAGCGCCCAATGTTTTGTGTGTGGGAGGGGGTGGTGGTAGGTCCCTGGACAACATCCAACCCGTCACCATAGGCCGTTCTGCGGTCATGGGACTGCGGGACACTGGCGCTGAACGAACACTGGTACGGCCTGAGGTGGTGTCCCCCCAGGACTTGGTACCAGGAAAGACTCTTTCCGTCTCCGGGGTTGGAGGCGTGGAGCCGGCACTTCCCGTTGCCATGGTGTATTTGGATTGGGGTGCCGGGAGGGGGATGCGGGAGGTGGGAGTAACGCCAAATATTCCCGCAAATGTTTTATTAGGGACCGACTTGGGGCGTCTAGTATCGCAGTATGTACCCTCTGAACCCCCAAGTTCGGCCCCCCAAGAGTGTATTGATTTGTCTGCTGCTAATGCCAACCATGTTGTATGTAGTGTGCGTCCTGCTGAGGAGGAGGGAGTGAAACCTGAGGGTAACACCTGCACAGACACAACACAAACAGGGTTAGTGAAAGCAGGTGGGGAGTGTGGGGATGCCCGCAGAGGTGCTCAGCCGGCGTGCCGTGACCTCTTGTCCTCCGGTGAGGGAGGGGGCGGGCAGGATTCTGTAGAGGGAAGCTCAGGGATGGAGAGGGGGGCAGCTACCGGCAGTGTAGGGCTCCCAGGGGTATCCAGGCTGCTGAGTATAGGCCCACTGCAGGGGGAGGAACAGGCCATGGGAGGTGGGGGTGTCCCAAGAGAGGAGCCGCCAGGTAAGACCCCAGGGCAGGAGTTCCCCACATCCGAGATGTCCAAAGGCCTAGGAAGCCTGCCTGATCGGGCGGCTTGGTCAGAAACAGAGGGGAAGCAGGCACTACCCACGGTCACAGCGGTCATAGCCGCTGTCACCAGGAGTGGGAGCGCCGGAGCCCAAGGAGCCTTGCAGAGGTCCGACGGCTTCCCCACTTCTGACCAAGTGTCTGCCGGGTCAGACAGCGGCCAGGTGACATGCCCGGAGGGGCTGACAGAGGATGTGGCAGTTTCGTCGATTCTGGCCACATCAAGTCAGGAATTTCAGGCTGCGTTGGAAGCAGACGACAGCCTGAAAGCTCTCAAGGAACAGGCGGCACAGCCTCCCATGGAGTCAGACTGCGAGCGTGTGGTCTGGGACCAGGGACGGCTGTACCGGGTAACGGTCCAGCAGGGTTCACCGGAGGCGTGGCCCAGGGACCGACAGTTAGTGGTACCCTATCCGTTCAGGGCGGAATTGTTGCGGATCGCACACGAGATTCCGATGGCCGGACACCTAGGGATCGCTAAAACCAAGGCCAGGATAGCTCAGCATTTCTACTGGCCTGGGATGGGAGCCGCGGTGGGTGCCTACTGCCGTTCGTGTGACACCTGTCAGAGGGTGGGGAAGGCGGGGCCGCGCCCCAAAGCCCCACTGGTAACTCTGCCAATCATCGAAGAGCCTTTCTCGAGGGTTGCTGTGGATCTTATTGGACCTCTGTCCACTCCCAGCCACTCCGGGAAATGCTTCATACTCACGGTAGTGGACTATGCCACCCGGTACCCGGAAGCGGTAGCTTTGTCGTCCATTCGGGCCGACAAGGTGGCTACCGCCTTACTGGAGATCTTCTCCAGAGTGGGTTTCCCCCAAGAAATGCTCACCGACCGAGGGACCCAGTTCATGTCGCGGCTGATGGAGTCCCTCTGTAAGCAAATGCAGGTGCAACATCTGGTGGCCAGCCCGTATCACCCACAGACTAATGGCCTGTGTGAGCGGTTCAATGGCACCTTAAAGCAGATGCTTAAGATGTTGGTCGACTCCCACGGGAGAGACTGGGAGCGTTACCTCCCACACCTCCTATTTGCTTACCGGGAGGTTCCGCAGGCCTCAACGGGGTTCTCCCCCTTTGAGCTCCTGTACGGGCGACGGGTACGGGGCCCCCTGGCTCTGGTGAAGGAAGCATGGGAAGGGGATTTGGCCACCCCCGAGGTGTCGGTCATCGAGTATGTCGTGCGCCACCGGGACAGGATGATGGCCTTGGCAAAGCTGGTGCAGGACAATATGGCCCAGGCCCAGGCCGACCAGAAGCGGTGGTACGACCAGAATGCTTGTGAGAGGACCTACCAGGTGGGTCAAAAGGTGTGGGTACTGGTCCCCGTACCACAGAACAAGCTTCAGGCAGCCTGGGAAGGTCCCTACTTCGTGCACCAGAAACTCAATGCCGTCACCTATCTGGTCACCCTGGATCACGCCCGTGGAAGGAGGAAGGCCTTCCACGTGAACATGATGAAGGCTCATCATGAGCGGGAAGCGACTGCCCACCCAGTGTGCAACCTTCCCGAGGAAGGAGAGGTAGAAACCCTCCTGGATCTGCTCACCCAAGCCAAGGCGGGTGGGTCCATCGAGGATGTGGGGGTTGGCCACCAGCTCACGGAGGACCAACGGTCCCAGCTGGGGACCACCCTGCACCCCTTCCGGGGGCTGTTCAGCAGCCTGCCCGGAAGGACTGAGATGGCTGTCCACGACGTGGACACTGGCGATCACCCGCCGATCCGGCGTTCAGCATATCGGGTCTCTTTCGAGGTGCAGGGAAACATGCGCCAAGAGATAGACGAGATGCTGAAGCTGGGGGTGATCCAGGCATCCAGCAGCGCGTGGGCCTCGCCTGTAGTCCTCGTACCAAAGAAGGACCGAACTACACGGTTCTGCGTGGACTACCGGGGGCTCAACGCTGTAACGGCCACCGATGCGTTCCCCATACCACGCATCGATGACCTGCTCGATCGGATGGCCGGGGCTAAGTACCTGACCATCATGGATCTGAGCCGGGGGTACTGGCAGATTCCTCTGACCCCCGCGGCAAGGGAACGCTCTGCCTTTATCACCCCTTTTGGACTGTACGAGTCCACAGTGATGCCATTCGGCATGAAGAATGCCCCTGCCACTTTTCAGCGGATGGTCAATACGCTGCTTGAGGGACTTGAAGGGTACGCGGCTGCGTACTTGGACGATATTGCAGTCTTCAGTCCCACTTGGGAGGATCACCTAGAGCACCTGCGGCAGGTGCTCGGTCGGATCCACCGGGCAGGCTTGACCATCAAGCCGGAAAAGTGCCAGCTGGGCATGAGTGAGGTCCTCTACCTGGGTCACCGGGTAGGCGGGGGGGTTCTGAAGCCAGAACCGGGGAAAGTGGATGCCATCGCATCCTGGCCCACTCCTAGGACCAAAAAGCAGGTGATGTCCTTCTTGGGGACCGCCGGGTACTATAGGAGGTTCGTCCCACACTATAGCACCCTGGCCAAGCCCCTGACGGACCTCACCAAGAAGAAGCTGCCCGTCGCAGTCGACTGGACAGTCGCCTGCGAGACAGCTTTCGGGGCACTCAAGGCCGCCCTAAGTAGCTCCCCTGTACTGCAAGCTGCCGACTTCGACCGGCCGTTTGTGGTACAGACCGACGCCAGTGACTTTGGCCTCGGTGCTGTGCTAAGTCAGGTCAACACGACAGGCCAGGAACATCCTGTCTTGTACCTGAGCAGGAAGCTACTGCCCCGGGAGGTGGCTTACTCCACGGTGGAAAAAGAATGCCTGGCAATTGTATGGGCCCTGCAGCGTCTGCAGCCCTACTTGTACGGGAGCCATTTCACCGTGGAGACGGACCACAACCCCCTCAGCTGGTTACACACGGTCTCTGGGTCGAATGGCAGGTTGCTACGCTGGAGCCTCGCTCTCCAGCAGTACCACTTCTCCATTCGCCACAGAAGAGGCCGTGACCACGGTAACGCTGACGGGTTATCCCGGCAAGGGGAGGGTGCAGAAGGACGCACGGGGGAACACAGGAATGTGCTACCCCCTCGCGCCCTCGTATAGGGGGAGGTGTGATGAACCTGTAGCCGCCATCTTGGTAATGATAAATCATATCCAGGGATGGCCACACTTCAGCAGCCCCCACCCTTGGGACCTTCTGTTAAAACGTCAACTAGATAGTTTCCCCCCATCCAGGCTCCTGTAAGATAAGAAGCCTACTTAACACTTGAATGCTAGGAGCTTCAAAGACTTCGAGAGGAAACACAGCCAGCAGGGGGGGGTGCTTCGTCTATCTGTACCTGACCATTTGTCCCATAGGACTAGTTTCTTTGTCTGTCACAAGCATGGAGGCATAAGATATAGAAACATGAAAAGTACACGCATGTTGCATGGGATGGGCCAATAAAAAAAAATATCACGGCGTCCCGGAGCCATTGCGCACACAAGCCTCCGCGGTAGACGTTTGTACGTGCTCTGGAAGCCAAGATATAGCGCGGAGCCATTCCTGAGGACCGTATGGTATCATAATTGATATCAAAAGGTCGGTTGCGGCGGCCCGAATCCATGGGAACCCCTGGGGGTATCATGAGACCATCCCAGAAGAAGTTATTGGGTTCCATAGAATTTGGGCTTCTGATCGAAGTTAGACCTGAGGGTGGAGACTGAGTCAGCTGACCTCACCAGCAGTGGGCGGGACAGGGCAGGTAAGATAGCAGGACAGACAAGAGACAAGTCAGTCTTGACCCAAGAGTGGGGTGCTGAACATCTGAGCACCAGCTGAGGCCACCAAGGGGAGGAGCAGTTTGACCATGCGGTGGTAGGCCTCAGCCTGTAACAAAGAACCGTGCCTGCGACCGCAGAATCCTCTCCCTGCGTCACAAGAAAATCAAGAAACCGGTAACTGATATGCTGTGGTGATTCTGTGTGTTGTATTCCATTGTTGTATAGTTTAGCCTGACCTTATACCTGTGTATATTTAGTTGTATATCGTGTATCTAGTGTATTATTATAATCAATTACCTCAAGTAATTGTGGGCCTGCCTTTTATTCTGCATAACGAACGCACGTCCGTGTGAGCTCGGCTCAAGCCAAAACGCTACCCAGGGTTGGTTCCTGACCCGATATAGGCCCATTCACGGACTGGGCGTATATCTAAAATAGGGACTGGTGGCAGCATACCAACTGGGGATTGGGGAAGGCTGGTAGTGACGGTCGGAGGTTCAGATATATATATTCCTGGCGCGGCCAAGGAAGATATATATACCGCCCTCACTACAGAGGGCCCCGATACCCAGTAGGTTACAGGACAGTCTCCCTGGCGACCGCTTATCCTAGGTGCAGTTCCTTGACTGACCTGAGGCTAAGAGGGCGCTAGCGAGTTGTGCTGTGTAGTGACGTTACGGTTTAGTGACGTTGAAGGGATAACACACTACCGTGTTCCCTGCGCTGGTTGCAGCTTCCTGGCACTACTTTCTCTAGGTGCAGTACCTTGACTGACCTGAGAGGTAAGGGGGCGCCAGAGAGCTGCACCCACCGGCCGGCTTTCATCACAGAAGGCAAAACACAAGTTAATACATACATACTTGAAAATACACAGTATAATGCAATACAATACAATACTATACCCCAGGGGCAACTATCTACACTTGTCAGAAGTTTAGCTATTTTACTCAGTGTATCTGACAGGGATCTGACCTTTGGTACTACGTATAGACCTGCGTGGTACTGGAATGCGTGAGGCACTAGTACTTGCACTACTTCCCATTCTATCAGTGCTAGGTGTGGAGGGGCTGCTAGACTGCATTGACCTCTCTACAGGACTGGTAAGTATACCATTGGCTGTGCCTTCTCGCTCTGTTCCTGCCAGGGATCCTTCTTCCGGGGACTCTTCTTGAGCAGGCTCTTCTGGGGCACCTACAGGTTCTTCTTGCTGTGGGTAGAAGGTGACTACAGGGATGATTACTGCTCCTCCTAGTTGAGGCCAATCTGCCGGGAAATCTCCTAAGTCAGTGTGTATTACTGCTTCTTTAGGCTCCTCCGGTACGGTGAGAGCCACTTCTTGAGACTTTAGCAGTCCTGGACACAACTTCAGATGGTCCCTGGATACTGTTGCAGTCGTTCTTCCTCCGTCTCTACTAATTAGACAGGTCTTCCTATTATCAAATCTTGAGTTTAACACAGTGTAGGGTTCCCTCTCCCACTGGTCATCAAGTTTGTGGTTTCTTCTCTTTCTTTTTAACACCACTTCACCAGGTGTGAAGGGTTCTGCAGGCGCACTTTTGTTGTAGTGCGCCTCCTGCTTTTCTCTCACCCGAGTGAGACTGTCTTCTACACAGGCTTGTACTCTTCTGTACTGCTCCTGTCTGGTCGTATCCCAGTCCTCAGTGTAGTTACATCCGCTTCTGGTTCTACAACACCAAGCTCCAGATCCATGGGCAGCTTTCCTGGTCTTGCCCGCATGAGATATGCCGGAGTGCAATTGGAACTTACTGGTATATGATTATACAGATCTACTAGGTCAGGTAGTAGGTCTGGCCACTGGTTTCTCTCCTCAAGTGGTATGGTCTTTAGCAGGTCGATGATGATGTTATTCATCTTTTCACAGAGACCGTTGGTTTGTGGGTGGTACGGTGTAGTCCGGATCGTCTTACACCCGTACAGATGGCAGAACTCCTTGAACAACTCAGCCTCAAAGGCCGGGCCTTGGTCCGTCAGCACCTGCTCAGGGTATCCATGGGGTCTGCAGAAACACGCCTGGAACGTTTTTGCTGCTGTCTCTGCCGTCAGGTCTTTAACGGGGGCGACCACCAGGAACCTGGAGTAGTGATCCACCATGGTCAGGGCATAGGAGTACCCTGACCTGCTGGGTGACAGCTTGACATGGTCCAGGGCCACGATCTCCAGGGGTTGAGTCGTCTTGATGGGTTGCAGGGGTGCCTTCTGGCTGCTGTAGTCCTTTCTTCTGAGGCTACAGGGTCCACAGTTTCGGCACCACCGCTCGATGGAGATACGCATCCCTACCCAGTAGAATCGACACTTCAGCAGGGTCTCTAGCTTCTTCCAGCCAAAGTGCCCCACCTGATCGTGGTAGGCCTCCAACACCATTTGGGTGTCTGTCTTGGTATGGCAGATAGTGGTCCCCATCTCATGGGTTTTTGGATTGACGTACCTCCGGCACAGCTTCTCACGGTAGATAAACAGCCAGCTCTTCTCATTCCACAGCTGCTTTGCTTGCAGAGACGCTTCCTTCTCCAGGGAGGAACCTTCCTGGGTTATCAGCTCCTTGATACGGCTGACAACCGGGTCACTGTCCTGGGTCTCCTTCCAGCTGTGGTGAGGCAGGGGGTTTAACGTCTTTCCACGCTGCCTCCTGGAGGCTCGTTGCTCGTGGATCATCCCATTCCGGTGAAAGGCAGGTAGCTCAATCTCCTCCAGGTCATCCACTTCTTCTGTGTCTGACTGGTGAGGCATCCTGGACAGGGCATCGGCGTTGGCGTTCTTGCGGCCCGCCCGATATTTAATTGTGAATTGATAGTTTGACAGCCGAGCCATCCATTGCTGCTCCAGGTAGTGCTTGAACCGTTCAGTGATGGCCCAGACCAAGACCAGGAACTCCAACTTAAAGCTGCTATAGTTCTCTGGGTTCCTCTCAGTCAGGCGGAGCTTCCTGCTTGCATATGCGATCACTTTCTCTTGGCCATTCTGCTTCTGACTTAAGACAGTGCCCAGTTCTTCGTTGCTGGCATCGGTATACAGCAGGAACGGTTGGCTGTAGTCAGGGTAGGCTAGGATCTCGTCGCCTGTCAGGATCTCCTTCATCTCCTGAAATGACTCGGCTTGCTCCTTACCCCAGTGGAATGGGGGATTTCTGCCTTTGGGGGACTGTCCTACCAGGAGGTCTTACAGAGGGGCTGCTTTCTTGGTGTAGTCTTTTACAAACCTCCGGTAGTATCCTACTAGTCCCAGGAACTGACGTACCTCCTTGAGGTTCTTTGGCTCTGGCCACTTCTGGATGGCAGTGACCTTCTCCGGGTCTGGTGCTACCCCTTCTGGGCTGACAATGTGCCCCAGGTACTGTACCTTTCTCTTGAGCAGGTGGCACTTTGAGGGCTTCAGCTTCATCCCGTACCGGGACAGTGACTCAAATACCTCCGCCAGGTGCTTCAAGTGGTCCTCGTACGTCTTGGAGTACACTATCACATCATCCAAGTAAAGTAACACAGTCTCGAAGTTGCGGTGTCCCAGGCAGCACTCCATCAATCTCTGGAACGTTCCGGGGGCATTGCAGAGTCCAAACGGCATACTGTTGAACTCGCAGAGTCCCATCGGGGTAGTGAAGGCCGTCTTCTCCCGATCCTCCTCAGCCACAGCTACTTGCCAGTACCCACTAGTGAGGTCAAGGGTGGAAAATTAATTTGCAGACTTTAATGCAGCCAGGGATTCCTCTATGCGTGGTAAAGGGTATGCATCCTTATGTGTAATGCGATTTACTTGTCTGTAATCTACACACATCCTCATGCTTCCATCCTTCTTCCTGACCAGGACCAGGGGAGCTGCCCAGGGGCTACAGCTATCCCTTACTACCCCTGCCTTCTTCATGTCATGCAACATATCCTTTGCCTTCTGGTAGTGTGCTGGTGGTATAGGCCTGTAAGGTTCTTTGATGGGTGGATGGTCACCTGTGGGGATATGGTGTTGTACCCCCTTAATCCTCCCGAAGTCAAGTGGGTGCTTACTGAACACCTGCGCGTATTCCTGAACCACCCGGTGTACCCCCTGCTTCTGATGGGCAGGAGTGGTGTCTGTCCCAACATGGAGCTGTTGACACCAATCCTCCACCTGGGTTCCCGGGTCATTATCCTCCACTTCGTCTGGTGAGGTTAAGGACTCCGCCGTGTGAATGGAGTTGTTATTTACAGCATGTAACTTGGCAACAGTGGCATATCGTGGTAATCTACCCTCTTCGTCCCCATAGTTGAGAAGACAGACGGGCACCCTCCCATTGCGTACATCCACTACCACTCTGGCGGTTAAGAGCGTGGGTCTGTGCTCCGAGCTAAGGGGCTCTACTACCGCCTGGTAGCTCTGTCCTTTAAGACCTATGGCTGATCTACACCAGATAAGCATTTCACTCATTGGGGGAATCACAATGGGTACCGGGTCTGTCACCCGTACATTACCGATTTCACCATCTGTTAACCTAACTTGCTGCTGGTACAGGAGGGCTCGGATCTCCTTCTGCAGCGCCCTCCTCTGTCCTGGTCTGGCAGTGTCAGCTATCTGTTGGAGCAAGAACACAACTTCTCCCAAACAGTTACCAACAATGTTAGTGCCTAGTACCATATACAAGTCTGTATCATCAGGATTATTCTCTACTACAATTAGTCCCTGGTCCTTCAGTTCCACTCTTCCCACCTTTACTGTCACATTCTTAACCCCGATTAGGTTGAGGGGGAGGCCATTTGAGGCATAAACAGAAAGATTTGGAGCTGGCGGACTTAGATCGTCCATGGACCAGAACCTTTTGTAGAGGACGTCAGGCATTATGGTTACCTGAGATCCTGTGTCCAGCAGAGCGTGCGTCGGGATGCCGTCCAGCACAATGGAGAGGAAAGGTCTTCCTCCGACGAACCTATTGTACCAGTCTGAAGGGCCTTGGGAGTTTACTCCTGGGTGTCGGCCCTCAGCCCCAGGGTTTTCTCGTTTAAAGGACAGCTCCGGATGGCGTGACCTGTCTTGTGGCAGACAGCGTCCCTCGGTGGACGGCGTTGGTCGCTGATCCTCCCAGGGGGTGGCGTTGTCCTCTTCCTCCTTCGCATCCAGGGAATATCCTCAGGGCTGTTGGCTAGCAGGATCCTTCCTTCCTCCTCGAGCTCGGTCCGCAGCTGCAGAGCACTCAGCACGGTGGTCAGGGTTTTGCTCAACTGACGCACTTCAGAGCACAGGCTGTCCAGCTCACTAGGGGACGTTGGTTGCACCTTGGCTTCAGCAGCCACTGGGGAAAAAGTAGACGCTGCAGGCACTGGGGTGGCCCCACCCTGGTAACATTGGATAGCAGTTGTTTCCAGGGGCTGCAGTCCTTTTATAGCCATGCACTTAAGGGTGTCAAATGTGGCATCTGGATGATCCCGGGACCACCAACGCACAGTCCTGCTCTCCTCTTGGGACCTCAGTCCCCAGATAAACTGTTCCTTCAGCATTTTATTCTCATTATCGATGCTGGCTGGACTAACCTGTTTCAGAGCTCGCAGGGCCCCTTGTAGACGCCAGGCATAGTCCCGAACACTGTCCTCCGGTTGCTGAGAGCAGTTGTAGAACCTCATCCGGAGGTCTGTCTCAGTACGATTCTCAAAGACAGTCTGTAACTTTTTAAAGATGGTGGACACTGACTCCTGGTCTGCAGCCGACCAGGTTTCTACTTCCCGCTCCGCAGCACCAGTCAATTGTCCTAATACAACAGCGGCTCTCTGCTTGCCTGTCATAGAGTACATGTCCAGTATACCGCATATTTTCCGCTTAAATCCAGACAGGGTATCTGGTTTGCCGCTGTACTGGGGGAGCCACTTCGCTCCAGGGATTTACGGTAGGACCATGGGTATGACAGGGGTCTGCTGGTGGAGCGGCTGCTTCGGCCTGCTCGGCGTCGGGCGTGGGTTGAACATCAGGGCCGTTAACCGGTATTCCGGCGTTGTGCTGTTCCTCGGACATTCTGGCGCCCCCCTAGCGAACCGTGGCCTACCTTCTTATCTTTTCTTTCGGTAGGCCGCAGCTCCGCAGGTGACAGTCTTCTTCAGGACCTTGTGTCGCTTGCGTCCTACGTCAGAGCGGTCAGCGACATTCCGTCCAGGACCTGGCGCTTCCTGGTTTGACGTCGAGGCGTGGGGCGTGTCCGGGGCTTCGTGCGCTTTTGCAGGTACGCCTCTCAGTTTCCCGTGGTTACGCCCTTCTTCCCGCTCGACGGCCCAACAATGGCGGTAATCTTCACCACAGTTAAATACACAGTTCTTATTAAAGGCGCACAGTACCCGGTGGCAACGGGCATAACACTCCGTCGTTGCAGCGGGCACGGGATCCTGTTCGTGACGCCAGGAAAGAGAGATGTGTAGCCCAGGGGATGGGGAGGACTCGGCGATCGGGCCTTGTTGGTAGTTTCAAGGGATGTCGCGGTAGTCGGCTCCCGGGCCCGTACTCTGGGCCTCTCTTTTAAAAGGGTGGATAATGATATAAAAGTTCGTGACGCCACCTGTGGTGTCTGGTGAGGATCACCAGCGCTGCGGCAGCCCATTGAGGCCAGTGTTAAGGCAGCTTGGGTGGTACAGCTCCCCACAGGTGGAGCTAGGCCTCAGGGCAGCGTAGAAGGGATGTAAGGATGCAGGACGGATAGGACCCAGCCGGGTCAGAGCAAGAACAGGGACAGACACGACAGTCACTTCAGTACCTTTCACTGATGGAAATTCAGGCACATCCCGGAGCACTGTAGGGTGAAGGGTGCATTTCAGGATCCTCCCCAGTGAGCGGGTGTAGGGCCTCCTGTTTCTTGCCTTTGTGTAGTAAGTTTCTGACCTGCCTGTAGCTAGGCCTAACTTTGTCTCTGTCCTGCACCGGCTGACTTTGTGGTAGGGCCTTCTCTTGGAGTACGCACTCCCAGGTTGCGGGGCCTCCGTGACTCCTGGCTCTGTTACGTATCAGCTCTTGGGTGATCCTGGGACCTAAAGTCTTCCAGGGGTCTCCGGTTGTCTCTACAGGGGGATATACGGTTCTGTAGACGCAGACCCGGTGTCCGGTATATGTTTTATGGGGTGAGCTTGTACAGCTCCTCCGCCCCCCGATGCTACTCACTTTCTCTAGCCTAGGCTATACACACTAGCGGCAGCTTGCCGCGCTTCACCACTCTTGTGGCGTCGGCTTGGGCTCTAACTGAGCTCCCTGAGTCTGGGCTGGGCTCCACTGCAGGCTGACCTCTCTCAGGCTTAACTACTGCAGGAGCTCTCCCAACAGGCTTAACTCTCTGTCGACTCCAGACTAAGCTGCCTAGCTCCACCTTCCCTATTTATATCCCAAACGGGCTCCCTCTGGTGGTCTGAGGTGGAAGGTGGAGGTGTGTGTATGCTATGGGGGCCTCTTGTGGAGGAATCTGTTCATGCACCCCTCTAGCATCTGTGGCACTAATGCACAGGAGGGCGCCACATCACCATCCTATATCTGTATATCTTATATGACGTATGCCGGATGACGTATGCCGGGTGGCATTTGACGGAAGGCGTATGCCGGATGACGTATGCTGGGTGGCATTTGCCGGATGACGTATGCTGGGTGGCATTTGACGGATGACGTATGCCGGGTGGCATTTGCCGGATGACATATGCCGGGTGGCATTTGCCGGATGACGTATGCTGACAAAGCTATCAGAAGTTTCTTCCTCTATTATAAAATCAGCAAATAACCAGAAGTTGCACATCTTTGGCTTTTCGTAGTATATTTGCATCATCTCAGCTCCTTTCAGACCCGTCTCACATGATGGGAACTATACAAATGAGGGTAATCCGGGGATGGGCGCGCACAGGGAGGGCACTAGCCGGGGTATAACACGCTGGGCCTCTGTGAGTCACAGGACAGAGTGAGAGAAGCCGGAGCCTTGCACAATCAGTGAGTACACGTTGTAACGTTCAGTGAGTGACCGGGAAGATCTGTGCAGCTTGTGTATCCTGACCTAATACTTCTCACAGCTGAGGGTTTGTTACAATTCTGTACACTAATCTCTCTTCTGTCGTGACAGTGTATCAGCGCAGGTGATTTCTGGATTAGCGTCAGTCAGGATCAGGAGGGTTTTCAGACTTTGTACGTAAAAGAATTGCAGGATCTGAACCTTGACATGTGTTGCAGAATTGTTCATAGAAAGCCCCTTCTGTTTTTTTGTACATTGTCTTCCAAAAATCTTCGAGTTCCCGTAAGCACAAGTCCCCGGCGGCTTTCTTACTGTAATAAAGTTGGGTGACCTCCAATATGGCCGTCACTGCAGTCTCCATGAGGGTCAAGTGAGGATTATTCCCAGTCAAATTGCATGTAATGTACCAGGTAGATAGGGGTAATAGACGTGTGACTTATCAGGAGCCGGTGCCGACCAGGCCGTGGCGGGGGTGGATATTCTCATCCTTCCTCCGTTGTGTGCGGTTGGTGGTCTCAGGGTGGGGCGTCTGATGGAGGTGATGTCAGGCTCCGGGGCCATCGATGATATTGGACCTTCTGTATCCACCTGATATTACAGCAGGCGTGACATCTGTATATGGAGGCTCGTGGCCTGGATGATACGGGACCTGGTGGTACAGGAGGTCTCAGGGGTGGTTGGGTTGTCGGAGCTGCTGTGTAACGTTTGATACCAGTGACTATATTCGATCTGATTTCGTGAGACAATTGTAAAGGAAGTGACGGCAGATAATCCTGAGTGTGTCCTCTCTCCGGGTGATGTCTTGTAGGTGATGGACGTGCTGGGTCAGGTCCTGGACATTGCCCAAACCATCTATGGACTGTGTGACCAGGCCAGCTCCAACAAGCAGCAATGCCGTCGCCTGAAGAAGCGGATAGAAATTCTGATGATTGCCTCGACGGCTTTACAGAAGCAGAAGGAGAAGTCCGAGCAGCTGAAGGTGGTGATGAAGGAGCTGCGGGTGACGCTGGACAATGCCAAGTGCTGGGTCATAAAGTATTCACACCAGGCTTTGTGGCGGCAGATACTTCAGGCCAATGGCATCAAGGAGGAGTTTGAGCTGCTGACGGACAGGCTCGGCGATGCCGCCTCACAAGTCTCCCTGATGTTGGCCGTCGAACACAGAGAAAAGTTTTTTTATTTCTTTACAGAGGATGTTAGAAAACGCCAAAACCAGAAGGATATCATCGAAGACCTGAAGCAGCTGAAGGAGTACCTCACCGGTGAGTCTACGGCGGTCTACAGACATGTGGGGGGCCAATGACTCTTCTCCAGGTCCGGGAGGGTAGCTGCCAGGCGAAGCCTACGGCATGCTCTATGGTTATATGGGCAGACGCCGCTCTCTCAGGGGAACTCCGACACGTCAGGAGATTTCTTTTTAATATTCTTATTAATGAATTTTTACAATAATACAAAGAACAATTGTATTTTCTGATTCATGAAGGCACTATCTGCCCTGAAGATAATCGTATGGACTATGTGGGATATATAGGTGTGCAACCACTGTAGCGCAGGCCATGCAGTGTCCTCACACTGGGGTGTACGACCACTGTATCACAGGCCATGCAGTGTCCTCACACTGGGGTGTACGACCACTGTATCACAGGCAATGCAGTGTCCTCACACTGGGGTGTACAACCACTGTATCACAGGCCATGCAGTGTCCTCACACTGGGGTGTACGACCACTGTAGCACAGACCATGCAGTGTCCTCACACTGAGGTGTACGACCACTGTAGTGCAGGCCATGCAGTGTCCTCACACTGGGGTGTACGACCACTGTAGCGCAGACCATGCAGTGTTCTCACACTGGGGTGTACGACCACTGTAGCGCAGGCCATGCAGTGTTCTCACACTGGGGTGTACGATCACCATAGCACAGACCATGCAGTGTCCTCACACTGGGGTGTACGACCACTGTAGCACAGGCCATGCAGTGTCCTCACACTTGGGTGTACGACCACTGTAGCGCAGGCCATGCAGTGTCCTCACACTGGGGTGTACGACCACTGTAGCGCAGACCATGCAGTGTCCTCACACTTGGGTGTACGATCACTGTAGCGCAGGCCATGCAGTGTCCTCAAACTAGGGTGTACGACCACTGTAGCGCAGACCATGCAGTGTCCTCATACTTGGGTGTACGATCACTGTAGCGCAGGCCATGCAGTGTCCTCAAACTAGGGTGTACGACCACTGTATCACAGGCAATGCAGTGTCCTCACACTGGGGTGTACGACCACTGTAGCGCAGGCCATGCAGTGTCCTCATACTTGGGTGTACGACCACTGTAGCGCAGGCCATGCAGTGTCCTCACACTTGGGTGTACGATCACTGTAGCGCAGGCCATGCAGTGTCCTCAAACTAGGGTGTACGACCACTGTATCACAGGCAATGCAGTGTCCTCACACTGGGGTGTACGACCACTGTATCGCAGGCCATGCAGTGTCCTCATACTTGGGTGTACGACCACTGTAGCGCAGGCCATGCAGTGTCCTCACACTGAGGTGTACGACCACTGTAGTGCAGGCCATGCAGTGTCCTCACACTGGGGTGTACGACCACTGTATTGCAGGCCATTCAGTGTCCTCACACTGGGGTGTACGACCACTGTAGCGCAGGCCATGCAGTGTTCTCACACTGTGGTGTACGATCACCATAGCACAGACCATGCAGTGTCCTCACACTGGGGTGTACGACCACTGTATCACAGGCCATGCAGTGTCCTCACACTGGGGTGTACGATCACTGTATTGCAGGCCATGCAGTGTCCTCACACTGGGGTGTACGATCACTGTATTGCAGGCCATGCAGTGTCCTCACACTGGGGTGTACGATCACTGTATTGCAGGCCATGCAGTGTCCTCACACTGGGGTGTACGATCACTGTAGTGCAGGCCATGCAGTGTTCTCACACTGGGGTGTACGACCACTGTAGCGCAGACCATGCAGTGTCCTCACACTGGGGTGTACGACCACTGTATTGCAGACCATGCAGTGTCCTCACACTGGGGTGTACGACCACTGTATCACAGGCCATGCAGTGTCCTCACACTGGGGTGTACGACCACTGTATTGCAGGCTATGCAGTGTCCTCACACTGGGGTGTACGACCACTGTATCACAGGCCATGCAGTGTCCTCACACTGGGGTGTACGACCACTGTATCACAGGCCATGCAGTGTCCTCACACTGGGGTGTACGACCACTGTATCACAGGCCATGCAGTGTCCTCACACTGGGATGTACGACCACTGTAGCGCAGACCATGCAGTGTCCTCACACTGGGGTGTACGACCACTGTATTTCAGGCCATGCAGTGTCCTCACACTGGGGTGTACGACCACTGTATCACAGGCCATGCAGTGTCCTCACACTGGGGTGTACGACCACTGTATCACAGGCCATGCAGTGTCCTCACACTGGGGTGTACGACCACTGTATCTCAGGCCATGCAGTGTCCTCACACTGGGGTGTACGACCACTGTATCTCAGGCCATGCAGTGTCCTCACACTGGGGTGTACGACCACTGTATCACAGGCCATGCAGTGTCCTCACACTGGGGTGTACGACCACTGTATCTCAGGCCATGCAGTGTCCTCACACTGGGGTGTACGACCACTGTATTGCAGGCCATGCAGTGTCCTCACACTGGGGTGTACGACCACTGTATCACAGGCCATGCAGTGTCCTCACACTGGGGTGTACGACCACTGTATCACAGGCCATGCAGTGTCCTCACACTGGGGTGTACGACCACTGTATCACAGGCCATGCAGTGTCCTCACACTGGGGTGTACGACCACTGTAGCGCAGACCATGCAGTGTCCTCACACTGGGGTGTACGACCACTGTATTTCAGGCCATGCAGTGTCCTCACACTGGGGTGTACGACCACTGTATCACAGGCCATGCAGTGTCCTCACACTGGGGTGTACGACCACTGTATTGCAGGCTATGCAGTGTCCTCACACTGGGGTGTACGACCACTGTATCACAGGCCATGCAGTGTCCTCACACTGGGGTGTACGACCACTGTATCTCAGGCCATGCAGTGTCCTCACACTGGGGTGTACGACCACTGTATTGCAGGCCATGCAGTGTCCTCACACTGGGGTGTACGACCACTGTATCACAGGCCATGCAGTGTCCTCACACTGGGGTGTACG
The DNA here is from genome assembly GCF_046119375.1 of Phyllobates terribilis. Taxonomy (NCBI): domain Eukaryota; kingdom Metazoa; phylum Chordata; class Amphibia; order Anura; family Dendrobatidae; genus Phyllobates; species Phyllobates terribilis. The sequence goes on along the minus strand of NW_027362774.1, from coordinate 31,208,758 downwards.
ACCACTGTATTGCAGGCTATGCAGTGTCCTCACACTGGGGTGTACGACCACTGTATCACAGGCCATGCAGTGTCCTCACACTGGGGTGTACGACCACTGTATCACAGGCCATGCAGTGTCCTCACACTGGGGTGTACGACCACTGTATCACAGGCCATGCAGTGTCCTCACACTGGGGTGTACGACCACTGTAGCGCAGACCATGCAGTGTCCTCACACTGGGGTGTACGACCACTGTATTTCAGGCCATGCAGTGTCCTCACACTGGGGTGTACGACCACTGTATCACAGGCCATGCAGTGTCCTCACACTGGGGTGTACGACCACTGTAGCGCAGACCATGCAGTGTCCTCACACTGGGGTGTACGACCACTGTATTTCAGGCCATGCAGTGTCCTCACACTGGGGTGTACGACCACTGTATCACAGGCCATGCAGTGTCCTCACACTGGGGTGTACGACCACTGTATTGCAGGCTATGCAGTGTCCTCACACTGGGGTGTACGACCACTGTATCACAGGCCATGCAGTGTCCTCACACTGGGGTGTACGACCACTGTATCTTAGGCCATGCAGTGTCCTCACACTGGGGTGTACGACCACTGTATTGCAGGCCATGCAGTGTCCTCACACTGGGGTGTACGACCACTGTATCACAGGCCATGCAGTGTCCTCACACTGGGGTGTACGACCACTGTATTGCAGGCTATGCAGTGTCCTCACACTGGGGTGTACGACCACTGTATCACAGGCCATGCAGTGTCCTCACACTGGGGTGTACGACCACTGTATCACAGGCCATGCAGTGTCCTCACACTGGGGTGTACGACCACTGTATCACAGGCCATGCAGTGTCCTCACACTGGGGTGTACGACCACTGTAGCGCAGACCATGCAGTGTTCTCACACTGGGGTGTACGACCACTGTATTTCAGGCCATGCAGTGTCCTCACACTGGGGTGTACGACCACTGTATCACAGGCCATGCAGTGTCCTCACACTGGGGTGTACGACCACTGCATCACAGGCCATGCAGTGTCCTCACACTGGGGTGTACGACCACTGTATCACAGGCCATGCAGTGTCCTCACACTGGGGTGTACGACCACTGTATCACAGGCCATGCAGTGTCCTCACACTGGGGTGTACGACCACTGTATCACAGGCCATGCAGTGTCCTCACACTGGGGTGTACGACCACTGTATCACAGGCCATGCAGTGTCCTCACACTGGGGTGTATGACCACTGTATTGCAGGCCATTCAGTGTCTTCACACTGGGGCATCCAACCAGATTTACTCTTGGGCTCATAGAAATAAAAACACACCCAAATTATTTTAACATCCTTTTTTTTTCATGCAGAAAATCTTTCTGAAAAGATGGAGAATGTGGAGGACAGAATGGATACAATCCTCTCTGAAATGACAGCAATAAAGGCTGTGTGTAAGTGGCGCGGGCTCTTCCATAGTAATAAAGGCGGCGGCAGCAGCAGCCGGACGCGAGGACTCTCACCTGCGGGCTGCGGGCGGGTGGAGATGATGGGAGTGGTGGTTGTGGGAGTTCACTGACTTTCTTTACCCCGTGCTTATTACTTGGCTCGTGCCATTTCATGCCGGCCGGCTTCAGTAAAGACGTGATATGTATAACCCCCAGTAACACAATCACTGGGGGTCTCTGCCGGTAACAATCCCCCATTCTTGTGTCTGCAGGTAAACGCTCATCCTGGCACATCACTGAGATTCGAGCCACAGATCTAAAGTGTGGACCACTATTACTGGAGAAGCCCACCCATGACTTGTACCTCGGCGAATATCACAAGAGTCCAGTGGCCATTAAAGTCTTCAAGGGTCAACAGATCAAGAACCAAGAGTGAGTATCTGACAAAAAGAAATGATAATCAGTGAGCGCAGAGACAGATGAAACATTCAGCGAGTGCATCGTCACGATGTGTCAGTCTGGTGCCAGCCCCGCGATCACTGATGATAACAGCTTCGCAGCAGACAGTAAAGTGAGAGAGCCTTATGTGCCAGTGTGCGATGACATCTAATGGTCAGTACAAATACTGCAACAATTCACCACTGCTTCTCAGAGCGCGTTACACCATCAGACTAAGAAAAAAATGACAACCCCCCCCCCATGTCCAGCGGCCATTTCCAGATGTCGCCCTCCTGCTCTCCGGACTCATCTGTCACTTTAATTCTCCAGATTTATCATAAAAACTTTCCAGTCTGAGAGTGAAACCATGAAGAGATTCGAGTGTCTGAATATCTTACGTCTTTATGGTATTTCCATCGACAATTCAGGTAAGAGCCAAGTCACACGCGATCTGCCCCTCCTCCTGAGATAGCGCCGCCCCGCACAGTATCGCTGCACATAGTGACATCACGCTGCACATAGTGACATCACACTGCACATAGTGACATCACGCAGCACGGGACACGCACATAGTGACATTACACTGCACATAGTGACATCACGCTGCACATAGTGACATCACACTGCACATAGTGACATCACGCTGCACGGGACACGCACATAGTGACATCGCACTGTACAGGACGCGCACATAGTGACATCACACTGCACATAGTGACATCACACTGCACATAGTGACATCACGCATATAGTGACATCACGCTGCACATAGTGACATCGCACTGTACGGGACGCGCACATAGTGACATCACACTGCACATAGTGACATCACGCTGCACATAGTGACATCACGCTGCACATAGTGACATCACGCTGCACGGGACACGCATATAGTGACATCACGCTGCACATAGTGACATCACGCTGCACGGGACACGCATATAGTGACATCACGCTGCACATAGTGACATCACACTGCACAGGACACGCACATAGTGACATCACACTGCACGGGACACGCACATAGTGACATCGCACTGTACGGGACGCGCACATAGTGACATCACGCTGCACATAGTGACATCACGCTGCACGGGACACGCACATAGTGACATCACACTGCACGGGACACGCACATAGTGACATCGCACTGTACGGGACGCGCACATAGTGACATCACACTGCACATAGTGACATCACACTGCACATAGTGACATCACGCTGTACGGGACGTGCACATAGTGACATCACACTGCACATAGTGACATCACGCTGCACATAGTGACATCACACTGCACATAGTGACATCACGCTGCACATAGTGACATCACACTGCACATAGTGACATCACACTGCACGGGACACGCATATAGTGACATCACGCTGCACATAGTGACATCACACTGCACATAGTGACATCACGCTGCACATAGTGACATCACGCTGTACGGGACGTGCACATAGTGACATCACACTGCACATAGTGACATCACGCTGCACATAGTGACATCACGCTGCACGGGACACGCACATAGTGACATCACGCTGCACATAGTGACATCACGCTGCAAATAGTGACATCACACTGCACATAGTGACATCACGCTGCACATAGTGACATCACGCTGCACGGGACACGCATATAGTGACATCACGCTGCACATAGTGACATCACACTGCACATAGTGACATCACGCTGCACATAGTGACATCACACTGCACGGGACACGCATATAGTGACATCACGCTGCACATAGTGACATCACGCTGCACGGGACACGCACATAGTGACATCGCACTGTACGGGACGCGCACATAGTGACATCACACTGCACATAGTGACATCACGCTGCACATAGTGACATCACGCTGTACGGGACGTGCACATAGTGACATCACACTGCACATAGTGACATCACGCTGCACATAGTGACATCACGCTGCACGGGACACGCATATAGTGACATCACGCTGCATATAGTGACATCACACTGCACAGGACACGCACATAGTGACATCACGCTGCACGGGACACGCACATAGTGACATCGCACTGTACGGGACGCGCACATAGTGACATCACACTGCACATAGTGACATCACGCTGCACATAGTGACATCACGCTGCACGGGACACGCATATAGTGACATCACGCTGCACATAGTGACATCACACTGCACATAGTGACATCACGCTGCACATAGTGACATCACACTGCACATAGTGACATCACGCTGCACGGGACACGCACATAGTGACATCGCACTGTACGGGACGCGCACATAGTGACATCACACTGCACATAGTGACATCACGCTGCACATAGTGACATCACGCTGTACGGGACGTGCACATAGTGACATCACACTGCACATAGTGACATCACGCTGCACATAGTGACATCACGCAGCACGGGACACGCACATAGTGACATCACACTGCACATAGTGACATCACGCTGCACATAGTGACATCACACTGCACATAGTGACATCACGCTGCACATAGTGACATCACGCTGTACGGGACGCGCACATAGTGACATCACGCTGCACGGGACACGCATATAGTGACATCACGCTGCACATAGTGACATCACACTGCACATAGTGACATCACGCTGAACATAATGACATCATACTGCACATAGTGACATCACGCTGCACGGGACACGCACATAGTGACATCACGCTGCACATAGTGACATCACACTGCACGGGACGTGCACATAGTGACATCACACTGCACATAGTGACATCACACTGCACATAGTGACATCACGCTGCACATAGTGACATCACACTGCACGGGACACGCATATAGTGACATCACGCTGCACATAGTGACATCACACTGCACATAGTGACATCACACTGCACATAGTGACATCACGCTGCACGGGACACGCACATAGTGACATCGCACTGTACGGGACGCGCACATAGTGACATCACACTGCACATAGTGACATCACGCTGCACATAGTGACATCACGCTGTACGGGACGTGCACATAGTGACATCACACTGCACATAGTGACATCACGCTGCACATAGTGACATCACGCTGTACGGGACACGCACATAGTGACATCACGCTGCACATAGTGACATCACGCAGCACGGGACACGCACATAGTGACATCACGCTGCACATAGTGACATCACGCAGCACGGGACGCGCATATAGTGACATCACGCTGCACATAGTGACATCACGCTGCACGGGACGCGCACATAGTGACATCACGCTGCACTGGACGCGCACATAGTGACATCACGCAGCACGGGACGCGCATATAGTGACATCACGCAGCACGGGACACGCACATAGTGACATCACACCGCACATAGTGACATCACGCTGCACATAGTGACATCACGCTGCACGGGACGCGCACATAGTGACATCACGCTGCACATAGTGACATCGCACTGTACGGGACGCGCACATAGTGACATCACACTGCACATAGTGACATCACACTGCACATAGTGACATCACGCTGCACATAGTGACATCACGCTGTACGGGACGCGCACATAGTGACATCACGCTGTACGGGACGCGCACATAGTGACATCATGCTGCACATAGTGACATCACGCTGTACGGAACGCGCACATAGTGACATCACGCTGTACGGGACGCGCACATAGTGACATCACAGTGTCACCTTACTACGCTTATCCCCCTATGTCTCACTACAGTCCGCCCTTTTATCTCCGATGTCTCACTACAGTCCGCCCTCTTATCCTCCGATGTCTCACTACAGTCCGCCCTCTTATCCCCTGATGTCTCACTACAGTCCGCCCTCTTATCCCCCGATGTCTCACTACAGTCCGCCCTCTTATCCCCCGATGTCTCACTACAGTCTGCCCTCTTATCCCCGATGTCTCACTACAGTCCGCCCTGTTATCCCCGATATCTCACTACAGTCCGCCCTTTTATCTCCGATGTCTCACTACAGTCCGCCCTCTTATCCCCCGATGTCTCACTACAGTCCGCCCTTTTATCCCCGATGTCTCACTACAGTCCGCCCTCTTATCCCCCGATGTCTCACTACAGTCCGCCCTCTTATCCCCCGATGTCTCACTACAGTCCGCCCTCTTATCCCCCGATGTCTCACTACAGTCCGCCCTTTTATCCCCCGATGTCTCACTACAGTCCGCCCTGTTATCTCCGATGTCTTACTACAGTCCGCCCTCTTATCTCCGATGTCTCACTACAGTCCGCCCTCTTATCTCCGATGTCTCACTACAGTCCGCCCTCTTATCCCCGATGTCTCACTACAGTCCGCCCTTTTATCCCCGATGTCTCACTACAGTCCGCCCTTTTATCCCCGATGTCTCACTACAGTCCGCCCTTTTATCCCCGATGTCTCACTACAGTCTGCCCTTTTATCCCTGATGTCTCACTACAGTCCGCCCTCTTATCTCCGATGTCTCACTACAGTCCGCCCTTTTATCCCCGATGTCTCACTACAGTCCGCCCTTTTATCTCCGATGTCTCACTACAGTCCGCCCTCATATCCCCGATGTCTCACTACAGTCCGCCCTTTTATCCCCGATATCTCACTACAGTCCGCCCTTTTATCTCCGATGTCTCACTACAGTCCGCCCTCTTATCCCCCGATGTCTCACTACAGTCCGCCCTTTTATCCCCGATGTCTCACTACAGTCCGCCCTCTTATCCCCCGATGTCTCACTACAGTCCGCCCTCTTATCCCCCGATGTCTCACTACAGTCTGCCCTCTTATCCCCCGATGTCTCACTACAGTCCGCCCTTTTATCCCCCGATGTCTCACTACAGTCCGCCCTGTTATCTCCGATGTCTTACTACAGTCCGCCCTCTTATCTCCGATGTCTCACTACAGTCCGCCCTCTTATCTCCGATGTCTCACTACAGTCCGCCCTCTTATCCCCGATGTCTCACTACAGTCCGCCCTTTTATCCCCGATGTCTCACTACAGTCCGCCCTTTTATCCCCGATGTCTCACTACAGTCCGCCCTTTTATCCCCGATGTCTCACTACAGTCTGCCCTTTTATCCCCGATGTCTCACTACAGTCCGCCCTCTTATCTCCGATGTCTCACTACAGTCCGCCCTTTTATCCCCGATGTCTCACTACAGTCCGCCCTTTTATCCCCGATGTCTCACTACAGTCCGCCCTTTTATCCCCGATGTCTCACTACAGTCCGCCCTTTTATCTCCGATGTCTCACTACAGTCCGCCCTTTTATCCCCGATGTCTCACTACAGTCCACCCTTTTATCTCCGATGTCTCACTACAGTCTGCCCTCATATCCCCGATGTCTCACTACAGTCCGCCCTCTTATCTCCGATGTCTCACTACAGTCCGCCCTCTTATCTCCGATGTCTCACTACAGTCCGCCCTCTTATCCCCGATGTCTCACTACAGTCCGCCCTTTTATCCCCGATGTCTCACTACAGTCCGCCCTTTTATCCCCGATGTCTCACTACAGTCCGCCCTTTTATCCCCGATGTCTCACTACAGTCTGCCCTTTTATCCCTGATGTCTCACTACAGTCCGCCCTCTTATCTCCGATGTCTCACTACAGTCCGCCCTTTTATCCCCGATGTCTCACTACAGTCCGCCCTTTTATCTCCGATGTCTCACTACAGTCTGCCCTCATATCCCCGATGTCTCACTACAGTCCGCCCTTTTATCCCCGATATCTCACTACAGTCCGCCCTTTTATCTCCGATGTCTCACTACAGTCCGCCCTCTTATCCCCCGATGTCTCACTACAGTCCGCCCTTTTATCCCCGATGTCTCACTACAGTCCGCCCTCTTATCCCCCGATGTCTCACTACAGTCCGCCCTCTTATCCCCCGATGTCTCACTACAGTCTGCCCTCTTATCCCCCGATGTCTCACTACAGTCCGCCCTTTTATCCCCCGATGTCTCACTACAGTCCGCCCTGTTATCTCCGATGTCTTACTACAGTCCGCCCTCTTATCTCCGATGTCTCACTACAGTCCGCCCTCTTATCTCTGATGTCTCACTACAGTCCGCCCTCTTATCCCCGATGTCTCACTACAGTCCGCCCTTTTATCCCCGATGTCTCACTACAGTCCGCCCTTTTATCCCCGATGTCTCACTACAGTCCGCCCTTTTATCCCCGATGTCTCACTACAGTCTGCCCTTTTATCCCCGATGTCTCACTACAGTCCGCCCTCTTATCTCCGATGTCTCACTACAGTCCGCCCTTTTATCCCCGATGTCTCACTACAGTCCGCCCTTTTATCCCCGATGTCTCACTACAGTCCGCCCTTTTATCCCCGATGTCTCACTACAGTCCGCCCTTTTATCTCCGATGTCTCACTACAGTCCGCCCTTTTATCCCCGATGTCTCACTACAGTCCGCCCTTTTATCTCCGATGTCTCACTACAGTCTGCCCTCATATCCCCGATGTCTCACTACAGTCCGCCCTCTTATCTCCGATGTCTCACTACAGTCCGCCCTCTTATCCCCGATGTCTCACTACAGTCCGCCATCTCTCTGATTCTTCTCTGTTGCTCAGGTACAGACACCTGCTACTCCCTTGTGATGGAATATTGTGAGAAAGGGACTGTGCGGCAGCTGCTGGATAACGAGCCGGGTCTGTCATGTGAGCGGCGTGTCCGCATGGCTCTAGATGCGGCCAGAGCGGTGTACCGGTGCGTATTCTGCTCTCTGAATTATGGGATATGGGGTTCTCCAGAACATGTGAATGTTACGTTCCACCATCTTTCAGGTTACATCAGACGGAGATGAAGGCCATACTGCACGGGAGTCTGAGCAGCTCCAAATTCCTGGTTGACGGGACGTACTGTGTAAAGGTAACATCCACAGGTGTTAATGTGAGTCACGCCCCATTGGTTAGTCACATCCACAGGTGTTAATGCGAGTCACGCCCCATTGGTTAGTCACATCCACAGGTGTTAATGCGAGTCACGCCCCATTGGTTAGTCACATCCACAGGTGTTAATGCGAGTCACGCCCCATTGGTTAGTCACATCCACAGGTGTTAATGCGAGTCACGCCCCATTGGTTAGTCACATCCACAGGTGTTAATGCGAGTCACGCCCCATTGGTTAGTCACATCCTCAGGTGTTAATGCGAGTCACGCCCCATTGGTTAGTCACATCCACAGGTGTTAATGCGAGTCACGCCCCATTGGTTAGTCACATCCACAGGTGTTAATGCGAGTCACGCCCCATTGGTTAGTCACATCCACAGGTGTTAATGCGAGTCACGCCCCATTGGTTAGTCACATCCACAGGTGTTAATGTGAGTCACGCCCCATTGGTTAGTCACATCCACAGGTGTTAATGCGAGTCACGCCCCATTGGTTAGTCACATCCACAGGTGTTAATGTGAGTCACGCCCCATTGGTTAGTCACATCCACAGGTGTTAATGCGAGTCACGCCCCATTGGTTAGTCACATCCACAGGTGTTAATGCGAGTCACGCCCCATTGGTTAGTCACATCCACAGGTGTTAATGCGAGTCACGCCCTATTGGTTAGTCACATCCACAGGTGTTAATGCGAGTCACGCCCCATTGGTTAGTCACATCCACAGGTGTTAATGCGAGTCACGCCCCATTGGTTAGTCACATCCTCAGGTGTTAATGCGAGTCACGCCCCATTGGTTAGTCACATCCACAGGTGTTAATGCGAGTCACGCCCCATTGGTTAGTCACATCCACAGGTGTTAATGCGAGTCACGCCCCATTGGTTAGTCACATCCACAGGTGTTAATGCGAGTCACGCCCCATTGGTTAGTCACATCCACAGGTGTTAATGCGAGTCACGCCCCATTGGTTAGTCACATCCTCAGGTGTTAATGCGAGTCACGCCCCATTGGTTAGTCACATCCACAGGTGTTAATGCGAGTCACGCCCCATTGGTTAGTCACATCCACAGGTGTTAATGTGAGTCACGCCCCATTGGTTAGTCACATCCACAGGTGTTAATGCGAGTCACGCCCCATTGGTTAGTCACATCCACAGGTGTTAATGCGAGTCACGCCCCATTGGTTAGTCACATCCACAGGTGTTAATGTGAGTCACGCCCCATTGGTTAGTCACATCCACAGGTGTTAATGTGAGTCACGCCCCATTGGTTAGTCACATCCACAGGTGTTAATGTGAGTCACGCCCCATTGGTTAGTCACATCCACAGGTGTTAATGCGAGTCACGCCCCATTGGTTAGTCACATCCACAGGTGTTAATGTGAGTCACGCCCCATTGGTTAGTCACATCCACAGGTGTTAATGCGAGTCACGCCCCATTGGTTAGTCACATCCACAGGTGTTAATGTGAGTCACGCCCCATTGGTTAGTCACATCCACAGGTGTTAATGTGAGTCACGCCCCATTGGTTAGTCACATCCACAGGTGTTAATGTGAGTCACGCCCCATTGGTTAGTCACATCCACAGGTGCTAATGCGAGTCACGCCCCATTGGTTAGTCACATCCACAGGTGTTAATGCGAGTCACGCCCCATTGGTTAGTCACATCCTCAGGTGTTAATGTGAGTCACGCCCCATTGGTTAGTCACATCCACAGGTGTTAATGCGAGTCATGCCCCATTGGTTAGTCACATCCACAGGTGTTAATGCGAGTCACGCCCCATTGGTTAGTCACATCCACAGGTGTTAATGTGAGTCACGCCCCATTGGTTAGTCACATCCACAGGTGTTAATGCGAGTCACGCCCCATTGGTTAGTCACATCCACAGGTGTTAATGCGAGTCACGCCCCATTGGTTAGTCACACCCCTGCAGAACATTTTCTACCCTTGCCAGTGGTTTGACAGCTCAGTGCTCAGCTTCATACCTAGCATAATGGCTGCAGACTGGCGGCTTCCATCCCTCCGCTTGTACTGAACGTGTCGGGCAGGCACATCCTCATCCGGCTTCTTCTTCACATCTACAGCTTTGTGGATTTGAACTCTCAAAGACTGAATCATCCCTACGACGGCCATCGAATGCAGAGAGGAGGCGGAGGAGCACGGAGCTGGGGTATATCGCCCCCGAGACCCTGCAGGACATCAACGCCTACGATAAACGGAGCGAGATTTACAGGTGAGTTCTGCAACATCTCACAGCCCCCGACCCACGGCTGTATCCCCCCGACCCACGGCTGTATCCCCCGACCCACGGCTGTATCCCCCCGACCCACGGCTGTATCCAGCGACCCACAGCTGTATCCCCCCGACCCACGGCTGTATCCCCCCGACCCACGGCTGTATCCAGCGACCCACAGCTGTATCCTCCCGACCCACGGCTGTATCCCCCGACCCACGGCTGTATCCTCCCGACCCACGGCTGTATCCCCCGACCCACGGCTGTATCCCCCGACCCACGGCTGTATCCCCCTGCAGATGTCTGTGCAGACATTTTATGATGCTGAAAAAATGGGAATTTCACATGAAAACTTCTTCATGGAATGAAACTTCTCCAGATGAAAAGTTCCTCTAATCACTTCTGCAATCACTTCCTTCTCCTGTGACGTCTGTGACGTGTGAGATTGTGCAACCGCTCCAGATGGCGGCCGCTGCAAATCTCCATACTGTGCAGTAACCTGTATACACTGTGTTCCAAATTATTATGCAAATAATATTTTGTCAGATTTTCCCACATTCCCTATATGAATTGCAGTCATTGTAATTTTCCAGTCTAATAACTATTCGAGGACAATTGAAAGGTTTTTGTACAATCTGCCGATGATAACAGGAGATTTTTAAAAAATAAAACACTCAAACTGCACTCACAATGCATGTTCCAAATTATTATGCACAGCAGAGTTTTCAACCTTTTCATTGTAATAAAGAACAAAAAAATGGTCATTTGTGAAATTCTAAGCATTAGCCGGTTATTACACACTGAAATCAAACAGTTTTCAACTCAAAACTTTATTCTAGGTGATGTTACATTTGCACATAGGACCCCTTGTTGGAAAGGAGCTTCTGAACTCTCTCGTCCATTGAATTTGTCAGGTTTTGGATGGTTTCTGCTTCAATTGTTTTGCATGAGGACAGAATACCCTCCCAGAGCTGTTGCTTAGATGTGAACTGCCTCCCGCCATCATAGACACTCCTTTTGATGATGCTCCAGAGGTTCTCAATGGGGTTGAGGTCAGGGGAGCATGGGTGCCACACCATAAGTTTGTCCCCTTTTATGCCCATATCAGCCAGAGATGCAGATGTGTTATGTGCAGCATGAGACGGGGCATTATCATGCATGAAATGATCTTGCTGCGGAATACACGGTTCTTCTTCTTGAACCATGGAAGGAAGTGCTGTTTGAGAAACTCCACATACATTATGGAGTTCATCTTTACCCCTTCAGGGATCCTAAAGGGGCCGACAATCTCTCTCCCCATGATTCCAGCCCAAAACATTACTCCACCTCCTCCTTGTTGGCGCCGTAGCCGTGTCTCCATGGGGTGTCCATCAACCAGCCATCCTCCACTCCATCCATCTGGACCATCGAGATCATTTCATGCATGATAATGCACCGTCTCATGCTGCACATAACACATCTGCATCTCTGGCTGCTATGGGCATAAAAGGGGACAAACTTATGGTGTGGCACCCATGCTCCCCTGACCTCAACCCCATTGAGAACCTCTGGAGCATCATCAAAAGGAGTGTCTATGATGGCGGGAGGCAGTTCACATCTAAGCAACAGCTCTGGGAGGGTATTCTGTCCTCATGCAAAACAATTGAAGCAGAAACCATCCAAAACCTGACAAATTCAATGGACGAGAGAGTTCAGAAGCTCCTTTCGAACAAGGGGTCCTATGTGAAAATGTAACATCACCTAGAATAAAGCTTTGAGGTGAAAACTGTTTGATTTCAGTGTGTAATAACCGGCTAATGCTTATAATTTCAAAAATGACCATTTTTTTGTTCTTTATTAAAATGAAAAGGTTGAAAACTCTGCTGTGCATAATAATTTGGAACATGCATTTTGAGTGCAGTTTGAGTGTTTTATTTTTTTAAAAATCTCCTGTTATCATCGGCAGATTGTACAAAAACCTTTCAGTTGTACTCGAATAGTTAGACTGGAAAATTACAATGACTGCAATTCATATAGGGAATGTGGGAAAATCTGAGAAAATATTATTTGCATAATAATTTGGAACACAGTGTATATACAGGGAGGGGCCGACGCCATCACTGGACAGGTGGAGGTCTTATAGTCCGCTGTGCATTATTGTCAATTTTGCTGTTGTCTCTTCCAGTCTCGGCATGGTGCTTTATGAGATTGCAAATGGCAGACTCCCGTATCAGGGTAAGTCCTCCTGCTGCACCATCCATGGTTCATTATAACACATCCTGCAGGTCCGCGCCAGGCATCATAATCCACAATGGTTTGTTGTTGTAGGCCCAGCCAGCGACAAAGACAATCAGGCGGAGGATGCTGAGTCCTGTCCTACGGTGTTACATGACATTATTACCAGCTGTCTGCAGAGGAATCCGAGCGATCGCCCGACAGCAGGAGGTGAGCCCTGCAAGACACACAGCCCGCTGCCCGACACACCGCCCGCTGCCCGACACACCGCCCGCTGCCCGACACACCGCCCGCTGCCCGACACACAGCCCGCTGCCCGACACACAGCCCGCTGCCCGACACACAGCCCGCTGCCCGACACACAGCCCGCTGCCCGACACACCGCCCGCTGCCCGACACACCGCCCGCTGCCCGACACACAGCCCGCTGCCCGACACACAGCCCGCTGCCCGACACACAGCCCGCTGCCCGACACACCGCCCGCTGCCCGACACACAGCCCGCTGCCCGACACACCGCCCGCTGCCCACCACACCGCTCCTTGAGCTGCCCGCCACACCGCCGTCTACCCGCCACACTGCCTGCTGCCCGACACACCACTCGCCACAGCGCCCACTGCCGGACACACCGCCTGCTGCCCGACACACTGCCTTCTACCCGTCACAGCGCCCGCTGCCCGACACACCGCCCGCTGCCCGACACACCGCCCGCTGCCCGACACACCGCCCGCTGCCCACCACACCGCTCCTTGAGCTGCCCGCCACACCGCCGTCTACCCGCCACACCGCCTGCTGCCCGACACACCACTCGCCACAGCGCCCACTGCCGGACACACCGCCTGCTGCCCGACACACTGCCTTCTACCCGTCACAGCGCCCGCTGCCCGACACACCGCCAGACACACCGCTCGCTGCTTGACATACCACCCTCTACCAGACACATTGCCTACCTGTGCACCACACCGCCCTCTACCAGACACATTGCCTACCTGCGCACCACACCGCCCGCCTGCCGACACAGCGCCCGCCTGCCCGATACACCGCCCTCCTGCCCGATACACCGCCCACCTGCCGACACAGCGCCAGATACACCATCCACTGCCCGACACACCACCCGTTGCCCAGAATCAAAGACTCCATGTCCCACCAGTGCTTCTGCCGCCATCTGACCTCATGATAGCAGTACACTCCCCTCTTGAAATACTCTGTGCTGCCAGGAAGACTCTGATCCCTCCGCTGTATCCCTGTACCTATCAATCTGTGACCTACCATAATATCAGCACCCTCTAGTCCTGAAACACTCTGTGCCGCAGACAGCAATCTAAAGCAATCGTTAAGAGGCACAATATAGATGATATTTAGAGGGGGATAACGTCTGTCCCCAGTTCTGATTCTCTTCTGTCTTTGCAGTAATTGTAGATTTACTCATTGCTCATCTGAATCAATGTGAATCCTGAATCCACCCGGCACCAGGAGGTGAAGCCGAAGACGATGAAGACCCCATCACAAGTGACTGCGCCACGGAGCAAGCTGCCAAAGCCGGCCCCCCATCTGTACATATACCCCCACACTGGAGGTGGTTGCACCATAACCTCCCTCCAGGATATGATTATGATAAGACTGTATGGCTTGTGTCTACCACTAGATGGCAGCACAGTGAACATAAGCTCCTGGCTCCTACAGTGAGACCAGCACCATTTACAGCACGCTGTGAAGACACAGTCTCAGCAGCAGGATCTTCTCTGTATGAAGACAGATAGGAAGAAGCAGAAGATGGATATAAGAAAGGAATATATAATGGTGGCCTGGATCCTGAATGGACTTGATGCTCTCACATATATGTACACTGATGTGTTGGGAAAATACAGAGACTGTGTCGCCCTGTACACTAAATATGTTGTTATTTCCTCAGTGAAATAAAATACTTTGTAAATGTCTTTTTCTAGAGTTTAGATTATTTCCTGCTGTACGGACGTCTTCCTACATAGCTATAGACTGCTGTTCAGACAGAGCCTCCACTTCTGTACTTTGCAACCCTGCAGAGGAGCACACAAGCGGCCACCTACAGACCTGTCCATGGATGGGACTTATCCTAGGACTCTGGTGTCTGACGGAGGAGCACACAAGCGGCCACCTACAGACCTGTCCATGGATAGGACTTATCCTAGGACTCTGGTGTCTGACGGAGGAGCACACAAGCAGCCACCTACAGACCTGTCCATGGATAGGACTTATCCTAGGACTCTGGTGTCTGACGGAGGAGCACACAAGCGGCCACCTACAGACCTGTCCATGGATAGGACTTATCCTAGGACTCTGGTGTCTGACGGAGGAGCACACAAGCAGCCACCTACAGACCTGTCCATGGATAGGACTTATCCTAGGACTCTGGTGTCTGACGGAGGAGCACACAAGCAGCCACCTACAGACCTGTCCATGGATAGGACTTATCCTAGGACTCTGGTGTCTGACGGAGGAGCACACAAGCGGCCACCTACAGACCTGTCCATGGATAGGACTTATCCTAGGACTCTGGTGTCTGACGGAGGAGCACACAAGCGGTCACCTACAGACCTGTCCATGGATGGGACTTATCCTAGGACTCTGGTGTCTGACGGAGGAGCACACAAGCGGCCACCTACAGACCTGTCCATGGATAGGACTTATCCTAGGACTCTGGTGTCTGATGGAGGAGCACACAAGCGGCCATCTACAGACCTGTCCATGGATAGGACTTATCCTAGGACTCTGGTGTCTGACGGAGGAGCACACAAGCGGCAAATCTACAGACCTGTCCATGGATAGGACTTATCCTAAGACTCTGGTGTCTGACGGAGGAGCACACAAGCGGTCACCTACAGACCTGTCCATGGATAGGACTTATCCTAGGACTCTGGTGTCTGATGGAGGAGCACACAAGCGGCCACCTACAGACCTGTCCATGGATAGGACTTATCCTAGGACTCTGGTGTCTGACGGAGGAGCACACAAGCGGCAAATCTACAGACCTGTCCATGGATAGGACTTATCCTAGGACTCTGGTGTCTGACGGAGGAGCACACAAGCGGCCACCTACAGACCTGTCCATGGATAGGACTTATCCTAGGACTCTGGTGTCTGACGGAGGAGCACACAAGCGGCCACCTACAGATCTGTCCATGGATAGGACTTATCCTAGGACTCTGGTGTCTGACGGAGGAGCACACAAGCGGCCACCTACAGACCTGTCCATGGATAGGACTTATCCTAGGACTCTGGTGTCTGACGGAGGAGCACACAAGCGGCCATCTACAGACCTGTCCATGGATAGGACTTATTCTAGGACTCTGGTGTCTGACGGAGGAGCACACAAGCGGCCACCTACAGACCTGTCCATGGATAGGACTTATCCTAGGACTCTGGTGTCTGACGGAGGAGCACACAAGCGGCCACCTACAGATCTGTCCATGGATAGGACTTATCCTAGGACTCTGGTGTCTGACGGAGGAGCACACAAGCGGCCACCTACAGACCTGTCCATGGATGGGACTTATCCTAGGACTCTGGTGTCTGACGGAGGAGCACACAAGCGGCCACCTACAGACCTGTCCATGGATAGGACTTATCCTAGGACTCTGGTGTCTGACGGAGGAGCACACAAGCGGCCATCTACAGACCTGTCCATGGATAGGACTTATCCTAGGACTCTGGTGTCTGATGGAGGAGCACACAAGCAGCCACCTACAGACCTGTCCATGGATAGGACTTATCCTAGGACTCTGGTGTCTGACGGAGGAGCACACAAGCGGCCACCTACAGACCTGTCCATGGATAGGACTTATCCTAGGACTCTGGTGTCTGACGGAGGAGCACACAAGCGGTCACCTACAGACCTGTCCATGGATGGGACTTATCCTAGGACTCTGGTGTCTGATGGAGGAGCACACAAGCGGCCATCTACAGACCTGTCCATGGATAAGACTTATCCTAGGACTCTGGTGTCTGACGGAGGAGCACACAAGCGGCCATCCAACAGATCTATCCATGGATAGGACTTATCCTAGGACTCTGGTGTCTGACGGAGGAGCACACAAGCGGCAAATCTACAGACCTGTCCATGGATAGGACTTATCCTAAGACTCTGGTGTCTGACGGAGGAGCACACAAGCGGTCACCTACAGACCTGTCCATGGATAGGACTTATCCTAGGACTCTGGTGTCTGATGGAGGAGCACACAAGCGGCCACCTACAGACCTGTCCATGGATAGGACTTATCCTAGGACTCTGGTGTCTGACGGAGGAGCACACAAGCGGCAAATCTACAGACCTGTCCATGGATAGGACTTATCCTAGGACTCTGGTGTCTGACGGAGGAGCACACAAGCGGCCACCTACAGACCTGTCCATGGATAGGACTTATCCTAGGACTCTGGTGTCTGACGGAGGAGCACACAAGCGGCCACCTACAGATCTGTCCATGGATAGGACTTATCCTAGGACTCTGGTGTCTGACGGAGGAGCACACAAGCGGCCACCTACAGACCTGTCCATGGATAGGACTTATCCTAGGACTCTGGTGTCTGACGGAGGAGCACACAAGCGGCCATCTACAGACCTGTCCATGGATAGGACTTATTCTAGGACTCTGGTGTCTGACGGAGGAGCACACAAGCGGCCACCTACAGACCTGTCCATGGATAGGACTTATCCTAGGACTCTGGTGTCTGACGGAGGAGCACACAAGCGGCCATCTACAGACCTGTCCATGGATAGGACTTATCCTAGGACTCTGGTGTCTGACGGAGGAGCACACAAGCGGCCACCTACAGACCTGTCCATGGATAGGACTTATCCTAGGACTCTGGTATCTGACGGAGGAGCACACAAGCGGCAAATCTACAGACCTGTCCATGGATAGGACTTATCCTGCTGAGAAGAGAGGGTCATCAGAGGAGAGGAGCCCGCAGGGGCGAGATTGTGGTCAGCAGTGATGGATTCGGTGCTCGTTTTTTGGGCACAGATGTGATCAGAGACATAAGATTAGTGTTCGGTCACAGTGGACATAAGATGCGGGTGAGCACGCCCAGAAAGTCTCTCCCCTGCAGTCACTCGGGTGTTTCTTCAGCACACGGTGGTTTTCTGTTGTTTTGCAGTAACCTGTCCCTGCTGTGTCCCCTCCCTGTAAGAGCAGGTGAAAGAAAAACAAGAAACACAGACCAGGAAAGCACCGAATATCCAGCTGCCAGAAAAGAAACCAAGAGGTAAGCGTATATATATATATTCCACCGCTGATACTATACGATGGGCACTGTGCGATACCCTGGTCATGTACTGCTGCGCCCACACCGTAAGGGCCGGCCCGTGAGATTACGGCGCCCTAGGCGAAACTAATTTGTTGCGCCCCTACTATTCTTGGCAGTAGATGAAAACTTGGGATATAAATTTAGGAGCAAAATAAACCACAACAACAATGATTAATTAACTCTCTCCTAACTCTTTAATCTTCTGAGAAGTTGTATAGGACAAATATATACAAAGTAATCAATAACACAAAACAAAAACGACCATAGGTAATTAAAATTTTTGTTTCCTTGCCTTTTTTTTTTGAAAAGGATGACACTAAGTCACCGAGATTAATTTGTTTAGCAACTTCAGATTCTATCGAAATTGTTGCCAACCCAACCAACCTCTCTTGGGTCATATTTGCCCTTAAATATGTTTTAATTAGCTTTAGTTTTGAGAAGGTTCTCTCTCCTGAGGCCACGGACACAGGCAGAGTCGAAAGAATTCTTAGAGCCACCACCAGGTTGGGGACACTTTCTTTCAAGTCAGATTTAAGCAAAAGTTCAAGAACGTCTTTAGGTGATGAATCTTCTGGAACACGTCTTGACATTGCCTGCAGTTCACCACATAGCTCTATGGCATCGATGTCTTTTACTTCGATGTGTAAGAGACTTTTCCAGAGCTTTACACTTATCCAGAACAAATTTGCTTGGTTTTCCCTCAAGTGAACGGATGTGGTACAAAAATCCAAATTTCAATTCCATTTCTTTCAGCTGAGTGAAACGCTCATCAACTGAATTTATAGCAGTATCTAAGATCGCAAAGTAAAAGTTAATTTTGAAACTCTGTTTCTCATCTCTTATGGGCTCATCTTTCCCTTCATAAGAGAACTGTCTGGTTTTTTTCTTTAAACGTTTTGGCGCAGAACTTGACTCAAAATTAGCTGGTATACGATTTCTCTCACATCAACTAACAGCTTCTCAAACTCTTCATCGCTTCTTTATGATTGCAGATATTTCTTTGTTTTGTCAAGGTGTTGAGAAGCAGCAGCTAAATCGAATTCTTGTGACTGAAGTAACTTACTTGTCAAATTGATTTCGTACAAAATGTTGAACCATACTAGAACAGATGTAACAAAAGAAAAGGTTCCAACTTGTTTAGCAAGACCTTGAGCTTCTAGCCGGGAGACATTTCCAGAGCTTCCTGTGAGGCTAATATTTTCTGCTATGTCCATTAGGGCATCATGGACTTCGCTCAATTGGTAACGGAGCGGGGCCAGAGCATCAATTCTACTTTCCCACCTTGTTTCGCTTAGAGGTTTTAGAGTCAGAGATGGCAAATGACACACGAGTACTTCCCAACGCTGAGTTGACGAAGAGAAAAATACGTAGAGATTTTGAACTAACAGGAAAAAAGTTGTCGCTCCAAAACAACATTTAGCGGCATCGTTGACGACTAAGTTTAGAGAATGGGAGCTGCAAGGCACAAAGAATGCACGTGGGTTTATGTCCAAAATTCGTCTTTGTAGTCCAATGTTTTTTCCCTTCATGTTGCTCCCATTGTCGTAGCCTTGCCCTCGTAAGCTGTCCACAGAGAGCGACAGTTCTTCAAATTTGTTCAAGACAGCGGCTGTCAAACCACCTCCAGTTGTATCAGAAACAGGAATGAATCCCAAGAAGTGCTCTTTAATTTCAAACTTTTTGTCTTCTGATGTGGAAACAAACCGAACAATGATTGTCATTTGTTCAACATGAGACACGTCAGAAGTAGTGTTGAGCATTCCGATACTGTAATATCGGGTATCGGCCGATATTCGCGGTATCGGAATTCCGATACTTAATTCCGATACTTTTACAATATCGGATACCGGAATCGGAAGTTCCCATAATGCCTGCGCTCTGCAGTGTCTGTGAAGGATGACAAGCTGGATGGCAGCGCGATCCAGCCTGTCATCAGAATGCCATCCCAGCGGGGGAGAATTCTCCTGATTGTTTAAAAGCCGGCGGGCGGTATAAAGCCGCCGGCTTTTAAACAATCACACAGCCCCATACTGCTTCCCCGCAGCCTCCCACCCCGATCCTCCGCTCCCCTCGCCACCTCCCATCCCGATCGTAAGTTAGGACCGGGCGGGGAGCGCAGCTCCAAGGAGCGGGGAGTGAAGGACCCGGGCGGGGAAGCCGGCAGTGAAAAGACTTCACCGCCGGCTTTCCCGTTCTGTGCTGCACTTTCCCGCCGGTTATTTCAAATGAACAGCTGAGGTATCAGGTGATGCCGATCAGCTGTTCATTTGAATTAGCCGCGGTGCCCTCAGAGGGTTCATGTGAGTTCATGCTTGACTGCATGAACTCACATGAACTTTCCCACGGCCGCACAGGTCAGCCTCACCTCCCAGACCATCAGCCCGTCATGATTAGTGTGTGTGCGGGGTGTGTGTGCGGGGTGTGTGTGTGCGGGGTGTGTGTGCGGGGTGTGTGTGCGGGGTGTGTGCGCGATGTTTGTGCGATGTGTGCGGGTGTGTGCGGTGTCTGTGCGATGTGTGCGGGTGTGTGCGGTGTGTGTGCGGGTGTGTGCGTGCAGGCAGACATAGGCCGATGTGACACTACTACTCCCATCGGCCTATGTCTGTCCCCCGTCCACTCGTGCCAGCAGGATCAGCTCGATGGGAGCAGTAGTTCCCATCAGCCTGATCCTGCTATTTAAATTGCCCTACTGTGTCCCCAATAAATGTTAGATACATGTCATTGGTGGCCAGTGGTTACCTACAATAAATTAGTTCATACATTACCTGTCCCCGCCGATCACCACCTAAAATAAAGTAAAAAATAAAAAACTACACCTATACTCACCTAGACACCTAATTCCCCGAAGCCATCGATCTCCTGTAATAAAATATAAAATAATAAACCACAACCTTATCCTTACCCCTCCGTAGCAGTCCACGAGTGTCCCACGAAGATCTCCAGTTCAGAGCAGCCACATAGAATGTGACCGCTCTGAACCGCTGCCGCCGCTAGAATGACGGGGCCGTAAGGGTTCACCGGAGTTCAGGCAGCGCTGCTCCGGTTAGCTCCTTTACGGCCCTGCTGTATCGTGAGAAATTCCCACGGTACAGCAGTGCCGTAAAGTGGGTCTCCGGAGCTGCGCTGACTGAATGCACTCCGGTGACCTCAGTCAGTGGCTCCCGCTGCCGGGAGCGGACGTGTTCCCGGCAGCGTGAGCTTACAGCAGCCATGACAGCTGTCACCATCTCCAGATGTGACAGCTGTGCATGGGAGATCAGCGCAGGAACGTGGACAGGTAACTATTTTTTTTTAGTAAACTAAGAATTAAATAAAATTGTGTGTTTTATTTCAAATAAATTATTTTTTTCTGGGTGTAGTGTGTTTTTTCTTTTTAACACTTTGTAGGTTAGTAATGGGGGTGTCTTATGGACGCCCATCATTACTAACCTGGGCTTCATGGCAGCTGGCGCTGACATGAACCCCACCACTATTACCCCCTGCCACCGCACCAGGGCAGCGTGGAAGAGCGAGGCTAAGTGCCAGAGTTGGCGCATCCTATGGATGCGCCATTTCTGGGGCGGCTGACGGCTGGTGTTTCTAGCCTGGGAGGGGGCCAATATTCATGGCTCCCTTCCTGGGCTATTAATATCAGCCCCCAGCTGTCTGCCTAGCTTTTGCTAGCTATTAAAATAGGGGGGACCCCACGTCATTTTTTTGGGGGGGGTCCCCCATTTTAATAGCTAGTAAAGGCTAGGTATTCAGCTGGGGGCTGATATTAGTAGCCTGGGAAGCTCCGTGGGTTTTACCCCCTTCCCAGGCTTCAAACATCTGCCCCAGCCGTCTGCTTAACCTCCGCTAGAGACTAAAATTATGGGGGATCCCACGCCATTTTTTTTTTAAATAAATCCATTATTTTAACACTAAATGACATTTGAGGAGTTAATAAAGATGCAGTCCCTAAATTATTATTTATTTTTTAATTAATTTTTCCCAAAACTTTTGACGTGGGCTTCGCCATATTTTTGTATGCCAGCCAGGTACAGCATCCAGCTTCTATGAACGCGCCATTTTCCGGGGTGGCCGCGGACTGCAATTTTCAGCGGGGGGCAGAAAGCTTGGGCCTCCCTGCGCTGCGGATTCCAGCCCCCAGCTGCCTAGTTGTACCTGGCTGGACACAAAAATAGGGAGAAGCCCCACGTTTTTTTTTTTTTAATTATTTCATGAAATTCATGAAATAATTAAAAAAAAATTATGTGGGGCTTCGCCCTATATTTGTGTCCAGTCAGGTACAGCAGGCAGGAACGGGCTGCCCCCAACCACCAGCTGCCTATTTGTACCTGGCCGGACACAACAATATAGGGAAGCCCTTTTTTTCTTAATTATTCCATGAATTTCATGAAATAATTAAAAAAAAAAATACGTGGAGCTTCGCCCTATTTTTGTGTCCAGCCAGATACAACTAGGCAGCTGGGGGCTGGAATCCGCAGCGCAGGGAGACCCAAGCTTTCTGGGTCCCCCCCCCCCCGCTGCAAATTGCAGTCCGCAGCCGCCCCGGAAAATGGCGCGTTCATAGAAGCGCCATCTTCTGGCGCTGTACCCAACTCATCCAGGGCCCTGGTGCGGTGGCTCACTGGGTAATAAAGGGGTTAAGGCCAGCTTGGCATTATCAGCTGGCCCTAAGCCCGAAATTCATGGGGTCACGCCAATATTAGACATGACCGCCATGAATTTCTAGTAAAGTATTTAAAAAAACACAACACCCAGAAAAAAGTCCTTTAATTGAAATAAAGACACAATTCTTTATTGTTCTAAATTAAACCATACTTACCATCACGCCCATTCCAGCTGAAGCCAACGATCTCCTGCAATAAAAGTAAAATAATAAAGCAACCTCATCCTTACCTTTCCATGGTTCCCACGACAGCTTCAGCTCTGCTACATCGAGATGACAGGCTGGACCGCAGCAGAACGCTGCCATCCAGCCTGTCATCCCGCGGACACTGAGAAGCGCAGGCATACTTCCACTCCTCAGTGTCTGGCTGTGACGGCATCCAGATGAGCCGAGGTCATGTCCAATGAACTCAGCTCACCTCATGTACGTCACTGACAGCGTGGGAAAATTCTCCTGCACTCAGCACTTCAGCGTGAGAATTTTCCCACGCTGTCAGTGACGTGCATGAGGTGAGCTGAGTTCATTGGACATGAACTCGGCTCATCTTGATGACGTCACAGAGAGACACTGAGGAGCGCAAGCATGCCTGCGCTTCTCAGTGTCTGCGGGATGACAGGCTGGATGGCAGCGTTCTGCTGCGGTCCAGCCTGTCATCTCGATGTAGCAGAGCTGAAGCTGTCGTGGGAACCATGGAAAGGTAAGGATGATGTTGCTTTATTATTTTTCTTTTATTGCAGGAGATCGTTGGCTTCAGCTGGAATGGGCGTGATGGTAAGTATGGTTTAATTTAGAACAATAAAGAATTGTGTCTTTATTTCAATTAAAGGACTTTATTCTGGGTGTTTGTGTTTTCTTTTAACTTTGACTATGGGGTTAGTAATGGGGGTGTCTTATAGACGCCTCTCCATTACTAACCTGGGCTTGATGTCAGCTGGCATTATAAGCTGACATCAACCCCAACCCTATTACCCCACTGCCACCGCTACAGGGCAGTGGGAAGAGCGAGGCTAAGTGCCAGAATTGGCGCATCCTATGGATACGCCATTTCTGGGGCGGCTGACGGCTGGTGTTTCTAGCCTGGGAGGGGGCCAATATTCATGGCACCCTTCCTGGGCTATTAATATCAGCCCCCAGCTGTCTGCCTAGCCTGTGCTAGCTATTAAATTAGGGGGGACCCCACGTCATTTTTTTGGGGGGGTCCCCCATTTTAATAGCTAGTAAAGGCTAGGTATTCAGCTGGGGGCTGATATTAGTAGCCTGGGAAGCTCCGTGGGTATTACCCCCTTCCCAGGCTTCAAACATCTGCCCCAGCCGTCTGCTTAACCTCCGCTAGAGACTAAAATTAAGGGGAACCCCACGCCAATTTTTTTTTAAATAAATCCTTTATTTTAACACTAAATGACAAGTACAGTAATCAACACTGTCACTGTACTTCATATATATGTGACTGACATGTTTCTATCTATCTAATCTATGTGTGATGCTCTATTCTTTCTATTCTAAATTGTCGGGTACAGATGCTGAAATGCCGGCCGGCTTTCTTAAAGAGACGGTGCATGAAAACACTAATATTTGTTTTAATAAATCCTTTACACTAAATGACAAGTACAGTAAGCAATACTGTCACTGTACTTCATATATATGTGACTGACATGTTTCTATCTATCTAATCTATGTGTGAAGCTCTATTCTTTCTGTTGTAAATTGTCGGGTACCGGTGAATGCCGCTGATGAATTGCCGGCTTTTCATGTCATTCTACATTATTCTTAGTTGTTTTCCTTCATGTAGAATTAACCTCCTAAGAAAGAAAGGGTTTATTTTCATTCCGATATTTGTGTCCCATTGACTTGCATTGGTTTCCGGTATCGGAATCGGCGATATCCGATACTTTTTGGGTATCGGCCCGATCCAATCTGATACGATATTACCTGATATCGGAAGGTATCGCTCAACACTAGTCAGAAGTACAATCCAGCACTGCAGAAAAGGATTTTGCAGTTTTGACATCGTCAAGAATCTTTTCCTGAATACCATTACTTAGCAGTTGAATCATCTGATTCTGTATTGTTTTTCCCAAATAATGTGCATGAATCTCTTGGTCCCGGATTTTCCGAATGTGCTCACACATGACGGGATCGAACATAGCCAAATACTCCACAAATTTCAAAAAGTTCCCATTATTAGATGCAAACAATGCATCATTTGATCCACGGAACGCTAAGTTTTGCATACCTAGTACCCTCACTAGAGCTATCAACCTATCTAAAATTTGATGCCAGTATTTTTCTTGCTCTTCAATTTTGCGTAAGTGTTCTTCGTCAATGTTCTTGTTCATCTTAAGTCTATTTTCGAGTTCCTTCCATTTTTGAAAGCTAATCATGTGATCTTTGCTTTTTTCGTGGCTGGCTAAAATAGCAGATATGTTTTTCCAGTCATTTACACCATCAGTACCTAAGGCTGAGCGTTTGAGGATTCCTAGTTGAAGTGATGAGTCTGGAAACAACGTGCAGCAAAAACAAAAAACTGAATTTTTCTGAATAGAATACGTTAGCCAATTGCGTTCAAGACTTTCACCATTGACAAGACGACGTTTATAGTGAACACAAGAAAATTTTCTACGATTAGTGTCCAAAGGAAAATCGAAATCTTTAACTTGTGTGGGGCCGAGTTTTACTACATCTAGGCGTAAGTCATCATTGATTGCTGTCCACGTAGCGGGATCGTCCGAATAGTCTTTGCGTAGTATTTCTATCGATGTACCAGCCTCCATGTCAGTACTGGTACTTTGATCAGATCTACCACCAGATATTGATGGTTGTAGTTCACTATTTTCAGCATGAGAAACAAATTCTATTTCCACATTTGATATTTCCGAGGCAACAGAAGCCTGTTGTTCCAACGTTTGGAATTCCGCGTCTTCATTTCTATTGCTTAGATATTTTAAAAATGACCCTTTGATTTTTGAAAGTGATTTCTCCTCCTCAGCTTTTCTTTTACGGTTCTGAAACCCCGAAAGTTTTTTCTTCTTATCAGCCATGACTCGTTACAACACACAGCATTTACCTAAAAGTTAACGCGCCGATTAAAATTGTTATCTGAACATTATATAATATGATTTTACTTTTAAGACAAAAAAACACAAATTTCTTTAACAAGTTCCAATGTTTCCAATATTTTTGAAAATCAAAACAATATACCTACCTCGCAGCACCTAACACTTTAGAACCTAGGCCAAAAAGTTACTAAAAACCTCCTATTTTCTATTTGCATTCATGAAACCTCATGGAACAATGAATCTAATGAATATACAAAATAACAGCAATGGCTCACATGATAAAGCATGCAAACAGTAGAGACATGCCTCGAAAATATTATAATAGCGCGCGCCAATATGCAAAAAACGTAGATACTATCTCCCTTGCCTTAGCTGGCCTGACTGGCAGTCCAGGCAGTCTACGCCAATGCGTCAAAACAGACTCCTCCCACTTGCCGCATCGACTGCTGATGACATCTATCAATATAATCGCCAACTAGTACCTAAAGTCCAAACTACGTATAAATAGGCCATATGGTACACCTACCTTTTAAGTATACGGATTTTTTTCTCTCGGGCACCCCCTTAGTGTAGTGTGTGCATTTTTGGTTGTTTGCTTTGCTTTGCCAACATTTGAAAACTTAGGAGCAAAATAAACGCGCGGAATCAAACACCTGTCAGCAGACGATGCAAACGACTCACATCCGTAGTTTAGCGCCTCCTTTCCATGCGTAAATTGAAGCTCAACGGTTTTTCTTTTAAATTTATGGCAAAAAAATGTATGTACACTTTTCTTTCCATCCCTAAAACTTTTTGCCTTTTAAAAAGATTTTTTATAATTTTTTCTATTTTTTCTATGGCGCCCCCTTAGGGTCGGCGCCCTAGGCGGCCGCCTAGTTCGCCTATACGTTCAGGCCGGCCCTGCACACCGTGGTGGGATCACATCACCCCTGGATTTATCAGACGGTTTCTCGGTTTAATGATCCAGATTTGGTGCAGATTTTTAGCCTTCGTTAGTTTAATTGATAAAGTCCGCGCAGGAATCACTGAAGTCATCAGGCAGATTCACTCAGGTGGAAAATGTGCCAAAATCCAGGTAGAAATGTTGTGTAACCAAACCCAAAGTGTCTTCTGAGACCAATAACATGATGCCCCCCGTGCTCCAGGGCCCCCCGTGCTCCAGCGCCTCCCCGTGCTCCAGCGCCCCCGTGCTCCAGCGCCCCCCGTGCTCCAGCACCCCCGTGTTCCAGCACCCCCCATGCTCCAGGGCCCCCGTGCTCCAGGGCCCCCCCGTGCTCCAGCGCCCCCGTGCTCCAGCGCCCCCCCGTGCTCCAGGGCCCCCCGTGCTCCAGGGCCCCCCCGTACTCCAGGGCTCCCGTGCTCCAGGGCCCCCCTGTGCTCCAGCACCCCCGTGCTCCAGCGCCCCTGTGCTCCAGGGCCCCCCGTGCTCCAGCGCCCCCCCGTGCTCCAGGGCCCCCCGTGCTCCAGCGCCCCCGTGCTCCAGGGCCCCCCGTGCTCCAGCGCCCCCATGCTCCAGGGCCCCCCCGTGCTCCAGGGCCCCCCCGTGCTCCAGCGCCCCCGTGCTCCAGGGCCCCCCGTGCTCCAGCACCCCCGTGCTCCAGCGCCCCCCGTGCTCCAGCGCCCCCGTGCTCCAGGGCCCCCCGTGCTCCAGGGCCCTCCGTGCTCCAGGGCCCCCCGTGCTCCAGCACCCCCGTGCTCCAGGGCCCCCCGTGCTCCAGCACCCCCATGCCCCAGGGCCCCCCCGTGCTCCAGCACCCCCGTGCTCCAGGCCCCCCCGTGCTCCAGCGCCCCCGTGCTCCAGGCCCCCCCGTGCTCCAGGCCCCCCCGTGCTCCAGCGCCCCCGTGCTCCAGCACCCCCGTGCTCCAGCACCCCCGTGCTCCAGGCCCCCCCGTGCTCCAGCGCCCCCGTGCTCCAGGCCCCCCCGTGCTCCAGCGCCCCCGTGCTCCAGCACCCCCGTGCTCCAGGCCCCCCCGTGCTCCAGCGCCCCCGTGCTCCAGGGACCCCGTGCTCCAGCACCCCCGTGCTCCAGGGACCCCCCGTGCTCCAGGGCCCCCCCGTACTCCAGGGCTCCCATGCTCCAGCGCCCCCATGCTCCAGGGCCCCCGTGCTCCAGGGCATGTAGGGGGTCATGGCCAGATCCTGGTAATACGAATACTATGACCACTGCTAATAACACGCGTGATCCCATGTCAGCTCCTCAAATGCCTCATCTTAAAGGGGCTTCCAGATGTTGTAACACCTTCTTCCCCCGGCTACCATTTGGTTTATA
Source organism: Phyllobates terribilis (assembly GCF_046119375.1). Lineage (NCBI taxonomy): Eukaryota > Metazoa > Chordata > Amphibia > Anura > Dendrobatidae > Phyllobates > Phyllobates terribilis. Next base: position 31,180,312 of record NW_027362774.1, on the reverse strand, counting down.
AGCTGCGTGTCTCTCGCCCTCCGCGGGGCTGGCGCGGAGTCTGACTTTTACCTTCCTTATCCTGTACTGATTATACATAGTGATTCCTTTATATCTTTAAAGAAAGATAAAGTTAAAAATATCTGGAAATGTGCAGAGATAAAAACTAACACCTGCGCTATGAGGGGTCCACATGCCCGTAATAACCAGGGGAGAGAACAACAAGAAAATACAATCAAATTTGATTTATTTTACTAATATGAAACTTCAAACATATTATAAGTGATCTGCACCTCATAACTACTGGGAGAGCTGAAATCCTGCCTATGGAAGTCTATGGAGAGAGGAGGGGATACAGAGGTGCTGCCTATGGAAGTCTATGGAGAGGGGAGGGGACACAGACATGCAGAGAAGTGCTGCCTATAGAAGTCTATGGAGAGGGGAGGGAGCCAGAGACCTGCAGAGAAGTGCTGCCTATATAAGTCTATGGAGAGGGGAGGGGACACAAACACGCAGAGAAGTGCTGCCTATTGAAGTCTATGGAGAGGGGAGGGAGCCAGAGACCTGTAGAGAAGTGCTGCCTATATAAGTCTATGGAGAGGGGAGGGGACACCGAGGTGCTGCCTATAGAAGTCTATGTAGAGGGGAGGGGACACAGAGGTGCTGCCTATAGAAGTCTACGGAGAGGGGAGGGGACACAGACCCGCAGTGAGGTGCGGCCTATGGAAGTCTATGGAGAGGGGAGGGGACACAGACATGCAGAGAAGTGCTGCCTATAGAGAAGTCTATGGAGAGGGGAGGGAGCCAGAGACCTGCAGAGAGGTGCTGCCTATGGAAATCTATGGAGAGGGGATGGGACACAGAGGTGCTGCCTATAGAAGTCTATGGAGAGGGGAGGGGACACAGAGGTGCTGCCTATAGAAGTCTACGGAGAGGGGAGGGGACACAGACCCGCAGTGAGGTGCTGCCTATGGAAGTCTATGGAGAGGGGAGGGGACACAGACATGCAGAGAAGTGCTGCCTATAGAAGTCTGTAGAGAGGGGAGGGAGCCAGAGACCTGCAGAGAGGTGCTGCCTATTGAAGTCTATGGAGAGGGGAGGGGACACAGACATGCAGAGAAGTGCTGCCTATAGAAGTCTATGGAGAGGGGAGGGAGCCAGAGACCTGCAGAGAGGTGCAAACTATATAAGTCTATGGAGAGGGGAGGGGACACAAACATGTAGAGAGGTGCTGCCTATGGAAATCTATGGAGAGGGGACACAGACCTGCAGTGAGGTGCTGCCTATGGAAGTGTATGGAGAGGGGAAGGGACACACAGACCCGCAGAGACGTGCTGCCGCCTCCAGTGACCGTGCAGCCGGAGGTGGGGATACATGTTGTATAATGGTCAGACACAGGGACCCTTTACGCTAAGTCTCTCAAGTTTTTTCGTCTAGGGTCCACATCATGGATCCAATGCAAATATTCTCCATATTCACGACTATTGGCAAACTTCTGAGTACAATTGTGCGCAATAAACCTAAGAAAAGCGTCCAGGACGAACGTACCGATCTCCTAGACAAGGCGGAGCGTCCGCACGGGAGTATGCAGCACCTCATGAAGGAGGCAGAGAGTCCCCAAGCCCTGAAGGAAAAGCTGCAATCATGTAAAGAAGAACTCGCTCAGATCAAGGAGAAGTCCATCGACTACAGCAGCCTGAAAAGAGTCATCCGAAGATGGCGCGCAACCTGCAGAGCGCGCCGACGACCGAGACACACCGGCCGAGAGCGCCGACGACCGAGACACACCGGCCGAGAGCGCCGACGACCGAGACACACCGGACGAGAGCGCCGACGACCGAGACACACCGGCCGAGAGCGCCGACGACCCAGACACACCGGCCGAGAGCGCCGACGACCGAGACACACCGGCCGAGAGCGCCGACGACCGAGACACACCGGCCGAGAGCGCCGACGACCGAGACACACCGGCCGAGAGCGCCGACGACCGAGACACACCGGCCGAGTGCGCCGACGACCGAGACACACCGGCCGAGAGCGCCGACGACCGAGACACACCGGCCGAGAGCGCCGACGACCGAGACACACCGGCCGAGAGCGCCGACGACCGAGACACACCGGCCGAGAGCGCCGACGACCCAGACACACCGGCCGAGAGCGCCGACGACCGAGACACACCGGCCGAGAGCGCCGACGACCGAGACACACCGGCCGAGAGCGCCGACGACAGAGACACACCGGCCGAGAGCGCCGACGACCGAGACACACCGGCCGAGAGCGCCGACGACCGAGACACACCGGCCGAGAGCGCCGACGACCGAGACACACCGGCCGAGAGCGCCGACGACCGAGACACACCGGCCGAGAGCGCCGACGACCGACACACACCGGCCGAGAGCGCCGACGACCGACACACACAGGCCGAGAGCGCCGACGACCGAGACACACCGGCCGAGAGCGCCGACGACCGAGACACACCGGCCGAGAGCGCCGACGACCGAGACACACCGGCCGAGAGCGCCGACGACCGAGACACACCGGCCGAGAGCGCCGACGACCGAGACACACCGGCCGAGAGCGCCGACGACCGAGACACACCGGCCGAGAGCGCCGACGACCGAGACACACCGGCCGAGAGCAAACCCCATCAGCATGGAGAGGGAGAGGAGGAGGAGGAAGAGGAAGGCAAGACGGCAAATCCAATCACACACCTCCAGATCCTGGGGAGGCTGATAACAGGGAGCAATAGAGTGTAGACTCCTCCCCCAGTAATGGCTGATAACAGGGAGCAATAGATTGTAGTCTCCTGTCCTACAGTCACCTCACCCAGTAATGGCTGATAACAGGGAGTAATAGATTGTAGTCTCCTGTCCTACAGTCTCCTCCCTCCAGTAATGGCTGATAACAGGGAGTAATAGATTGTAGGTCTTTTTTATTTATAGAAGAAAACATTACAGGACACAAAACACAAGAACAAAACTGCAGAACAAGACGACAAAAACCGACACAAATCACAGAAATAGAAGATCCGACCTACAGAGAAAGAACAGAATCCCCCCAGGAATATATACATAGAGAAGAACTAACTATTATACAACCTATAAGACCCCCGGCCCAGCTTCATTCATACTACTATATACAATCCCACACAACGCTCACACCGTCCTATATACACATAAAACACCGTCCTATATACAAGATTATATACAATAAAACACTAAACCTAATATACCGTATATACAACCGGACACTAACACTAACCTACTGGTCCCACTGCCTGACCTTAGTCACCCCCTTACCGCACCTCATTCACACCACAGAAAACCAAAAATAACAAGATATACAATAGTGACATGAACAATTTTTTTATTTATTTTTTTTATATAAAACACAGCCCTACACTAACTATCCCGCCACCCCTGATCCAGCTCTGGCCACAAAGTTCAGGATTACTCCGAGCTAGGATCAGGCCCCAAAGTTTTTCCCCAGGCGGGGCCTGGACCAGGCCAGATCAGTCCTCTTATCACCGCTGATGAAGAACTCCCCCAAATCCCCCACCCAACCTAACTAAAACCCCCTATTATACATTATATACAATATATACAGAACACAACCTACACACTCACCATCCAAGGCTCAAGTTCGATGCCGGCAAACCTTCTATCCAGGAGACAGAAATACAAAACAAAAATCTAGGGTGGAAAGACATCAGCCCACCTCCAGGATATAGGAGTACTACCAGACTAAGGCACCCTGAAGGAAAAGCCCCTCCAGAGACGGGCCGCCCTCCGGACACCCAGTCCTTCATACTCCAGAGAACGTACCTTCACCAGGTCACCTAGGATGTTCCTACAGACTTCATCTACATGGAGGATTTTACTCTGCGTCGAGACTAAAACTCGTGCGTTCCACGTGAAATACCTCACCACTGCGCTGACTATGAATAAAGTGTCTCGGTCCCTTCTCCCAAGGTCTCCGAATGCTCCATAGGCCCACCCGGCGTAGGACAGAGTAGCCAGCCGCGGCCAACCAATGGAAGCCCCCACCCTGTTGTACACCTCTGTATTAAAGGGACAATGAAGCAGGAAGTGCTCCATGCTTTCCAGCACGTTAGCACAAGCCTCACGGGGGCAATTCCTGTCCTCGGAGCTCCTGTACTTCAAATTGTCCCTCACATACAGCTTACCATGGAAGCAGCGCCAAGTCAAGTCCCAGTACTTCTTGGGGATCCTGCTAGAATTTAACAAACTCAACCCAACCTCCAGATCCCGACTTGGGCAGTCTTTGAGGACCAATGGACTCTGAAAATGAGAAAGCAAGACCCTCATATCGAGGAGTTTCCTCGGGAGGGATCTCACCTCCCACATTCCCAGACCCCACCGGCGGATCATTTTCAGAACCGGGGTAACGTAAGCCGGGAGCTGCCCGTGTGGTGTGCGGAGATCCTTCACTCTTCCCCCTGTCTCCCATTCCTGGAAGAAAGGCTGAAACCATCCCTTGCAGGAGAATACCCACGGAGGAGCCCTCTCTTTCCAGAGGTTTGCCACATTCACTTTCAAGAAGGTGTTCACTAGGAACACCACGGGGTTCACCATATTCAAACCCCCTAGTCTCCTCGTGCGGTAAGTGACCTCCCGCTTGACTAGGTTCAGTCTGTTCCCCCATAACATCTGGAAGAACAGACTGTAGACCCGTGTCCAGAGAGGCTCTGGCAAGACACAGACGCTGCCCAGGTAGATTAGCAAGGGGAGCAGGAAAGCCTTGCACAGGCCAACCCTTTCCCTCAGGGTCAAAGACCAACCCCTCCATTGGTCCACTCTTTGGGCGACACCTTTGATTCTGCCTTCCCAGTTTTTCGTGGGGTAATCACCCTGGCCGAATTCGATGCCCAGGACTTTGGCATGTTCTTGGGGTTCGGGGAGGGTGTCCGGAAGATCAAACCCGGGATCTCCGCCTCCCAGCCAGGGACTCTCACACTTATCCTGGTTGACCTTGGACCCGGATGCCTCCGAGTAGCGCTCCACTTCTGACATCACCGCCGCTGCCTCCTCTTGCGAAGAAACAAAGACGGTGACATCGTCCGCGTAGGCCACCACCCTCAGGATAGCCTCCGGCGCCGCCCCGCCCATCCGCACCCCCGCCAACGGTCCACAATCGATCCTTCTGAGGAAGGGATCGATCGCAAACGCGTAAAGCAAAGGGCTAAGAGGACAGCCCTGACGGACACCGGATCCTACCCCGAAAGGTCGTCCAATCCACCCATTCACCAGAGGGAAAGTCTCAGCCCCTGCATACAAGGTCTTAAGCCAGTCCACAAACCCTCCAGGCAGACCATACCTCAAAAGAGTGGACCAGAGGTACTCGTGGTTAACCCGATCAAAGGCTTTTGCCTGATCCAGGGTCAGCAAGAACCCCTTCCAAAGGCCCGCCCTGCCTTGCTCCACGGCCTCTCGGACACCTAGAACAGCACTAAAAGTGCTACGGCCAGGAACGCAACAGTGCTGAACCTCCGAAAGGAGCCGGGGTGCAAACTTCACCAGCCTGTTGAAAAGTATCTTAGCCAAAATCTTCCTGTCCACATTGAGAAGTGCTATGGGACGCCAGTTCTCAATGCGTGACGAATCCTTACCCTTTGACAAAATGATCAAAGCTGACCTCCTTAATGATCTCGGCAGAGTGCCCGAGGAGAGACACTCGTTAAACACCTGAGTCAAGAGGGGGACCAAAGAGTCCCTAAAGGTCCTAAAGAACTCGGATGTTAAGCCATCCGGACCTGGCGACTTTTTGGGCCTAAGCCCATCGATCGCCAGTCTCACTTCCTCTTCTTTGATCGTTTCTGCCAAATCGCCCAGCGAGAGGTCAGCCCCTGGCTCAGGAACGGATTCAGCCAGGAAAACCGACATCCCGTCACGATCCAGCTCCCTCCTTCCCAAGAGGTGCGAGTAGTAGGAACTGACGACCTCCAAGATCCCTGATCTGGACCTTCTCAGGGACCCCGTACTGTCCACCAGCCCCGTCACTATCTTACTATTCACTGACATCTTACAGTTTCTGTAAGGGTCGGGCGAGCAGTACTTCCCGTAGTCCCTCTCGAAAACCAAAGATGCGTGCCTATCGTACTGACACCTCTTCAGCAAGGACTTCACTCTGGAGATCTCCTCACGGCTACCTCCAGTCGAGACAAGATGCTCGAGTTTCCTCCTCAGGCTCTGATACAGGCGATCCCTGTTCAGGCTTCTGAGGTTCGAGAGCTGCCGGAAGAATCTCGCCACCCGATGTTTGAACGTCTCCCACCACTCTGACTTAGTGTTACTTAGGCCCAGCAATGGTACCTGGCTCTGAAAGAATTCCTCAAAAGACCGTCTTACAGCTTCTTCCTCAAGGAGTGACGAATTCAGCTTCCAATAGCCTCTTCCCATCCGAGGAGTCTCTGTAACGTTCAGAGAAAACATAATCAAACAGTGATCGGAGAACTCCACCTCCACAACCGACAACGGTGAAGAGACGGCCTCCTCCTTCAAATAAAACCTATCTAGCCTAGACCTGCACTGACTACCTCTAAAAAAAGTGAAACCCGTGTCGCCCGGGTTGTGCCGGATGTGGACATCCACCAGGCGAGCCTCACTCACTATCCTGTTTAACGCGACGCAGTCATAAGCCAGCCGGTCTCCGGAACCTCCTCTATCACAGGATCTCGTGACGTTGTTGAAATCCCCTCCGAAGACCACCTGCCGACTTGAAAATAAAAAAGGTTTGATCTTCAGGAAGAGACATTTGCGGTCCCACTTGGACTGGGGACCGTAGATGTTAATGAGCCAAAGCTCTTGTCCCCCCATGGAGACATCTAGGATCAAGCATCTCCCCATTTCTAATTCAATCACTCGTCTGCATTCAACCGCTGCGGTCTTAAAAAGGACCGCCACCCCGCTATACGGCTCGGCCGCAAGAGACCAGTAGGAGGGTCCATGCCTCCACTCCCGCCTTGCTTTATGCAAGGTTGATATATCGGTCAACCTGGTCTCCTGCAAAAACAAAATGTCGGCGTCAAGTTGGCCGAGAAAATGAAAGGCCGTGTACCTTGCCGCATCTGAATTTATGCTGCAAACGTTAATAGTTGCCAGCGTCAACGGGGTGGGTGCAACCATCATGATTGATTGAATTAGATAGCCTTTTTCTTCCCACCACTGACAGTCCCAACCTCTTCCTCTGATAATGACGGTTTTTTAGTGCGCTTAAGACAAACAGACTCGTCCATTCTCTCCTTACATACATTCTTGCCCTTGTCTGGTGGTCCTGGGTTAGTCGTCCCCCCAGAGGGCTTTGTATTTGCCCCCCGAGAGGAAGACCCAGCCATCTCCTGAGCCCCAACCACCTTGTCCGCAACCTCCGGCCCCGGGTCCCCACTTCCCCCCTCCAGAGGGAGGTCCTGGAGAGCCCCGAACCGGTTGGAGAGATCCACCAGAGGGGGGGCGGCTGAACCCTCCAATGGCGCCTGGATCACGGCCAGAGAGTCAGAGGGGTCGCACTCCAAAGAGGCAGCTCGAGACCTGGTCCCCCTCCTACCTCTGGCCGTTTTCCTGTTACCCTTTTTCTTTTTCTGTGACCACTCCCCCTCTCCCTCATCAAGACTGTCACCAGAAGAGGGTTCCTGGGAAGACGTGGCGTCCTCTCGCTCTTCCCTTTCAAGTCTCTTGACTTCCTCGCTCAATTCGCTGTCTTTAGGATCCTCAGCTGCAAGTGAAGTACCTGGGTCAGAGTTTAGGGACATTACTCCCTGCCCCCTGTCCCCACGGCGCTTCTCCTGCCGCCTGATGGTGGATGGCGGCAGCTTGCTCCTCACCGGTTCCCTGCCTCCCCCGCCCCTACTGGTCCCTTCACCGGCAAGATTAGTTCCAGCTTTCGCCTGTCCCGCACTCGCCGCTTTCAGGACCGCATTGGCGAAGGAACGCGGACAGCGACTGAACGGGTGACCGAGGTCACCACACAAGTTACACCTAATCCTGCGACAGGCAGCAGCAAGATGACCGAGGTCCCCACACAGTGCGCATTTCTGGGTGGTACACTGCGCACTGAAGTGTGTGGGGCTACCGCACCTGTGACAGACCTTAGGCTGCCCCCGGTAGAAAATCAAGATCCTATCCCTCCCCAAAAAGGTTGAGGAGGGGATATGGGTAACAGTGTTTCCCGAAACCTTCAATTTCACCATGAAGGTCCAGGCCCCTGACCAGATACCATGGTCATCCAGATTCTTTTCGGGAATATTGGTGACCTCTCCGTATCGACTCACCCAGGTGGTAATGTCCATACAGGAAAGCGACTCGTTACTAGTCAAAACGGTCACTTTCCTGACTGAATCTTGGCGAGTTATTGCCAGGGGAAAGAGACCATGCCATTCGGGGCGACTCCGAGCCAGCTCATGGCGAGACCAGAAAAGCTCAAGGCCCTCCGGTCTCACGAAGCTGACATCGAAGTAGGAGGTCCCGTAGGGATGAATCAAGGCAAAGATGTCATATGCCGCAAAGCCCATCCCCAGCAGGAGCTCAACCACCTTTGCCCTATCAGGACAGGCATCCTTGCTTACCCACTGGAGACGGACCACGTTCCTACGGTTTCTCCTCTGCCCCGTTGTCGGCAGAGACCAGACAGTCTCTGCCCCTCTATCTCGGAAGGCTGAAAGACCATGTCTCTCTATCCAGAAAGACAGATCAACCTCCCTCCCCTCTACAGTGATGGAGCTCTCCCCTCTCCTCAGGGCGTCCAGGAGCTGCTGTTGCAAGTCACCGTCCCCAGGGCCACCAGACGAGGGCGCACTACTACCCCCAGCACTGACAGCTCCTGAATAGCTTTGGGCTGAAGCCCCCGCCAATGCTGGGGGGGCAGCGGGACCAGCGCCTACTTCCCCCACACCAACACCAATGCTGCTCCCACCATTCACTCCACTATTACTCTCACCATTTGCGGCATCACTACTCCCAGCATTCATTCCACCACTACCCCCACCATTCCCACTACTCCCAGCATTCATTCCACCACTACCCCCATCATTCCCACTACTCCCAGCATTCATTCCACCACTACCCCCACCATTCACTGCACCACTACTTCCATTCCCTTTACTTGTCACCCCATTTCCTCTGCTGTTCTCTGCACCTTCCACAGTCACCTCCATTCCTTCCTCCCTTGTGTCTGGTGTCTCTGCACTCACACCTGCTGGGCCGGGGGAGGGGAGCACTCCCAGAGACTCCTTTCCCTGCAGCACCACACCCGTTTCCCTTTGGTTGCTGCTGGCTTTCTGCAGGTCGTCTCCTGGAGCGCCCCGCCCCCCTACTGCAGCATTTTGGTCCTTGGGCTGGGCAGACTGTTTGTTGGGCACTGCTGCCCGCCCTGCACCCACAGACTTTGGGGTCTTAGTGTCCTTTTTGGGCGCTGGGGCACACTGCCCCCCTGTCGCAGCAGTGTGCCCAGTGTTCTTGGCGGATGTTTTTTTCACATCCCTCCCGGCCTCCCCGGCCCCAGTGATAACCGGCTTAGCCGCAGAGGGCAGGGTGGGAAACTCCACAGAACTCCCTATGTCCGGGGCTGTGAGTACCTCCACAGCCTCGCCCCCTGCACTGTTCCCCGCACAGATGGCAGCATCGCCGGACGTCCTCCTCCTCTCCCCACCTTGCCTCTGCCTCGAGCCCACTGCAGAGCCCGTGCCTTTAGGTTTGGTGGGGTTTACACAGGAGGTGGCAGGCGCAACATCAGATATTGGTACATACTTGTAACTCACCACCTCCTGTGCGGCTCCTCCGGTCTTCTTCTTCTTCTTTTTTTTCTCCTCCACTGGATCGTCCTCCCCGAAGGAAAACCGTGTCAGGTCCACTGGAGACTCCAGCAGTCGGATCTCCCTCAGCAGTCCTCCTTCCTCTTCCTCCACCGACACTCCAGCCTCTGCTCTGGGAGTCCTCTGCCCTGCAGGGAGACCACTGGAACTCTGGCTCTGCCCCTCACTGGCTCCAGCACCTGGGGCTCCAGTCACCTCTTCATCCTCCCCCTCCTCTTCACTAAGGACGCCGGCTGGCGGTTCTCCTGAGGTGTTTTACCCCTTCATTTCTGAGAACCGCCGCTGGTTCTTAAACCTCTCCAGGAAGGGACCTGCGCTTTTCTCAATCCCCTCCCGGAGGAGCACTAACCTGACCACCTCGTCTCTGAGGGCTTTAAACCTCTGGGAGGTCGCGGGTCTCTCCTTGTTGGACGCCCGGGTGTTCAGGACCCGGGCCTCCCTCAGCTCCTATTTCAGCTGGGTTAGTGCTTTGCCGGCGTCCTCGTATTCTCGTAGCATGGCGACCACTCGGGAGGAGAAGGAACTTGTGGACTCGCTGGAGCTCATCTCTCCCCAGGATCTTGCTGGACTCTTGTTCCTGGGGCCTGGGGTGCCCCGGTCTCCCTCTCTGGGCGAGCGATGAATCGTCTCGGGGTTGGAGTAGGTGGGTATGTTTTTCTTCACCCTACCCGATCTCCTCACTCCCTCTCCTCACTCCCTCCTGGGCCGGTTGTTGTGGCTCCTTGTCCCCCGCCGGCATAGACCGGGGGATAGGAGGCTGGGAAGCCATGCCGGCCTCCCAGTAGGCCTGCCTCTCCCTGGGGAGAAGAGAGGCAGACGACGACCCTCCTCCTGGAAGTCCTGGAGCTCACGAAGCAGGTGCTACTCTCAGCAGGGAGAAACTGATTGTGGGCACCTGTCCTACAGTCACGTCCCCCAGTAATGGCTGATAACAGGGAGTAATAGATTGTAGGTCTTTTTTATTTATAGAAGAAGAACATTACAGGACACAAAACATAAGAACAAGACGACAAAAACCCGACACAAATCACAGAAATAGAAGATCCGACCTACAGAGAAAGAACAGAATCCCCCCAGGAATATATACATAGAGGAGAAATAAATACTATAAAACCTATAAAACCCCCGGCCCAGCTTCATTCATACTACTATATACAATCCCACACAACGCTCACACCGTCCTATATACACATAAAACACCGTCCTATATACAAGATTATATACAATAAAACACTAAACCTAATATAACGTATATACAACCGGACACTAACACTAACCTACTGGTCCCACTGCCTGACCTTAGTCACCCCCTTACCGCACCTCATTCACACCACAGAAAACCAAAAATAACAAGATATACAATAGTGACATGGACAATTTTTTTTTTTTTTTTTTTTTTTTTTTTATATTTTATATATTTTTTTTAATTTTTAATATATATATAAAACACAGCCCTACACTAACTATCCCGCCACCCCTGATCCAGCTCTGGCCACAAAGTTCAGGATTACTCCGAGCTAGGATCAGGCCCCAAAGTTTTTCCCCAGTCGGGGCCTGGACCAGGCCAGATCAGTCCTCTTATCACCGCTGATGAAGAACCCCCCCCCAAATCCCCCACCCAACCTAACTAAAACCCCCTATTATACATTATATACAATATATACAGAACACAACCTACACACTCACCATCCAAGGCTCAAGTTCGATGCCGGCAAACCTTCTATCCAGGAGACAGAAATACAAAACAAAAATCTAGGGTGGAAAGACATCAGCCCACCACCAGGATATAGGAGTACTACCAGACTAAGGCACCCTGAAGGAAAAGCCCCTCCAGAGACGGGCCGCCCTCCGGACACCCAGTCCTTCATACTCCAGAGAACGTACCTTCACCAGGTCACCTAGGATGTTCCTACAGACTTCATCTACATGGAGGATTTTACTCTGCGTCGAGACTAAAACTCGTGCGTTCCACGTGAAATACCTGACCACTGCGCTGACTATGAATAAAGTGTCTCGGTCCCTTCTCCCAAGGTCTCCGAACGCTCCATAGGCCCACCCGGCGTAGGACAGAGTAGCCAGCCGCGGCCAACCAATGGAAGCCCCCACCCTGTTGTACACCTCTGTATTAAAGGGACAATGAAGCAGGAAGTGCTCCATGCTTTCCAGCACGTTAGCACAAGCCTCACGGGGGCAATTCCTGTCCTCGGAGCTCCTGTACTTCAAATTGTCCCTCACATACAGCTTACCATGGAAGCAGCGCCAAGTCAAGTCCCAGTACTTCTTGGGGATCCTGCTAGAATTTAACAAACTCAACCCAACCTCCAGATCCCGATTGGGCAGTCTTTGAGGACCAATGGACTCTGAAAATGAGAAAGCAAGACCCTCATATCGAGGAGTTTCCTCGGGAGGGATCTCACCTCCCACATTCCCAGACCCCACCGGCGGATCATTTTCAGAACCGGGGTAACGTAAGCCGGGAGATGCCCGTGTGGTGTGCGGAGATCCTTCACTCTTCCCCCTGTCTCCCATTCCTGGAAGAAAGGCTGAAACCATCCCTTGCAGGAGAATACCCACGGAGGAGCCCTCTCTTTCCAGAGGTTTGCCACATTCACTTTCAAGAAGGTGTTCACTAGGAACACCACGGGGTTCACCATATTCAAACCCCCTAGTCTCCTCGTGCGGTAAGTGACCTCCCGCTTGACTAGGTTCAGTCTGTTCCCCCATAACATCTGGAAGAACAGACTGTAGACCCGTGTCCAGAGAGGCTCTGGCAAGACACAGACGCTGCCCAGGTAGATTAGCAAGGGGAGCAGGAAAGCCTTGCACAGGCCAACCCTTTCCCTCAGGGTCAAAGACCAACCCCTCCATTGGTCCACTCTTTGGGCGACACCTTTGATTCTGCCTTCCCAGTTTTTCGTGGGGTAATCACCCTGGCCGAATTCGATGCCCAGGACTTTGGCATGTTCTTGGGGTTCGGGGAGGGTGTCCGGAAGATCAAACCCGGGATCTCCGCCTCCCAGCCAGGGACTCTCACACTTATCCTGGTTGACCTTGGACCCGGATGCCTCCGAGTAGCGCTCCACTTCTGACATCACCGCCGCTGCCTCCTCTTGCGAAGAAACAAAGACGGTGACATCGTCCGCGTAGGCCACCACCCTCAGGATAGCCTCCGGCGCCGCCCCGCCCATCCGCACCCCCGCCAACGGTCCACAATCGATCCTTCTGAGGAAGGGATCGATCGCAAATGCGTAAAGCAAAGGGCTAAGAGGACAGCCCTGACGGACACCGGATCCTACCCCGAAAGGTCGTCCAATCCACCCATTCACCAGAGGGAAAGTCTCAGCCCCTGCATACAAGGTCTTAAGCCAGTCCACAAACCCTCCAGGCAGACCATACCTCAAAAGAGTGGACCAGAGGTACTCGTGGTTAACCCGATCAAAGGCTTTTGCCTGATCCAGGGTCAGCAAGAACCCCTTCCAAAGGCCCGCCCTGCCTTGCTCCACGGCCTCTCGGACACCTAGAACAGCACTAACAGTGCTACGGCCAGGAACGCAACAGTGCTGAACCTCCGAAAGGAGCCGGGGTGCAAACTTCACCAGCCTGTTGAAAAGTATCTTAGCCAAAATCTTCCTGTCCACATTGAGAAGTGCTATGGGACGCCAGTTCTCAATGCGTGACGGATCCTTACCCTTTGACAAAATGATCAAAGCTGACCTCCTTAATGATCTCGGCAGAGTGCCCGAGGAGAGACACTCGTTAAACACCTGAGTCAAGAGGGGGACCAAAGAGTCCCTAAAGGTCCTAAAGAACTCGGATGTTAAGCCATCCGGACCTGGCGACTTTTTGGGCCTAAGCCCATCGATCGCCAGTCTCACTTCCTCTTCTTTGATCGCTTCTGCCAAACCGCCCAGCGAGAGGTCAGCCCCTGGCTCAGGAACAGATTCAGCCAGGAAAACCGACATCCCGTCACGATCCAGCTCCCTCCTTCCCAAGAGGTGCGAGTAGTAGGAACTGACGACCTCCAAGATCCCTGATCTGGACCTTCTCAGGGACCCCGTACTGTCCACCAGCCCCGTCACTATCTTACTATTCACTGACATCTTACAGTTTCTGTAAGGGTCGGGCGAGCAGTACTTCCCGTAGTCCCTCTCGAAAACCAAAGATGCGTGCCTATCGTACTGACACCTCTTCAGCAAGGACTTCACTCTGGAGATCTCCTCACGGCTACCTCCAGTCGAGACAAGATGCTCGAGTTTCCTCCTCAGGCTCTGATACAGGCGATCCCTGTTCAGGCTTCTGAGGTTCGAGAGCTGCCGGAAGAATCTCGCCACCCGATGTTTGAACATCTCCCACCACTCTGACTTAGTGTTACTTAGGCCCAGCAATGGTACCTGGCTCTGAAAGAATTCCTCAAAAGACCGTCTTACAGCTTCTTCCTCAAGGAGTGACGAATTCAGCTTCCAATAGCCTCTTCCCATCCGAGGAGTCTCTGTAACGTTCAGAGAAAACATAATCAAACAGTGATCGGAGAACTCCACCTCCACAACCGACAACGGTGAAGAGACGGCCTCCTCCTTCAAATAAAACCTATCTAGCCTAGACCTGCACTGACTACCTCTAAAAAAGGTGAAACCCGTGTCGCCCGGGTTGTGCCGGATGTGGACATCCACCAGGCGAGCCTCACTCACTATCCTGTTTAACGCGACGCAGTCATAAGCCAGCTGGTCTCCGGAACCTCCTCTATCACAGGATCTCGTGACGTTGTTGAAATCCCCTCCGAAGACCACCTGCCGACTCGAAAATAAAAAAGGTTTGATCTTCAGGAAGAGACATTTGCGGTCCCACTTGGACTGGGGACCGTAGATGTTAATGAGCCGAAGCTCTTGTCCCCCCATGGAGACATCTAGGATCAAGCATCTCCCAATTTCTAATTCGATCACTCGTCTGCATTCAACCGCTGCGGTCCTAAAAAGGACCGCCACCCCGCTATACGGCTCGGCCGCAAAGGGACCAGTAGGAGGGTCCATGCCTCCACTCCCGCCTTGCTTTATGCAAGGTTGATATATCGGTCAACCTGGTCTCCTGCAAAAACAAAATGTCGGCGTCAAGTTGGCCGAGAAAATGAAAGGCCGTGTACCTTGCCGCATCTGACTTTATGCTGCAAACGTTAATAGTTGCTAGCGTCAACGGGGTGGGTGCCGCCATCATGATTGATTGAATTAGATAGCCTTTTTCTTCCCACCACTGACAGTCCCAACCTCTTCCTCTGATAATGACGGGTTTTTAGTGCGCTTAAGACAAACAGACTCGTCCATTCTCTCCTTACATACATTCTTGCCCTCGTCTGGTGGTCCTGGGTTAGTCGTCCCCCCAGAGGGCTTTGTATTTGCCCCCCGAGAGGAAGACCCAGCCATCTCCTGAGCCCCAACCACCTTCTCCGCAACCTCCGGCCCCGGGTCCCCACTTCCCCCCTCCAGAGGGAGGTCCTGGAGAGCCCCGAACCGGTTGGAGAGATCCACCAGAGGGGGGGCGGCTGAACCCTCCAATGGCGCCTGGATCACGGCCAGAGAGTCAGAGGGGTCGCACTCCAAAGAGGCAGCTCGAGACCTGGTCCCCCTCCTACCTCTGGCCGCTTTCCTGTTACCCTTTTTCTTTTTCTGTGACCACTCCCCCTCTCCCTCATCTAGACTGTCACCAGAAGAGGGTTCCTGGGAAGACGTGGCGTCCTCTCGCTCTTCCCTTTCAAGTCTCTTGACTTCCTCACTCAATTCACTGTCTTTAGGATCCTCAGCTGCAAGTGAAGTACCTGGGTCAGAGTTTAGGGACATTACTCCCTGCCCCCTGTCCCCACGGCGCTTCTCCTGCCGCCTGATGGTGGATGGCGGCAGCTTGCTCCTCACCGGTTCCCTGCCTCCCCCGCCTCTGCTGGTCCCTTCACCGGCAAGATTAGTTCCAGCTTTCGCCTGTCCCTCACTCGCCGCTTTCAGGACCGCATTGGCGAAGGAACGCGGACAGCGACTGAACAGGTGACCGAGGTCACCACACAAGTTACACCTAATCCTGCGACAGGCAGCAGCAAGATGACCGAGGTCCCCACACAGTGCGCATTTCTGGGTGGTACACTGCGCACTGAAGTGTGTGGGGCTACCGCACCTGTGACAGACCTTAGGCTGCCCCCGGTAGAAAATCAAGATCCTATCCCTCCCCAAAAAGGTTGAGGAGGGGATATGGGTAACAGTGTTTCCCGAAACCTTCAATTTCACCATGAAGGTCCAGGCCCCTGACCAGATACCATGGTCATCCAGATTCTTTTCGGGAATATTGGTGACCTCTCCGTATCGACTCACCCAGGTGGTAATGTCCATACAGGAAAGCGACTCGTTACTAGTCAAAACGGTCACTTTCCTGACTGAATCTTGGCGGGTTATTGCCAGGGGAAAGAGACCATGCCATTCGGGGCGACTCTGACCCAGCTCATGGCGAGATCAGAAAAGCTCAAGGCCCTCCGGTCTCACGAAGCTGACATCGAAGTAGGAGGTCCCGTAGGGATGGATCAAGGCAAAGATGTCATATGCCGCAAAGCCCATCCCCAGCAGGAGCTCAACCACCTTCGACCTATCAGGACAGGCATCCTTGCTTACCCACTGGAGACGGACCACGTTCCTACGGTTACTCCTCTGCCCCGTTGTCGGCAGAGACCAGACAGTCTCTGCCCCTCTATCTCGGAAGGCTGAAAGACCATGTCTCTCTATCCAGAAAGACAGATCAACCTCCCTCCCCTCTACAGTGATGGAGCTCTCCCCTCTCCTCAGGGCGTCCAGGAGCTGCTGTTGCAAGTCACCATCCCCAGGACCACCAGACGAGGGCGCACTACTACCCCCAGCACTGACAGCTCCTGAATAGCTTTGGGCTGAAGCCCCAGCCAATGCTGGGGGGGCAGCGGGACCATCGCCTACTTCTCCACCAACACCAGTGCTGCTGCCACCATTCACTCCACTATTACTCTCACCATTTGCTGCATCACTACTCCCAGCATTCATTCCACCACTACCCCCATCATTCCCACTACTCCCAGCATTCATTCCACCACTACCCCCATCATTCTCACTACTCCCAGCATTCATTCCACCACTACCCCCATCATTCCCACTACTCACAGCATTCATTCCACCACTACCCCCATCATTCCCACTACTCACAGCATTCATTCCACCACTACCCCCACCATTCACTGCACCACTACTTTCATTCCCTTTATTTGTCACCGCATTACCACCATTTCCTCTGCTGTTCTCTGCACCTTCCACAGTCACCTCCATTCCTTCCTCCCTTGTGTCTGGTGTCTCTGCACTCACACCTGCTGGGCCGGGGGAGGGGAGCACTCCCAGAGACTCCTTTCCCTGCAGCACCACACCCGTTTCCCTTTGGTTGCTGCTGGCTTTCTGCAGGTCGTCTCCTGGAGCGCCCTGCCCCCCTACTGCAGCATTTTGGTCCTTGTGCTGGGCAGACTGTTTGTTGGGCACTGCTGCCCGCCCTGCACCCACAGACTTTGGGGTCTTAGTGTCCTTTTTGGGCGCTGGGGCACACTGCCCCCCTGTCGCAGCAGTGCACCCAGTATTCTTGGCAGATGTGTTTTTCACATCCCTCCCGGCCTCCCCGGCCCCGGTGATAACCGGCCTAGCCGCAGAGGGCAGGGTGGGAAACTCCACAGAACTTCCTATGTCCGGCGCTGTGAGTACCTCCACAGCCTCGCCCCCTGCACTGTTCCCCGCACAGATGGCAGCATCGCCGGACGTCCTCCTCCTCTCCCCACCTTGCCTCTGCCTCGAGCCCACTGCAGAGCCCGTGCCTTTAGGTTTGGTGGGGTTTAAACAGAAGGTGGCAGGCGCAACATCAGACATTGGTACATACTTGTAACTCACCACCTCCTGTGCGGCTCCTCCGGTCTTCTTCTTCTTCTTTTTTTTCTCCTCCACTGGATCGTCCTCCCCGAAGGAAAACCGCGTCAGGTCCACTGGAGACTCCAGCAGTCGGATCTCCCTCAGCAGTCCTCCTTCCTCCTCCTCCCCCGACACTCCAGCCTCTGCTGTCGGAGTCCTCTGCCCTGCAGGGAGACCACTTGAACTCCGGCTCTGCCCCTCACTGGCTCCAGCAACTGAGACTCCAGTCACCTCTTCATCCTCCTCCTCCTCTTCACTAAGGACGCCGGCTGGCGGTTCTCCTGGGGTGTTTAACCCCTTCATTTCTGAGAACCACCGCTGGTTCTTAAACCTCTCCAGGAAGGGACCTGCGCTTTTCTCAATCCCCTCCCGGAGGAGCACTAACCTGACCACCTCGTCTCTGAGGGCTTTAAACCTCTGGGAGGTCGCGGGTCTTTCCTTGTTGGACGCCCGGGTGTTCAGGATCCGGGCCTCCCTCAGCTCCTCTTTCAGCTGGGTTAGTGCTTTGCCGGCGTCCTCGTATTCTCGTAGCATGGCGACCACTCGGGAGGAGAAGGAACTTGTGGACTCGCTGGAGCTCATCTCTCCCCAGGATCTTGCTGGACTCTTGTTCCTGGGGCCTGGGGTGCCCCGGTCTCCCTCTCTGGGCGAGCGATGAATCGTCTCGGGGTTGGAGTAGGTGGGTATGTTTTTCTTCACCCTATCGGATCTCCTCACTCCCTCCTGGGCCGGTTGTTGAGGCTCCTTCTCCCCTGCCGGCATAGACCGGGGCCTTCTCCCCTGCCGGCATAGACCGGGGGATAGGAGGCTGGGAAGCAATGCCGGCCTCCCAGTAGGCCTGCCTCTCCCTGGGGAGAAGAGAGGCAGACGACAACCCTCCTCCTGGAAGTCCTGGAGCTCACGAAGCAGGTGCTACTCTCAGCAGGGAGAAACTGATTGTAGTCTCCTGTCCTACAGTCTCCTCCCCCAGTAATGGCTGATAACAGGGAGTAATAGATTGTAGCCTCCTGTCCTACAGTCTCCTCCCCCAGTAATGGCTGATAACAGGGAGTAATAGATTGTAGTCTCCTGTCCTACAGTCTCCTCCCCCAGTAGTGGCTGATAACAGGGAGTAATAGATTGTAGGTCTTTTTTATTTATAGAAGAAGAACATTACAGGACACAAAACATAAGAACAAAACTGCAGAACAAGACGACAAAAACCCGACACAAATCACAGAAATAGAAGATCCGACCTACAGAGAAAGAACAAAATCCCCCCAGGAATATATACATAGAGAAGAACTAACTATTATACAACCTATAAGACCCCCGGCCCAGCTTCATTCATACTACTATATACAATCCCACACAACGCTCACACCGTCCTATATACACATAAAACACCGTCCTATATACAAGATTATATACAATAAAACACTAAACCTAATATACCGTATATACAACCGGACACTAACACTAACCTACTGGTCCCACTGCCTGACCTTAGTCACCCCCTTACCGCACCTCATTCACACCACAGAAAACCAAAAATAACAATATATACAATAGTGACATGAACAATTTTAAACCTTTTTTTTTTAATTTTGTAATTTTTTAATATATATACATAAAACACAGTCCTACACTAACTATCCCGCCACCCCTGATCCAGCTCTGACCACAAAGTTCAGGATTACTCCGAGCTAGGATCAGGCCCCAAAGTTTTTCCCCAGGCGGGGCCTGGACCAGGCCAGATCAGTCCTCTTATCACCGCTGATGAAGAACCCCCCCAAATCCCCCACCCAACCTAACTAAAACCCCCTATTATACATTATATACAATATATGCAGAACCCAACCTACACACTCACCATCCAAGGCTCAAGTTCAATGCCGGCAAACCTTCTATCCAGGAGACAGAAATACAAAACAAAAATCTAGGGTGGAAAGACATCAGCCCACCATCGGGATATAGGAGTACTACCGGACTAATGCACCCTGAAGGAAAAGCCCCTCCAGAGACGGGCCGCCCTCCGGGCACCCAGTCCTTCATACTCCAGAGAACGTACCTTCACCAGGTCACCTAGGATGTTCCTACAGACTTCATCTACATGGAGGATTTTACTCTGCGTCGAAACTAAAACTCGTGCGTTCCACGTGAAATACCTCACCACTGCGCTGACTATGAATAAAGTGTCTCGGTCCCTTCTCCCAAGGTCTCCGAACGCTCCATAGGCCCACCCGGCGTAGGACAGAGTAGCCAGCCGCGGCCAACCAATGGAAGCCCCCACCCTGTTGTACACCTCTGTATTAAAGGGACAATGAAGCAGGAAGTGCTCCATGCTTTCCAGCACGTTAGCACAAGCCTCACGAGGGCAATTCCTGTCCTCGGAGCTCCTGTACTTCAAATTGTTCCTCACATACAGCTTACCATGGAAGCAGCGCCAAGTCAAGTCCCAGTACTTCTCGGGGATCTGCTAGAATTTAACAAACTCAACCCAACCTCCAGATCCCGACTTGGGCAGTCTTTGAGGACCAATGGACTCTGAAAATGAGAAAGCAAGACCCTCATATCGAGGAGTTTCCTCGGGAGGGACCTCACCTCCCACATTCCCAGACCCCACCGGCGGATCATTTTCAGAACCGGGGTAACGTAAGCCGGGAGCTGCCCGTGTGGTGTGCGGAGATCCTTCACTCTTCCCCCTGTCTCCCATTCCTGGAAGAAAGGCTGAAACCATCCCTTGCAGGAGAATACCCACGGAGGAGCCCTCTCTTTCCAGAGGTTTGCCACGTTCACTTTCAAGAAGGTGTTCACTAGGAACACCACGGGGTTCACCATATTCAAACCCCCTAGTCTCCTCGTGCGGTAAGTGACCTCCCGCTTGACTAGGTTCAGTCTGTTCCCCCATAACATCTGGAAGAACAGACTGTAGACCCGTGTCCAGAGAGGCTCTGGCAAGACACAGACGCTGCCCAGGTAGATTAGCAAGGGGAACAGGAAAGCTTTGCACAGGCCAACCCTTTCCCTCAGGGTCAAAGACCAACCCCTCCATTGGTCCACTCTTTGGGCGACACCTTTGATTCTGCCTTCCCAGTTTTTCGTGGGGTAATCACCCTGGCCGAATTCGATGCCCAGGACTTTGGCATGTTCTTGGGGTTCGGGGAGGGTGTCCGGAAGATCAAAACCGGGATCTCCGCCTCCCAGCCAGAGACTCTCACACTTATCCTGGTTGACCTTGGACCCGGATGCCTCCGAGTAGCGCTCCACTTCTGACATCACCGCCGCTGCCTCCTCTTGTGAAGAAACAAAGACGGTGACATCGTCCGCGTAGGCCACCACCCTCAGGATAGCCTCCGGCACCGCCCCGCCCATCCGCACCCCCGCCAACGGTCCACAATCGATCCTTCTGAGGAAGGGATCGATCGCAAACGCGTAAAGCAAAGGGCTAAGAGGACAGCCCTGACGGACACCGGACCCTACCCCGAAAGGTCGTCCAATCCACCCATTCACCAGAGGGAAAGTCTCATCCCCTGCATACAAGGTCTTAAGCCAGTCCACAAACCCTCCAGGCAGACCATACCTCAAAAGAGTGGACCCGAGGTACTCGTGGTTAACCCGATCAAAGGCTTTTGCCTGATCCAGGGTCAGCAAGAACCCCTTCCAGAGGCCCGCCCTGCCTTGCTCCACGGCCTCTCGGACACCTAGAACAGCACTAAAAGTGCTACGGCCAGGAACGCAACAGTGCTGAACCTCCGAAAGGAGCCGGGGTGCAAACTTCACCAGCCTGTTGAAAAGTATCTTAGCCAAAATCTTCCTGTCCACATTGAGAAGTGCTATGGGACGCCAGTTCTCAATGCGTGACGGATCCTTACCCTTTGACAAAATGATCAAAGCTGACCTCCTTAATGATCTCGGCAGAGTGCCCGAGGAGAGACACTCGTTAAACACCTGAGTCAAGAGGGGGACCAAAGAGTCCCTAAAGGTCCTAAAGAACTCGGATGTTAAGCCATCCGGACCTGGCGACTTTTTGGGCCTAAGCCCATCGATCGCCAGTCTCACTTCCTCTTTTTTTGATCGCTTCTACCAAACCGCCCAGCGAGAGGTCAGCCCCTGGCTCAGGAACAGATTCAGCCAGGAAAACCGACATCCCGTCACAATCCAGCTCCCTCCTTCCCAAGAGGTGCGAGTAGTAGGAACTGACGACCTCCAAGATCCCTGATCTGGACCTTCTCAGGGACCCCGTACTGTCCACCAGCCCCGTCACTATCTTACTACTCACTGACATCTTACAGTTTCTGTAAGGGTCGGGCGAGCAGTACTTCCCGTAGTCCCTCTCGAAAACCAAAGATGCGTGCCTATCGTACTGACACCTCTTCAGCAAAGACTTCACTCTGGAGATCTCCTCGCGGCTACCTCCAGTCGAGACAAGATGCTCGAGTTTCCTCCTCAGGCTCTGATACAGGCGATCCTTGTTCAGGCTTCTGAGGTTCGAGAGCTGCCGGAAGAATCTCGCCACCCGATGTTTGAACGTCTCCCACCACTCTGACTTAGTGTTACTTAGGCCCAGCAATGGTACCTGGCTCTGAAGGAATTCCTCAAAAGACCGTCTTACAGCTTCTTCCTCAAGAAGTGACGAATTCAGCTTCCAATAACCTCGTCCCATCCGAGGAGTCTCTGTAACGTTCAGAGAAAACATAATCAAACAGTGATCGGAGAACTCCACCTCCACAACCGACAACGGTGAAGAGACGGCCTCCTCCTTCAAATAAAACCTATCTAGCCTAGACCTGCACTGACTACCTCTAAAAAAGGTGAAACCCGTGTCGCCCGGGTTGTGCCGGATGTGGACATCCACCAGGCGAGCCTCACTCACTATCCTGTTTAACGCGACGCAGTCATAAGCCAGCTGGTCTCCGGAACTTCCTCTATCACAGGATCTCGTGACGTTGTTGAAATCCCCTCCGAAGACCACCTGCCGACTCAAAAATAAAAAAGGTTTGATCTTCAGGAAGAGACATTTGCGGTCCCACTTGGACTGGGGACCGTAGATGTTAATGAGCCGATGCTCTTGTCCCCCCATGAAGACATCTAGGATCAAGCATCTCCCCATTTCTAATTCGATCACTCGTCTGCATTCAACCGCTGCGGTCTTAAAAAGGACCGCCACCCCGCTATACGGCTCGGCCGCAAGAGACCGGTAGGAGGGTCCATGCCTCCACTCCCACCTTGCTTTATGCAAGGTTGATATATCGGTCAACCTGGTCTCCTGCAAAAACAAAATGTCGGCGTCAAGTTGGCCGAGAAAATGAAAGGCCGTGTACCTTGCCGCATCTGACTTTATGCTGCAAACGTTAATAGTTGCCAGCGTCAACGGGGTGGGTGCCGCCATCATGATTGATTGAATTAGATAGCCTTTTTCTTCCCACCACTGACAGTCCCAACCTCTTCCTCTGATATTGACGGGTTTTTAGTGCGCTTAAGACAAACAGACTCGTTCATTCTCTCCTTACATACATTCTTGCCCTCATCTGGTGGTCCTGGGTTAGTCGTCCCCCCAGAGGGCTTTGTATTTGCCCCCCGAGAGGGAGACCCAGCCATCTCCTGAGCCCCAACCACCTTGTCCGCAACCTCCGGCCCCGGGTCCCCACTTCCCCCCTCCACAGGGAGGTCCTGGAGAGCCCCGAACCGGTTGGAGAGATCCACCAGAGGGGGGGCGGCTGAACCCTCCAATGGCGCTTGGATCACGGCCAGAGAGTCAGAGGGGTCGCACTCCAAAGAGGCAGCTCAAGACCTGGTCCCCCTTCTACCTCTGGCCGTTTTCCTGTTACCCTTTTTCTTTTTCTGTGACCACTCCCCCTCTCCCTCATCTAGACTGTCACCAGAAGAGGGTTCCTGGGAAGACGTGGCGTCCTCTCGCTCTTCCCTTTCAAGTCTCTTGACTTCCTCACTCAATTCGCTGTCTTTAGGATCCTCAGCTGCAAGTGAAGTACCTGGGTCAGAGTTTAGGGACATTACTCCCTGCCCCCTGTCCCCACGGCGCTTCTCCTGCCGCCTGATGGTGGATGGCGGCAGCTTGCTCCTCACCGGTTCCCTGCCTCCCCCGCCCCTACTGGTCCCTTCACCGGCAAGATTAGTTCCAGCTTTCGCCTGTCCCGCACTCGCCGCTTTCAGTACCGCATTGGCGAAGGAACGTGGACAGCGACTGAACGGGTGACCGAGGTCACCACACAAGTTACACCTAATCCTGCGACAGGCAGCAGCAAGATGACCGAGGTCCCCACACAGTGCGCATTTCTGGGTGGTACACTGCGCACTGAAGTGTGTGGGGCTACCGCACCTGTGACAGACCTTAGGCTGCCCCCGGTAGAAAATCAAGATCCTATCCCTCCCCAAAAAGGTTGAGGAGGGGATATGGGTAATGGTGTTTCCCGAAACCTTCAATCTCACCATGAAGGTCCAGGCCCCTGACCAGATACCATGGTCATCCAGATTCTTTTCGGGAATATTGGTGACCTCTCCGTATCGACTCACCCAGGTGGTAATGTCCATACAGGAAAGCGACTCGTTACTAGTCAAAACGGTCACTTTCCTGACTGAATCTTGGCGGGTTATTGCCAGGGGAAAGAGACCATGCCATTTGGGGCGACTCCGAGCCAGCTCATGGCGAGACCAGAAAAGCTCAAGGCCCTCCGGTCTCACGAAGCTGACATCGAAGTAGGAGGTCCCGTAGGGATGGATCAAGGCAAAGATGTCATATGCCGCAAAGCCCATCCCCAGCAGGAGCTCAACCACCTTAGACCTATCAGGACAGGCATCCTTGCTTACCTACTGGAGACGGACCACGTTCCTACGGTTAATCCTCTGCCCCGTTGTCTGCAGAGACCAGACAGTCTCTGCCCCTCTATCTCGGAAGGCTGAAAGACCATGTCTCTCTATCCAGAAAGACAGATCAACCTCCCTCCCTTCTACAGTGATGGACCTCTCCCCTCTCCTTCCCCTCTCCTCAGGGCATCTCGGAGCTGCTGTTGCAAGTCACCATCCCCAGGGCCACCAGACGAGGGCGCACTACTACCCCCAGCACTGACAGCTCCTGAATAGCTTTGGGCTGAAGCCCCCGCCAATGCTGGGGGGGCAGCGGGACCATCGCCTACTGCCCCCCCCACCAACACCAGTGCTGCTCCCACCATTCACTCCACTACTACTGCCACCATTCGCAGGACCACCTCTCCCATCATTCACTCCACTACTTCTCCCACCATTTGCTACACCACTACTCCCACTATTCATTCCACCACTACCCTCACCATTTGCTACACCAGTACTCCCACCATCCACACTACTCCCAGCATTCATTCCACCACTACCCCCACCATTTGCTGCATCACTACTCCCACCATTCTCACTACTCCGACCATTCCCACTACTCCCACCATTCACTGCACTACTACTCCCATCATTCACTGCACCACTACTCCCATTCCCTTTACTTGTCACCCCATTACCTCTGCTGTTCTCTGCACCTTCCACAGTCACCTCCATTCCTTCCTCCCTTGTGTCTGGTGTCTCTGCACTCACACCTGCTGGACCGGGGGAGGGGAGCACTCCCAGAGACTCCTTTCCCTGCAGCACCACACCCGTTTTCTTTTGGTTGCTGCTGGCTTTCTGCAGGTCGTCTCCTGGAGCGCCCCGCCCCACTACTGCAGCATTTTGGTCCTTGTGCTGGGCAGACTGTTTGTTGGGCACCGCTGCCCGCCCTGCACCCACAGATTTGGGGGCCTTACTGTCCTTTTTGGGCGCTGGGGCACACTGCTCCCCTGTCGCAGCAGTGCGCCCAGTATTCTTGGCGGATGTTTTTTTCACATCCCTCCCGGACTCCCCGGCCTCGGTGATAACCGGCTTAGCCGCAGAGGTCAGGGAGGGAAACTCCACAGAACTCCCTATGTCCGGCGCTGTGAGTACCTCCACAGCCTCGCCCCCTGCACTGTTCCCCGCACAGATGGCAGCATCGCCGGACGTCCTTCTCCTCTCCCCACCTTGCCTCTGGCTCGAGCCCACTGCAGAGCCCGTGCCTTTAGGTTTGGTGGGGTTTACACAGGAGGTGGCAGGCGCAACATCAGACATTGGTACATACTTGTAACTCACCACCTCCTGTGCGGCTCCTCCGGTCTTCTTCCTCCTCTTTTTTTTCTCCTCCACTGGATCGTCCTCCCGGAAGGAAAACCGTGTCAGGTCCACTGGAGACTCCAGCAGTCGGATCTCCCTCAGCAATCCACCTTCCTCTTCCCCCGACACTCCAGCCTCTGCTGTGGGAGTCCTCTGCCCTGCAGGGAGACCACTGGAACTCCGGCTCTGCCCCTCACTGGCTCCAGCACCTGGGATCTAGTCACCTCTTCATCCTCCTCCTCCTCTTCACTAAGGACGCCGGCTGTTTAACCCCTTCATTTCTGAGAACCGCCGCTGGTTCTTAAACCTCCCCAGAAAGGGACCTGCGCTTTTCTCAATCCCCTCCCGGAGGAGCACTAACCTGACCACCTCGTCTCTGAGGGCTTTAAACCTCTGGGAGGTCGCGGGTCTCTCCTTGTTGGATGCCCGGGTGTTCAGGACCCGGGCCTCCCGCAGCTCCTCTTTCAGCTGGGTTAGTGCTTTGCCGGCGTCCTCGTATTCTCGCAGCATGGCGACCACTCGGGAGGAGAAGGAACTTGTGCACTCGCTGGAGCTCATCTCCCCCCAGGATCTTGCTGGGCTCTTGTTCCTGGGGCGTGGGGTGCCCCGGTCTCCCTCTCTGGGTGGGCGATGAACCGTCTCGGGGTTGGAGTAGGTGGTTTTTCTTCACCCTTCCCGATCTCCTCACTCCCTCCTGGGCCGGTTGTTGTGGCTCCTTGTCCCCCGCCGGCATAGACCGGGGGATAGGAGGCTGGGAAGCCATGCCGGCCTCCCAATTAGCCTGCCTCTCCCTGGGGAGAAGAGAGGCAGACGACGACCCTCCTCCTGGAAGTCCTGGAGCTCAGGAGGCAGGTGCTACTCTCAGCAGGGAGAAACTGATTGTAGTCTCCTGTCCTACAGTCACCTCCCCTAGTAATGGCTGATAACAGGGAGTAATAGATTGTAGTCTCCTGTCCTACAGTCTCCTCCCCCACTAATGGCTGATAACAGGGAGTAATAGATTGTAGTCTCCCCTCCTACAGTCATCTCCCCCAGTAATGGCTGATAACAGGGAGTAATGGAATAATGGCAGTGCACAATCACACCCTTAGCATTGTGCGGTGAATACCTTTGTTCTGACACTTTGCCTCCAAGTTTTATCGATCTTCTACAAATATTCAGTGATGTCGACTAGTGATGCGGCAGATAGTGATGCGGCAGATAGTGATGCGGTAGATAGTGATGCGGTAGATAGTGATGCGGCAGATAGTGATGCGGCAGATAGTGATGCGGTAGATAGTGATGCGGTAGATAGTGATGCGGCAGATAGTGATGCGGTAGATAGTGATGCGGCAGATAGTGATGCAGCAGATAGTGATGCGGCAGATAGTGATGCGGTACATAGTGATGCGGCAGATAGTGATGCGGCAGATAGTGATGCGGTAGATAGTGATGCGGTAGATAGTGATGCGGCAGATAGTGATGCGGTAGATAGTGATGCGGTAGATAGTAATGCGGTAGATAGTGATGCGGCAGATAGTGATGCGGTAGATAGTGATGCAGTAGATAGTGATGCGGTAGATAGTGATGCGGCAGATAGTGATGCGGTAGATAGTGATGCGGCAGATAGTGATGCGGCAGATAGTGATGCGGTAGATAGTGATGCGGCAGATAGTGATGCGGTAGATAGTGATGCGGCAGATAGTGATGCGACAGATAGTGATGCGGTAGATAGTGATGCGGCAGATAGTGATGCGGCAGATAGTGATGCGGCAGATAGTGATGCGGTAGATAGTGATGCGGTAGATAGTGATGCGGCAGATAGTGATGCGGTAGATAGTGATGCGGCAGATAGCGATGCGGTAGTTAGTAATGCGGTAGATAGTGATGCGACAGATAGTGATGCGGTAGATAGTGATGCGGTAGATAGTGATGCGGCAGATAGTGATGCGGCATATAGTGATGTGGTAGATAGTGATGCGGTAGATAGTGATGCGGCAGATAGTGATGCGGCAGATAGTGATGCGGCAGATAGTGATGTGGCAGATAGTGATGCGGCAGATAGTGATGCGGTAGATAGTGATGCGGCAGATAGTGATGTGGCAGATAGTGATGCGGCAGATAGTGATGCGGTAGATAGTGATGCGGTAGATAGTGATGCGGCAGATAGTGATGCGGTAGATAGTGATGCGGTAGATAGTGATGCGGCAGATAGTGATGCGGTAGATAGTGATGCGGTAGATAGTAATGCGGTAGATAGTGATGCGGCAGATAGTGATGCGGTAGATAGTGATGCAGTAGATAGTGATGCGGTAGATAGTGATGCGGCAGATAGTGATGCGGTAGATAGTGATGCGGCAGATAGTGATGCGGCAGATAGTGATGCGGTAGATAGTGATGCGGCAGATAGTGATGCGGTAGATAGTGATGCGGCAGATAGTGATGCGACAGATAGTGATGCGGTAGATAGTGATGCGGCAGATAGTGATGCGGCAGATAGTGATGCGGCAGATAGTGATGCGGTAGATAGTGATGCGGTAGATAGTGATGCGGCAGATAGTGATGCGGTAGATAGTGATGCGGCAGATAGCGATGCGGTAGTTAGTAATGCGGTAGATAGTGATGCGACAGATAGTGATGCGGTAGATAGTGATGCGGTAGATAGTGATGCGGCAGATAGTGATGCGGCATATAGTGATGTGGTAGATAGTGATGCGGTAGATAGTGATGCGGCAGATAGTGATGCGGCAGATAGTGATGCGGCAGATAGTGATGTGGCAGATAGTGATGCGGCAGATAGTGATGCGGTAGATAGTGATGCGGCAGATAGTGATGTGGCAGATAGTGATGCGGCAGATAGTGATGCGGTAGATAGTGATGCGGTAGATAGTGATGTGGCAGATAGTGATGCGGCAGATAGTGATGCGGTAGATAGTGATGCGGCAGATAGTGATGCGGCAGATAGTGATGCGGCAGATAGTGATGCGGTAGATAGTGATGCGGTAGATAGTGATGCGGCAGATAGTGATGCGGCAGATAGTGATGCGGCAGACAGTGATGCGGCAGATAGTGATGCGGTAGATAGTGATGCGGCAGATAGTGATGCGGCAGATAGTGATGCGGTAGATAGTGATGCGGCAGATAGTGATGCGGTAGATAGTGATGCGGTAGATAGTGATGCGGTAGATAGTGATGCGGCAGATAGTGATGCGGTAGATAGTGATGCGGCAGATAGTGATGCGGCAGATAGTGATGCGGTAGATAGTTATGCGGTAGATAGTGATGCGGTAGATAGTGATGCGGTAGATGTCCAGACGGTCGTGCGGTGCGGTGCGCAGCGTACCGGCATGTCCTCGGATGGGTCAGCAATGCACTGTCTCAGGTAGATTCCCCAACACCCTGTGGCTTCTTTTTGTGTATACGCCCTCCACCCACAGGATCAGAACCACCTGAGACAACGCGGCAATGAAACCGTGGGGCAGACGTCTGAGGATATGCTGTGCGTGGCTGTACCGCACTAGACGACCGCCCGGACATGTGCTGTCTGTCACCAGTGGAAATGACTGTGAACATCTGTATGGATCACACTTGGAGGAGCCTCTCTAAGCATTAAAATAAGCTCTGGAGGCGGAGTCTCAGGAGATCTATGCTCCGCCCATAGATCTTAACAACTCATTTATATATATAAATACTGTACCTCTCTGGAATTCTCCATCGTATGGCAAATAGCGGGGTGTCGGTGCACTCAGCCCTCCAGGAGCTGCGGCCACAGGATGGCTCAGGAGGACGGTCACTGACAGACGCCCTCCACACTGATACATTCACCTACAGCAGCGTGACCTTGTACAGGATGATGAAACGGACATCTTGCTTTTCTAGGTGGTCCGGGCTTATGATATTAATGACATTCTTAAGGAAGGTTCTCAGTATCATCCTGGCACCGGCCACCCATCTGCTTTTTTCAGCACTGCCAGATGTTAACACTTAATGGAGCCAGAATGGCGCCCGGTGCTCGGTGTTGGGGGCACTGTGTGGGGGGCACTGGTGAGGGCTGCAGCTGCAGTACCTGGGAGCAGCCACTACCTGCGCTGTTCACACCCGCCACCACCAGAACAACGTTAATCATCAGGAGTGCCGGGTGTGGGACCCCCACAGATCTGATAGTGGCGATGGATACTAAACGCTGGTCATCATGTACTATCAGTCAGGACCACCCTTCAGGTTACAAATCTTTGGATTTCTCCTCAGGAAAAGACGAGCGCATCAAAGGAAAACGGCGACTTCTGCTTGAGAAAAACGGAAGTTCTCCTGGAATGTGGAGAGCGCTGCTCCAAGTCTACAAACGAAGGGAAGACCCCGGAGGAAGCCTGATATCACTGCTGACCCCATCCTCACCATCACAGGAGCGGAGGCTCCTCTACAAGGATCTTACTGCGTATGTACACAGTGACTGCACCAGCAGAATAGTGAGTGCAGCTCTGGGGTATAATACAGGAGGTAACTCAGGATCAGTAATGTAATGTATGTACACAGTGACTGCACCAGCAGAATAGTGAGTGCAGCTCTGGGGTATAATACAGGAGGTAACTCAGGATCACTAATGTAATGTATGTACACAGTGACTGCACCAGCAGAATAGTGAGTGCAGCTCTGGGGTATAATACAGGAGGTAACTCAGGATCAGTAATGTAATGTATGTACACAGTGACTGCACCAGCAGAATAGTGAGTGCAGCTCTGGGGTATAATACAGGAGGTAACTCAGGATCACTAATGTAATGTATGTACACAGTGACTGCACCAGCAGAATAGTGAGTGCAGCTCTGGAGTATAATACAGGAGGTAACTTAGGATCAGTAATGTAATGTATGTACACAGTGACTGCACCAGCAGAATAGAGAGTGCAGCTCTGGAGTATAATACAGGATGTAACTCAGGATCAGTAATGTAATGTATGTACATAGTGACTGCACCAGCAGAATAGTGAGTGCAGCTCTGGAGTATAATACAGGATGTAACTCAGGATCAGTAATGTAATGTATGTACATAGTGACTGCACCAGCAGAATAGTGAGTGCAGCTCTGGAGTATAATACAGGATGTAACTCAGGATCAGTAATGTAATGTATGTACATAGTGACTGCACCAGCAGAATAGTGAGTGCAGCTCTGGAGTATAATACAGGATGTAGCTCAGGATCAGTAATGTAATGTATGTACACAGTGACTGCACCAGCAGAATAGTGAGTGCAGCTCTGGAGTATAATACAGGATGTAACTCAGGATCAGTAATGTAATGTATGTACATAGTGACTGCACCAGCAGAATAGTGAGTGCAGCTCTGGAGTATAATACAGGAGGTAACTCAGGATCAGTAATGTAATGTATGTATACAGTGACTGCACCAGCACAATAGTGAGTGCAGCTCTGGAGTATAATACAGGATGTAACTCAGGATCAGTAATGTATGTACACAGTGACTGCACCAGCAGAATAGTGAGTGCAGCTCTGGAGTATAATACAGGAGGTAACTCAGGATCAGTAATGTATGTACACAGTGACTGCACCAGCAGAATAGAGAGTGCAGCTCTGGAGTATAATACAGGATGTAACTCAGGATCAGTAATGTAATGTATGTACATAGTGACTGCACCAGCAGAATAGTGAGTGCAGCTCTGGAGTATAATACAGGATGTAACTCAGGATCAGTAATGTAATGTATGTACATAGTGACTGCACCAGCAGAATAGTGAGTGCAGCTCTGGAGTATAATACAGGATGTAACTCAGGATCAGTAATGTAATGTATGTACATAGTGACTGCACCAGCAGAATAGTGAGTGCAGCTCTGGAGTATAATACAGGATGTAGCTCAGGATCAGTAATGTAATGTATGTACACAGTGACTGCACCAGCAGAATAGTGAGTGCAGCTCTGGAGTATAATACAGGATGTAACTCAGGATCAGTAATGTAATGTATGTACATAGTGACTGCACCAGCAGAATAGTGAGTGCAGCTCTGGAGTATAATACAGGAGGTAACTCAGGATCAGTAATGTAATGTATGTATACAGTGACTGCACCAGCACAATAGTGAGTGCAGCTCTGGAGTATAATACAGGATGTAACTCAGGATCAGTAATGTATGTACACAGTGACTGCACCAGCAGAATAGTGAGTGCAGCTCTGGAGTATAATACAGGAGGTAACTCAGGATCAGTAATGTATGTACACAGTGACTGCACCAGCAGAATAGTGAGTGCAGCTCTGGAGTATAATACAGGATGTAACTCAGGATCAGTAATGTAATGTATGTACACAGTGACTGCACCAGCAGAATAGTGAGTGCAGCTCTGGAGTATAATACAGGATGTAACTCAGGATCAGTAATGTAATGTATGTACACAGTGACTGCACCAGCAGAATAGTGAGTGCAGCTCTGGAGTATAATACAGGATGTAACTCAGGATCAGTAATGTAATGTGTGTACACAGTGACTGCACCAGCAGAATAGTGAGTGCAGCTCTGGAATATAATACAGGATGTAACTCAGGATCAGTAATGTAATGTATGTACACAGTGACTGCACCAGCAGAATAGTGAGTGCAGCTCTGGAGTATAATACAGGATGTAACTCAGGATCAGTAATGTAATGTATGTACACAGTGACTGCACCAGCAGAATAGTGAGTGCAGCTCTGGAATATAATACAGGATGTAACTCAGGATCAGTAATGTAATGTATGTACACAGTGACTGCACCAGCAGAATAGTGAGTGCAGCTCTGGAATATAATACAGGATGTAACTCAGGATCAGTAATGTAATGTATGTACACAGTGACTCCACCAGCAGAATAGTGAGTGCAGCTCTGGAGTATAATACAGGATGTAACTCAGGATCAGTAATGTAATGTATGTACACAGTGACTGTACCAGCAGAATAGTGAGTGCAGCTCTGGAGTATAATACAGGATGTAACTCAGGATCAGTAATGTAATGTGTGTACACAGTGACTGCACCAGCAGAATAGTGAGTGCAGCTCTGGAGTATAATACAGGAGGTAACTCAGGATCAGTAATGTATGTACACGGTGTCGGCAGTATAGTGAGTGCAGGTATAGTATGTATGGCTATCCTATAGTGCTCCTGTCACTCACATCACAGTTAAGCAGAGTAATTAGACACGGTAATAAGATCTAATCATCTGTTTTTAGATTTACTATTAAATTTAATGGGGATATGTGATATAGTCTCCTCTGGGTAGAGGAGGTACTAGTTTCTAGTGGGGGGACTACTAGGACCAAACTGACCACTGTGCAATTCTGGTGTATGCCCGATGAGGAAGTCCAGTAGTGGCCGCAGGGGCCGGCACATTCTGTAGCAGTACCGGCGTCCATTAGCTCCTTGCTCCGCCATCTTCTTCGTCAGGCTGTAGGCCACATCCAGCTGCAGTATGATGAAGGCCGACGCCACACAGGACACTTCAGGCTTCGCTTTGCCATCGTTGGATCACGCGGCCTCTTCTGGCCGACGTCTAGACAAGTCTGAAGAAAGGACTGAGGCTGAGGTGGAAGGAGGACAGCGGGGTGGGGGGCTGTGGAGGAATCATACATTGTATGGGGGATTGTACTGACGGGTCATCATACTGTATAAAGGTAGGCAGTAGGGAACTGTACTGAGTGGAAAGGGCTGTGGGAGGCATCATACTGTGTATAGGGGCCTATGTGGCATCATACTGTGTATAGGGGCCTATGTGGCATCATACTGTGTATAAGTGAATTTAGGGGCATTATACTATGTAGGATGGGCTATGAGTCATCATACTGTGTTTAGGGGTCTGTGAGGCATCCTACTGTTTAGGGAGGGGCATCTTACTGTGTGCGGAGGCTTTATTGGTCTTGTAGTAAATCTTGAGAACTCCATCTGGGTAAAGGACAGGGGCCGCATGGGTCAGGGTTGCATTTCAGTCCTAGTCCAGCCCTGGGGACAACACAACCAGACCCCAATGATTAATAGCTGTCCAATCCACAACTGATTGAACCATCATGCTTTTAGTGGATCACTTTGACAATATTAAAGTCAGTTTTTCTTGATGCAGCAAGAAGAATCTTCCACCCAGATTACAGTCCGAGAGCAGAAAACAGCCGTCAAAAGAAAAAAAAAGCCCAAAAGTAACAGATAGCAACAAATTCATGAAATAGAAGTGTTTGCTTCAGTCATTATTTCTTGTAAGAGCAAAATGAAAGTGAAAGGTAAAATCAGACAGATGTAGAGAAGACAATGCTGGAAGGAGGAGGAGGAGGAGGAGGAGAAGGAGGAGGGTGAACGTGGACAGGAAGACGGAAACAACCGGACGGTGAAACTCTGAATAAGTGAAGTGGAATCCTGCGAGACGGTGAGTGCTGCAAGGTCCTGGCCGGGGATGATGATCAGCACACATCAAAACCAGAGAAACAATGTAAAGGTCTCTGGGTGAACAGGGCGTAAAGTCATTGTCATGGGGCCAGGCCTTCCTCCAACCCCCTGACCTAGTCCTGTTCACACAAGGAGGGTTTGTTACACTTGTGTCCAGTCCTCAGAGCAAACTGAAGTGACACATTGTAACTTCATCAGGATGGATACTTGTGCGGATCCGTTACAGGGCAGCCATCCACATCAACACATCTGTCCGTATAATCACTATACATGGAGAGTCCATGCTTGTAGCTTTCCTTTCTGGCTTACAGTAAAAAAAGGTCACAAAAGGGAGGACCCCCCTATGTGATATCCATGCGTCCTAATAGGAATAATGTAAACCAGAGAGACCACAGGTATTTTCAAAACCCCAAAATAACATAATTAAAACACCATATGTTGACTAAAAGAGATAAATGCTTTATTTATGTATTTTTCAAGAAATAACACATAGGTAGAAATAACGTGTGAAAAGACATAACATGGGCATGTGAGGCAGCAAGGGGTAGATAGAGACCCAGCTGGTATCAAATTCACATTGGACCTGTAATAGGTCACATAGTCCAACCCATACAATCCATAAGTCACAGACAATGTGTGCAGAAAAAGTTAAATAACATGGATCAAGTGACCTGTAACAAGTCACAGTATAAACAACCATCAGAGTTTTTTTTCAGCAACACATAAAAAGTACAAACATCACATGGAAAGGGTTAAGTAAGACATACTTAGTGAAAGTAAACAGGTGACCAGCAGTGGCAGGGGAGACCCCGACACGTGTTTCCGTACTTCCTCAGGGGGCGTGGTGGGGTGTGTGTGGATACATGGCCTCTTATATACATGTGGGTCCCATGTGAAGCAATTAGTTACTGACCAATAGCGGCGCATGTCGCCGCATAACAGCAGACAATGGTGACAGGGGCGCGGCCTCAGGCGGCATCCAGGAAGAGGGGAACTCCCCCACTGACATCACATGTTCCGGGACGCCGCCCACCCGAGACCGCGTCGCGGCCGCATCTGGCGCATGCGGACCACAGGAATCGATCATGAGCATATAAGGAATAAATATGGAGCAGGACAGACTAATCAATAACGGAGAAGAAGATACATCATATCGCTGCAGTGACAAGTGTCCCCCCATACTCCCTGCACCAAAAGGTCATGCATATAATACATAACAGATGATGTTGCAATAAATGTCCATACTAAATAGGTATCCATGTCCGCTCCTTATCCTTAAAGGGAAAGAGTTCTATTTAGATTCAACCAATTTGTCATCCAAAAACAATCAGGTTCTCTTCCAATGGTCAGGTAGGGCTCCAGATATAGAGAGAGGCCGGGGGAGATAAAAGTGAGCTGAAAATAAAAATAAAAACACACACTTACTAAAAGACAGACTGAAAAAAGAGAAAGATATGGGGCAGAAATGCAGAGATAAATCGATTAAAATAAAATAAAATAAAAAATAAAATAAAAAATAATAATAATAAAAAATATATATATATTTAAATAATATTATTAAAACAGTATATATAGGGGGAGGGGGGGGTATTGTTACCCCCCTCAAAGTGCACCAGGGGGAGGCATCCAGGTAGAATTTTTTTTTATTTTTTTTAGCGATTTTATCGATTTTGCAAACAATAGCAAAATTTCTCTCTCTCTATAGGCAGTAATGCTCTGCTGTGTCTTGTCTGGTAATCTCGGCAGCTCCTCCGGACAGTCTCTGTGTGACTCTGGTTACAGTCTCGGCCTCTCTCTCTATAGGCAGTAATGCTCTGCTGTATCTTGTCTGGTAATCTCGGCAGCTCCTCCGGACAGTCTCTGTGTGACTCTGGTTACAGTCTCGGCCTCTCTCTCTCTATAGGCAGTAATGTTCTGCTGTGTCTTGTCTGGTATTCTCAGCAGCTCCTCCCGACAGTCTCTGTGTGCCTCTGGTTACAGTCTCGGCCTCTCTCTCTCTATAGGCAGTAATGCTCTGGTGTGTCTTGTCTGGTATTCTCAGCAGCTCCTCCGGACAGTCTCTGTGTGACTCTGGTTACAGTCTCGGCCTCTCTCTCTATAGGTAGTAATGCTCTGCTGTGTCTTGTCTGGTATTCTCAGCAGCTCCTCCGGACAGTCTCTGTGTGACTCTGGTTACAGTCTCGGCCTCTCTCTCTCTATAGGCAGTAATGCTCTGCTGTGTCTTGTCTGGTAATCTCAGCAGCTCCTCCCGACAGTCTCTGTGTGACTCTGGTTACAGTCTCGGCCTCTCTCTCTCTATAGGCAGTAATGTTCTGCTGTGTCTTGTCTGGTATTCTCAGCAGCTCCTCCCGACAGTCTCTGTGTGACTCTGGTTACAGTCTCGGCCTCTCTCTCTCTATAGGCAGTAATGTTCTGCTGTGTCTTGTCTGGTAATCTCGGCAGCAAACCGGACAGTCTCTGTGTGACTCTGGTTACAGTCTCGGCCTCTCTCTCTCTATAGGCAGTAATGCTCTGCTGTGTCTTGTCTGGTATTCTCGGCAGCTCCTCCGGACAGTCTCTGTGTGACTCTGGTTACAGTCTCGGCCTCTCTCTCTCTATAGGCAGTAATGCTCTGCTGTGTCTTGTCTGGTAATCTCAGCAGCTCCTCCGGACAGTCTCTGTGTGACTCTGGCTACAGTCTCGGCCTCTCTCTCTCTATAGGTAGTAATGCTCTGCTGTGTCTTGTCTGGTATTCTCAGCAGCTCCTCCGGACAGTCTCTGTGTGACTCTGGTTATAGTCTCGGCCTCTCTCTCTCTATAGGCAGTAATGCTCTGCTGTATCTTGTCTGGTATTCTCAGCAGCTCCTCCCGACAGTCTCTGTGTGACTCTGGTTACAGTCTCGGCCTCTCTCTCTCTATAGGCAGTAATGCTCTGCTGTGTCTTGTCTGGTATTCTCAGCAGCTCCTCCGGACAGTCTCTGTGTGACTCTGGTTACAGTCTCGGCCTCTCTCTCTCTATAGGCAGTAATGCTCTGCTGTGTCTTGTCTGGTAATCTCAGCAGCTCCTCCGGACAGTCTCTGTATGACTCTGGCTACAGTCTCGGCCTCTCTCTCTCTATAGGTAGTAATGCTCTGCTGTGTCTTGTCTGGTATTCTCAGCAGCTCCTCCGGACAGTCTCTGTGTGACTCTGGTTATAGTCTCGGCCTCTCTCTCTCTATAGGCAGTAATGCTCTGCTGTATCTTGTCTGGTATTCTCAGCAGCTCCTCCCGACAGTCTCTGTGTGACTCTGGTTACAGTCTCGGCCTCTCTCTCTCTATAGGCAGTAATGCTCTGCTGTATCTTGTCTGGTATTCTCAGCAGCTCCTCCGGTCAGTCTCTCTGTGACTCTGGTTACAGTCTCGGCCTCTCTCTCTCTATAGGCAGTAATGCTCTGCTGTATCTTGTTTGGTATTCTCGGCAGCTCCTCCGGACAATCTCTGTGTGACTCTGGTTACAGTCTCGGCCTCTCTCTCTCTCTCTATAGGCAGTAATGCTCTGCTGTGTCTTGTCTGGTATTCTCGGCAGCTCCTCCGGACAGTCTCTGTGTGACTCTGGTTACAGTCTCGGCCTCTCTCTCTCTATAGGCAGTAATGCTCTGCTGTATCTTGTCTGGTATTCTCAGCAGCTCCTCCGGACAGTCTCTGTGTGACTCTGGTTACAGTCTTGGCCTCTCTCTCTCTATAGGCAGTAATGCTCTGCTGTATCTTGTCTGGTATTCTCAGCAGCTCCTCTGGACAGTCTCTGTGTGACTCTGGTTACAGTCTCGGCCTCTCTCTCTCTATAGGCAGTAATGCTCTGCTGTATCTTGTCTGGTATTCTCAGCCGCTCCTCCGGACAGTCTCTGTGTGACTCTGGTTACAGTCTCAGCCTCTCTCTCTATAGGCAGTAAGGCTCTGCTGTGTCTTGTCTGGTATTCTCAGCAGCTCCTCCGATCAGTCTCTCTGTGACTTTGGTTACAGTCTCGGCCTCTCTCTCTCTATAGGCAGTAATGCTCTGCTGTGTCTTGTCTGGTATTCTCAGCCGCTCCTCCGGACAGTCTCTGTGTGACTCTGGTTACAGTCTCGGCCTCTCTCTCTCTATAGGCAGTAATGTTCTGCTGTGTCTTGTCTGGTATTCTCAGCAGCTCCTCCGGACAGTCTCTGTGTGACTCTGGTTATAGTCTCGGCCTCTCTCTCTCTATAGGCAGTAATGCTCTGGTGTGTCTTGTCTGGTATTCTCAGCAGCTCCTCCCGACAGTCTCTGTGTGACTCTGGTTACAGTCTCGGCCTCTCTCTCTCTCTATAGGCAGTAATGCTCTGCTGTGTCTTGTCTGGTATTCTCGGCAGCATCTCCGGACAGTCTCTGTGTGACTCTGGTTACAGTCTCGGCCTCTCTCTCTCTATAGGCAGTAATGGTCTGCTGTGTCTTGTCTGGTATTCTTGGCAGCTCCTCCGGACAGTCTCTGTGTGACTCTGGCTACAGTCTCGGCCTCTCTCTCTATAGGCAGTAATGCTCTGCTGTGTCTTGTCTGGTATTCTCAGCAGCTCCTCCCGACAGTCTCTGTGTGACTCTGGTTACAGTCTCGGCATCTTTCTCTCTATAGGCAGTAATGCTCTGCTGTATCTTGTCTGGTATTCTCAGCAGCTCCTCCGGACAGTCTCTGTGTGACTCTGGTTACAGTCTCGGCCTCTCTCTCTCTATAGGCAATAATGCTCTGCTGTATCTTGTCTGGTATTCTCGGCAGCTCCTCCGGACAGTCTCTGTGTGACTCTGGCTACAGTCTCGGCCTCTCTCTCTATAGGCAGTAATGCTCTGCTGTGTCTTGTCTGGTATTCTCGGCAGCTCCTCCCGACAGTCTCTGTGTGACTCTGGTTACAGTCTCAGCCTCTCTCTCTCTATAGGCAGTAATGCTCTGCTGTATTTTGTCTGGTATTCTCAGCAGCTCCTCCTGACAGTCTCTGTGTGACTATGGTTACAGTCTCGGCCTCTCTCTCTCTCTATAGGCAGTAATGGTCTGCTGTGTCTTGTCTGGTATTCACAGCAGCTCCTCCGGACAGTCTCTGTGTGACTATGGTTACAGTCTCGGCCTCTCTCTCTCTCTATAGGCAGTAATGGTCTGCTGTGTCTTGTCTGGTATTCACAGCAGCTCCTCCGGACAGTCTCTGTGTGACTATGGTTACAGTCTCGGCCTCTCTCTCTCTCTATAGGCAGTAATGGTCTGCTGTGTCTTGTCTGGTATTCTCGGCAGCTCCTCCAGACAGTCTCTGTGTGACTCTGGCTACAGTCTCGGCCTCTCTCTCTATAGGCAGTAATGCTCTGCTGTATCTTGTCTGGTATTCTCGGCAGCTCCTCCCGACAGTCTCTGTGTGACTCTGGTTACAGTCTCGGCCTCTCTCTCTCTATAGGCTGTAATGCTCTGCTGTATCTTGTCTGGTATTCTCAGCAGCTCCTCCGGACAGTCTCTGTGTGACTCTGGTTACAGTCTCGGCCTCTCTCTCTCTATAGGCAGTAATGCTCTGCTGTATCTTGTCTGGTATTCTCGGCAGCTCCTCCGGACAGTCTCTGTGTGACTCTGGCTACAGTCTCGGCCTCTCTCTCTATAGGCAGTAATGCTCTGCTGTGTCTTGTTTGGTATTCTCGGCAGCTCCTCCCGACAGTCTCTGTGTGACTCTGGTTACAGTCTCGGCCTCTCTCTCTCTATAGGCAGTAATGCTCTGCTGTATTTTGTCTGGTATTCTCAGCAGCTCATCCTGACAGTCTCTGTGTGACTATGGTTACAGTCTCGGCCTCTCTCTCTCTCTATAGGCAGTAATGCTCTGCTGTGTCTTGTCTGGTATTCACAGCAGCTCCTCCGGACAGTCTCTGTGTGACTCTGGTTACAGTCTCGGCCTCTCTCTCTCTATAGGCAGTAATGCTCTGCTGTATTTTGTCTGGTATTCTCAGCAGCTCCTCCTGACAGTCTCTGTGTGACTATGGTTACAGTCTCGGCCTCTCTCTCTCTCTATAGGCAGTAATGCTCTGCTGTATCTTGTCTGGTATTCTCAGCCGCTCCTCCGGACAGTCTCTGTGTGACTCTGGTTACAGTCTCGGCCTCTCTCTCTCTATAGGCAGTAATGCTCTGCTGTATCTTGTCTGGTATTCTCAGCAGCTCCTCCGGACAGTCTCTGTGTGACTCTGGTTACAGTCTCGGCCTCTCTCTCTCTCTATAGGCAGTAATGCTCTGCTGTATCTTGTCTGGTATTCTCAGCAGCTCCTCCTGACAGTCTCTGTGTGACTCTGGTTACAGTCTCGGCCTCTCTCTCTATAGGCAGTAGTGGTCTGCTGTATCTTGTCTGGTATTCTCGGCAGCTCCTCCGGACAGTCTCTGTGTGACTCTGGTTACAGTCTCGTCCTCTCTCTCTCTCTATAGGCAGTAATGCTCTGCTGTATCTTGTCTGGTATTCTCAGCAGCTCCTCCTGACAGTCTCTGTGTGACTCTGGTTACAGTCTCGGCCTCTCTCTCTCTCTATAGGCAGTAGTGGTCTGCTGTATCTTGTCTGGTATTCTCGGCAGCTCCTCCGGACAGTCTCTGTGTGACTCTGGTTACAGTCTCGTCCTCTCTCTCTCTCTATAGGCAGTAATGCTCTGCTGTGTTCTGTCTGGTATTCTCAGCAGCTCCTCCGGACAGTCTCTGTGTGACTCTGGCTACAGTCTCGGCCTCTCTCTCTCTATAGGCGGTAATGCTCTGCTCTATCTTGTCTTGTATTCTCAGCAGCTCCTCCGGACAGTCTCTGTGTGACTCTGGTTACAGTCTCGGCCTCTCTCTCTATAGGCAGTAATGCTCTGCTGAGTCTTGTCTGGTATTCTCAGCAGCTCCTCCGGACAGTCTCTGTGTGACTCTGGTTACAGTCTCGGCCTCTCTCTCTATAGGCAGTAATGGTCTGCTGTATCTTGTCTGGTATTCTCGGCAGCTCCTCCGGACAGTCTCTGGGTGACTCTGGTTACAGTCTCGGCCTCTCTCTCTCTATAGGCAGTAATGTTCTGCTGTGTCTTGCCTGGTATTCTCAGCAGCTCCTCTGGACAGTCTCTGTATGACTCTGGCTACAGTCTCGGCCTCTCTCTCTCTCTATAGGCAGTAATGCTCTGCTGTATCTTGTCTGGTATTCTCAGCAGCTCCTCCGGACAGTCTCTGTGTGACTCTGGTTACAGTCTCGGCCTCTCTCTCTCTATAGGCAGTAATGCTCTGCTGTATCTTGTCTGGTATTCTCAGCAGCTCCTCCGGACAGTCTCTGTGTGACTCTGGTTACAGTCTCGGCCTCTCTCTCTCTCTATAGGCAGTAATGCTCTGCTGTATCTTGTCTGGTATTCTCAGCAGCTCCTCCTGACAGTCTCTGTGTGACTCTGGTTACAGTCTCGGCCTCTCTCTCTCTCTATAGGCAGTAGTGGTCTGCTGTATCTTGTCTGGTATTCTCGGCAGCTCCTCCGGACAGTCTCTGTGTGACTCTGGTTACAGTCTCGGCCTCTCTCTCTCTCTATAGGCAGTAATGCTCTGCTGTATCTTGTCTGGTATTCTCAGCAGCTCCTCCTGACAGTCTCTGTGTGACTCTGGTTACAGTCTCGGCCTCTCTCTCTCTCTATAGGCAGTAGTGGTCTGCTGTATCTTGTCTGGTATTCTCGGCAGCTCCTCCGGACAGTCTCTGTGTGACTCTGGTTACAGTCTCGTCCTCTCTCTCTCTCTATAGGCAGTAATGCTCTGCTGTGTTCTGTCTGGTATTCTCAGCAGCTCCTCCGGACAGTCTCTGTGTGACTCTGGCTACAGTCTCGGCCTCTCTCTCTCTATAGGCGGTAATGCTCTGCTCTATCTTGTCTTGTATTCTCAGCAGCTCCTCCGGACAGTCTCTGTGTGACTCTGGTTACAGTCTCGGCCTCTCTCTCTATAGGCAGTAATGCTCTGCTGAGTCTTGTCTGGTATTCTCAGCAGCTCCTCCGGACAGTCTCTGTGTGACTCTGGTTACAGTCTCGGCCTCTCTCTCTATAGGCAGTAATGGTCTGCTGTATCTTGTCTGGTATTCTCGGCAGCTCCTCCGGACAGTCTCTGGGTGACTCTGGTTACAGTCTCGGCCTCTCTCTCTCTATAGGCAGTAATGTTCTGCTGTGTCTTGCCTGGTATTCTCAGCAGCTCCTCTGGACAGTCTCTGTATGACTCTGGCTACAGTCTCGGCCTCTCTCTCTCTCTATAGGCAGTAATGCTCTGCTGTATCTTGTCTGGTATTCTCAGCAGCTCCTCCGGACAGTCTCTGTGTGACTCTGGTTACAGTCTCGGCCTCTCTCTCTCTATAGGCAGTAATGCTCTGCTGTATCTTGTCTGGTATTCTCAGCAGCTCCTCCGGACAGTCTCTGTGTGACTCTGGTTACAGTCTCGGCCTCTCTCTCTCTCTATAGGCAGTAATGCTCTGCTGTATCTTGTCTGGTATTCTCAGCAGCTCCTCCTGACAGTCTCTGTGTGACTCTGGTTACAGTCTCGGCCTCTCTCTCTCTCTATAGGCAGTAGTGGTCTGCTGTATCTTGTCTGGTATTCTCGGCAGCTCCTCCGGACAGTCTCTGTGTGACTCTGGTTACAGTCTCGGCCTCTCTCTCTCTCTATAGGCAGTAATGCTCTGCTGTATCTTGTCTGGTATTCTCAGCCGCTCCTCCGGACAGTCACTGTGTGACTCTGGTTACAGTCTCGGCCTCTCTCTCTCTATAGGCAGTAATGGTCTGCTGTGTCTTGTCTGGTATTCTCAGCAGCTCCTCCGGACAGTCTCTGTGTGACCCTGGTTACAATCTCGGCCTCTCTCTCTCTCTCTATAGGCAGTAATGCTCTGCTGTGTTCTGTCTGGTATTCTCAGCAGCTCCTCCGGACAGTCTCTCTGTGAGTCTGGTTACAGTCTCGGCCTCTCTCTCTCTATAGGCAGTAATGGTCTGCTGTATCTTGTCTGGTATTCTCGGCAGCTCCTCCGGACAGTCTCTGTGTGACTCTGGTTACAGTCTCGGCCTCTCTCTCTCTATAGGCAGTAATGTTCTGCTGTGTCTTGTCTGGTATTCTCAGCAGCTCCTCCGGACAGTCTCTGTGTGACTCTGGTTACAGTCTCGGCCTCTCTCTATCTATAGGCAGTAATGCTCTGCTGTGTCTTGTCTGGTATTCTCGGCAGCTCCTCCAGACAGTCTCTGTGTGACTCTGGTTACAGTCTCGGCCTCTCTCTCTCTATAGGCAGTAATGGTCTGCTGTATCTTGTCTGGTATTCTCGGCAGCTCCTCCGGACAGTCTCTGTGTGACTCTGGTTACAGTCTCGTCCTCTCTCTCTCTCTATAGGCAGTAATGCTCTGCTGTGTTCTGTCTGGTATTCTCAGCAGCTCCTCCGGACAGTCTCTGTGTGACTCTGGTTACAGTCTCGGCCACTCTCTCTCTATAGGCAGTAATGGTCTGCTGTATCTTGTCTGGTATTCTCGACAGCTCCTCCAGACAGTCTCTGTGTGACTCTGGTTACAGTCTCGGCCTCTCTCTCTCTATAGGCAGTAATGTTCTGCTGTGTCTTGTCTGGTATTCTCAGCAGCTCCTCCGGACAGATCTCTGTGTGACTCTGGCTACAGTCTCGGCCTCTCTCTCTCTATAGGCAGTAATGCTCTGCTGTATCTTGTCTGGTATTCTCGGCAGCTCCTCCGGACAGTCTCTGTGTGACTCTGGTTACAGTCTCGGCCTCTCTCTCTCTCTATAGGCAGTAATGCTCTGCTGTATCTTGTCTGGTATTCTCAGCCGCTTCTCCGGACAGTCTCTGTGTGACTCTGGTTACAGTCTCGGCCTCTCTCTCTCTATAGGCAGTAATGTTCTGCTGTGTCTTGTCTGGTATTCTCAGCAGCTCCTCCGGACAGTCTCTGTGTGACTCTGGTTACAGTCTCGGCCTCTCTCTCTCTATAAGCAGTAATGCTCTGCTGTATCTTGTCTGGTATTCTCGGCAGCTCCTCCGGACAGTCTCTGTGTGACTCTGGTTACAGTCTCGGCCTCTCTCTCTCTATAGGCAGTAATGCTCTGCTGTGTCTTGTCTGGTATTCTCAGCAGCTCCTCCGGACAGTCTCTGTGTGACTCTGGTTACAGTCTCGGCCTCTCTCTCTCTATAGGCAGTAATGTTCTGCTGTGTCTTGTCTGGTATTCTCAGGAGCTCCTCCGGACAGATCTCTGTGTGACTCTGGCTACAGTCTCGGCCTCTCTCTCTCTATAGGCAGTAATGCTCTGCTGTATCTTGTCTGGTATTCTCGGCAGCTCCTCCGGACAGTCTCTGTGTGACTCTGGTTACAGTCTCGGCCTCTCTCTCTCTCTATAGGCAGTAATGCTCTGCTGTATCTTGTCTGGTATTCTCAGCCGCTCCTCCGGACAGTCTCTGTGTGACTCTGGTTACAGTCTCGGCCTCTCTCTCTCTATAGGCAGTAATGTTCTGCTGTGTCTTGTCTGGTATTCTCAGCAGCTCCTCCGGACAGTCTCTGTGTGACTCTGGTTACAGTCTCGGCCTCTCTCTCTCTATAAGCAGTAATGCT
This sequence comes from Phyllobates terribilis, assembly GCF_046119375.1. Taxonomy (NCBI): domain Eukaryota; kingdom Metazoa; phylum Chordata; class Amphibia; order Anura; family Dendrobatidae; genus Phyllobates; species Phyllobates terribilis. The sequence continues at coordinate 31,135,485 of NW_027362774.1, read as the reverse complement.
CTGCTGTATCTTGTCTGGTATTCTCGGCAGCTCCTCCGGACAGTCTCTGTGTGACTCTGGTTACAGTCTCGGCCTCTCTCTCTCTATAGGCAGTAATGCTCTGCTGTGTCTTGTCTGGTATTCTCAGCAGCTCCTCCGGACAGTCTCTGTGTGACTCTGGTTACAGTCTCGGCCTCTCTCTCTCTATAGGCAGTAATGGTCTGCTGTATCTTGTCTGGAATTCTCGGCAGCTCCTCCGGACAGTCTCTGTGTGACTCTGGTTACAGTCTCGGCCTCTCTCTCTCTATAGGCAGTAATGTTCTGCTGTGTCTTGTCTGGTATTCTCAGCAGCTCCTCCGGACAGTCTCTGTGTGACTCTGGTTACAGTCTCGGCCTCTCTCTATCTATAGGCAGTAATGCTCTGCTGTGTCTTGTCTGGTATTCTCGGCAGCTCCTCCGGACAGTCTCTGTGTGACTCTGGTTACAGTCTCGGCCTCTCTCTCTCTATAGGCAGTAATGCTCTGCTGTATCTTGTCTGGTATTCTCAGCAGCTACTCCGGACAGTCTCTGTGTGACTCTGGTTACAGTCTCGGCCTCTCTCTCTCTATAGGCAGTAATGCTCTGCTGTGTCTTGTCTGGTATTCTCGGCAGCTCCTCCGGACAGTCTCTGTGTGACTCTGGCTACAGTCTCGGCCTCTCTCTCTCTATAGGCAGTAATGCTCTGCTGTATCTTGTCTGGTATTCTCAGCAGCTCCTCCGGACAGTCTCTGTGTGACTCTGGTTACAGTCTCGGCCTCTCTCTCTCTATATTCAGTAATGCTCTGCTGTGTCTTGTCTGGTATTCTCGGCAGCTCCTCCGGACAGTCTCTGTGTGACTCTGGCTACAGTCTCGGCCTCTCTCTCTCTCTATAGGCAGTAATGCTCTGCTGTATCTTGTCTGGTATTCTCAGCAGCTCCGCCTGACAGTCTCTGTATGACTCTGGTTACAGTCTCGGCCTCTCTCTCTCTATAGGCAGTAATGCTCTGCTGTATCTTGTCTGGTATTCTTAGCAGCTCCGCCGGACAGTTTCTGTGTGACTCTGGTTACAGTCTCGGCCTCTCTCTCTCTCTCTATAGGCAGTAATGCTGTGCTGTGTTCTGTCTGGTATTCTCAGCAGCTCCTCCGGACAGTCTCTGTGTGACTCTGGTTACAGTCTCGGCCTCTCTCTCTATAGGCAGTAATGCTCTGCTGTATCTTGTCTGGTATTCTCGGCAGCTCCTCCGGACATTCTCTGTGTGACTCTGGTTACAGTCTCGGCCTCTCTCTATCTATAGGCAGTAATGCTCTGCTGTATCTTGTCTGGTATTCTCGGCAGCTCCTCCGGACAGTCTCTGTGTGACTCTGGTTACAGTCTCGGCCTCTCTCTATCTATAGGCAGTAATGTTCTGCTGTATCTTGTCTGGTATTCTCGGCAGCTCCTCCGGACAGTCTCTGTGTGACTCTGGTTACAGTCTCGGCCTCTCTCTCTATAGGCAGTAATGCTCTGCTGTGTCTTGTCTGGTATTCTCAACAGCTCCTCCGGACAGTCTCTGTGTGACTCTGGTTACAGTCTCGGCCTCTCTCCCTCTATAGGCAGTAATGGTCTGCTGTGTCTTGTCTGGTATTCTCGGCAGCTCCTCCGGACAGTCTCTCTGTGACTCTGGTTACAGTCTCGGCCTCTCTCTCTCTATAGGCAATAATGCTCTGCTGTGTCTTGTCTGGTATTTTCGGCAGCTCCTCCGGACAGTCTCTGTGTGACTCTGGTTACAGTCTCAGCCTCTCTGTCTCTATAGGCAGTATTGCTCTGCTGTGTCTTGTCTGGTATTCTCAGCAGCTCCTCTGGACAGTCTGTGTGACTCTGGTTACAGTCTCGGCCTCTCTCTCTATAGGCAGTAATGCTCTGCTGTGTCTTGTCTGGTATTCTCAACAGCTCCTCCGGACAGTCTCTGTGTGACTCTGGTTACAGTCTCGGCCTCTCTCCCTCTATAGGCAGTAATGGTCTGCTGTGTCTTGTCTGGTATTCTCGGCAGCTCCTCCGGACAGTCTCTCTGTGACTCTGGTTACAGTCTCGGCCTCTCTCTCTCTATAGGCAATAATGCTCTGCTGTGTCTTGTCTGGTATTCTCGGCAGCTCCTCCGGACAGTCTCTGTGTGACTCTGGTTACAGTCTCGGCCTCTCTCTCTCTATAGGCAGTAATGCTCTGCTGTATCTTGTCTGGTATTCTCAGCAGCTCCTCCGGACAGTCTCTGTGTGACTCTGGTTACAGTCTCGGCCTCTCTCTCTCTATAGGCAGTAATGCTCTGCTGTGTCTTGTCTGGTATTCTCGGCAGCTCCTCCGGACAGTCTCTGTGTGACTCTGGCTACAGTCTCGGCCTCTCTCTCTCTATAGGCAGTAATGCTCTGCTGTATCTTGTCTGGTATTCTCGGCAGCTCCGCCGGACAGTCTCTGTGTGACTCTGGTTACAGTCTCGGCCTCTCTCTCTCTATAGGCAGTTATGCTCTGCTCTGTCTTGTCTGGTATTCTCAGCAGCTCCTCCGGACAGTCTCTGTGTGACTCTGGTTACAGTCTCGGCCTCTTTCTCTATAGGCAGTAATGCTCTGCTGTATTTTGTCTGGTATTCTCAGCAGCTCCGCCGGACAGTCTCTGTATGACTCTGGTTACAGTCTCGGCCTCTCTCTATCTATAGGCAGTAATGCTCTGGTGTGTCTTGTCTGGTATTCTCGGCAGCTCCTCCCCACAGTCTCTGTGTGACTCTGGTTACAGTCTCGGCTTCTCTCTCTCTATAGGCAGTAATGCTCTGCTGTGTCTTGTCTGGTATTCTCAGCAGCTCCTCCGGACAGTCTCTGTGTGACTCTGGTTACAGTGTCGGCCTCTCTCTCTCTATAGGCAGTAATGGTCTGCTGTATCTTGTCTGGTATTCTCGGCAGCTCCTCCGGACAGTCTCTGTGTGACACTGGTTACAGTCTCGGCCTCTCTCTCTCTATAGGCAGTAATGTTCTGCTGTGTCTTGTCTGGTATTCTCAGCAGCTCCTCCGGACAGTCTCTGTGTGACTCTGGTTACAGTCTCGGCCTCTCTCTATCTATAGGCAGTAATGCTCTGCTGTGTCTTGTCTGGTATTCTCGGCAGCTCCTCCGGACAGTCTCTGTGTGACTCTGGTTACAGTCTCGGCCTCTCTCTATCTATAGGCAGTAATGCTCTGCTGTGTCTTGTCTGGTATTCTCGGCAGCTCCTCCGGACAGTCTCTGTGTGACTCTGGCTACAGTCTCGGCCTCTCTCTCTCTATAGGCAGTAATGCTCTGCTGTATCTTGTCTGGTATTCTCAGCAGCTCCTCCGGACAGTCTCTGTGTGACTCTGGTTACAGTCTCGGCCTCTCTCTCTCTATAGGCAGTAATGCTCTGCTGTGTCTTGTCTGGTATTCTCGGCAGCTCCTCCGGACAATCTCTGTGTGACTCTGGCTACAGTCTCGGCCTCTCTCTCTCTATAGGCAGTAATGCTCTGCTGTATCTTGTCTGGTATTCTTAGCAGCTCCGCCGGACAGTTTCTGTGTGACTCTGGTTACAGTCTCGGCCTCTCTCTCTCTCTATAGTCAGTAATGCTCTGCTGTGTCTTGTCTGGTATTCTCAGCAGCTCCGCCGGACAGTCTCTGTGTGACTCTGGTTACAGTCTCGGCCTCTCTCTCTCTCTCTATAGGCAGTAATGCTGTGCTGTGTTCTGTCTGGTATTCTCAGCAGCTCCTCCGGACAGTCTCTGTGTGACTCTGGTTACAGTCTCGGCCTCTCTCTCTATAGGCAGTAATGCTCTGCTGTATCTTGTCTGGTATTCTCGGCAGCTCCTCCGGACATTCTCTGTGTGACTCTGGTTACAGTCTCGGCCTCTCTCTATCTATAGGCAGTAATGCTCTGCTGTATCTTGTCTGGTATTCTCGGCAGCTCCTCCGGACAGTCTCTGTGTGACTCTGGTTACAGTCTCAGCCTCTCTCTATCTATAGGCAGTAATGTTCTGCTGTATCTTGTCTGGTATTCTCGGCAGCTCCTCCGGACAGTCTCTGTGTGACTCTGGTTACAGTCTCGGCCTCTCTCTCTATAGGCAGTAATGCTCTGCTGTGTCTTGTCTGGTATTCTCGGCAGCTCCTCCGGACAGTCTCTCTGTGACTCTGGTTACAGTCTCGGCCTCTCTCTCTCTATAGGCAATAATGCTCTGCTGAGTCTTGTCTGGTATTTTCGGCAGCTCCTCCGGACAGTCTCTGTGTGACTCTGGTTACAGTCTCAGCCTCTCTGTCTCTATAGGCAGTATTGCTCTGCTGTGTCTTGTCTGGTATTCTCAGCAGCTCCTCTGGACAGTCTGTGTGACTCTGGTTACAGTCTCGGCCTCTCTCTCTATAGGCAGTAATGCTCTGCTGTGTCTTGTCTGGTATTCTCAACAGCTCCTCCGGACAGTCTCTGTGTGACTCTGGTTACAGTCTCGGCCTCTCTCCCTCTATAGGCAGTAATGGTCTGCTGTGTCTTGTCTGGTATTCTCGGCAGCTCCTCCGGACAGTCTCTCTGTGACTCTGGTTACAGTCTCGGCCTCTCTCTCTCTATAGGCAATAATGCTCTGCTGTGTCTTGTCTGGTATTCTCGGCAGCTCCTCCGGACAGTCTCTGTGTGACTCTGGTTACAGTCTCGGCCTCTCTCTCTCTATAGGCAGTAATGCTCTGCTGTATCTTGTCTGGTATTCTCAGCAGCTCCTCCGGACAGTCTCTGTGTGACTCTGGTTACAGTCTCGGCCTCTCTCTCTCTATAGGCAGTAATGCTCTGCTGTGTCTTGTCTGGTATTCTCGGCAGCTCCTCCGGACAGTCTCTGTGTGACTCTGGCTACAGTCTCGGCCTCTCTCTCTCTATAGGCAGTAATGCTCTGCTGTATCTTGTCTGGTATTCTCGGCAGCTCCGCCGGACAGTCTCTGTGTGACTCTGGTTACAGTCTCGGCCTCTCTCTCTCTATAGGCAGTTATGCTCTGCTGTGTCTTGTCTGGTATTCTCAGCAGCTCCTCCGGACAGTCTCTGTGTGACTCTGGTTACAGTCTCGGCCTCTCTCTCTATAGGCAGTAATGCTCTGCTGTATTTTGTCTGGTATTCTCAGCAGCTCCGCCGGACAGTCTCTGTATGACTCTGGTTACAGTCTCGGCCTCTCTCTATCTATATACAGTAATGCTCTGGTGTGTCTTGTCTGGTATTCTCGGCAGCTCCTCCCCACAGTCTCTGTGTGACTCTGGTTACAGTCTCGGCTTCTCTCTCTCTATAGGCAGTAATGCTCTGCTGTGTCTTGTCTGGTATTCTCAGCAGCTCCTCCGGACAGTCTCCGTGTGACTCTGGTTACAGTGTCTGCCTCTCTCTCTATATAGGCAGTAATGGTCTGCTGTATCTTGTCTGGTATTCTCGGCAGCTCCTCCGGACAGTCTCTGTGTGACACTGGTTACAGTCTCGGCCTCTCTCTCTCTATAGGCAGTAATGTTCTGCTGTGTCTTGTCTGGTATTCTCAGCAGCTCCTCCGGACAGTCTCTGTGTGACTCTGGTTACAGTCTCGGCCTCTCTCTATCTATAGGCAGTAATGCTCTGCTGTGTCTTGTCTGGTATTCTCGGCAGCTCCTCCGGACAGTCTCTGTGTGACTCTGGTTACAGTCTCGGCCTCTCTCTATCTATAGGCAGTAATGCTCTGCTGTGTCTTGTCTGGTATTCTCGGCAGCTCCTCCGGACAGTCTCTGTGTGACTCTGGCTACAGTCTCGGCCTCTCTCTCTCTATAGGCAGTAATGCTCTGCTGTATCTTGTCTGGTATTCTCAGCAGCTCCTCCGGACAGTCTCTGTGTGACTCTGGTTACAGTCTCGGCCTCTCTCTCTCTATAGGCAGTAATGCTCTGCTGTGACTTGTCTGGTATTCTCAGCAGCTCCTCCGGACAGTCTCTGTGTGACTCTGGTTACAGTCTCGGCCTCTCTCTCTCTCTATAGGCAGTAATGCTCTGCTGTATCTTGTCTGGTATTCTCAGCAGCTCCGCCGGACAGTCTCTGTATGACTCTGGTTACAGTCTCGGCCTCTCTCTCTCTATAGGCAGTAATGCTCTGCTGTATCTTGTCTGGTATTCTCGGCAGCTCCTCCGGACAGTCTCTGTGTGACTCTGGTTACAGTCTCGGCCTCTCTCTCTCTATAGGCAGTAATGCTCTGCTGTATCTTGTCTGGTATTCTCGGCAGCTCCTCCGGACAGTCTCTGTGTGACTCTGGTTACAGTCTCGGCATCTCTCTCTCTATAGGCAGTAATGTTCTGCTGTGTCTTGTCTGGTATTCTCAGCAGCTCCTCCGGACAGTCTCTGTGTGACTCTGGTTACAGTCTCGGCCTCTCTCTATCTATAGGCAGTAATGCTCTGCTGTGTCTTGTCTGGTATTCTCGGCAGCTCCTCCGGACAGTCTCTGTGTGACTCTGGTTACAGTCTCGGCCTCTCTCTCTCTATAGGCAGTAATGCTCTGCTGTATCTTGTCTGGTATTCTCAGCAGCTCCTCCGGACAGTCTCTGTGTGACTCTGGTTACAGTCTCGGCCTCTCTCTCTGTATAGGCAGTAATGCTCTGCTGTATCTTGTCTGGTATTCTCGGCAGCTCCTCCGGACAGTCTCTGTGTGACTCTGGCTACAGTCTCGGCCTCTGTCTCTCTATAGGCAGTAATGTTCTGCTGTATCTTGTCTGGTATTCTCGGCAGCTCCGCCGGACAGTCTCTGTGTGACTCTGGTTACAGTCTCGGCCTCTCTCTCTCTATAGGCAGTTATGCTCTGCTGTGTCTTGTCTGGTATTCTCAGCAGCTCCTCCGTACAGTCTCTGTGTGACTCTGGTTACAGTCTCGGCCTCTCTCTCTATAGGCAGTAATGCTCTGCTGTATCTTGTCTGGTATTCTCAGCAGCTCCGCCGGACAGTCTCTGTATGACTCTGGTTACAGTCTCGGCCTCTCTCTATCTATAGGCAGTAATGCTCTGCTGTATCTTGTCTGGTATTCTCGGCAGCTCCTCCCCACAGTCTCTGTGTGACTCTGGTTACAGTCTCGGCCTCTCTCTCTCTATAGGTAGTAATGCTCTGCTGTGTCTTGTCTGGTATTCTCAGCAGCTCCTCCAGACAGTCTCTGTGTGACTCTGGTTACAGTCTCGGCCTCTCTCTCTCTATAGGCAGTAATGGTCTGCTGTATCTTGTCTGGTATTCTCGACAGCTCCTCCGGACAGTCTCTGTGTGACTCTGGTTACAGTCTCGGCCTCTCTCTCTCTATAGGCAGTAATGGTCTGCTGTATCTTGTCTGGTATTCTCAGCAGCTCCTCCGGACAGTCTCTGTGTGACTCTGGTACAGTCTCGGCCTCTCTCTATCTATAGGCAGTAATGCTCTGCTGTGTCTTGTCTGGTATTCTCGGCAGCTCCTCCAGACAGTCTCTGTGTGACTCTGGTTACAGTCTCGGCCTCTCTCTATCTATAGGCAGTAATGCTCTGCTGTGTCTTGTCTGATATTCTCGGCAGCTCCTCCGGACAGTCTCTGTGTGACTCTGGCTACAGTCTCGGCCTCTCTCTCTCTATAGGCAGTAATGCTCTGCTGTATCTTGTCTGGTATTCTCAGCAGCTCCTCCGGACAGTCTCTGTGTGACTCTGGTTACAGTCTCGGCCTCTCTCTCTCTATAGGCAGTAATGCTCTGCTGTGTCTTGTCTGGTATTCTCGGCAGCTCCTCCGGACAGTCTCTGTGTGACTCTGGCTACAGTCTCGGCCTCTCTCTCTCTATAGGCAGTAATGCTCTGCTGTATCTTGTCTGGTATTCTCGGCAGCTCCTCCGGACAGTCTCTGTGTGACTCTGGTTACAGTCTCGGCCTCTCTCTCTCTATAGGCAGTAATGCTCTGCTGTGTCTTGTCTGGTATTCTGAGCAGCTCCTCCGGACAGTCTCTGTGTGACTCTGGTTACAGTCTCGGCCTCTCTCTCTCTATAGGCAGTAATGGTCTGCTGTATCTTGTCTGGTGTTCTCGGCAGCTCCTCCGGACAGTCTCTGTGTGACTCTGGTTACAGTCTCGGCCTCTCTCTCTCTTTAGGCAATAATGCTCTGCTGTGTCTTGTCTGGTATTCTTAGCAGCTCCTCCGGACAGTCTCTGTGTGACTCTGGTTACAGTCTCGGCCTGTCTCTCTCTATAGGCAGTAATGCTCTGCTGTGTCTTGTCTGGTATTCTCAGCAGCTCCTCCGGACAGTCTCTGTGTGACTCTGGTTACAGTCTCGGCCTCTCTCTCTATAGGCAGTAATGCTCTGCTGTATCTTGTCTGGTATTCTTAGCAGCTCCTCCAGACAGTCTCTGTGTGACTCTGGCTACAGTCTCGGCCTCTCTCTCTCTATAGGCAGTAATGCTCTGCTGTATCTTGTCTGGTATTCTCAGCAGATCCGCCGGACAGTTTCTGTGTGACTCTGGTTACAGTCTCGGCCTCTCTCTCTCTCTATAGGCAGTAATGCTCTGCTGTGTCTTGTCTGGTATTCTCAGCAGCTCCGCCGGACAGTCTCTGTGTGACTCTGGTTACAGTCTCGGCCTCTCTCTCTCTCTCTATAGGCAGTAATGCTGTGCTGTGTTCTGTCTGGTATTCTCAGCAGCTCCTCCGGACAGTCTCTGTGTGACTCTGGTTACAGTCTCGGCCTCTCTCTATCTATAGGCAGTAATGCTCTGCTGTATCTTGTCTGGTATTCTCGGCAGCTCCTCCGGACAGTCTCTGTGTGACTCTGGTTACAGTCTCGGCCTCTCTCTATCTATAGGCAGTAATGCTCTGCTGTATCTTGTCTGGTATTCTCGGCAGCTCCTCCGGACAGTCTCTGTGTGACTCTGGTTACAGTCTCGGCCTCTCTCTCTATAGGCAGTAATGCTCTGCTGTGTCTTGTCTGGTATTCTCAACAGCTCCTCCGGACAGTCTCTGTGTGACTCTGGTTACAGTCTCGGCCTCTCTCCCTCTATAGGCAGTAATGGTCTGCTGTGTCTTGTCTGGTATTCTCGGCAGCTCCTCCGGACAGTCTCTCTGTGACTCTGGTTACAGTCTCGGCCTCTCTCTCTCTATAGGCAATAATGCTCTGCTGTGTCTTGTCTGGTATTCTCGGCAGCTCCTCCGGACAGTCTCTGTGTGACTCTGGTTACAGTCTCAGCCTCTCTGTCTCTATAGGCAGTATTGCTCTGCGGTGTCTTGTCTGGTATTCTCAGCAGCTCCTCTGGACAGTCTGTGTGACTCTGGTTACAGTCTCGGCCTCTCTCTCTATAGGCAGTAATGCTCTGCTGTGTCTTGTCTGGTATTCTCAACAGCTCCTCCGGACAGTCTCTGTGTGACTCTGGTTACAGTCTCGGCCTCTCTCCCTCTATAGGCAGTAATGGTCTGCTGTGTCTTGTCTGGTATTCTCGGCAGCTCCTCCGGACAGTCTCTCTGTGACTCTGGTTACAGTCTCGGCCTCTCTCTCTCTATAGGCAATAATGCTCTGCTGTGTCTTGTCTGGTATTCTCGGCAGCTCCTCCGGACAGTCTCTGTGTGACTCTGGTTACAGTCTCAGCCTCTCTGTCTCTATAGGCAGTATTGCTCTGCTGTGTCTTGTCTGGTATTCTCAGCAGCTCCTCTGGACAGTCTGTGTGACTTTGGTTACAGTCTCGGCCTCTCTCTCTCTATAGGCAGTAATGCTGTGCTGTGTCTTGTCTGGTATTCTCAGCAGCTTCTCCGAACAGTCTCTGTGTGACTCTGGTTGCAGTCTCGGCCTCTCTCTCTCTATAGGCAGTAATGCTCTGCTGTATCTTGTCTGGTATTCTCGGCAGCTCCTCCCGACAGTCGCTGTGTGCCTCTGGTTACAGTCTCGGCCTCTCTCTCTCTCTATAGGCAGTAATGCTCTGCTGTATCTTGTCTGGTATTCTCAGCAGCTCCTCCGGACAGTCTCTCTGTGACTCTGGTTACAGTCTCAGCCTCTCTCTCTCTATAGGCAGTAATGCTCTGCTGTATCTTGTCTGGTATTCTCAGCAGCTCCTCCGGATAGTCGCTGTGTGACTCTGGTTACAGTCTCGGCCTCTCTCTCTCTATAGGCAGTAATGCTCTGCTGTATCTTGTCTGGTATTCTCGGCAGCTCCTCCGGACAGTCTCTCTGTGACTCTGGTTACAGTCTCGGCCTCTCTCTCTCTATAGGCAGTAATGCTGTGCTGTGTCTTGTCTGGTATTCTCGGCAGCTCCTCCGGACAGTCTCTGTGTGACTCTGGTTACAGTATCGGCCTCTCTCTCTCTATAGGCAGTAATGCTCTGCTGTATCTTGTCTGGTATTCTCAGCCGCTCCTCCGGACTGTCTCTGTGTGACTCTGGTTACAGTCTCGGCCTCTCTCTCTCTATAGGCAGTAATGCTCTGCTGTATCTTGTCTGGTATTCTCAGCCGCTCCTCCGGACAGTCTCTGTGTGACTCTGGTTACAGTCTCAGCCTCTCTGTCTCTATAAGCAGTAATGGTCTGCTGTATCTTGTCTGGTATTCTCAGCAGCTCCTCCGGACAGTCTCTGTGTGACTCTGGTTACAGTCTCGGCCTCTCTCTCTATAGGCAGTAATGCTCTGCTGTATCTTGTCTGGTATTCTCGGCAGCTCCTCCGGACATTCTCTGTGTGACTCTGGTTACAGTCTCGGCCTCTCTCTATCTATAGGCAGTAATGCTCTGCTGTATCTTGTCTGGTATTCTCGGCAGCTCCTCCGGACAGTCTCTGTGTGACTCTGGTTACAGTCTCGGCCTCTCTCTATCTATAGGCAGTAATGTTCTGCTGTATCTTGTCTGGTATTCTCGGCAGCTCCTCCGGACAGTCTCTGTGTGACTCTGGTTACAGTCTCGGCCTCTCTCTCTATAGGCAGTAATGCTCTGCTGTGTCTTGTCTGGTATTCTCAACAGCTCCTCCGGACAGTCTCTGTGTGACTCTGGTTACAGTCTCGGCCTCTCTCCCTCTATAGGCAGTAATGGTCTGCTGTGTCTTGTCTGGTATTCTCGGCAGCTCCTCCGGACAGTCTCTCTGTGACTCTGGTTACAGTCTCGGCCTCTCTCTCTCTATAGGCAATAATGCTCTGCTGTGTCTTGTCTGGTATTTTCGGCAGCTCCTCCGGACAGTCTCTGTGTGACTCTGGTTACAGTCTCAGCCTCTCTGTCTCTATAGGCAGTATTGCTCTGCTGTGTCTTGTCTGGTATTCTCAGCAGCTCCTCTGGACAGTCTGTGTGACTCTGGTTACAGTCTCGGCCTCTCTCTCTATAGGCAGTAATGCTCTGCTGTGTCTTGTCTGGTATTCTCAACAGCTCCTCCGGACAGTCTCTGTGTGACTCTGGTTACAGTCTCGGCCTCTCTCCCTCTATAGGCAGTAATGGTCTGCTGTGTCTTGTCTGGTATTCTCGGCAGCTCCTCCGGACAGTCTCTCTGTGACTCTGGTTACAGTCTCGGCCTCTCTCTCTCTATAGGCAATAATGCTCTGCTGTGTCTTGTCTGGTATTCTCGGCAGCTCCTCCGGACAGTCTCTGTGTGACTCTGGTTACAGTCTCGGCCTCTCTCTCTCTATAGGCAGTAATGCTCTGCTGTATCTTGTCTGGTATTCTCAGCAGCTCCTCCGGACAGTCTCTGTGTGACTCTGGTTACAGTCTCGGCCTCTCTCTCTCTATAGGCAGTAATGCTCTGCTGTGTCTTGTCTGGTATTCTCGGCAGCTCCTCCGGACAGTCTCTGTGTGACTCTGGCTACAGTCTCGGCCTCTCTCTCTCTATAGGCAGTAATGCTCTGCTGTATCTTGTCTGGTATTCTCGGCAGCTCCGCCGGACAGTCTCTGTGTGACTCTGGTTACAGTCTCGGCCTCTCTCTCTCTATAGGCAGTTATGCTCTGCTCTGTCTTGTCTGGTATTCTCAGCAGCTCCTCCGGACAGTCTCTGTGTGACTCTGGTTACAGTCTCGGCCTCTTTCTCTATAGGCAGTAATGCTCTGCTGTATTTTGTCTGGTATTCTCAGCAGCTCCGCCGGACAGTCTCTGTATGACTCTGGTTACAGTCTCGGCCTCTCTCTATCTATAGGCAGTAATGCTCTGGTGTGTCTTGTCTGGTATTCTCGGCAGCTCCTCCCCACAGTCTCTGTGTGACTCTGGTTACAGTCTCGGCTTCTCTCTCTCTATAGGCAGTAATGCTCTGCTGTGTCTTGTCTGGTATTCTCAGCAGCTCCTCCGGACAGTCTCTGTGTGACTCTGGTTACAGTGTCGGCCTCTCTCTCTCTATAGGCAGTAATGGTCTGCTGTATCTTGTCTGGTATTCTCGGCAGCTCCTCCGGACAGTCTCTGTGTGACACTGGTTACAGTCTCGGCCTCTCTCTCTCTATAGGCAGTAATGTTCTGCTGTGTCTTGTCTGGTATTCTCAGCAGCTCCTCCGGACAGTCTCTGTGTGACTCTGGTTACAGTCTCGGCCTCTCTCTATCTATAGGCAGTAATGCTCTGCTGTGTCTTGTCTGGTATTCTCGGCAGCTCCTCCGGACAGTCTCTGTGTGACTCTGGTTACAGTCTCGGCCTCTCTCTATCTATAGGCAGTAATGCTCTGCTGTGTCTTGTCTGGTATTCTCGGCAGCTCCTCCGGACAGTCTCTGTGTGACTCTGGCTACAGTCTCGGCCTCTCTCTCTCTATAGGCAGTAATGCTCTGCTGTATCTTGTCTGGTATTCTCAGCAGCTCCTCCGGACAGTCTCTGTGTGACTCTGGTTACAGTCTCGGCCTCTCTCTCTCTATAGGCAGTAATGCTCTGCTGTGTCTTGTCTGGTATTCTCGGCAGCTCCTCCGGACAATCTCTGTGTGACTCTGGCTACAGTCTCGGCCTCTCTCTCTCTATAGGCAGTAATGCTCTGCTGTATCTTGTCTGGTATTCTTAGCAGCTCCGCCGGACAGTTTCTGTGTGACTCTGGTTACAGTCTCGGCCTCTCTCTCTCTCTATAGTCAGTAATGCTCTGCTGTGTCTTGTCTGGTATTCTCAGCAGCTCCGCCGGACAGTCTCTGTGTGACTCTGGTTACAGTCTCGGCCTCTCTCTCTCTCTCTATAGGCAGTAATGCTGTGCTGTGTTCTGTCTGGTATTCTCAGCAGCTCCTCCGGACAGTCTCTGTGTGACTCTGGTTACAGTCTCGGCCTCTCTCTCTATAGGCAGTAATGCTCTGCTGTATCTTGTCTGGTATTCTCGGCAGCTCCTCCGGACATTCTCTGTGTGACTCTGGTTACAGTCTCGGCCTCTCTCTATCTATAGGCAGTAATGCTCTGCTGTATCTTGTCTGGTATTCTCGGCAGCTCCTCCGGACAGTCTCTGTGTGACTCTGGTTACAGTCTCAGCCTCTCTCTATCTATAGGCAGTAATGTTCTGCTGTATCTTGTCTGGTATTCTCGGCAGCTCCTCCGGACAGTCTCTGTGTGACTCTGGTTACAGTCTCGGCCTCTCTCTCTATAGGCAGTAATGCTCTGCTGTGTCTTGTCTGGTATTCTCGGCAGCTCCTCCGGACAGTCTCTCTGTGACTCTGGTTACAGTCTCGGCCTCTCTCTCTCTATAGGCAATAATGCTCTGCTGAGTCTTGTCTGGTATTTTCGGCAGCTCCTCCGGACAGTCTCTGTGTGACTCTGGTTACAGTCTCAGCCTCTCTGTCTCTATAGGCAGTATTGCTCTGCTGTGTCTTGTCTGGTATTCTCAGCAGCTCCTCTGGACAGTCTGTGTGACTCTGGTTACAGTCTCGGCCTCTCTCTCTATAGGCAGTAATGCTCTGCTGTGTCTTGTCTGGTATTCTCAACAGCTCCTCCGGACAGTCTCTGTGTGACTCTGGTTACAGTCTCGGCCTCTCTCCCTCTATAGGCAGTAATGGTCTGCTGTGTCTTGTCTGGTATTCTCGGCAGCTCCTCCGGACAGTCTCTCTGTGACTCTGGTTACAGTCTCGGCCTCTCTCTCTCTATAGGCAATAATGCTCTGCTGTGTCTTGTCTGGTATTCTCGGCAGCTCCTCCGGACAGTCTCTGTGTGACTCTGGTTACAGTCTCGGCCTCTCTCTCTCTATAGGCAGTAATGCTCTGCTGTATCTTGTCTGGTATTCTCAGCAGCTCCTCCGGACAGTCTCTGTGTGACTCTGGTTACAGTCTCGGCCTCTCTCTCTCTATAGGCAGTAATGCTCTGCTGTATCTTGTCTGGTATTCTCAGCAGCTCCTCCGGACAGTCTCTGTGTGACTCTGGTTACAGTCTCGGCCTCTCTCTCTCTATAGGCAGTAATGCTCTGCTGTGTCTTGTCTGGTATTCTCGGCAGCTCCTCCGGACAGTCTCTGTGTGACTCTGGCTACAGTCTCGGCCTCTCTCTCTCTATAGGCAGTAATGCTCTGCTGTATCTTGTCTGGTATTCTCGGCAGCTCCGCCGGACAGTCTCTGTGTGACTCTGGTTACAGTCTCGGCCTCTCTCTCTCTATAGGCAGTTATGCTCTGCTCTGTCTTGTCTGGTATTCTCAGCAGCTCCTCCGGACAGTCTCTGTGTGACTCTGGTTACAGTCTCGGCCTCTTTCTCTATAGGCAGTAATGCTCTGCTGTATTTTGTCTGGTATTCTCAGCAGCTCCGCCGGACAGTCTCTGTATGACTCTGGTTACAGTCTCGGCCTCTCTCTATCTATAGGCAGTAATGCTCTGGTGTGTCTTGTCTGGTATTCTCGGCAGCTCCTCCCCACAGTCTCTGTGTGACTCTGGTTACAGTCTCGGCTTCTCTCTCTCTATAGGCAGTAATGCTCTGCTGTGTCTTGTCTGGTATTCTCAGCAGCTCCTCCGGACAGTCTCTGTGTGACTCTGGTTACAGTGTCGGCCTCTCTCTCTCTATAGGCAGTAATGGTCTGCTGTATCTTGTCTGGTATTCTCGGCAGCTCCTCCGGACAGTCTCTGTGTGACACTGGTTACAGTCTCGGCCTCTCTCTCTCTATAGGCAGTAATGTTCTGCTGTGTCTTGTCTGGTATTCTCAGCAGCTCCTCCGGACAGTCTCTGTGTGACTCTGGTTACAGTCTCGGCCTCTCTCTATCTATAGGCAGTAATGCTCTGCTGTGTCTTGTCTGGTATTCTCGGCAGCTCCTCCGGACAGTCTCTGTGTGACTCTGGTTACAGTCTCGGCCTCTCTCTATCTATAGGCAGTAATGCTCTGCTGTGTCTTGTCTGGTATTCTCGGCAGCTCCTCCGGACAGTCTCTGTGTGACTCTGGCTACAGTCTCGGCCTCTCTCTCTCTATAGGCAGTAATGCTCTGCTGTATCTTGTCTGGTATTCTCAGCAGCTCCTCCGGACAGTCTCTGTGTGACTCTGGTTACAGTCTCGGCCTCTCTCTCTCTATAGGCAGTAATGCTCTGCTGTGTCTTGTCTGGTATTCTCGGCAGCTCCTCCGGACAATCTCTGTGTGACTCTGGCTACAGTCTCGGCCTCTCTCTCTCTATAGGCAGTAATGCTCTGCTGTATCTTGTCTGGTATTCTTAGCAGCTCCGCCGGACAGTTTCTGTGTGACTCTGGTTACAGTCTCGGCCTCTCTCTCTCTCTATAGTCAGTAATGCTCTGCTGTGTCTTGTCTGGTATTCTCAGCAGCTCCGCCGGACAGTCTCTGTGTGACTCTGGTTACAGTCTCGGCCTCTCTCTCTCTCTCTATAGGCAGTAATGCTGTGCTGTGTTCTGTCTGGTATTCTCAGCAGCTCCTCCGGACAGTCTCTGTGTGACTCTGGTTACAGTCTCGGCCTCTCTCTCTATAGGCAGTAATGCTCTGCTGTATCTTGTCTGGTATTCTCGGCAGCTCCTCCGGACATTCTCTGTGTGACTCTGGTTACAGTCTCGGCCTCTCTCTATCTATAGGCAGTAATGCTCTGCTGTATCTTGTCTGGTATTCTCGGCAGCTCCTCCGGACAGTCTCTGTGTGACTCTGGTTACAGTCTCAGCCTCTCTCTATCTATAGGCAGTAATGTTCTGCTGTATCTTGTCTGGTATTCTCGGCAGCTCCTCCGGACAGTCTCTGTGTGACTCTGGTTACAGTCTCGGCCTCTCTCTCTATAGGCAGTAATGCTCTGCTGTGTCTTGTCTGGTATTCTCGGCAGCTCCTCCGGACAGTCTCTCTGTGACTCTGGTTACAGTCTCGGCCTCTCTCTCTCTATAGGCAATAATGCTCTGCTGAGTCTTGTCTGGTATTTTCGGCAGCTCCTCCGGACAGTCTCTGTGTGACTCTGGTTACAGTCTCAGCCTCTCTGTCTCTATAGGCAGTATTGCTCTGCTGTGTCTTGTCTGGTATTCTCAGCAGCTCCTCTGGACAGTCTGTGTGACTCTGGTTACAGTCTCGGCCTCTCTCTCTATAGGCAGTAATGCTCTGCTGTGTCTTGTCTGGTATTCTCAACAGCTCCTCCGGACAGTCTCTGTGTGACTCTGGTTACAGTCTCGGCCTCTCTCCCTCTATAGGCAGTAATGGTCTGCTGTGTCTTGTCTGGTATTCTCGGCAGCTCCTCCGGACAGTCTCTCTGTGACTCTGGTTACAGTCTCGGCCTCTCTCTCTCTATAGGCAATAATGCTCTGCTGTGTCTTGTCTGGTATTCTCGGCAGCTCCTCCGGACAGTCTCTGTGTGACTCTGGTTACAGTCTCGGCCTCTCTCTCTCTATAGGCAGTAATGCTCTGCTGTATCTTGTCTGGTATTCTCAGCAGCTCCTCCGGACAGTCTCTGTGTGACTCTGGTTACAGTCTCGGCCTCTCTCTCTCTATAGGCAGTAATGCTCTGCTGTGTCTTGTCTGGTATTCTCGGCAGCTCCTCCGGACAGTCTCTGTGTGACTCTGGCTACAGTCTCGGCCTCTCTCTCTCTATAGGCAGTAATGCTCTGCTGTATCTTGTCTGGTATTCTCGGCAGCTCCGCCGGACAGTCTCTGTGTGACTCTGGTTACAGTCTCGGCCTCTCTCTCTCTATAGGCAGTTATGCTCTGCTGTGTCTTGTCTGGTATTCTCAGCAGCTCCTCCGGACAGTCTCTGTGTGACTCTGGTTACAGTCTCGGCCTCTCTCTCTATAGGCAGTAATGCTCTGCTGTATTTTGTCTGGTATTCTCAGCAGCTCCGCCGGACAGTCTCTGTATGACTCTGGTTACAGTCTCGGCCTCTCTCTATCTATAGGCAGTAATGCTCTGGTGTGTCTTGTCTGGTATTCTCGGCAGCTCCTCCCCACAGTCTCTGTGTGACTCTGGTTACAGTCTCGGCTTCTCTCTCTCTATAGGCAGTAATGCTCTGCTGTATCTTGTCTGGTATTCTCAGCAGCTCCTCCGGACAGTCTCCGTGTGACTCTGGTTACAGTGTCTGCCTCTCTCTCTATATAGGCAGTAATGGTCTGCTGTATCTTGTCTGGTATTCTCGGCAGCTCCTCCGGACAGTCTCTGTGTGACACTGGTTACAGTCTCGGCCTCTCTCTCTCTATAGGCAGTAATGTTCTGCTGTGTCTTGTCTGGTATTCTCAGCAGCTCCTCCGGACAGTCTCTGTGTGACTCTGGTTACAGTCTCGGCCTCTCTCTATCTATAGGCAGTAATGCTCTGCTGTGTCTTGTCTGGTATTCTCGGCAGCTCCTCCGGACAGTCTCTGTGTGACTCTGGTTACAGTCTCGGCCTCTCTCTATCTATAGGCAGTAATGCTCTGCTGTGTCTTGTCTGGTATTCTCGGCAGCTCCTCCGGACAGTCTCTGTGTGACTCTGGCTACAGTCTCGGCCTCTCTCTCTCTATAGGCAGTAATGCTCTGCTGTATCTTGTCTGGTATTCTCAGCAGCTCCTCCGGACAGTCTCTGTGTGACTCTGGTTACAGTCTCGGTCTCTCTCTCTCTATAGGCAGTAATGCTCTGCTGTGACTTGTCTGGTATTCTCAGCAGCTCCTCCGGACAGTCTCTGTGTGACTCTGGTTACAGTCTCGGCCTCTCTCTCTCTCTATAGGCAGTAATGCTCTGCTGTATCTTGTCTGGTATTCTCAGCAGCTCCGCCGGACAGTCTCTGTATGACTCTGGTTACAGTCTCGGCCTCTCTCTCTCTATAGGCAGTAATGCTCTGCTGTATCTTGTCTGGTATTCTCGGCAGCTCCTCCGGACAGTCTCTGTGTGACTCTGGTTACAGTCTCGGCCTCTCTCTCTCTATAGGCAGTAATGCTCTGCTGTATCTTGTCTGGTATTCTCGGCAGCTCCTCCGGACAGTCTCTGTGTGACTCTGGTTACAGTCTCGGCATCTCTCTCTCTATAGGCAGTAATGTTCTGCTGTGTCTTGTCTGGTATTCTCAGCAGCTCCTCCGGACAGTCTCTGTGTGACTCTGGTTACAGTCTCGGCCTCTCTCTATCTATAGGCAGTAATGCTCTGCTGTGTCTTGTCTGGTATTCTCGGCAGCTCCTCCGGACAGTCTCTGTGTGACTCTGGTTACAGTCTCGGCCTCTCTCTCTCTATAGGCAGTAATGCTCTGCTGTATCTTGTCTGGTATTCTCAGCAGCTCCTCCGGACAGTCTCTGTGTGACTCTGGTTACAGTCTCGGCCTCTCTCTCTGTATAGGCAGTAATGCTCTGCTGTATCTTGTCTGGTATTCTCGGCAGCTCCTCCGGACAGTCTCTGTGTGACTCTGGCTACAGTCTCGGCCTCTGTCTCTCTATAGGCAGTAATGTTCTGCTGTATCTTGTCTGGTATTCTCGGCAGCTCCGCCGGACAGTCTCTGTGTGACTCTGGTTACAGTCTCGGCCTCTCTCTCTCTATAGGCAGTTATGCTCTGCTGTGTCTTGTCTGGTATTCTCAGCAGCTCCTCCGTACAGTCTCTGTGTGACTCTGGTTACAGTCTCGGCCTCTCTCTCTATAGGCAGTAATGCTCTGCTGTATCTTGTCTGGTATTCTCAGCAGCTCCGCCGGACAGTCTCTGTATGACTCTGGTTACAGTCTCGGCCTCTCTCTATCTATAGGCAGTAATGCTCTGCTGTATCTTGTCTGGTATTCTCGGCAGCTCCTCCCCACAGTCTCTGTGTGACTCTGGTTACAGTCTCGGCCTCTCTCTCTCTATAGGTAGTAATGCTCTGCTGTGTCTTGTCTGGTATTCTCAGCAGCTCCTCCGGACAGTCTCTGTGTGACTCTGGTTACAGTCTCGGCCTCTCTCTCTCTATAGGCAGTAATGGTCTGCTGTATCTTGTCTGGTATTCTCGACAGCTCCTCCGGACAGTCTCTGTGTGACTCTGGTTACAGTCTCGGCCTCTCTCTCTCTATAGGCAGTAATGGTCTGCTGTATCTTGTCTGGTATTCTCAGCAGCTCCTCCGGACAGTCTCTGTGTGACTCTGGTACAGTCTCGGCCTCTCTCTATCTATAGGCAGTAATGCTCTGCTGTGTCTTGTCTGGTATTCTCGGCAGCTCCTCCAGACAGTCTCTGTGTGACTCTGGTTACAGTCTCGG
This sequence comes from Phyllobates terribilis, assembly GCF_046119375.1. Lineage (NCBI taxonomy): Eukaryota > Metazoa > Chordata > Amphibia > Anura > Dendrobatidae > Phyllobates > Phyllobates terribilis. The sequence continues at coordinate 31,116,043 of NW_027362774.1, read as the reverse complement.
CCTCTCTCTATCTATAGGCAGTAATGCTCTGCTGTGTCTTGTCTGATATTCTCGGCAGCTCCTCCGGACAGTCTCTGTGTGACTCTGGCTACAGTCTCGGCCTCTCTCTCTCTATAGGCAGTAATGCTCTGCTGTATCTTGTCTGGTATTCTCAGCAGCTCCTCCGGACAGTCTCTGTGTGACTCTGGTTACAGTCTCGGCCTCTCTCTCTCTATAGGCAGTAATGCTCTGCTGTGTCTTGTCTGGTATTCTCGGCAGCTCCTCCGGACAGTCTCTGTGTGACTCTGGCTACAGTCTCGGCCTCTCTCTCTCTATAGGCAGTAATGCTCTGCTGTATCTTGTCTGGTATTCTCGGCAGCTCCTCCGGACAGTCTCTGTGTGACTCTGGTTACAGTCTCGGCCTCTCTCTCTCTATAGGCAGTAATGCTCTGCTGTGTCTTGTCTGGTATTCTGAGCAGCTCCTCCGGACAGTCTCTGTGTGACTCTGGTTACAGTCTCGGCCTCTCTCTCTCTATAGGCAGTAATGGTCTGCTGTATCTTGTCTGGTGTTCTCGGCAGCTCCTCCGGACAGTCTCTGTGTGACTCTGGTTACAGTCTCGGCCTCTCTCTCTCTTTAGGCAGTAATGCTCTGCTGTGTCTTGTCTGGTATTCTTAGCAGCTCCTCCGGACAGTCTCTGTGTGACTCTGGTTACAGTCTCGGCCTGTCTCTCTCTATAGGCAGTAATGCTCTGCTGTGTCTTGTCTGGTATTCTCAGCAGCTCCTCCGGACAGTCTCTGTGTGACTCTGGTTACAGTCTCGGCCTCTCTCTCTATAGGCAGTAATGCTCTGTTGTATCTTGTCTGGTATTCTTAGCAGCTCCTCCAGACAGTCTCTGTGTGACTCTGGCTACAGTCTCGGCCTCTCTCTCTCTATAGGCAGTAATGCTCTGCTGTATCTTGTCTGGTATTCTCAGCAGATCCGCCGGACAGTTTCTGTGTGACTCTGGTTACAGTCTCGGCCTCTCTCTCTCTCTATAGGCAGTAATGCTCTGCTGTGTCTTGTCTGGTATTCTCAGCAGCTCCGCCGGACAGTCTCTGTGTGACTCTGGTTACAGTCTCGGCCTCTCTCTCTCTCTCTATAGGCAGTAATGCTGTGCTGTGTTCTGTCTGGTATTCTCAGCAGCTCCTCCGGACAGTCTCTGTGTGACTCTGGTTACAGTCTCGGCCTCTCTCTATCTATAGGCAGTAATGCTCTGCTGTATCTTGTCTGGTATTCTCGGCAGCTCCTCCGGACAGTCTCTGTGTGACTCTGGTTACAGTCTCGGCCTCTCTCTATCTATAGGCAGTAATGCTCTGCTGTATCTTGTCTGGTATTCTCGGCAGCTCCTCCGGACAGTCTCTGTGTGACTCTGGTTACAGTCTCGGCCTCTCTCTCTATAGGCAGTAATGCTCTGCTGTGTCTTGTCTGGTATTCTCAACAGCTCCTCCGGACAGTCTCTGTGTGACTCTGGTTACAGTCTCGGCCTCTCTCCCTCTATAGGCAGTAATGGTCTGCTGTGTCTTGTCTGGTATTCTCGGCAGCTCCTCCGGACAGTCTCTCTGTGACTCTGGTTACAGTCTCGGCCTCTCTCTCTCTATAGGCAATAATGCTCTGCTGTGTCTTGTCTGGTATTCTCGGCAGCTCCTCCGGACAGTCTCTGTGTGACTCTGGTTACAGTCTCAGCCTCTCTGTCTCTATAGGCAGTATTGCTCTGCGGTGTCTTGTCTGGTATTCTCAGCAGCTCCTCTGGACAGTCTGTGTGACTCTGGTTACAGTCTCGGCCTCTCTCTCTATAGGCAGTAATGCTCTGCTGTGTCTTGTCTGGTATTCTCAACAGCTCCTCCGGACAGTCTCTGTGTGACTCTGGTTACAGTCTCGGCCTCTCTCCCTCTATAGGCAGTAATGGTCTGCTGTGTCTTGTCTGGTATTCTCGGCAGCTCCTCCGGACAGTCTCTCTGTGACTCTGGTTACAGTCTCGGCCTCTCTCTCTCTATAGGCAATAATGCTCTGCTGTGTCTTGTCTGGTATTCTCGGCAGCTCCTCCGGACAGTCTCTGTGTGACTCTGGTTACAGTCTCAGCCTCTCTGTCTCTATAGGCAGTATTGCTCTGCTGTGTCTTGTCTGGTATTCTCAGCAGCTCCTCTGGACAGTCTGTGTGACTTTGGTTACAGTCTCGGCCTCTCTCTCTCTATAGGCAGTAATGCTGTGCTGTGTCTTGTCTGGTATTCTCAGCAGCTTCTCCGGACAGTCTCTGTGTGACTCTGGTTGCAGTCTCGGCCTCTCTCTCTCTATAGGCAGTAATGCTCTGCTGTATCTTGTCTGGTATTCTCGGCAGCTCCTCCCGACAGTCGCTGTGTGCCTCTGGTTACAGTCTCGGCCTCTCTCTCTCTCTATAGGCAGTAATGCTCTGCTGTATCTTGTCTGGTATTCTCAGCAGCTCCTCCGGACAGTCTCTCTGTGACTCTGGTTACAGTCTCAGCCTCTCTCTCTCTATAGGCAGTAATGCTCTGCTGTATCTTGTCTGGTATTCTCAGCAGCTCCTCCGGATAGTCGCTGTGTGACTCTGGTTACAGTCTCGGCCTCTCTCTCTCTATAGGCAGTAATGCTCTGCTGTATCTTGTCTGGTATTCTCGGCAGCTCCTCCGGACAGTCTCTCTGTGACTCTGGTTACAGTCTCGGCCTCTCTCTCTCTATAGGCAGTAATGCTGTGCTGTGTCTTGTCTGGTATTCTCGGCAGCTCCTCCGGACAGTCTCTGTGTGACTCTGGTTACAGTATCGGCCTCTCTCTCTCTATAGGCAGTAATGCTCTGCTGTATCTTGTCTGGTATTCTCAGCCGCTCCTCCGGACTGTCTCTGTGTGACTCTGGTTACAGTCTCGGCCTCTCTCTCTCTGTAGGCAGTAATGCTCTGCTGTATCTTGTCTGGTATTCTCAGCCGCTCCTCCGGACAGTCTCTGTGTGACTCTGGTTACAGTCTCAGCCTCTCTGTCTCTATAAGCAGTAATGGTCTGCTGTATCTTGTCTGGTATTCTCAGCAGCTCCTCCGGACAGTCTCTGTGTGACTCTGGTTACAGTCTCGGCCTCTCTCTCTATAGGCAGTAATGGTCTGCTGTATCTTGTCTGGTATTCTCAGCAGCTCCTCCGGACAGTCTCTGTGTGACTCTGGTTACAGTCTCGGCCCCTCTCTCTCTATAGGCATTAATGCTCTGCTGTATCTTGTCTGATATTCTCAGCAGCTCCTCCGGACAGTCTCTGTGTGACTCTGGTTACAGTCTCGGCCTCTCTCTCTCTATAGGCAGTAATGCTCTGCTGTGTCTTGTCTGGTATTCTCAGCAGCTCCTCCGGACAGTCTCTGTGTGACTCTGGTTATAGTCTCGGCCTCTCTCTCTCTATAGGCAGTAATGCTCTGCTGTGTCTTGTCTGGTATTCTCAGCAGCTCCTCCGGACAGTCTCTCTGTGACTCTGGTTACAGTCTCGGCCTCTCTCTCTATAGGCAGTAATGGTCTGCTGTTTCTTGTCTGGTATTCTCAGCAGCTCCTCCGGACAGTCTCTGTGTGACTCTGGTTACAGTCTCGGCCTCTCTCTCTCTATAAGCAGTAATGCTCTGCTGTATCTTGTCTGGTATTCTCAGCAGCTCCTCCGCACAGTCTCTCTGTGACTCTGGTTACAGTCTCGGCCTCTCTCTCTATAGGCAGTAACGCTCTGCTGTGTCTTGTCTGGTATTCTCAGCAGCTCCTCCGACAATCTCTGTGTGACTCTGGTTATAGTCTCGGCCTCTCTCTCTCTATAGGCAGTAATGAGCTGCTGTATATTGTCTGGTATTCTCAGCAGCTCCTCCGGACAGTCTCTGTGTGACTCTGGTTACAGTCTCAGCCTCTCTCTCTCTATAGGCAGTAATGCTCTGCTGTATCTTGTCTGGTATTCTCAGCAGCTCCTCCGGACAGTCTCTGTGTGACTCTGGTTACAGTCTCGGCCTCTCTCTCTATAGGCAGTAATGCTCTGCTGTATCTTGTCTGGTATTCTCAGCAGCTCCGCCGGACAGTCTCTGTGTGACTCTGGTTACAGTCTCGGCCTCTCTCTCTCTATAGGCAGTAATGCTCTGCTGTGTCTTGTCTGGTATTCTCAGCAGCTCCTCCCGACAGTCTCTGTGTGACTCTGGTTACAGTCTCGGCCTCTCTCTCTATAGGCAGTAATGCTCTGCTGTGTCTTGTCTGGTATTCTCGGCAGCTCCTCCGGACAGTCTCTGTGTGACTCTGGTTACAGTCTCGGCCTCTCTCTCTCTATAGGCAGTAATGTTCTGCTGTGTCTTGTCTGGTAATCTCGGCAGCTCCTCCGGACAGTCTCTGTGTGACTCTGGTTACAGTCTCGGCCTCTCTCTCTCTATAGGCAGTAATGCTCTGCTGTGTTCTGTCTGGTATTCTCAGCAGCTCCTCCGGACAGTCTCTGTGTGACTCTGGTTACAGTCTCGGCCTTTCTCTCTATAGGCAGTAATGCTCTGCTGTATCTTGTCTGGTATTCTCGGAAGCTCCTCCGGACAGTCTGTGTGTGACTCTGGTTACAGTCTCGGCCTCTCTCTCTCTATAGGCAGTAATGCTCTGCTGTGTCTTGTCTGGTATTCTCAGCAGCTCCTCCGGACAGTCTCTGTGTGACTCTGGTTATAGTCTCGGCCTCTCTCTCTCTATAGGCAGTAATGCTCTGCTGTATCTTGTCTGGTATTCTCGGCAGCTCCTCCGGACAGTCTCTGTGTGACTCTGGTTATAGTCTCGGCCTCTCTCTCTCTATAGGCAGTAATGCTCTGCTGTATCTTGTCTGGTATTCTCAGCAGCTCCTCCGGACAGTCTCTGTGTGACTCTGGCTACAGTCTCGGCCTCTCTCTCTCTATAGGCAGTAATGTTCTGCTGTATTTTGTCTGGTATTCTCAGCCGCTCCTCCGAACAGTCTCTGTGTGACTCTGGTTATAGTCTCGGCCCCTCTCTCTCTATAGGCAGTATTGGTCTGCTGTGTCTTGTCTGGTATTCTCAGCAGCTCCTCCGGACAGTCTCTGTGTCTTGTACCATGCTTTGTATCTATCTCTCACACTCAGGACCTGTGGTTGCACATGTTGGCTGTAGCGTCGGCGTCCCTGCCTCCTGCTAGGCAGGGACGCTGTTCCCCTCACCTCTCTGCTCCGTGCCCGGCGGCTTCCTCCCGCTCTGCTTGCAGCGCCCGCTCTCCTCCGGCCACGGTGCTTAGGGCGCGCGCGCGCGCGCTCCCCCCCTCTTAAAGGGGCCGCGCGCGCCGTCCTAAGGAGTCCCCGGCCATTGGCCGGAGGACTTCACCATATATAAGGCACCTCCTCCAAAATGGAGGTGCCCGAGCAATGTTGTTGCACTGTTCACTACTCTGCTTCAGCCCTCAGGTCCCGTTTCCAGTTACCTGCCAGATACCTGCCAGTTTCCTGCCAGTTTGCTGTCTGATTCCTGCCTGTTATCCGCTTACCTGTTTGCTAGCCTGAGGTCCGACGGTCTGCCTTCCGATTCCTGTCAGTCTGTCTATGGACCAGCCAACCCGCTCACCTGGGGGCGCTCATCTGCTACCTGCCTGTTAGCCTACCTGGAGGCTCCGCCGTCACGTGCTGTGACCACCTGCCAGTCCAGAGACTCTTGCCCGCTCACCTGGGAGCGCTCATCTGCTACCTGCCTGTTAGCCTACCTGGAGGCTCCGCCGTCACGTGCTGTGACCACCTGCCAGTCCAGAGACTCTTGCCCGCTCACCTGGGAGCGCACATCTGCTACCTGCCTGTTAGCCTACCTGGAGGCTCCGCCGTCACGTGCTGTGACCACCTGCCAGTCCAGAGACTCTTGCCTGCTCACCTGGGAGCGCTCATCTGCTACCTGCCTGTTAGCCTACCTGGAGGCTCCGCCGTCACATGCTGTGACCACCTGCCTATCTAGAGACTCTCGCCTGCTCACCTGGGAGCACTCATCTGCCATCTGCCTGCTAGCCTACCTGGAGGTTCAGCCGTCACAGGTCGTACCTACCCTTTACCCAGAGACTGTCCCGGTCACTTGCCGTGACCTCCTGCCCGTTTACCCAGAGACTGTCCCGGTCACTTGCCGTGACCTCCTGCCCGTTTACCCAGAGACTGTCCCGGTCACTTGCCTTGACCTCCTGCCCGTTTACCCAGAGACTGTCCCGGTCACTTGCCATGACCTTCTGCCCGTTTACCCAGAGACTGTCCCGGTCACCTGCTGTGACTGCCTGCCTGTCTTCCCTGGTCGCCACCCGCTTCCTTACAAGGACCGCCCCCTTGTATAAGTTGCTCAGAGGTTCCGCCTCCCAGACCCGTTACAGTTTGCTCGGGCCATGGAACCCGGTGGCACCCAAGCTCCCTCGCTCTCGGACCTTTGTCATGAACTGTCCCGACAGAGGTCCCAACAGGAGTCCATCCTGGGTCACCTGCGGAATGTCAATACTCGCCTGGACACTTTGACTGCCCCACCAGCAACCACCGCTAGTGTCACGACTCGCAGCCCGGCTGCTCCGCTGCCCACCAATACCATAGTATCCTGCTCTGGAATCCGGCTTTCTGCACCTCCTCGCTTCGGAGGCGACTCCTCTCAAGCTCGGGGCTTCATTAACCAGTGCACCCTGCACTTTGAACACCAGTCCCACCAGTTTAATTCCGACCGGGCCAAAGTAGCCTTCATCATATCCCATCTCACGGGAGAGGCACTGGCTTGGCTAAATCCTCTATGGGAGAGAGGAGACCCTCTGGTGTCCGACCTGCCAGCCTTTCTCACGGCTTTTCGGAAGGTCTTCGACGAACCCGGACGGAAGACGTCATCCGCCTCATCTCTGCTACGCCTCCGTCAAGGGAGTCTCCCCGTGGGCCAATATGCCATACGGTTCCGTACCCTTGCTTCGGAGCTGGCCTGGGACAACGACGCCCTGGTGTCCGTCTTCTGGGAGGGTCTGTCCGGCCGTATTAAAGATGAACTCGCCGGTCGGGACATTCCTACCACTCTCGACGACTTGATTACACTTGCCACCCGGATTGACATCCTGTTCCAGGAGCGCGCTAGGGAGGTCACCCGTGAGAGGAGGATTCCACGTCTAGTCCCTACCTTCCAGAGACCCGTCACTCCCTCTGTTACTCCCCAGGCACACTCACCTGAGCCTATGCAGGTCGACCAGACCAAGATGGTCAAGACCCGTCAAGACTTACGTCGTGCCAAGGGGAGCTGTTTCTACTGTGGCAGTAAGGAGCACCGGATCCGTTCCTGCCCAGAGAGGTCGGGAAACGCCTGTGTCTAGGATCGCTCAGAGAGGTCGCCCTAGACAAAAGTAAACCCTCTCCATCCCTGATGCTGTCTGTTTCAATCCTCTGCGGAGAGAACCGCTATTTTGAACTGGCTCAACTTGACTCTGGAGCTGCTGGAAATCTCATTTCTCAATCCCTGGTAGAAAAATACCGCATTCCCACCAAACCGCTGGCTGTACCTTTATCTGTCGCCGCCGTGGATGGGGGTCTCTTACCACATCCCATCCAACTCATCACCGAATCTCTGACTCTACAGGTGGGAATGTTGCATTCTGACAGCATCTCCTTTCATGTTCTGCCTGGACTCTCTCACGCACTATTGCTTGGCCTGCCTTGGCTCCAGAAACATGCACCCGTTCTTGATTGGCAGACCGGAGAGGTCCTTCGCTGGGGACAGGACTGCCATAAGACTTGTCTAGTTCCCGTTCGCCCTGCCCGTCCTTCTCCTACTCCAGCCAATCTACCCGGTCTTCCGGTTCCCTATTGGTCTTATGCGGATGTCTTCAATAAAAAAGAGGCAGAGACATTACCCCCTCATAGACCATACGACTGCCCAATCGACCTGATGCCCGGCTCTACTCCTCCCCGTGGGCGAATCTACCCTTTGTCCGCTGCTGAGACCCGGTCCATGTCTGAATATATTGAGGAGAACCTGGCCCGGGGATTTATCCAGAAATCTACCTCCCCGGCGGGAGCAGGCTTCTTCTTTGTCAAAAAGAAGGACGGCTCACTCCGTCCATGTATAGACTATAGAGGCCTAATCCAGATTACTGTGAAGAATAAATACCCCCTTCCGCTTATTCCTGAATTATTTGACCATCTGAGGGGGGCTAGAATCTTCACCAAACTGGATCTCCGTGGGGCGTATAACCTGGTCCGTATCCGTCAGGGGGATGAGTGGAAGACGGCATTCAATACCCGGGACGGCCACTATGAGTACCTTGTGATGCTCTTCGGTCTCTGTAACGCTCCTGCCGTCTTTCAAGAGTTGGTCAATGACATCTTCCGTGATCTTCTGTACTCCTGCGTGGTGGTGTACCTGGACGATATCTTGGTCTTCTCTCCAGATCTTCCTACTCACCGGAGGGACGTTCGTCAGGTCCTGCTCAGGCTCAGGCAGAACCACCTCTACGCTAAATATGAGAAGTGCCTCTTTGAGCAGACCTCTCTTCCATTTCTGGGCTACATAATCTCTCAGACAGGTCTACAAATGGATCCTGAGAAACTGTCTGCCATCCAGAAGTGGCCCCGACCAGAGGGGTTGAAGGCTATTCAGCGGTTCCTGGGCTTCGCCAACTATTACCGCCTGTTCATACCGCACTTCTCTTCCCGGACCGCCCCTATCTCTGCGCTCACCCATAAAGGTACGAACCCCAGAGAATGGCCGCCCGAAGCAGAGGAGGCCTTTCTTTCCTTAAAACAGGCCTTCCTCTCCGCCTCGGTGCTGCATCGTCCGGACGGCAACAAACAATTCTTCCTAGAAGTTGACGCCTCCTCCTCCGGAGCTGGGGCGGTACTTACCCAAAAGTCATCTTCCGGAAGAAAGGTAACCTGCGGCTTTTTCTCCAAACTTTTCTCCTCTTCTGAGCGCAACTATTCTATAGGAGACCGAGAATTGTTGGCCATTAAGATGGCACTGGAGGAGTGGCGTTACCTGCTCGAGGGGGCTCTCCACCCGGTAATAATTTACACTGACCACAAGAACTTGGCATATCTCCAGAGCGCCCAGAGACTTAACCCGCGCCAAGCCCGGTGGTCTTTGTTTTTTGCCCGTTTTGATTTCATTCTTCATTTTCGTCCGGCTGACAAAAACATCAAAGCTGACGCCCTGTCCCGATCCTTTCTGGTGTCTGATCTTGAGGAGGAGCCTAAACACATCATCGATCCCGCCAGAGTAATGCAGGTAGCCCCCGTGGGCCTAAATCGTCTCCCTCCCGGTAAGACGTTCGTAACGGTGTCCGATCGGGAGAAGATTCTACACTGGGGTCACTCGTCTAAGCTAGCTGGGCACGCCGGTCAGAAAAAGACCCTCCAACTTATTACCCGGCACTACTGGTGGCCTACCCTGCACAAGAATGTAATTGACTTTGTTTCTGCCTGTGTGTCCTGCGCCCGCAACAAAGTTCCGAGACACCTGCCTGCCGGCCGCCTTCTTCCTCTGCCAGTACCTGCTGCCCCGTGGCAACATATAGCTATGGACTTCATAACAGATCTCCCCGTCTCTGCCGGTTGTACGGTCATTTGGGTGGTCGCTGACCTCTTTTCCAAAATGGCTCATTTTATTCCCCTGCCAGGCCTCCCGTCTGCTCCCGAGCTTGCTAAAGACTTTATCCGCCACATCTTCCGTCTCCATGGTCTGCCTCTCCACATCGTGTCGGATCGTGGGGTTCAGTTCACCTCACGTTTTTGGAGAGCCACATGTAAACTGCTCGACGTCACCCTGGACTTCTCCTCCGCTTACCACCCACAGTCCAATGGTCAAGTGGAGCGGATCAATCAGAATTTGACCAGTTACCTCCGGCACTTCGTTAATGCCCACCATTCAGACTGGGTGGATCTCCTACCATGGGCCGAGTTCTCTTACAACAATCACGAGAGCGAATCTTCTTCTAAATCCCCGTTTTTTGTAGTCTTCGGTCAGCATCCTCGGATCCCTTTTCCTGTCTCCACCTCTGTAGACAACCCGGCTGCGGAATCTCTCGTTAGCAAATTTTCCTCCATTTGGGAGAGTACCCGATCCGCACTCCTTCAGTCGTCCGAGCGGATGAAGAGACACGCCGACAAAAAACGCCTGGATTCCCCACAATTTCGTCCCAGAGATAAAGTCTGGCTCTCGTCCAAGTATGTCCGGCTCAAGATTCCTTCCTACAAGTTAGGGCCTCGGTTCATCGGTCCTCTGGAGGTTATCAAACAGATCAACCCGGTGGCCTATAAATTGAAACTCCCGGCCAACTTACGGATCCCTAACTCCTTCCATGTATCTCTCCTCAAACCTGTGGTACTTAACTCCTTTTCCAAGTCTACAGGTACGCCTCCTGCTCCGGTTTCTGCTGAGGACGAGTTTGAGGTAGAGAACATTCTGGCCACCAAAAGGGTAAGAGGAAAGACCTTTTTTCTAGTGGATTGGAAGGGGTTTGGTCCTGAGGAGAGAACATGGGAGCCCCGGGAGAACATCCATGCCCCTCTCATCCTTGATAAATTTCTGTCTGGCCTAAAAAAGGGGGGGCCTAAAGGGGGGGGTACTGTAGCGTCGGCGTCCCTGCCTCCTGCTAGGCAGGGACGCTGTTCCCCTCACCTCTCTGCTCCGTGCCCGGCGGCTTCCTCCCACTCTGCTTGCAGCGCCCGCTCTCCTCTGGCCACGGTGCTTAGGGCGCGCGCGCTCCCCCCCTCTTAAAGGGGCCGCGCGCGCCGTCCTAAGGAGTCCCCGGCCATTGGCCGGAGGACTTCACCATATATAAGGCACCTCCTCCAAAATGGAGGTGCCCGAGCAATGTTGTTGCACTGTTCACTATTCTGCTTCAGCCCTCAGGTCCCGTTTCCAGTTACCTGCCAGTTACCTGCCAGTTTCCTGCCAGTTTGCTGTCTGATTCCTGCCTGTTATCCGCTTACCTGTTTGCTAGCCTGAGGTCCGACGGTCTGCCTTCCGATTCCTGTCAGTCTGTCTATGGACCAGCCAACCCGCTCACCTGGGAGCGCTCACCTGCTACCTGCCTGTTAGCCTACCTGGAGGCTCCGCCGTCACGTGCTGTGACCACCTGCCAGTCCAGAGACTCTCGCCTGCTCATCTGGGAGCGCACATCTGCTACCTGCCTGTTAGCCTACCTGGAGGCTCCGCCGTCACGTGCTGTGACCACCTGCCAGTCCAGAGACTCTCGTCTGCTCACCTGGGAGCGCACATCTGCTACCTGCCTGCTAGCCTACCTGGAGGCTCCGCCGTCACGTGCTGTGACCACCTGCCTGTCCAGAGACTCTTGCCCGCTCACCTGGGAGCGCTCATCTGCCATCTGCCTGCTAGCCTACCTGGAGGTTCAGCCGTCTCAGGTCGTATCTACCCTTTACCCAGAGACTGCCCCGGTCACTTGCCGTGACCTCCTGCCCGTTTACCCAGAGACTGTCCCGATCACTTGCCTTGACCTCCTGCCCGTTTACCCAGAGACTGCCCCGGTCACTTGCCGTGACCTCCTGCCCGTTTACCCAGAGACTGCCCCGGTCACTTGCCGTGACCTCCTGCCCTTCTACCCAGAGACTGTCCCGGTCACTTGCCTTGACCTCCTGCCCGTTTACCCAGAGACTGTCCCGGTCACTTGCCGTGACCTCCTGCCCGTTTACCCAGAGACTGTCCCGGTCACTTGCTGTGACCTCCTGCCCGTTTACCCAGAGACTGCCCCGGTCACTTGCCGTGACCTCCTGCCCGTTTACCCAGAGACTGTCCCGGTCACTTGCCGTGACTGCCTGCCTGTCTTCCCTGGTCGCCACCCGCTTCCTTACAAGGACCGCCCCCTTGTATAAGTTGCTCAGAGGTTCCGCCTCCCAGACCCGTTACATTGGCCCTTGTGGGCAGCTAAACTTTCCCTCACTGGATCCAAAGACATACTGATAGGGAATCTATATTGTGAGCCCCATTGAGACAGTGATGATGATGATGATGATGTCTGTAAAGCTGGGAAATTCATGGCACTATATAAGTGAATATAAGTAAGTGAATAGGTGAGATGACTCTCTGCGGTGGTAATCCTCGCCCTCTCTCTAATGGTGGTGCTCTGATATAAGACGGCTGATCCCCACTCACTTGGGGCAAATGTCACCGACTGCAGTTCAGACCCCAAATCTTATCAGCACCTCTGTGGTCCTCCCTTTATAGATGTCATTCAGTCCTATAAAAGTTTATTATAATGGACCTAAAGGTTGATGGGCTCCTCCGCACTGCATACTGTGTGCTGTAATGGTCCCCTGGCTGCAACATCTATGAGGCCCCTGCTGGATCTAGACATCAGGGGAACGGTGGGCAACATATTAAAGATTGCAGAGGGGCAATGAGGGGCTGGGAAGGGAGTATAGTTTTGTTTATTATTTTTCACCAGCTTGGATGAATTAAGATTAATTTTTATAGCAATGGACAATCCAATTTATATGGAGTATAATTCCCCCCCTACTTGCTAGCTGAGGCACAGGTGTCTCCCTGCCGCTGCACAGGTGTCTCCCTGCCGCTGCACAGGTGTCTCCCTGCCGCTGCACAGGTGTCTCCCTGCCGCTGCACAGGTGTCTCCCTGCCGCTGCACAGGTGTCTCCCTGCCGCTGCACAGGTGTCTCCCTGCCGCTGCACAGGTGTCTCTCTGCCGCTGCACAGGTGTCTCCCTGCCGCTGCACAGGTGTCTCCCTGCCGCTGCACAGGTGTCTCCCTGCCGCTGCACAGGTATCTCTCTGCCGCTGCACAGGTGTCTCCCTGCCGCTGCACAGGTGTCTCCCTGCCGCTGCACAGGTGTCTCCCTGCCGCTGCACAGGTGTCTCCCTGCCGCTGCACAGGTGTCTCTCTGCCGCTGCACAGGTGTCTCTCTGCCTCTGCACAGGTGTCTCCCTGCCGCTGCACAGGTGTCTCCCTGCCGCTGCACAGGTGTCTCCCTGCCGCTGCACAGGTATCTCTCTGCCGCTGCACAGGTGTCTCCCTGCCGCTGCACAGGTGTCTCCCTGCCGCTGCACAGGTGTCTCCCTGCCGCTGCACAGGTGTCTCCCTGCCGCTGCACAGGTGTCTCCCTGCCGCTGCACAGGTGTCTCTCTGCCGCTGCACAGGTGTCTCCCTGCCGCTGCACAGGTGTCTCCCTGCCGCTGCACAGGTGTCTCCCTGCCGCTGCACAGGTGTCTCTCTGCCTCTGCACAGGTGTCTCCCTGCCGCTGCACAGGTGTCTCCCTGCCGCTGCACAGGTGTCTCCCTGCCGCTGCACAGGTGTCTCCCTGCCGCTGCACAGGTGTCTCTCTGCCGCTGCACAGGTGTCTCTCTGCCGCTGCACAGGTGTCTCCCTGCCGCTGCACAGGTGTCTCCCTGCCGCTGCACAGGTGTCTCCCTGCCGCTGCACAGGTGTCTCCCTGCCGCTGCACAGGTGTCTCTCTGCCGCTGCACAGGTGTCTCTCTGCCGCTGCACAGGTGTCTCTCTGCCGCTGCACAGGTGTCTCCCTGCCGCTGCACAGGTGTCTCTCTGCCGCTGCACAGGTGTCTCTCTGCCGCTGCACAGGTGTCTCTCTGCCGCTGCACAGCTTCTCATCCTTCTGCCATGCCGTCTGTCTGTATATGTCTACCTACCTAAGACTTCTATTTTTTATTAAAAGCCTGAGATTGTTCTCCCGAGTGCGCTGAAGAGTGACTTAAAAGTGCCACAAAAAAGTGCACTTGGATGCGGTCAGTTGTGACCTCTCCAACAGGAGAAAGGCCCAAAACGACTGATCCGTGTACAGTGATGGTCAGGGACAAGTATCCTTCCCAGGCTGAAGCTAAGGGAGACCCCATCTGCCTTGGCTCCCACCCAAGCGAGAACTAGGAACCAATCGCTCCCGAAAGAGGAAAGCCAGGGGTCAGGGGGGTAGCCGAACTGATGGCCACACACCCTCCTCAGACCTTTCAAAAGGGAACCCTTAAGGGAACCGCGTCCTGACAAATCCAAGTGCAAGACACAAAGTGGAAAGAATTAAAATAAATAGTGAAGGTGTTTCTAGTCGAATACTAGCTGGCCCGTCGGCTGTGAATTTCAAAAATTCTCCATCCTAGCCAAAATGCAGCGAAAAAAGGGACCGTGCTCAATAAGTAAGAAAATGTGAAGTGGTGAGCAAATATGCCAAAACTGAAGGGGGTTTCCCCGGCTCAGTGAGTTAGGGCACCCCAGGGTCACCACTCCTCGGGCACTCTGCACCGCAGACTTTCAAACTTACCCAGCCTACTGGCATCGAAGCTGGAGGGCCAGGGTTTCATCCCGGTTTAAGCTCTGGGCCTCCAGGATCGATGCCACTAGGTAGTATGCGAGCTACAGACTATCAGTGCATGCTGGGAGGTGTAGTCTCGCACCAGCTAAGAGAGTCACTGAAAGACTGAAAACTAGAGCGTCCCAGCTAACCCAATGGGCCGGTGCCACCTCTACTGTATGTAAGTGGTAATAAGATATTCTCTGCTTTCATTTCACAGCTGATTTTCCATGTCCGCTCCGTATGCAGCAGGTTGAAGAATTATGGAGGTGGTGAAAAGCATTTTTGCAGTTGCGAAAACAATTTACGATCAGTGCGACCAAGCTGAGACCAACAAGAAGCGCTGCAGTCGCCTGAAGGCGAGGATTGAGCTGCTCTTGGTTCCAGTTGAGAAACTGAAAAATGATCCTGAAAAATCGAAAGAATTGGAGAAGACTCTGTCTGAGCTGCTGTTAAACCTGAACAATGCCGAATGTTGGGTGACCAAGTACTCGCCGAGCCGCTGGTGGTGGAAGATCCTGCGGGCGCGGGGCATAGAGAACAAGTTCATTCACATCAGCGAGCAGCTGAGTAACACCGCCCAGGTCCTCCAGCTCCTCATCCAAGCCGAACACAGAGAACAATTTCTGAAACACTTTAGTGATAAAAATCTAAGGAAGCAAAATCTGGAGGACAGTGAAGAGGACGTGAAAAATCTGATGTCTCTGATACAGAGTAGGTTCTCCAGGAGACATAGTACCGCTCACAGCTGAGGGTTTGCTTCATTGGTTTCCAGGCTGGACTATCCTCTGCTGTCCTGATAGTTGGCCACAATGTAGAGTGCAGGTACAATGTATCTGTGGGGTCCCGGGGATCCTCACACAGGATGGTCTACAGACTCGGTGTGTACAATATGTGAAGACTGGGTGTCTGCATCGTACAGGATTCAGCCTCGTTCTCCATGTACAAACCACGACCTCAGCGTGACACAGGACAGACGGGCGGACATGTCTTCATATCTGAGTGATGACAATTTGTTTCATGCAGGTGAGATGACATCTGTAAGTGACCGGGTGGATGCGATGGATGTGAAGCTCCAGCAGCTCCAGCTGATATGTAAGTATTGCCGCAGTTTCAGCTATGGCTGCAGAGGTTCCTATATGTAGGAATCATTCATCTCCTTGTGGTTTTCATTGGCCTGCGGCCTGTGGCAATGCCATGCACCAAGTCATCATCTACGGCAGCCGGTGACGTCACCAGGGCTCAGTCATTGCTTCGTGGTGACATCGGGGCCCTGCAGGATATAGGAAATTAATTTTACTCACATGAATAAATTTGGTGCCTTTCACAGTGCAAGCTGAGATTGTGCGACCGTGGGATATAAAGGAGATCCGAGCTACAGATCTCAGGTGCAATGATCTGCAAGAAACCACCGACAGCCACAGTCTGTACCTAGGGGAATATCACAAGAGCCCAGTGATGATCAAAGTCTTAAAGGGAGAGCTGAACAGGAACGATGAGTAAGTCCCCGGGCGGAGAAGCCGCAGACCCTCGGGTCATCAGGGATCTTCACAGACATCTGCGTCTTCTATTTCCAGCTATGTAAGAAACACCTTCCAGTCTGAGTGTAAGACCATGAAGAAGTATGAAAGCCCAAACATCTTACGTCTTTATGGCATCTGCATCGATAACTCAGGTGAGAAGCGGCCCAGGTACACGCTGATCTGCTCTCCTCCTGATGATGAGCAGGTGATAATCACACTGTATGATATAGTAATAGTTAAGGATGGTGATAAACACACTGTATGATATAGTAATAGTGGTGGATGGTGATAATCACACTGTATGATATAGTAATAGTGATGGATGGTGATAATCACACTGTATGATATAGTGATAGTGACGGATGGTGATAATCACACTGTATGATATAGTAATTGTGATGGATGGTGATAATCACACTGTATGATATAGTAATAGTGATGGATGGTGATAATCACACTGTATGATATAGTAATAGTGATGGATGGTGATAATCACACTGTATGATATAGTAATAGTGGTGGATGGTGATAATCACTCTGTATGATATAGTAATAGTGGTGGATGGTGATAATCACACTGTATGATATAGTAATAGTGGTGGATGGTGATAATCACACTGTATGATATAGTGATAGTGACGGATGGTGATAATCACACTGTATGATATAGTAATAGTGATGGATGGTGATAATCACACTGTATGATATAGTAATAGTGCTGGATGGGGATAATCACACTGTATGATATAGTAATAGTGATGGATGGTGATAATCACACTGTATGATATAGTGATAGTGATGGATGGTGATAATCACACTGTATGATATAGTAATAGTGCTGGATGGGGATAATCACACTTTATGATATAGTAATAGTGATGGATGGTGATAATCACACTGTATGATATAGTAATAGTGGTGGATGGTGATAATCACACTGTATGATATAGTGATAGTGACGGATGGTGATAATCACACTGTATGATATAGTAATTGTGATGGATGGTGATAATCACACTGTATGATATAGTAATAGTGGTGGATGGTGATAATCACACTGTATGATATAGTAATAGTGATGGATGGTGATAATCACACTGTATGATATAGTAATAGTGGTGGATGGTGATAATCACACTGTATGATATAGTAATAGTGACGGATGGTGATAATCACACTATATGATATAGTAATAGTGGTGGATGGTGATAATCACACTGTATGATATAGTAATAGTGGTGGATGGTGATAATCACACTGTATGATATAGTGATAGTGACGGATGGTGATAATCACACTGTATGATATAGTAATTGTGATGGAAGGTGATAATCACACTGTATGATATAGTAATAGTGGTGGATGGTGATAATCACACTGTATGATATAGTGATAGTGATGGATGGTGATAATCACACTGTATGATATAGTGATAGTGATGGATGGTGATAATCACACTGTATGATATAGTAATAGTGATGGATGGTGATAATCACACTGTATGATACAGTAATAGTGATGGATGGTGATAATCACACTGTATGATATAGTAATAGTGATGGATGGTGATAATCACACTGTATGATACAGTAATAGTGGTGGATGGTGATAATCACAGTGTATGATATAGTGATAGTGATGGATGGTGATAATCACAGTGTATGATATAGTAACAGTGATGGATGGTGATAATCACACTGTATGATATAGTAATAGTGGTGGATGGTGATAATCACACTGTATGATATAGTGATAGTGATGGATGGTGATAATCACACTGTATGATATAGTGATAGTGATGGATGGTGATAATCACACTGTATGATATAGTAATAGTGATGGATGGTGATAATCACACTGTATGATATAGTAATAGTGATGGAGGGTGATAATCACACTGTATGATATAGTGATAGTGATGGATGGAGATAATCACACTGTATGATATAGTAATAGTGATGGATGGTGATAATCACACTGTATGATATAGTAATAGTGATGGATGGAGATAATCACACTGTATGATATAGTGATAGTGATGGATGGTGATAATCACACTGTATGATATAGTAATAGTGATGGATGGTGATAATCACACTGTATGATATAGTGATAGTGATGGATGGTGATAATCACACTGTATGATATAGTAATAGTGGTGGATGGTGATAATCACACTGTATGATATAGTGATAGTGATGAATTGTGAATCACACTGTATGATATAGTAATAGTGATGGATGGTGATAATCACACTGTATGATATAGTAATAGTGATGGATGGTGATAATCACACTGTATGATATAGGGATAGTTATGTATGGTGATAATCACACTGTATGATATAGTGATAGTGGTGGATGGTGATAATCACACTGTATGATATAGTAATAGTGGTGGATGGTGATAATCACACTGTATGATATAGTAATAGTGATGGATGGTGATAATCACACTGTATGATATAGTAATAGTGATGGAGGGTGATAATCACACTGTATGATATAGTATTAGTGATGGATGGTGATAATCACACTGTATGATATAGTAATAGTGATGGATGGTGATAATCACAGTGTATGATATAGTAATAGTGGTGGATGGTGATAATCACACTATATGATATAGTAATAGTGGTGGATGGTGATAATCACACTGTATGATATAGTAATAGTTGTGGATGGTGATAATCACACTGTATGATATAGTAATAGTGGTGGATGGTGATAATCACACTGTATGATATAGTAATAGTGATGGATGGTGATAATCACACTGTATGATATAGTAATAGTGATGGATGATGATAATCACACTGTATGATACAGTAATAGTGATGGATGATGATAATCACACTGTATGACATAGTAATAGTGATGGATGGTGATAATCACACTGTATGATATAGTAATAGTGATGGATGGGGATAATCACACTGTATGATATAGTAATAGTGGTGGATGGTGATAATCACAGTGTGTGATATAGTGATAGTGATGGATGGTGATAATCACACTGTATGATATAGTGATAGTGATGGATGGTGATAATCACACTGTATGACATAGTAATAGTGATGGATGGTGATAATCACACTGTATGATATAGTGATAGTGATGGATGGTGATAATCACACTGTATGATATAGTAATAGTGGTGGATGGTGATAATCACACTGTATGATATAGTGATAGTGATGGATTGTGAATCACACTGTATGATATAATAATAGTGATGGATGGTGATAATCACACTGTATGATATAGTGATAGTGATGGATGGAGATAATCACACTGTATGATATAGTGATAGTGATGGATGGTGATAATCACACTGTATGATATAGTGATAGTGATGGATGGAGATAATCACACTGTATGATATAGTGATAGTGATGGATGGAGATAATCACACTGTATGATATAGTGATAGTGATGGATGGTGATAATCACACTGTATGATATAGTAATAGTGATGGATGGTGATAATCACACTGTATGATATAGTAATAGTGATGGATGGTGATAATCACAGTGTATGATATAGTAATAGTGAGGGATGGTGATAATCACAGTGTATGATATAGTAATAGTGATGGATGGTGATAATCACAGTGTATGATATAGTAATAGTGAGGGATGGTGATAATCACAGTGTATGATATAGTAATAGTGATGGATGGTGATAATCACACTGTATGATATAGTGATAGTGATGGATGGTGATAATCACACTGTATGATATAGTAATAGTGGTGGATGGTGATAATCACACTGTATGATATAGTAATAGTGATGGATGGTGATAATCACAGTGTATGATATAGTAATAGTGATGGATGGTGATAATCACACTGTATGATATAGTGATAGTGATGGATTGTGAATCACACTGTATGATATAGTAATAGTGATGGATGGTGATAATCACAGTGTATGATATAGTAATAGTGATGGATGGTGATAATCACACTGTATTATATAGTGATAGTGGTGGATGGTGATAATCACACTGTATGATATAGTGATAGTGATGGATTGTGAATCACACTGTATGATATAGTGATAGTGATGGATGGAGATAATCACACTGTATGATATAGTAATAGTGGTGGATGGTGATAATCACACTGTATGATATAGTGATAGTGATGGATGGAGATAATCACACTGTATGATATAGTGATAGTGATGGATGGTGATAATCACACTGTATGATACAGTAATAGTGGTGGATGGTGATAATCACACTGTATGATATAGTAATAGTGATGGATGGTGATAATCACACTGTATGATATAGTGATAGTGGTGGATGGTGATAATCACACTGTATGATATAGTGATAGTGATGGATTGTGAATCACACTGTATGATATAGTAATAGTTATGTATGGTGATAATCACACTGTATGATATAGTAATAGTGATGGATGGAGATAATCACACTGTATGATATAGTGATAGTGATGGATGGTGATAATCACACTGTATGATACAGTAATAGTGATGGATGGAGATAATCACACTGTATGATATAGTGATAGTGATGGATGGTGACAATCACACTGTATGATATAGTGATAGTGATGGATGGAGATAATCACACTGTATGATATAGTGATAGTGATGGATGGTGATAATCACACTGTATGATACAGTAATAGTGGTGGATGGTGATAATCACACTGTATGATACAGTAATAGTGATGGATGGAGATAATCACACTGTATGATATAGTGATAGTGATGGATGGTGATAATCACACTGTATGATACAGTAATAGTGATGGATGGAGATAATCACACTGTATGATATAGTAATAGTGATGGATGGTGATAATCACACTGTATGATATAGTGATAGTGATGGATGGTGATAATCACACTGTATGATACAGTAATAGTGATGGATGGAGATAATCACACTGTATGATATAGTAATAGTGATGGATGGTGATAATCACACTGTATGATATAGTGATAGTGATGGATGGTGATAATCACACTGTATGATATAGTGATAGTGATGGATGGAGATAATCACACTGTATGATATAGTAATAGTGACGGATGGTGATAATCACACTGTATGATATAGTAATAGTGGTGGATGGTGATAATCACACTGTATGATATAGTGATAGTGATGGATGGTGATAATCACACTGTATGATATAGTAATAGTTATGGATGGTGATAATCACACTGTATGATATAGTGATAGTGATGGATGGTGATAATCACACTGTATGATATAGTGATAGTGATGGATGGAGATAATCACACTGTATGATATAGTAATAGTGATGGATGGTGATAATCACACTGTATGATATAGTAATAGTGATGGATGGTGATAATCACACTGTATGATATAGTAATAGTGACGGATGGTGATAATCACACTGTATGATATAGTAATAGTTATGGATGGTGATAATCACACTGTATGATATAGTGATAGTGATGGATGGAGATAATCACACTGTATGATATAGTAATAGTGACGGATGGTGATAATCACACTGTATGATATAGTAATAGTGGTGGATGGTGATAATCACACTGTATGATATAGTAATAGTGGTGGATGGTGATAATCACACTGTATGATATAGTGATAGTTATGGATGGTGATAATCACAGTGTATGATATAGTAATAGTTTTGGATGGTGATAATCACACTGTATGATGTAACGGGTCCGGGAGGCGGAACCTCTGAGCTACTATACAAGGGGGCGGCCCTTGTAAGGGAGCGGGTGGCAGTCTCTGGGTGAACGGACAGGGAGTTACGGCAAGTGATCAGGGCAGTCTCTGGGTAAGGGGTAGGTACGACCTGGGATGGCAGAGCCTCCGGGTAGGCTAGCAGGCAGATGGTAGATGTGTGCTCCCAGGTGAGCAAGCGAGAGTCTCTGGAATAGCAGGTGGTCACGGCACGTGACGGCGGAACCTCCGGGCTGGCAGGCAGGTAGGTAACGGAGAAGCGCTCCCAGGTGAGCGGGCAAGAGTCTCTGGAATAGCTGGTGGTCACCGCACGTGACAACGGGACCTCCGGGCTGGCAAGCAGGCAGGTAACGGAGATGCGCTCCCAGGTGAGCGGGCAAGAGTCTCTGAGATAGCTGGTGGTCACAGCACGTGACAACGGAGCCTCCGGGCTGGCAAGCAGGCAGATAACGGAGAAGCGCTCCCAGGTGAGCGGGCAAGCTGGTCCATAGACAGACTGACCGGAGTAGTAAGGCAGACCGTCGGACCTCAGGCAAGCAGGCAGGTAGCTGATATGCGCTCCCAGGTGAGCGGGCAGGCTGGTCCTTTAGACAGACTGACAGGAGTAGTAAGGCAGACCGTCGGACCTCAGACTGGCAGACAGGTAACAAGTATTCAGGCAGGAATCAGGCAGGTAACTGGCAGGTAAACTAGCAGGAAACTGGCAGGAAACTGGCAGGTAACTGGCAGGTAACTGGCAACGGGACCTGAGGGCTGAAGCACAGGTGAGACACAGGTGCAAACAACATTGCTCGGGCACCTCCATTTTGGAGGAGGTGCCTTATATATGATGAAGTCCTCCGGCCATTGGCCGGGGACTCCTTAGGACGGCGCGCGCGGCCCCTTTAAGAGGAGGGGAGCGCGCGCGCGCGCGCCCTAAGCACAGGGGCCGGGAAGGAGCGCGCGCTGAGAGCAGAGCGGGAGGAGGACGCCGGGAAGGAGCGCGCGCTGACAGCAGAGCGGGGAGAGGACGCTGGGCACGGAGCAGAGCGGTGAGGGGAGCAGCGTCCCTGCCTAGCAGAGGGCAGGGACGCCAGCGCTACAGTACCCCCCCCTTTAGGCCCCCCCTTTTTTAGGCCAGACAGAAATTTAGCTAGGATGAGAGGGGCATGGATGTTCTCCCGGGGCTCCCACGTTCTCTCCTCAGGACCAAACCCCTTCCAATCTACCAGAAAAAAGGTCTTTCCTCTTACCCTTTTGGTGGCAAGAATGTTCTCTACCTCAAACTCGTCCTCAGCAGAAACCGGAGCAGGAGGCGTACCTGTAGACTTGGAAAAAGAGTTAAGCACCACAGGTTTGAGGAGAGACACATGGAAGGAGTTAGGGATCCGTAAGTTGGCCGGGAGTTTCAATTTATAGGCCACCGGGTTGATCTGACTGATGACCTCCAGTGGGCCGATGAACCGAGGCCCTAACTTATAGGAAGGGATCTTGAGCCGGACATATTTGGACGAGAGCCAGACTTTATCCCCAGGGCGGAATTGAGGAGGGTCCAGACGTTTTTTGTCAGCGTGTCTTTTCATACGCTCGGATGACAGAAGGAGTGCGGACCGGGTACTCTCCCATATGGAGGAAAATTTGTTAACAAGAGATTCCGCAGCCGGATTGTCCGCCGAGGTGGAGACGGGAAACGGGATCCGAGGATGCTGACCGTAGACTACAAAAAACGGGGATTTGGAGGAAGACTCGCTCTCGTGATTGTTGTACGAGAATTCGGCCCATGGCAGGAGATCCACCCAGTCAGAATGGTGGGCATTAACGAAGTGCCGAAGGTAACTGGTCAGGTTCTGATTGATCCGCTCCACTTGACCATTAGACTGTGGGTGGTAAGCGGAGGAGAAGTCCAGGGTGACGTCCAGCAATTTACAAGTGGCTCTCCAGAAACGGGAAGTGAACTGTACCCCACGATCCGACACAATGTGACGGGGCAGGCCATGAAGACGGAAGATGTGGCGGATAAAGTCTTTAGCCAGCTCGGGTGCAGACGGAAGACCTGGCAGTGGAATGAAGTGAGCCATCTTGGAGAAGCGGTCAGCGACCACCCAAATGACCGTACAACCGGCAGAGACGGGTAGATCAGTAATGAAGTCCATCGCTATATGCTGCCAGGGGGCAGCAGGTACTGGCAGAGGTAGGAGGCGGCCGGCCGGCAGGTGTCTCGGAACTTTGTTGCGGGCGCAGGACACACAGGCAGAAACAAAGTCTATTACATCCTTGTGCAGGTTAGGCCACCAGTAGTGCCGGGTAATAAGCTGGAGGGTCTTTTTCTGACCGGCGTGGCCAGCTAGTTTAGACGAATGACCCCAGTGTAGGATCTTCTCCCGATCAGGTACTGGTACGAACGTCTTACCAGGAGGAAGACGATTTAGACTCACGGGAGCCACCTGCATTACTCTGGCGGGATCGATGATATGTTTCGGATCCTCCTCGAGATCAGACACCAGAAAGGACCGAGACAAAGCGTCCGCCTTGACGTTTTTGTCAGCCGGGCGAAAATGAAGGACAAAATCAAAACGAGCAAAAAACAAGGACCACCGGGCTTGGCGCGGGTTAAGTCTCTGGGCATGCTGGAGGTAAGCCAAGTTCTTGTGGTCAGTGTAAATTATTACCGGGTGAAGAGCCCCCTCGAGCAGGTAACGCCACTCCTCCAATGCCAGTTTGATGGCCAATAACTCTCGGTCTCCTATGGAATAGTTGCGCTCAGAGGAGGAGAAGAGTTTAGAGAAGAAGCCACAAGTTACCATCCTCCCGGAAGATGATTTTTGAGTAAGTACCGCTCCGGCTCCAGAGGAGGAGGCGTCAACTTCCAGGAAGAACTGCTTGTTGCCATCTGGGCGATGCAGCACCGGGGCGGAAGAGAAGGCCTGTTTAAGGGAAAGAAAGGCCTCCTCTGCTTCGGGTGGCCACTCTTTGGGATTAGTACCTTTACGGGTGAGCGCAGAAATTGGGGCCGTCCGGGAAGAGAAGTGTGGTATGAAGAGGCGGTAGTAGTTGGCGAAGCCCAGGAATCGCTGAATGGCCTTCAACCCCTCCGGTCGGGGCCATTTCTCGATGGCAGACAGTTTCTCAGGATCCATTTGTAGGCCGGTCTGAGAGATAATGTAGCCCAGAAACGGAAGCGAGGTCTGCTCAAAGAGGCACTTCTCAAATTTAGCGTAGAGATGGTTCTGCCTTAGCCTGAGCAGGACCTGACGAACGTCCCTCCGGTGAGTCTGGAGATCCGGAGAGAAGACCAAGATGTCGTCCAGGTACACCACTACGCAGGAGTAGAGAAGGTCCCGGAAGATGTCATTGACCAACTCTTGAAAGACGGCAGGAGCGTTACAGAGACCAAAGGGCATTACCAGGTATTCATAGTGGCCGTCCCGGGTGTTGAATGCCGTCTTCCATTCATCCCCCTGACGAATACGAACCAGGTTGTACGCCCCACGGAGGTCCAGTTTGGTGAAGATCCTAGCCCCCCTCAGGCGATCAAATAATTCTGGAATGAGCGGAAGGGGGTACTTATTCTTCACCGTGATCAGGTTTAGGCCTCTATAGTCTATACAGGGACGGAGAGAACCGTCCTTCTTTTTGACGAAAAAGAAGCCTGCTCCCGCCGGGGAGGTAGATTTCCGGATGAATCCCCTGGCCAGATTCTCCTCAATATATTCGGACATTGACCGGGTCTCAGCAGCGGATAAAGGATAGATACGCCCACGGGGAGGAGTAGTACCGGGTAGCAGATCGATGGGACAGTCGTATGGTCTATGTGGTGGTAATGTCTCTGCCTCCTTTTTATTAAAGACATCTGCATAAGACCAATAAGGAATCGGAAGTCCAGGTAGATTAGCTGGGGTAGGAGAGGGACGGACGGGATGGACGGGAACCAGGCAGGTTTTATGACAGTCTTGTCCCCAGCGAAGGACCTCTCCGGTTTGCCAGTCTAGCACGGGTGCATGTCTCTGGAGCCAGGGCAGACCTAGCAAGAGGGCGTGAGAGAGTCCAGGCAGAACATGAAAGGAGATACTTTCAGAATGCAGCATTCCCACCTGCAGGGTAATGGATTCAGTGATGAGTTGAATGGGGCGAGGTAAGAGGCCCCCATCCACGGCAGCGACAGACAAGGGTACAGCCAGAGGTTTGGTGGGGATGCGGTATTTCTCAACCAGGGACTGTGAAATAAGGTTCCCGGCTGCTCCAGAGTCAAGTTGGGCTAGTTCGAAATAACGGTTCTCCCCGTAGATGATCGAAACTGACAACAGCAGGGATGGAGAGGATTTATTCTTGTCTAGGTGGACCTCTCTGAGCGAACCTAGACACAGGCGTTTCCCGACCTCTCCGGGCAGGCACGGATCCGGTGCTCCTTACTGCCACAGTAGAAGCAGCTCCCCTCGGCACGGCGTGAGTCCTGACGGGTTTTGACCATCTTGGTCTGGTCGACCTGCATAGGCTCAGGAGAGTGTACCTGGGGAGAGATGGAGGGAATGACGGGTTTCTGGAAAGTAGGAGCTAAACGTGGAATCCTTCTCTCACGGGTGACCTCTTTGGCACGCTCCTGGAACCGTAGGTCAATCCGGGTGGCAAGGGTTATCAGATCATCGAGAGAGGTAGGAATGTCCCGACCAGCAAGTTCATCTTTAATACGACCGGACAGACCCTCCCAGAAGACGGATACCAGAGCGTCGTTATCCCAGGCCAGCTCCGAGGCAAGGGTGCGGAACCGTATGGCATATTGGCCCACGGTGAGACCCTCCTGACGGAGGCGTAGCAGAGAGGATGCGGATGAGGTCTTCCGTCCGGGTTCGTCGAAGACTTTCCGGAAAGCCGAGAGAAAAGCAGGCAAGTTGGACACCAGGGGGTCTCCTCTCTCCCATAGAGGATTTAGCCAGGCCAGGGCCTCCCCGGTGAGATGGGACATGATAAAGGCAATTTTGGCCCGGTCGGAATTAAACTGATGGGACAAAAGTTCAAAGTGCAGGGTGCACTGATTTATGAAGCCCCGAGCCTGGACGGAGTCGCCTCCGAAGCGAGGAGGTGCAGACAGCCGGGGACCGGGATAGGTTACCATGGTATTAGTGGGTAGCGGAGCTGCCGGGTTGCGAGTCATGGTACTGGCAGTGGCTGCAGGTGGTGCAGTCAGAGTGTCCAGGCGAGTATTGACATTCCGCAGGTGACCCAGGATGGACTCCTGTTGGGACCTTTGACGGGACAGTTCATGACACAGGTCCGTGAGCGAGGGAGCTTGGGTGCCACCGGGTTCCATGGCCCGAGCAAACTGTAACGGGTCCGGGAGGCGGAACCTCTGAGCTACTATACAAGGGGGCGGCCCTTGTAAGGGAGCGGGTGGCAGTCTCTGGGTGAACGGACAGGGAGTTACGGCAAGTGATCAGGGCAGTCTCTGGGTAAGGGGTAGGTACGACCTGTGATGGCAGAGCCTCCGGGTAGGCTAGCAGGCAGATGGTAGATGTGTGCTCCCAGGTGAGCAAGCGAGAGTCTCTGGAATAACAGGTGGTCACGGCACGTGACGGCGGAACCTCCGGGCTGGCAGGCAGGTAGGTAACGGAGAAGCGCTCCCAGGTGAGCGGGCAAGAGTCTCTGGAATAGCTGGTGGTCACCGCACGTGACAACGGGACCTCCGGGCTGGCAAGCAGGCAGGTAACGGAGATGCGCTCCCAGGTGAGCGGGCAAGAGTCTCTGAGATAGCTGGTGGTCACAGCACGTGACAACGGAGCCTCCGGGCTGGCAAGCAGGCAGATAACGGAGAAGCGCTCCCAGGTGAGCGGGCAAGCTGGTCCATAGACAGACTGACCGGAGTAGTAAGGCAGACCGTCGGACCTCAGGCAAGCAGGCAGGTAGCTGATATGCGCTCCCAGGTGAGCGGGCAGGCTGGTCCTTTAGACAGACTGACAGGAGTAGTAAGGCAGACCGTCGGACCTCAGACTGGCAGACAGGTAACAAGTATTCAGGCAGGAATCAGGCAGGTAACTGGCAGGTAAACTAGCAGGAAACTGGCAGGAAACTGGCAGGTAACTGGCAGGTAACTGGCAACGGGACCTGAGGGCTGAAGCACAGGTGAGACACAGGTGCAAACAACATTGCTCGGGCACCTCCATTTTGGAGGAGGTGCCTTATATATGATGAAGTCCTCCGGCCATTGGCCGGGGACTCCTTAGGACGGCGCGCGCGGCCCCTTTAAGAGGAGGGGAGCGCGCGCGCGCGCCCTAAGCACAGGGGCCGGGAAGGAGCGCGCGCTGAGAGCAGAGCGGGAGGAGGACGCCGGGAAGGAGCGCGCGCTGACAGCAGAGCGGGGAGAGGACGCTGGGCACGGAGCAGAGCGGTGAGGGGAGCAGCGTCCCTGCCTAGCAGAGGGCAGGGACGCCAGCGCTACATATGATATAGTGATAGTGATGGATGGTGATAATCACACTGTATGATATAGTAATAGTGATGGATGGAGATAATCACACTGTATGATACAGTAATAGTGATGGATGGTGATAATCACACTGTATGATATAGTAATAGTGATGGATGGTGATAATCACACTGTATGATATAGTAATAGTGATGGATGGTGATAATCACACTGTATGATATAGTAATAGTGATGGATGGTGATAATCACACTGTATGATATAGTAATAGTGGTGGATGGTGATAATCACACTGTATGATATAGTAATAGTGATGGATGGAGATAATCACACTGTATGATATAGTAATAGTGACGGATGGTGATAATCACACTGTATGATATAGTGATAGTGATGGATGGTGATAATCACACTGTATGATATAGTAATAGTGGTGGATGGTGATAATCACACTGTATGATATAGTAATAGTGATGGATGGAGATAATCACACTGTATGATACAGTAATAGTGATGGATGGTGATAATCACACTGTATGATATAGTAATAGTGATGGATGGTGATAATCACACTGTATGATATAGTAATAGTGATGGATGGTGATAATCACACTGTATGATATAGTAATAGTGGTGGATGGTGATAATCACACTGTATGATATAGTAATAGTGATGGATGGAGATAATCACACTGTATGATATAGTAATAGTGACGGATGGTGATAATCACACTGTATGATATAGTGATAGTGATGGATGGTGATAATCACACTGTATGATATAGTAATAGTGGTGGATGGTGATAATCACACTGTATGATATAGTAATAGTGATGGATGGAGATAATCACACTGTATGATATAGTGATAGTGATGGATGGTGATAATCACACTGTATGATATAGTAATAGTGGTGGATGGTGATAATCACACTGTATGATATAATGATACTGATGGATGGAGATAATCACACTGTATGATATAGTAATAGTGATGGAGGGTGATAATCACACTGTATGATATAGTGATAGTGATGGATGGTGATAATCACACTGTATGATATAGTAATAGTGATGGATGGTGATAATCACACTGTATGATATAGTAATAGTTATGTATGGTGATAATCACACTGTATGATATAGTAATAGTGGTGGATGGTGATAATCACACTGTATGATATAGTGATAGTTATGTATGGTGATAATTACACTGTATGATATAGTGATAGTGACGGATGGAGATAATCACACTGTATGATATAGTAATAGTGACGGATGGTGATAATCACACTGTATGATATAGTAATAGTGATGGATGGAGATAATCACACTGTATGATATAGTAATAGTGGTGGATGGTGATAATCACACTGTATGATATAGTGATAGTGACGGATGGTGATAATCACACTGTATGATATAGTAATAGTTATGGATGGTGACAATCACACTGTATGATATAGTGATAGTGGTGGATGGTGATAATCACACTGTATGATATAGTAATAGTGATGGAGGGTGATAATCACACTGTATGATATAGTGATAGTGATGGATGGTGATAATCACACTGTATGATATAGTAATAGTGACGGATGGTGATAATCACACTGTATGATATAGTAATAGTTATGGATGGTGACAATCACACTGTATGATATAGTGATAGTGGTGGATGGTGATAATCACACTGTATGATATAGTAATAGTGATGGAGGGTGATAATCACACTGTATGATATAGTGATAGTGATGGATGGTGATAATCACACTGTATGATATAGTAATAGTGATGGATGGTGATAATCACACTGTATGATATAGTAATAGTGATGGATGGTGATAATCACACTGTATGATATAGTAATAGTGGTGGATGGTGATAATCACACTGTATGATATAGTGATAGTTATGTATGGTGATAATTACACTGTATGATATAGTGATAGTGACGGATGGAGATAATCACACTGTATGATATAGTAATAGTGACGGATGGTGATAATCACACTGTATGATATAGTGATAGTGATGGATGGAGATAATCACACTGTATGATATAGTAATAGTGGTGGATGGTGATAATCACACTGTATGATATAGTAATAGTGATGGAT
Source organism: Phyllobates terribilis (assembly GCF_046119375.1). Taxonomy (NCBI): domain Eukaryota; kingdom Metazoa; phylum Chordata; class Amphibia; order Anura; family Dendrobatidae; genus Phyllobates; species Phyllobates terribilis. The sequence continues at coordinate 31,086,010 of NW_027362774.1, read as the reverse complement.
GGAGATAATCACACTGTATGATATAGTAATAGTGACGGATGGTGATAATCACACTGTATGATATAGTAATAGTGATGGATGGAGATAATCACACTGTATGATATCGTAATAGTGATGGATGGTGATAATCACACTGTATGATATAGTAATAGTGATGGATGGTGATAATCACACTGTATGATATAGTGATAGTTATGTATGGTGATAATCACACTGTATGATATAGTAATAGTGACGGATGGTGATAATCACACTGTATGATATAGTAATAGTGACGGATGGTGATAATCACACTGTATGATATAGTAATAGTGACGGATGGTGATAATCACACTGTATGATATAGTAATAGTGACGGATGGTGATAATCACACTGTATGATATAGTAATAGTGGTGGATGGTGATAATCACACTGTATGATATAGTAATAGTGATGGATGGAGATAATCACACTGTATGATATAGTGATAGTGATGGATGGTGATAATCACACTGTATGATATAGTAATAGTGGTGGATGGTGATAATCACACTGTATGATATAATGATACTGATGGATGGAGATAATCACACTGTATGATATAGTAATAGTGACGGATGGTGATAATCACACTGTATGATATAGTAATAGTTATGGATGGTGATAATCACACTGTATGATATAGTGATAGTTATGTATGGTGATAATTACACTGTATGATATAGTGATAGTGACAGATGGAGATAATCACACTGTATGATATAGTAATAGTGACGGATGGTGATAATCACACTGTATGATATAGTAATAGTGATGGATGGAGATAATCACACTGTATGATATAGTAATAGTGATGGATGGTGATAATCACACTGTATGATATAGTAATAGTGGTGGATGGTGATAATCACACTGTATGATATAGTGATAGTTATGTATGGTGATAATTACACTGTATGATATAGTAATAGTGGTGGATGGTGATAATCACACTGTATGATATAGTGATAGTTATGTATGGTGATAATTACACTGTATGATATAGTGATAGTGACGGATGGAGATAATCACACTGTATGATATAGTGATAGTGATGGATGGAGATAATCACACTGTATGATATAGTAATAGTGGTGGATGGTGATAATCACACTGTATGATATAGTGATAGTGACGGATGGAGATAATCACACTGTATGATATAGTAATAGTGGTGGATGGTGATAATCACACTGTATGATATAGTGATAGTGATGGATGGAGATAATCACACTGTATGATATAGTAATAGTGACGGATGGTGATAATCACACTGTATGATATAGTAATAGTGATGGATGGAGATAATCACACTGTATGATATAGTAATAGTGATGGATGGTGATAATCACACTGTATGATATAGTAATAGTGATGGATGGTGATAATCACACTGTATGATATAGTGATAGTTATGTATGGTGATAATCACACTGTATGATATAGTAATAGTGACGGATGGTGATAATCACACTGTATGATATAGTAATAGTGACGGATGGTGATAATCACACTGTATGATATAGTAATAGTGACGGATGGTGATAATCACACTGTATGATATAGTAATAGTGACGGATGGTGATAATCACACTGTATGATATAGTGATAGTGATGGATGGTGATAATCACACTGTATGATATAGTAATAGTGGTGGATGGTGATAATCACACTGTATGATATAGTAATAGTGACGGATGGAGATAATCACACTGTATGATATAGTAATAGTGATGGATGGTGATAATCACACTGTATGATATAGTAATAGTGATGGATGGTGATAATCACAGTGTATGATATAGTAATAGTGGTGGATGGTGATAATCACACTACATGATATAGTAATAGTGATGGATGGTGGTAATCATACTGTATGATATAGTAATAGTGATGGATGGTGATAATCACACTGTATGATATAGTAATAGTGATGGATGGTGATAATCACACTGTATGATATAGTGATAGCGATGGATGGTGATAATCACAGTGTATGATATAGTAATAGTGGTGGATGGTGATAATCACAGTGTATGATATAGTAATAGTGGTGGATGGTGATAATCACACTGTATGATATAGTGATAGTGATGGATGGTGATAATCACACTGTATGATATAGTGATAGCGATGGATGGTGATAATCACAGTGTATGATATAGTGATAGTGATGGATGGTGATAATCACACTGTATCATATAGTAATAGTGATGGATGGTGATAATCACACTGTATGATATAGTGATAGGGATGGATGGTGATAATAACACTGTATGATATAGTAATAGTGATGGATGGTGATAATCACACTGTATGATATAGTAATAGTGATGGATTGTGAATCACACTGTATGATATAGTAATAGTGATGGATGGTGATAATCACACTGTATGATATAGTAATAGTGATGGATGGAGATAATCACACTGTATGATATAGTAATAGTGGTGGATGGTGATAATCACACTGTATGATATAGTAATAGTGATGGATGGTGATAATCACACTGTATGATATAGTGATAGTGATGGATGGTGATAATCACACTGTATGATATAGTGATAGTGATGGATGGAGATAATCACACTGTATGATATAGTAATAGTGACGGATGGAGATAATCACACTGTATGATATAGTAATAGTGGTGGATGGTGATAATCACACTGTATGATATAGTAATAGTGATGGATGGTGATAATCACACTGTATGATATAGTAATAGTGGTGGATGGTGATAATCACACTGTATGATATAGTGATAGTTATGTATGGTGATAATCACACTGTATGATATAGTAATAGTGATGGATGGTGATAATCACACTGTATGATATAGTGATAGTGATGGATGGAGATAATCACACTGTATGATATAGTAATAGTGACGGATGGTGATAATCACACTGTATGATATAGTAATAGTGATGGATGGTGATAATCACACTGTATGATATAGTGATAGTGATGGATGGAGATAATCACACTGTATGATATAGTAATAGTGAATGATGGAGATAATCACACTGTATGATATAGTAATAGTGATGGATGGAGATAATTACACTGTATGATATAGTAATAGTGATGGATGGTGATAATCACACTGTATGATATAGTAATAGTGATGGATTGTGAATCACACTGTATGATATAGTAATAGTGATGGATGGTGATAATCACACTGTATGATATAGTAATAGTGGTGGATGGTGATAATCACACTGTATGATATAGTAATAGTGATGGATGGTGATAATCACACTGTATGATATAGTGATAGTGATGGATGGAGATAATCACACTGTATGATATAGTGATAGTGATGGATGGTGATAATCACACTGTATGATATAGTAATAGTGATGGATGGTGATAATCACACTGTATGATATAGTAATAGTGATGGATGGAGATAATCACACTGTATGATATAGTAATAGTGATGGATGGTGATAATCACACTGTATGATATAGTAATAGTGATGGATGGAGATAATCACACTGTATGATATAGTAATAGTGATGGATGGTGATAATCACACTGTATGATATAGTAATAGTGGTGGATGGTGATAATCACACTGTATGATATAGTGATAGTGATGGATGGTGATAATCACACTGTATGATATAGTGATGGTGATGGATGGTGATAATCACACTGTATGATATAGTAATAGTGATGGATGGTGATAATCACACTGTATGATATAGTAATAGTGATGGATTGTGAATCACACTGTATGATATAGTAATAGTGATGGATGGTGATAAACACACTGTATGATATAGTAATAGTGGTGGATGGTGATAATCACACTGTATGATATAGTGATAGTGATGGATGGTGATAATCACACTGTATGATATAGTAATAGTGACGGATGGTGATAATCACACTGTATGATATAGTAATAGTGATGGATGGTGATAATCACAGTGTATGATATAGTAATAGTGATGGATGGTGATAATCACACTGTATGATATATTGATAGTGGTGGATGGTGATAATCACACTGTATGATATAGTAATAGTGGTGGATGGTGATAATCACACTGTATGATATAGTAATAGTGATGGATGGTGATAATCACACTGTATGATATAGTGATAGTGATGGATGGTGATAATCACACTGTATGATATAGTGATAGTGATGGATGGAGATAATCACACTGTATGATATAGTGATAGTGATGGATGGTGATAATCACACTGTATGATATAGTAATAGTGGTGGATGGTGATAATCACACTGTATGATATAATGATACTGATGGATGGAGATAATCACACTGTATGATATAGTGATAGTGATGGATGGTGATAATCACACTGTATGATATAGTAATAGTGACGGATGGAGATAATCACACTGTATGATATAGTAATAGTGACGGATGGTGATAATCACACTGTATGATATAGTGATAGTGATGGATGGTGATAATCACACTGTATGATATAGTAATAGTGGTGGATGGTGATAATCACACTGTATGATATAGTAATAGTGATGGATGGAGATAATCACACTGTATGATATAGTGATAGTGATGGATGGTGATAATCACACTGTATGATATAGTAATAGTGATGGATGGAGATAATCACACTGTATGATATAGTAATAGTGACGGATGGTGATAATCACACTGTATGATATAGTAATAGTGATGGATGGATATAATCACACTGTATGATATAGTAATAGTGATGGATGGAGATAATCACACTGTATGATATAGTAATAGTGATGGATGGTGATAATCACACTGTATGATATAGTAATAGTGATGGATGGTGATAATCACACTGTATGATATAGTAATAGTGATGGATTGTGAATCACACTGTATGATATAGTAATAGTGATGGATGGTGATAATCACACTGTATGATATAGTAATAGTGGTGGATGGTGATAATCACACTGTATGATATAGTAATAGTGATGGATGGTGATAATCACACTGTATGATATAGTGATAGTGATGGATGGAGATAATCACACTGTATGATATAGTGATAGTGATGGATGGTGATAATCACACTGTATGATATAGTGATAGTGATGGATGGTGATAATCACACTGTATGATATAGTAATAGTGGTGGATGGTGATAATCACACTGTATGATATAATGATACTGATGGATGGAGATAATCACACTGTATGATATAGTGATAGTGATGGATGGTGATAATCACACTGTATGATATAGTAATAGTGACGGATGGAGATAATCACACTGTATGATATAGTAATAGTGACGGATGGTGATAATCACACTGTATGATATAGTGATAGTGATGGATGGTGATAATCACACTGTATGATATAGTAATAGTGATGGATGGTGATAATCACACTGTATGATATAGTAATAGTGGTGGATGGTGATAATCACACTTTTATGATATAGTAATAGTGATGGATGGAGATAATCACACTGTATGATATAGTGATAGTGATGGATGGAGATAATCACACTGTATGATATAGTAATAGTGACGGATGGTGATAATCACACTGTATGATATAGTAATAGTGATGGATGGATATAATCACACTGTATGATATAGTAATAGTGATGGATGGTGATAATCACACTGTATGATATAGTAATAGTGATGGATGGTGATAATCACACTGTATGATATAGTAATAGTGATGGATTGTGAATCACACTGTATGATATAGTAATAGTGATGGATGGTGATAATCACACTGTATGATATAGTAATAGTGGTGGATGGTGATAATCACACTGTATGATATAGTAATAGTGATGGATGGTGATAATCACACTGTATGATATAGTGATAGTGATGGATGGAGATAATCACACTGTATGATATAGTGATAGTGATGGATGGTGATAATCACACTGTATGATATAGTGATAGTGATGGATGGTGATAATCACACTGTATGATATAGTAATAGTGGTGGATGGTGATAATCACACTGTATGATATAGTGATAGTGACGGATGGTGATAATCACACTGTATGATATAGTAATAGTGGTGGATGGTGATAATCACACTGTATGATATAGTAATAGTGATGGATGGTGATAATCACACTGTATGATATAGTAATAGTGATGGATTGTGAATCACACTGTATGATATAGTAATAGTGATGGATGGTGATAATCACACTGTATGATATAGTAATAGTGGTGGATGGTGATAATCACACTGTATGATATAGTAATAGTGGTGGATGGTGATAATCACACTGTATGATATAGTGATAGTGATGGATGGTGATAATCACACTGTATGATATAGTGATAGTGATGGATTGTGCATCACACTGTATGATATAGTAATAGTGATGGATTGTGCATCACACTGTATGATATAGTAATAGTGATGGATGGTGATAATCACACTGTATGATATAGTAATAGTGGTGGATGGTGATAATCACACTGTATGATATAGTAATAGTGATGGATGGAGATAATCACACTGTATGATATAGTAATAGTGGTGGATGGTGATAATCACACTGTATGATATAGTGATAGTGATGGATTGTGAATCACACTGTATGATATAGTAATAGTGATGGATGGTGATAATCACACTGTATGATATAGTAATAGTGATGGATGGTGATAATCACACTGTATGATATAGTGATAGTGATGGATGGAGATAATCACACTGTATGATGTAGTGATAGTGATGGATGGTGATAATCACACTGTATGATATAGTGATAGTGATGGATGGAGATAATCACACTGTATGATATAGTAATAGTGGTGGATGGTGATAATCACACTGTATGATATAATGATACTGATGGATGGAGATAATCACACTGTATGATATAGTAATAGTGACGGATGGTGATAATCACACTGTATGACATAGTAATAGTGATGGATGGTGATAATCACACTGTATGATATAGTAATAGTGGTGGATGGTGATAATCACACTGTATGATATAGTGATAGTTATGTATGGTGATAATTACACTGTATGATATAGTGATAGTGACGGATGGAGATAATCACACTGTATGATATAGTAATAGTGACGGATGGTGATAATCACACTGTATGATATAGTGATAGTGATGGATGGTGATAATCACACTGTATGATATAGTAATAGTGATGGATGGAGATAATCACACTGTATGATATAGTGATAGTGATGGATGGAGATAATCACACTGTATGATATAGTAATAGTGACGGATGGTGATAATCACACTGTATGATATAGTAATAGTGATGGATGGAGATAATCACACTGTATGATATAGTAATAGTGATGGATGGAGATAATCACACTGTATGATATAGTAAAAGTGATGGATGGTGATAATCACACTGTATGATATAGTAATAGTGATGGATTGTGAATCACACTGTATGATATAGTAATAGTGATGGATGGTGATAATCACACTGTATGATATATTGATAGTGGTGGATGGTGATAATCACACTGTATGATATAGTAATAGTGGTGGATGGTGATAATCACACTGTATGATATAGTAATAGTGATGGATGGTGATAATCACACTGTATGATATAGTGATAGTGATGGATGGTGATAATCACACTGTATGATATAGTGATAGTGATGGATGGAGATAATCACACTGTATGATATAGTGATAGTGATGGATGGTGATAATCACACTGTATGATATAGTAATAGTGGTGGATGGTGATAATCACACTGTATGATATAATGATACTGATGGATGGAGATAATCACACTGTATGATATAGTGATAGTGATGGATGGTGATAATCACACTGTATGATATAGTAATAGTGACGGATGGAGATAATCACACTGTATGATATAGTAATAGTGACGGATGGTGATAATCACACTGTATGATATAGTGATAGTGATGGATGGTGATAATCACACTGTATGATATAGTAATAGTGGTGGATGGTGATAATCACACTGTATGATATAGTAATAGTGATGGATGGAGATAATCACACTGTATGATATAGTGATAGTGATGGATGGAGATAATCACACTATATGATATAGTAATAGTGACGGATGGTGATAATCACACTGTATGATATAGTAATAGTGATGGATGGATATAATCACACTGTATGATATAGTAATAGTGATGGATGGAGATAATCACACTGTATGATATAGTAATAGTGATGGATGGTGATAATCACACTGTATGATATAGTGATAGTGATGGATTGTGAATCACACTGTATGATATAGTAATAGTGATGGATGGTGATAATCACACTGTATGATATAGTAATAGTGGTGGATGGTGATAATCACACTGTATGATATAGTAATAGTGATGGATGGTGATAATCACACTGTATGATATAGTAATAGTGATGGATGGTGATAATCACACTGTATGATATAGTAATAGTGATGGATTGTGAATCACACTGTATGATATAGTAATAGTGATGGATGGTGATAATCACACTGTATGATATAGTAATAGTGGTGGATGGTGATAATCACACTGTATGATATAGTAATAGTGATGGATGGTGATAATCACACTGTATGATATAGTAATAGTGATGGATTGTGAATCACACTGTATTATATAGTAATAGTGATGGATGGTGATAATCACACTGTATGATATAGTAATAGTGGTGGATGGTGATAATCACACTGTATGATATAGTAATAGTGGTGGATGGTGATAATCACACTGTATGATATAGTGATAGTGATGGATGGTGATAATCACACTGTATGATATAGTAATAGTGATGGATGGTGATAATCACACTGTATGATATAGTAATAGTGATGGATTGTGAATCACACTGTATGATATAGTAATAGTGATGGATGGTGATAATCACACTGTATGATATAGTAATAGTGGTGGATGGTGATAATCACACTGTATGATATAGTAATAGTGATGGATGGTGATAATCACACTGTATGATATAGTGATAGTGATGGATGGAGATAATCACACTGTATGATATAGTGATAGTGATGGATGGAGATAATCACACTGTATGATATAGTAATAGTGGTGGATGGTGATAATCACACTGTATGATATAGTGATAGTGATGGATTGTGAATCACACTGTATGATATAGTAATAGTGATGGATGGTGATAATCACACTGTATGATATAGTAATAGTGATGGATGGTGATAATCACACTGTATGATATAGTAATAGTGATGGATGGTGATAATCACACTGTATGATATAGTGATAGTGATGGATTGTGAATCACACTGTATGATATAGTAATAGTGATGGATGGTGATAATCACACTGTATGATATAGTAATAGTGATGGATGGTGATAATCACACTGTATGATATAGTGATAGTGATGGATGGAGATAATCACACTGTATGATGTAGTGATAGTGATGGATGGAGATAATCACACTGTATGATATAGTGATAGTGATGGATGGAGATAATCACACTGTATGATATAGTAATAGTGATGGATGGTGATAATCACACTGTATGATATAGTGATAGTGATGGATGGAGATAATCACACTGTATGATATAGTGATAGTGATGGATGGAGATAATCACACTGTATGATGTAGTGATAGTGATGGATGGTGATAATCACACTGTATGATATAGTGATAGTGATGGATGGAGATAATCACACTGTATGATATAGTAATAGTGGTGGATGGTGATAATCACACTGTATGATATAATGATACTGATGGATGGAGATAATCACACTGTATGATATAGTAATAGTGACGGATGGTGATAATCACACTGTATGATATAGTAATAGTGATGGATGGTGATAATCACACTGTATGATATAGTAATAGTGATGGATGGTGATAATCACACTGTATGATATAGTGATAGTGATGGATGGAGATAATCACACTGTATGATGTAGTGATAGTGATGGATGGTGATAATCACACTGTATGATATAGTGATAGTGATGGATGGAGATAATCACACTGTATGATATAGTAATAGTGGTGGATGGTGATAATCACACTGTATGATATAATGATACTGATGGATGGAGATAATCACACTGTATGATATAGTAATAGTGACGGATGGTGATAATCACACTGTATGACATAGTAATAGTGGTGGATGGTGATAATCACACTGTATGATATAGTGATAGTTATGTATGGTGATAATTACACTGTATGATATAGTGATAGTGACGGATGGAGATAATCACACTGTATGATATAGTAATAGTGACGGATGGTGATAATCACACTGTATGATATAGTGATAGTGATGGATGGTGATAATCACACTGTATGATATAGTAATAGTGATGGATGGAGATAATCACACTGTATGATATAGTGATAGTGATGGATGGAGATAATCACACTGTATGATATAGTAATAGTGACGGATGGTGATAATCACACTGTATGATATAGTAATAGTGATGGATGGAGATAAGCACACTGTATGATATAGTAATAGTGATGGATGGAGATAATCACACTGTATGATATAGTAATAGTGATGGATGGTGATAATCACACTGTATGATATAGTAAAAGTGATGGATGGTGATAATCACACTGTATGATATAGTAATAGTGATGGATTGTGAATCACACTGTATGATATAGTAATAGTGATGGATGGTGATAATCACACTGTATGATATAGTAATAGTGGTGGATGGTGATAATCACACTGTATGATATAGTAATAGTGATGGATGGTGATAATCACACTATATGATATAGTGATAGTGATGGATGGAGATAATCACACTGTATGATATAGTGATAGTGATGGATGGTGATAATCACACTGTATGATATAGTGATAGTGATGGATGGTGATAATCACACTGTATGATATAGTAATAGTGATGGATGGTGATAATCACACTGTATGATATAGTGATAGTGATGGATGGTGATAATCACACTGTATGATATAGTAATAGTGATGGATGGTGATAATCACACTGTATTATATAGTAATAGTGATGGATTGTGAATCACACTGTATGATATAGTAATAGTGATGGATGGTGATAATCACACTGTATGATATAGTAATAGTGGTGGATGGTGATAATCACACTGTATGATATAGTAATAGTGATGGATGGTGATAATCACACTGTATGATATAGTGATAGTGATGGATGGTGATAATCACACTGTATGATATAGTGATAGTGATGGATGGTGATAATCACACTGTATGATATAGTGATAGTGATGGATGGTGATAATCACACTGTATGATATAGTGATAGTGATGGATGGTGATAATCACACTGTATGATATAGTAATAGTGATGGATGGTGATAATCACACTGTATGATATAGTAATAGTGATGGATTGTGAATCACACTGTATGATATAGTAATAGTGATGGATGGTGATAATCACACTGTATGATATAGTAATAGTGGTGGATGGTGATAATCACACTGTATGATATAGTAATAGTGGTGGATGGTGATAATCACACTGTATGATATAGTGATAGTGATGGATGGAGATAATCACACTGTATGATATAGTGATAGTGACGGATGGAGATAATCACACTGTATGATATAGTAATAGTGACGGATGGTGATAATCACACTGTATGATATAGTAATAGTGATGGATGGTGATAATCACACTGTATGATATACTAATAGTGATGGATGGAGATAATCACACTGTATGATATAGTAATAGTGATGGATGGAGATAATCACACTGTATGATATAGTAATAGTGATGGATGGGGATAATCACACTGTATGATATAGTAATAGTGGTGGATGGTGATAATCACACTGTATGATATAGTAATAGTGGTGGATGGTGATAATCACACTGTATGATATAGTAATAGTGACGGATGGTGATAATCACACTGTATGATATAGTAATAGTGATGGATGGTGATAATCACACTGTATGATATAGTAATAGTGATGGATGGTGATAATCACACTGTATGATATAGTAATAGTGATGGATGGGGATAATCACACTGTATGATATAGTGATAGTGATGGATTGTGAATAACACTGTATGATATAGTAATAGTGATGGATGGTGATAATCACACTGTATGATATAGTAATAGTGACGGATGGTGATAATCACACTGTATGATATAGTAATAGTGACGGATGGTGATAATCACACTGTATGATATAGTGATAGTGATGGATGGTGATAATCACAGTGTATGATATAGTAATAGTGGTGGATGGTGATAATCACACTGTATGATATAGTGATAGTGATGGATGGTGATAATCACACTGTATGATATAGTAATAGTGATGGATGGTGATAATCACACTGTATGATATAGTGATAGTGATGGATGGTGATAATCACACTGTATGATATAGTGATAGTGATGGATGGTGATAATCACACTGTATGATATAGTAATAGTGATGGATTGTGAATCGCACTGTATGATATAGTAATAGTGATGGATTGTGAATCACACTGTATGATATAGTAATAGTGATGGATGGTGATAATCACACTGTATGATATAGTAATAGTGATGGATGGTGATAATCACACTGTATGATATAGTAATAGTGATGGATGGTGATAATCACACTGTATGATATAGTGATAGTGATGGATGGTGATAATCACACTGTATGATATAGTAATAGTGATGGATGGTGATAATCACACTGTATGATATAGTGATAGTGATGGATGGTGATAATCACAGTGTATGATATAGTGATAGTGATGGATGGTGATAATCACACTGTATGATATAGTGATAGTGATGGATGGTGATAATCACACTGTATGATATAGTAATAGTGATGGATTGTGAATCACACTGTATGATATAGTAATAGTGATGGATTGTGAATCACACTGTATGATATAGTAATAGTGATGGATGGTGATAATCACACTGTATGATATAGTAATAGTGATGGATGGTGATAATCACACTGTATGATATAGTAATAGTGGTGGATGTTGATAATCACACTGTATGATATAGTAATAGTGGTGGATGGTGATAATCACACTGTATGATATAGTAATAGTGATGGATGGTGATAATCACACTGTATGATATAGTAATAGTGATGGATGGTGATAATCACACTGTATGATATAGTAATAGTGATGGATGGTGATAATCACACTGTATGATATAGTGATAGTGATGGATGGTGATAATCACACTGTATGATATAGTAATAGTGATGGATGGTGATAATCACACTGTATGATATAGTGATAGTGATGGATGGTGATAATCACACTGTATGATATAGTAATAGTGGTGGATGGTGATAATCACACTGTATGATATAGTAATAGTGATGGATTGTGAATCACACTGTATGATATAGTAATAGTGATGGATTGTGAATCACACTGTATGTGTCACGCTGTCTCTGTATACTGGAGGTAGGGGGCCTAAGCTGACCCTAAGCTGGGGCCCTGACTAATCCCTCAACCTGGAGGTACTGTTAAAGGTACAGAGGTCCAGGCCGCCAGCGTAACCCCTACCTCCTGAGGATCCCTGCACTTAAGTAATCTAGTCCTGAGAAGGACCCCAATCACAACAAAAGGGGACAAGTAATAATATGCCCACACACAGTACTTAGACGAACGAGACAGTACAAGTGAAAAACCAAAACCACCTTGCATACAAAAACTACACAACTACAACAGAGGGAACACCAACGGGAAAGGAGATAAATGATAAAGCGATGAAGGGAAAAAACACTCCAAATGCACTTAGCTCTGAAACTCCAAATACCATGATCCGCTCTGTTAGTCTGCATGAAATGCTTTCACCGACACTTCCCTAACAGACCAGCAGGCATTTGAAGGAGTCTCACTACAGCAGCATTGATTGCAGCTGGGCGAGGCTGGACCTCGTCTAGCACAGAAAGAGAGAGAATTAACTCCCTCACTGCCGAAAAACACAAAGCACCAAAAAGTCAGCTGCGAGAAGTCAGGCTGTGTAATCGTGACGATCTTCGTGGCGACACACCCGTGACAGTACCCCCCCTTCTACGAGGGGCCTCCGGACCCTCAGGGCCAGGTTTATCCGGGTGAGTCGTGTGGAAGGCCTGAACTAATCGGTCTGCGTTAATATCCGACGCAGGAACCCACATCCTCTCCTCAGGACCATACCCTTTCCAATGAACCAGGTACTGAAGGGACCGGCGATTAAAGCGTGAATCGATGACCCTCGATACCTGGAACTCCAAGTTACCCTTGACCACCACTGGAGGGGGAGGTAAAGGTTACGGTACCACCGGCGCCACATACCTCTTAAGCAACGATCTGTGGAACACGTTGTGAATTTTAAACGTAGGGGGGAGGTCAAGACGGAATGCCACCGGATTAATAATAGAACTGATTCTGTACGGCCCGATGAACCTGGGACCCAGTTTCCAGGAGGGAACCTTAAGTTTTATATTCCTGGTAGACAACCATACCCGATCGTTCACACTTAGGTCCGGACCAGACACTCTCCTCCTATCAGCCATACGTTTGTATCGGTTCCCCATAGTATTCAGATTCTTCAGCACCCCTCTCCATACTGAAGCGAGTGATGAGGAAAATCGTTCCTCCTCAGGAACCCCCGAAGAGCCCCCCCTACTGTAAGTACAAAACTGGGGGTGAAAACCATATGCCCCAAAAAACGGGGACTTACCAGTGGACTCGCTCCGCCTATTATTAAGAGCAAACTCTGCCAGAGGTAAGAAAGAAGCCCAGTCCTCCTGGTTCTCTGACACAAAACACCGGAGATATGTCTCCAAGCTCTGGTTCATACGTTCCGTCTGACCATTGGTCTGAGGATGAAAAGCCGATGAGAACGACAAATGCATACCCCGCCGTGCACAAAACGCCTTCCAGAACTTGGACACAAACTGAGACCCCTGATCAGACACCACCTCGGAGGGTACCCCGTGAAGCCTCACAATCTCCCCAATGAACACCTGCGCAAGAGTTTTAGCATTAGGGAGAGCCGGAAGAGCGATAAAATGTGCCATCTTGCTGAACCTGTCCACTACAACGAGTATGACCGTTTTACCCGAAGACGGAGGGAGGTCCGTAATAAAGTCCATAGACAGATGAGTCCAAGGACGCTCCGGGATCTTCAAAGGTAAGAGGGCCCCAGACGGACGGGTATGTGAGGTCTTAGAGCGCGCACAAACCCCACAGGACGCGACAAAAGTTACCACCTCCTTATGTAAGTTAGGCCACCAAAACCGACGCGAGAGGAGATCCACAGTTGCTCTACTCCCCGGGTGTCCTGCAAAAACTGAGTTATGGTGTGCCTCGATCACCTTTTGTCGCAACTGATCTGGAACAAACAGTCTCCCCGGAGGTCCAACAGGGGCGTCCCCCTGAGCCTCCAATACCTCCTCCTCCAGCTCAGAGCATACTGTCGAAACCACCACCCCCTCCTGAAGGATAGGAATCGGGTCGTCCGTATTCCCGGCCCCAGGGAAACTACGAGATAAGGCATCCGCCTTTACATTTTTTGACCCAGGACGATATGTAACGACAAAATTAAACCTGGTAAAAAACAATGACCACCTAGCTTGTCTGGGATTCAGACGTTTCGCGGACTCCAGATATAGCAGGTTCTTGTGATCGGTGATGACGGTGACCGGATGGACTGCCCCCTCCAAAAAATGGCGCCACTCCTCAAAAGCTAACTTAATGGCCAAGAGTTCCCTATTGCCGACATCGTAATTCCTCTCAGCGGACGACAATTTTTTAGAGAAAAAGGCGCACGGATGCCACTTACCAGGGGACGAACCTTGTGACAATACTGCTCCCACCCCTACCTCGGAAGCGTCTACCTCTACAATGAATGGCTGTGACGCATCCGGTTGAATGAGTATGGGTGCCGAGGCAAAACATTTTTTCAAGGAGGAGAATGCTTGACAAGCCTTGTCAGACCACCTAGAAAAATCCGTCCCCTTTTTAGTCATGTCTGTGAGAGGCTTAACCATGGACGAGAAATTACGAATGAACTTCCGGTAATAATTAGCAAACCCCAGGAAACGTTGTAGTGCCTTAAGATTCTCTGGCCGATCCCACTCAAGAACTGCCCGCACTTTCCCAGGGTCCATACGAAAACCGGACGCTGAAACCAGGAAGCCTAAAAACTGGAGTTTCTGTACGGCGAACACACACTTTTCCCATTTAGCATACAGTTTATTATCCCGCAAGATCTGTAACACCTGCCTAACGTGCTCCTGATGAGACACCAGATCCGGCGAGTAAATTAAGATATCATCCAGATATATGACAACAAACTGTCCCACCAGGCGGCGAAAAATGTCATTAACAAAGTGTTGGAACACCGCCGGGGCATTAGTCAGACCGAATGGCATGACAAGGTTCTCATAATGCCCCTCCGGAGTGTTAAACGCCGTCTTCCACTCATCCCCCTCCTTCATCCTAATCAGATTGTACGCCCCCCTGAGATCCAACTTAGAGAACCATTTGGCGCCCACGATCTGATTAAAGAGATCGGGAATAAGTGGGAGCGGATACGGATCTCGGACCGTAATCCGATTAAGTTCACGGAAATCCAGGCAAGGGCGTAGGCCTCCATCTTTCTTCTTAACAAAGAAGAACCCTGCAGCCACCGGTGAAGATGAAGGTCTAATATGCCCCTTAGCCAGACTTTCTGAAATATAATCCTTCATGGCCTGCCTCTCAGGACCAGAAAGGTTATACAACCTAGCTTTAGGTAACTTGGCCTCAGGGAGCAGTTTTACAGAACAGTCATACTCGCGATGAGGAGGTAGTTCCTGACACCCTTTCTCCGAGAATACATCCTCAAAGTCCGCCAGAAATGGAGGTAAGACCCAAGGAGTAACCGCACCGATGACCGTGTTCATGCAGTTTTTATTACAGAATTTACTCCATTGGCTTATCTCTCTGGTTTGCCAATTAATAACTGGGTTATGCTTAGTTAACCAAGGAAGGCCCAACACTATAGGAGTGGGAAGACCCTCCAACACGTAGCAAGACAACAGTTCTTTATGTATCGCCCCCACTTGAAGTTTTACGTCATGCACAGCTTGCAAAAAACTTCCCTGACCGAGAGGCCTGGCATCGATCGAGAATATGGGGATGGGTTTAGCCAACTCACTCAATCGCATACCTTGAACCCGGGCAAACCGAGCATCAACCAGATTAGCCCCGGCCCCACTATCCAGAAGAACAGATATCCTCTCAGTTCTCGTACCCACCACCACCTCCGCCGGTACGAGAAACTGAGACGAACCTAGGGACGAAATACCTACTCCCAGATTGCCGTCCACCACACAACCTGGGATCAACAGTTTTCCGACGACTCTTCACTCTGCAAGGGACGGGATGGACACCCCCCAATAAAATGTCCCTTTCTCCCGCAGAAGAAACACCTTCCTGTCTTATGGCGCACCACCGGTCCCCTCCCCCGAAATGATGTCCCTCCTAATTGCATAGGCTCCTCTGGACTGACCAGGGGAACCACCATATGAGGGGACCTTGTAGGAGGTGGAGTCATCACAGGGGGTAGAGTTATCCCGCACCTCTCCCGAAGCCGTCTGTCAACGCGAATAGCAAGGGCCATAGCGGCTTCCAGTGACGCGGGAGAGTCATACTGTGCCAACACATCCTGTAATTTGTCGGATAAACCTTGACAAAACTGGCTCCTAAGAGCCGGGTCATTCCACTGGGTGTCCGTGGCCCACCTACGGAACTCCGAACAGAATTCCTCCGCCGGACGATCTCCCTGCTGGATCCTACGTAACTTGGACTCAGCAAGGGAGATCCGATCTGGGTCATCATATACGAGTCCCAGAGCAGCGAAAAACCTATCCACTGACTGGAGAGCCGGGGAGCCCGGGGGAAGAGAGAACGCCCAAGATTGTGGGTCCCCTTGTAGGAGCGAGATGACAATTCCCACCCTTTGTTCTTCACTCCCCGATGACCGAGGCCGCAGCCGAAAGTACAACTTGCATGCCTCCCGGAAAACAAAAAACTTGTCCCGCCCCCCAGTGAACCTGTCAGGGAGAGCTACTTTAGGTTCTGGTCCGGCTTGCTCCTGAGGATACAAAACCTTGGACCTAACGTCCGCCAGCTCCATGGACAAACTCTGCAACTGCCGAGCTAGACCGGCTACTGGATCCATGGTAGCTGGAGAAAAACTAAGTGGTCGGTGAAAATGTCATGCTGTCTCTGTATACTGGAGGTAGGGGGCCTAAGATGACTCTAAGCTGGGGCCCTGACTAATCCCTCAACCTGGAGGTACTGTTAAAGGTACAGAGGTCCAGGCCGCCAGCGTAACCCCTACCTCCTGAGGATCCCTGCACCTAAGTAATCTAGTCCTGAGAAGGACCCCAATCACAACAAAAGGGGACAAGTAATAATATGCCCACACACAGTACTTAGACGAACGAGACAGTACAAGTGAAAAACCAAAACCACCTTGCATACAAAAACTACACAACTACAACAGAGGGAACACCAACGGGAAAGGAGATAAATGATAAAGCGATGAAGGGAAAAAACACTCCAAATGCACTTAGCTCTGAAACTCCAAATACCACGATCCGCTCTGTTAGTCTGCATGAAATGCTTTCACCGACACTTCCCTAACAGACCAGCAGGCATTTGAAGGAGTCTCACTACAGCAGCATTGATTGCAGCTGGGCGAGGCTGGACCTCGTCTAGCACAGAAAGAGAGAGAATTAACTCCCTCACTGCCGAAAAACACAAAGCACCAAAAAGTCAGCTGCGAGAAGTCAGTCTGTGTAATCGTGACGATCTTCGTGGCGACACACCCGTGACAGTATGATATAGTAATAGTGATGGATGGTGATAATCACACTGTATGATATAGTAATAGTGATGGATGGTGATAATCACACTGTATGATATAGTAATAGTGATGGATGGTGATAATCACACTGTATGATATAGTGATAGTGATGGATGGTGATAATCACACTGTATGATATAGTAATAGTGATGGATGGTGATAATCACACTGTATGATATAGTGATAGTGATGGATGGTGATAATCACACTGTATGATATAGTGATAGTGATGGATGGTGATAATCACAGTGTATGATATAGTGATAGTGATGGATGGTGATAATCACACTGTATGATATAGTGATAGTGATGGATGGTGATAATCACACTGTATGATATAGTGATAGTGATGGATGGTGATAATCACGCTGTATGATATAGTGATAGTGATGGATGGTGATAATCACACTGTATGATATAGTAATAGTGATGGATGGTGATAATCACACTGTATGATATAGTGATAGTGATGGATGGTGATAATCACACTGTATGATATAGTAATAGTGATGGATGGTGATAATCACACTGTATGATATAGTAATAGTGATGGATGGAGATAATCACACTGTATGATATAGTAATAGTGATGGATGGAGATAATCACACTGTATGATATAGTGATAGTGATGGATGGAGATAATCACACTGTATGATATAGTAATAGTGATGGAGGGTGATAATCACACTGTATGATATAGTAATAGTGATGGAGGGTGATAATCACACTGTATGATATAGTAATAGTGACGGATGGTGATAATCACACTGTATGATATAGTAATAGTGATGGATGGTGATAATCACACTGTATGATATAGTAATAGTGATGGATGGAGATAATCACACTGTATGATATAGTAATAGTGATGGTTGGTGATAATCACACTGTATGATATAGTGATAGTGATGGATGGAGATAATCACACTGTATGATATAGTGATAGTGATGGATGGTGATAATCACACTGTATGATATAGTCATAGTGATGGATGGAGATAATCACACTGTATGACATAGTAATAGTGATGGATGGTGATAATCACACTGTATGATATAGTGATAGTGATGGATGGAGATAATCACACTGTATGATATAGTGATAGTGATGGATGGTGATAATCACACTGTATGATATAGTAATAGTGGTGGATGGTGATAATCACACTGTATGATATAGTGATAGTGATGGATGGTGATAATCACACTGTATGATATAGTGATAGTGATGGATGGTGATAATCACACTGTATGATATAGTAATAGTGATAGATTGTGAATCACACTGTATGATATAGTAATAGTGATGGATGGTGATAATCACACTGTATGATATAGTAATAGTGATGGATGGTGATAATCACACTGTATAATATAGTGATAGTGATGGATGGTGATAATCACACTGTATGATATAGTAATAGTGATGGATGGTGATAATCACACTGTATGATATAGTGATAGTGATGGATGGTGATAATCACAGTGTATGATATAGTGATAGTGATGGATGGTGATAATCACACTGTATGATATAGTAATAGTGGTGGATGGTGATAATCACACTGTATGATATAGTAATAGTGATGGATTGTGAATCACACTGTATGATATAGTAATAGTGATGGATTGTGAATCACACTGTATGATATAGTAATAGTGATGGATGGTGATAATCACACTGTATGATATAGTAATAGTGATGGATGGTGATAATCACACTGTATGATATAGTGATAGTGATGGATGGTGATAATCACACTGTATGATATAGTAATAGTGATGGATGGTGATAATCACACTGTATGATATAGTAATAGTGATGGATGGTGATAATCACACTGTATGATATAGTAATAGTGATGGATTGTGAATCACACTGTATGATATAGTGATAGTGATGGATGGTGATAATCACACTGTATGATATAGTAATAGTGATGGATGGTGATAATCACACTGTATGATATAGTAATAGTGATGGATGGAGATAATCACACTGTATGATATAGTAATAGTGATGGATGGAGATAATCACACTGTATGATATAGTGATAGTGATGGATGGAGATAATCACACTGTATGATATAGTAATAGTGATGGATGGTGATAATCACACTGTATGATATAGTAATAGTGATGGATGGTGATAATCACACTGTATGATATAGTAATAGTGATGGATGGAGATAATCACACTGTATGATATAGTAATAGTGATGGATGGAGATAATCACACTGTATGATATAGTGATAGTGATGGATGGAGATAATCACACTGTATGATATAGTAATAGTGATGGATGGTGATAATCACACTGTATGATATAGTAATAGTGATGGAGGGTGATAATCACACTGTATGATATAGTAATAGTGACGGATGGTGATAATCACACTGTATGATATAGTAATAGTGATGGATGGTGATAATCACACTGTATGATATAGTAATAGTGATGGATGGAGATAATCACACTGTATGATATAGTGATAGTGATGGATGGTGATAATCACACTGTATGATATAGTGATAGTGATGGATGGTGATAATCACACTGTATGATGTAGTAATAGTGATGGATGGAGATAATCACACTGTATAATATAGTGATAGTGATGGATGGAGATAATCACACTGTATGATATAGTAATAGTGATGGATGGTGATAATCACACTGTATGATATAGTAATAGTGGTGGATGGTGATAATCACACTGTATGATATAGTGATAGTGATGGATTGTGAATCACACTGTATGATATAGTGATAGTGATGGATGGTGATAATCACACTGTATGATATAGTAATAGTGATGGATGGTGATAATCACACTGTATGATATAGTAATAGTGATGGATGTTGATAATCACACTGTATGATATAGTAATAGTGATGGATGGTGATAATCACACTGTATGATATAGTAATAGTGATGGACGGTGATAATCACACTGTATGATATAGTAATAGTGATGGATGGTGATAATCGCACTGTATGGTATAGTAATAGTGATGGATGGTGATAATCACACTGTATGGTATAGTAATAGTGATGGATAGTGATAATCACACAATATGATATAGTAATAGTGATGGATGGTGATAATCACACTATGATATAGTGATAGTGATGGATGGTGATAATCACGCAGAATGATATAGTAATAGTGGTGGATGGTGATAATCACACTGTATGATATAGTGATAGTGATGGATGGTGATAATCACACTGTATGATATAGTAATAGTGATGGATGTTGATAATCACACTGTATGATATAGTAATAGTGGTGGATGGTGATAATCACACTGTATAATATAGTAATAGTGATGGATGGTGATAATCACACTGTATGATATAGTAATAGTGACGGATGGAGATAATCACACTGTATGATATAGTGATAGTGATGGATGGTGATAATCACTCTGTATGATACAGTAATAGTGATGAATGGTGATAATCACACTGTATGATATAGTAATAGTGATGGATGGAGATAATCACACTGTATGATATAGTGATAGTGATGGATGGTGATAATCACACTGTATGATACAGTAATAGTGATGGATGGTGATAATCACACTGTATGATATAGTAATAGTGATGGATGGTGATAATCACACTGTATGATATAGTGATAGTGATGGATGGTGATAATCACACTGTATGATATAGTGATAGTGATGGATGGTGATAATCACACTGTATGATATAGTAATAGTGATGGATGGGGATAATCACACTGTATGATATAGTGATAGTGATGGATGGTGATAATCACACTGTATGATATAGTAATAGTGGTGGATGGTGATAATCACACTGTATGATATAGTAATAGTGATGGATGGTGATAATCACACTGTATGATATAGTGATAGTGACGGATGGGGATAATCACACTGTATGATATAGTAATAGTGATGTATGGTGATAATCACACTGTATGATATAGTAATAGTGATGGATGGTGATAATCACACTGTATGATATAGTAATAGTGACGGATGGTGATAATCACACTGTATGATATAGTGATAGTGATGGATGGTGATAATCACACTGTATGATATAGTAATAGTGATGGATGGTGATAATCACACTGTATGATATAGTAATAGTGATGGATGGTGATAATCACACTGTATGATATAGTAATAGTGATGGATGGTGATAATCACACTGTATGATACAGTAATAGTGATGGATGGTGATAATCACACTGTATGATATAGTAATACTGATGGATGGTGATAATCACACTGTATGATATAGTAATAGTGATGGATGGTGATAATCACACTGTATGATACAGTAATAGTGATGGATGGTGATAATCACACTGTATGATATAGTAATACTGATGGATGGTGATAATCACACTGTATGATACAGTAATAGTGATGGATGGTGATAATCACACTGTATGATATAGTAATACTGATGGATGGTGATAATCACACTGTATGATATAGTAATAGTGATGGATGGTGATAATCACACTGTATGATATAGTAATAGTGGTGGATGGAGATAATCACACTGTATGATATAGTAATAGTGATGGATGGTGATAATCACACTGTATGATATAGTAATAGTGATGGATGGTGATAATCACACTGTATGATACAGTAATAGTGATGGATGGTGATAATCACACTGTATGATATAGTAATACTGATGGATGGTGATAATCACACTGTATGATATAGTAATAGTGATGGATGGTGATAATCACACTGTATGATACAGTAATAGTGATGGATGGTGATAATCACACTGTATGATATAGTAATAGTGATGGATGGAGATAATGACACTGTATGATATAGTAATAGTGATGGATGGTGATAATCACACTGTATGATATAGTAATAGTGATGGATTGTGAATCACACTGTATGATATAGTAATAGTGGTGGATGGTGATAATCACACTGTATGATATAGTGATAGTGATGGATGGTGATAATCACACTGTATGATATAGTGATAGTGATGGATGGTGATAATCACACTGTATGATATAGTAATAGTGATGGATTGTGAATCACACTGTATGATATAGTAATAGTGATGGATGGTGATAATCACACTGTATGATATAGTAATAGTGATGGATGGTGATAATCACACTGTATGATATAGTGATAGTGATGGATGGTGATAATCACACTGTATGATATAGTAATAGTGATGGATGGTGATAATTACACTGTATGATATAGTGATAGTGATGGATGGTGATAATCACAGTGTATGATATAGTGATAGTGATGGATGGTGATAATCACACTGTATGATATAGTAATAGTGGTGGATGGTGATAATCACACTGTATGATATAGTAATAGTGATGGATTGTGAATCACACTGTATGATATAGTAGTAGTGATGGATTGTGAATCACACTGTATGATATAGTAATAGTGATGGATGGTGATAATCACACTGTATGATATAGTAATAGTGATGGATGGTGATAATCACACTGTATGATATAGTAATAGTGATGGATGGTGATAATCACACTGTATGATATAGTGATAGTGATGGATGGTGATAATCACACTGTATGATATAGTAATAGTGATGGATGGTGATAATCACACTGTATGATATAGTGATAGTGATGGATGGTGATAATCACACTGTATGATATAGTGATAGTGATGGATGGTGATAATCACACTGTATGATATAGTAATAGTGATGGATGGTGATAATCACACTGTATGATATAGTGATAGTGATGGATGGTGATAATCACACTGTATGATATAGTGATAGTGATGGATGGTGATGATCACACTGTATGATATAGTAATAGTGATGGATGGTGATAATCACACTGTATGATATAGTAATAGTGATGGATTGTGAATCACACTGTATGATATAGTGATAGTGATGGATGGTGATAATCACACTGTATGATATAGTAATAGTGATGGATGGAGATAATCACACTGTATGATATAGTAATAGTGATGGATGGTGATAATCACACTGTATGATATAGTAATAGTGATGGATTGTGAATCACACTGTATGATATAGTGATAGTGATGGATGGTGATAATCACACTGTATGATATAGTAATAGTGACGGATGGTGATAATCACACTGTATGATATAGTAATAGTGATGGATGGAGATAATCACACTGTATGATATAGTAATAGTGATGGATGGTGATAATCACACTGTATGATATAGTAATAGTGATGGATTGTGAATCACACTGTATGATATAGTGATAGTGATGGATGGAGATAATCACACTGTATGATATAGTAATAGTGATGGATGGTGATAATCACACTGTATGATATAGTAATAGTGATGGATGGAGATAATCACACTGTATGATATAGTAATAGTGATGGATGGTGATAATCACACTGTATGATATAGTAATAGTGATGGAGGGTGATAATCACACTGTATGATATAGTAATAGTGACGGATGGTGATAATCACACTGTATGATATAGTAATAGTGATGGATGGTGATAATCACACTGTATGATATAGTAATAGTGATGGATGGAGATAATCATACTGTATGATATAGTAATAGTGATGGATGGTGATAATCACACTGTATGATATAGTAATAGTGATGGATGGAGATAATCACACTGTATGATATAGCAATAGTGATGGATGGTGATAATCACACTGTATGATATAGTAACAGTGATGGATGGAGATAATCACACTGTATGATATAGTAATAGTGATGGAGGGTGATAATCACACTGTATGATATAGTAATAGTGATGGATGGAGATAATCACACTGTATGATATAGTAATAGTGATGGATGGTGATAATCACACTGTATGATATAGTGATAGTGATGGATGGAGATAATCACACTGTATGATATAGTGATAGTGATGGATGGTGATAATCACACTGTATGATATAGTCATAGTGATGGATGGAGATAATCACACTGTATGACATAGTAATAGTGATGGATGGTGATAATCACACTGTATGATATAGTGATAGTGATATATGGAGTTAATCACACTGTATGATATAGTGATAGTGATGGATGGTGATAATCACACTGTATGATATAGTAATAGTGGTGGATGGTGATAATCACACTGTATGATATAGTGATAGTGATGGATGGTGATAATCACACTGTATGATATAGTAATAGTGGTGGATGGTGATAATCACACTGTATGATATAGTGATAGTGATGGATGGTGATAATCACACTGTATGATATAGTAATAGTGATGGATGGTGATAATCACACTGTATGATATAGTGATAGTGATGGATGGTGATAATCACACTGTATGATATAGTAATAGTGATGGATGGAGATAATCACACTGTATGATATAGTGATAGTGATGGATGGAGATAATCACACTGTATGATATAGTGATAGTGATGGATGGTGATAATCACACTGTATGATATAGTAATAGTGGTGGATGGTGATAATCACACTGTATGATATAGTGATAGTGATGGATTGTGAATCACACTGTATGATATAGTAATAGTGATGGATGGTGATAATCACACTGTATGATATAGTGATAGTGATGGATGGTGATAATCACACTGTATGATATAGTAATAGTGATGGATGGTGATAATCACACTGTATGATATAGTAATAGTGATGGATGGTGATAATCACACTGTATGATATAGTAATAGTGATGGATGGTGATAATCACACTGTATGGTATAGTAATAGTGATGGATGGTGATAATCACACTGTATGATATAGTAATAGTGGTGGATGGAGATAATCACACTGTATGATATAGTAATAGTGGTGGATGGTGATAATCACACGGTATGATATAGTAATAGTGGTGGATGGAGATAATCACACTGTATGATATAGTAATAGTGATGGATGGTGATAATCACACTGTATGGCATAGTAATAGTGATGGATGGTGATAATCACACTGTATGGTATAGTAATAGTGATGGATAGTGATAATCACACTATATGATATAGTAATAGTGATGTATGGTGATAATCACACTGTATGATATAGTGATAGTGATGGATGGTGATAATCACGCTGAATGATATAGTAATAGTGGTGGATGGTGATAATCACACTGTATGATATAGTAATAGTGATGAATGGTGATAATCACACTGTATGATATAGTAATAGTGGTGGATGGTGATAATCACACTGTATGATATAGTGATAGTGATGGATGGTGATAA
This sequence comes from Phyllobates terribilis, assembly GCF_046119375.1. Classification (NCBI taxonomy): domain Eukaryota; kingdom Metazoa; phylum Chordata; class Amphibia; order Anura; family Dendrobatidae; genus Phyllobates; species Phyllobates terribilis. The sequence continues at coordinate 31,058,840 of NW_027362774.1, read as the reverse complement.
TCACACTGTATGATATAGTAATAGTGATGGATGTTGATAATCACACTGTATGATATAGTGATAGTGATGGATGGTGATAATCACACTGTATGATATAGTAATAGTGACGGATGGAGATAATCACACTGTATGATATAGTGATAGTGATGGATGGTGATAATCACTCTGTATGATACAGTAATAGTGATGGATGGTGATAATCACACTGTATGATATAGTAATAGTGATGGATGGAGATAATCACACTGTATGATATAGTGATAGTGATGGATGGTGATAATCACACTGTATGATACAGTAATAGTGATGGATGGTGATAATCACACTGTATGATATAGTAATAGTGATGGATTGTGATAATCACACTGTATGATATAGTAATAGTGATGGATGGTGATAATCACACTGTATGATATAGTGATAGTGATGGATGGTGATAATCACACTGTATGATATAATAATAGTGATGGATGGGGATAATCACACTGTATGATATAGTGATAGTGATGGATGGGGATAATCACACTGTATGATATAGTGATAGTGATGGATGGTGATAATCACACTGTATGATATAGTAATAGTGGTGGATGGTGATAATCACACTGTATGATATAGTAATAGTGATGGATGGTGATAATCACACTGTATGATATAGTGATAGTGACGGATGGGGATAATCACACTGTATGATATAGTAATAGTGATGTATGGTGATAATCACACTGTATGATATAGTGATAGTGATGGATGGTGAAAATCACACTGTATGATATAGTAATAGTGATGGATGGTGATAATCACACTGTATGATACAGTAATAGTGATGGATGGTGATAATCACACTGTATGATATAGTAATAGTGGTGGATGGTGATAATCACACTGTATGATATAGTAATAGTGATGGATGGTGATAATCACACTGTATGATATAGTAATAGTGGTGGATGGAGATAATCACACTGTATGATATAGTAATAGTGATGGATGGTGATAATCACACTGTATGATATAGTAATAGTGATGGATGGTGATAATCACACTGTATGATACAGTAATAGTGATGGATGGTGATAATCACACTGTATGATATAGTAATACTGTTGGATGGTGATAATCACACTGTATGATATAGTAATAGTGATGGATGGTGATAATCACACTGTATGATACAGTAATAGTGATGGATGGTGATAATCACACTGTATGATATAGTAATAGTGATGGATGGAGATAATCACACTGTATGATATAGTAATAGTGATGGATGGTGATAATCACACTGTATGATATAGTAATAGTGATGGATTGTGAATCACACTGTATGATATAGTAATAGTGGTGGATGGTGATAATCACACTGTATGATATAGTGATAGTGATGGATGGTGATAATCACACTGTATGATATAGTAATAGTGACGGATGGGGATAATCACACTGTATGATATAGTAATAGTGATGGATTGTGAATCACACTGTATGATATAGTAATAGTGATGGATGGTGATAATCACACTGTATGATATAGTAATAGTGGTGGATGGTGATAATCACACTGTATGATATAGTAATAGTGATGAATTGTGAATCACACTGTATGATATAGTAATAGTGATGGATGGTGATAATCACACTGTATGATATAGTGATAGTGATGGATGGTGATAATCACACTGTATGATATAGTGATAGTGACGTATGGGGATAATCACACTGTATGATATAGTGATAGTGATGGATGGTGATAATCACACTGTATGATATAGTGATAGTGATGGATGGGGATAATCACACTGTATGATATAGTAATAGTGATGGATGGTGATAATCACACTGTATGATATAGTGATAATGATGGATGGTGATAATCACACTGTATGATATAGTGATAGTGACGGATGGGGATAATCACACTGTATGATATAGTAATAGTGATGGATGGTGATAATCACACTGTATGATATAGTAATAGTGGTGGATGGTGATAATCACACTGTATGATATAGTAATAGTGATGAATGGTGATAATCACACTGTATGATATAGTAATAGTGGTGGATGGTGATAATCACACTGTATGATATAGTAATAGTGATGGAGGGTGATAATCACACTGTATGATATAGTAATAGTGACGGATGGTGATAATCACACTGTATGATATAGTAATAGTGATGGATGGAGATAATCACACTGTATGATATAGTAATAGTGATGGATGGTGATAATTACACTGTATGATATAGTAATAGTGATGGATGGTGATAATCACACTGTATGATATAGTAATAGTGACGGATGGTGACAATCACACTGTATGATATAGTAATAGTGATGGATGGTGATAATCACACTGTATGATATAGTAATAGTGACGGATGGAGATAATCACACTGTATGGTATAGTAATAGTGATGGATGGTGATAATCACACTGTATAGTATAGTAATAGTGATGGATGGTGATAATCACACTGTATGATATAGTAATAGTGACGGATGGTGATAATCACACTGTATGATATAGTGATAGTTATGTATGGTGATAATCACACTGTATGATATAGTAATAGTGATGGATGGTGATAATCACACTGTATGATATAGTAATAGTGGTGGATGGTGATAATCACACTGTATGATATAGTAATAGTGATGGATGGGGATAATCACACTGTATGATATAGTAATAGTGATGGATGGAGATAATCACACTGTATGATATAGTGATAGCGATGGATTGTGATAATCACACTGTATGATATAGTAATAGTGATGGATGGTGATAATCACACTGTATGATATAGTAATAGTGATGGATGGGGATAATCACACTGTATGATATAGTAATAGTGGTGGATGGTGATAATCACACTGTATGATATAGTGATAGTTATGTATGGTGATAATCACACTGTATGATATAGTAATAGTGACGGATGGTGATAATCACACTGTATGATATAGTAATAGTGATGGATGGTGATAATCACACTGTATGATATAGTAATAGTGACGGATGGTGATAATCACACTGTATGATATAGTAATAGTGATGGATGGTGATAATCACACTGTATGATATAGTAATAGTGATGGATGGTGATAATCACACTGTATGATATAGTAATAGTGGTGGATGGTGATAATCACACTGTATGATATAGTGATAGTTATGTATGGTGATAATCACACTGTATGATATAGTAATAGTGACGGATGGTGATAATCACACTGTATGATATAGTAATTGTGATGGATGGTGATAATCACACTGTATGATATTGTGATAGCGATGGATGGTGATAATCACACTGTATGATATAGTAATAGTGATGGATGGTGATAATCACACTGTATGCTATAGTAATAGTGATGGATGGGGATAATCACACTGTATGATATAGTAATAGTGATGGATGGTGATAATCACACTGTATGATATAGTAATAGTGGTGGATGGTGATAATGACACTGTATGATATAGTAATAGTGATGGATGGTGATAATCACACTGTATGGTATAGTAATAGTGATGGATGGTGATAATCACACTGTATGGTATAGTAATAGTGATGGATGGTGATAATCACACTGTATGATATAGTGATAGTGATGGATGGTGATAATCACACTGTATGATATAGTGATAGTTATGTATGGTGATAATCACACTGTATGATATAGTAATAGTGACGGATGGTGATAATCACACTGTATGATATAGTAATTGTGATGGATGGTGATAATCACACTGTATGATATAGTGATAGCGATGGATGGTGATAATCACACTGTATGATATAGTAATAGTGATGGATGGTGATAATCACACTGTATGCTATAGTAATAGTGATGGATGGGGATAATCACACTGTATGATATAGTAATAGTGATGGATGGTGATAATCACACTGTATGATATAGTAATAGTGGTGGATGGTGATAATGACACTGTATGATATAGTAATAGTGATGGATGGTGATAATCACACTGTATGGTATAGTAATAGTGATGGATGGTGATAATCACACTGTATGGTATAGTAATAGTGATGGATGGAGATAATCACACTGTATGATATAGTGATAGTGATGGATGGTGATAATCACACTGTATGATATAGTAATAGTGGTGGATGGTGATAATCACACTGTATGATATAGTGATAGTGATGGATTGTGAATCACACTGTATGATATAGTAATAGTGATGGATGGTGATAATCACACTGTATGATATAGTGATAGTGATGGATGGTGATAATCACACTGTATGATATAGTAATAGTGATGGATGGTGATAATCACACTGTATGATACAGTAATAGTGATGGATGGTGATAATCACACTGTATGATATAGTAATAGTGATGGATGGTGATAATCACACTGTATGATATAGTGATAGTGATGGATGGAGATAATCACACTGTATGATATAGTAATAGTGATAGATGGTGATAATCACACTGTATGATATAGTGATAGTGATGGATTGTGAATCACACTGTATGATATAGTAATAGTGATGGATGGTGATAATCACACTGTATGATATAGTGATAGTGATGGATGGTGATAATCACACTGTATGATATAGTAATAGTGATGGATGGTGATAATCACACTGTATGATACAGTAATAGTGATGGATGGTGATAATCACACTGTATGATATAGTAATAGTGATGGATGGTGATAATCACACTGTATGATATAGTGATAGTGATGGATGGAGATAATCACACTGTATGATATAGTAATAGTGATAGATGGTGATAATCACACTGTATGATATAGTAATAGTGATGGATGGGGATAATCACACTGTATGATATAGTAATAGTGGTGGATGGAGATAATCACACTGTATGATATAGTAATAGTGATGGATGGTGATAATCACACTGTATGGTATAGTAATAGTGATGGATGGTGATAATCACACTGTATGGTATAGTAATAGTGATGGATAGTGATAATCACACTATATGATATAGTAATAGTGATGGATGGTGATAATCACACTGTATGATATAGTGATAGTGATGGATGGTGATAATCACGCTGTATGATATAGTAATAGTGGTGGATGGTGATAATCACACTGTATGATATAGTAATAGTGATGGATGGTGATAATCACACTGTATGATATAGTAATAGTGGTGGATGGTGATAATCACACTGTATGATATAGTGATAGTGATGGATGGTGATAATCACACTGTATGATATAGTAATAGTGGTGGATGGTGATAATCACACTGTATAATATAGTAATAGTGATGGATGGAGATAATCACACTGTATGATATAGTAATAGTGATGGATGGTGATAATCACACTGTATGATATAGTAATAGTGATGGATGGAGATAATCACACTGTATGATATAGTAATAGTGATAGATGGTGATAATCACACTGTATGATATAGTAATAGTGATGGATGGGGATAATCACACTGTATGATATAGTAATAGTGGTGGATGGAGATAATCACACTGTATGATATAGTAATAGTGATGGATGGTGATAACCACACTGTATGGTATAGTAATAGTGATGGATGGTGATAATCACACTGTATGGTATAGTAATAGTGATGGATAGTGATAATCACACTATATGATATAGTAATAGTGATGGATGGTGATAATCACGCTGTATGATATAGTAATAGTGTTGGATGGTGATAATCACACTGTATGATATAGTAATAGTGATGGATGGTGATAATCACACTGTATGATATAGTAATAGTGGTGGATGGTGATAATCACACTGTATAATATAGTGATAGTGATGGATGGTGATAATCACACTGTATGATAAAGTAATAGTGGTGGATGGTGATAATCACACTGTATGATATAGTAATAGTGATGGATGGTGATAATCACACTGTATGATATAGTAATAGTGGTGGATGGTGATAATCACACTGTATGATATAGTAATAGTGATGGATGGAGATAATCACACTGTATGATATAGTAATAGTGATGGATGGTGATAATCACACTGTATGATATAGTAATAGTGATGGATGGTGATAATCACACTGTATGATATAGTAATAGTGGTGTATAGTGATAATCACACTGTATAATATAGTAATAGTGATGGATGGAGATAATCACACTGTATGATATAGTAATAGTGATGGATGGAGATAATCACACTGTATAATATAGTAATAGTGATGGATGGAGATAATCACACTGTATGATATAGTAATAGTGATGGATGGTGATAATCACACTGTATGATACAGTAATAGTGATGGATGGTGATAATCACACTGTATGATATAGTAATAGTGATGGATGGTGATAATCACACTGTATGATATAGTAATAGTGGTGGATGGTGATAATCACACTGTATAATATAGTAATAGTGACGGATGGAGATAATCACACTGTATGATATAGTGATAGTGATGGATGGTGATAATCACACTGTATGATATAGTAATAGTGATGGATGGAGATAATCACACTGTATGATATAGTAATAGTGATGGATGGTGATAATCACACTGTATGATATAGTAATAGTGGTGGATGGTGATAATCACACTGTATAATATAGTAATAGTGACGGATGGAGATAATCACACTGTATGATATAGTAATAGTGATGGATGGTGATAATCACACTGTATGATATAGTAATATTGACGGATGGAGATAATCACACTGTATGATATAGTGATAGTGATGGATGGTGATAATCACTCTGTATGATACAGTAATAGTGATGGATGGTGATAATCACACTGTATGATATAGTAATAGTGATGGATGGAGATAATCACACTGTATGATATAGTGATAGTGATGGATGGTGATAATCACACTGTATGATACAGTAATAGTGATGGATGGTGATAATCACACTGTATGATATAGTAATAGTGATGGATGGAGATAATCACACTGTATGATATAGTAATAGTGATGGATTGTGAATCACACTGTATGATATAGTAATAGTGATGGATGGTGATAATCACACTGTATGATATAGTAATAGTGATGGATGGAGATAATCACACTGTATGATATAGTAATAGTGATGGATTGTGAATCACACTGTATGATACAGTAATAGTGATGGATGGTGATAATCACACTGTATGATATAGTAATAGTGATGGATGGAGATAATCACACTGTATGATATAGTAATAGTGATGGATGGTGATAATCACACTGTATGATATAGTAATAGTGATGGATTGTGAATCACACTGTATGATATAGTAATAGTGGTGGATGGTGATAATCACACTGTATGATATAGTGATAGTGATGGATGGTGATAATCACACTGTATGATATAGTAATAGTGACGGATGGGGATAATCACACTGTATGATATAGTAATAGTGATGGATTGTGAATCACACTGTATGATATAGTAATAGTGATGGATGGTGATAATCACACTGTATGATATAGTAATAGTGGTGGATGGTGATAATCACACTGTATGATATAGTGATAGTGACGGATGGTGATAATCACACTGTATGATAGAGTAATAGTGATGGATGGTGATAATCACACTGTATGATATAGTAATAGTGACGGATGGTGATAATCACACTGTATGATATAGTAATAGTGATGGATGGTGATAATCACACTGTATGATATAGTGATAGTGATGGATGGTGATAATCACACTGTATGATATAGTGATAGTGACGGATGGGGATAATCACACTGTATGATATAGTAATAGTGATGGATGGTGATAATCACACTGTATGATATAGTGATAGTGATGGTTGGTGATAATCACACTGTATGATATATTGATAGTGATGGATGGGGATAATCACACTGTATGATATAGTAATAGTGATGGATGGTGATAATCACACTGTATGATATAGTGATAGTGATGGATGGTGATAATCACACTGTATGATATAGTGATAGTGACGGATGGGGATAATCACACTGTATGATATAGTATTAGTGATGGATTGTGAATCACACTGTATGATATAGTAATAGTGATGGATGGTGATAATCACACTGTATGATATAGTAATAGTGATGGATGGTGATAATCACACTGTATGATATAGTAATAGTGGTGGATGGTGATAATCACACTGTATGATATAGTAATAGTGATGAATGGTGATAATCACACTGTATGATATAGTAATAGTGGTGGATGGTGATAATCACACTGTATGATATAGTAATAGTGATGGAGGGTGATAATCACACTGTATGATATAGTAATAGTGACAGATGGTGATAATCACACTTTATGATATAGTAATAGTGATGGATGGTGATAATCACACTGTATGATACAGTAATAGTGGTGGATGGTGATAATCACAGTGTATGATATAGTGATAGTGATGGATGGTGATAATCACACTGTATGATATAGTAGTAGTGACGGATGGAGATAATCACACTGTATGGTATAGTAATAGTGATGGATGGTGATAATCACACTGTATGGTATAGTAATAGTGATGGATGGTGATAATCACACTTTATGATATAGTAATAGTGACGGATGGTGATAATCACACTGTATGATATAGTGATAGTTATGTATGGTGATAATCACACTGTATGATATAGTAATAGTGATGGATGGTGATAATCACACTGTATGATATAGTAATAGTGGTGGATGGTGATAATCACACTGTATGATATAGTAATAGTGATGGATGGGGATAATCACACTGTATGATATAGTAATAGTGATGGATGGAGATAATCACACTGTATGATATAGTGATAGCGATGGATTGTGATAATCACACTGTATGATATAGTAATAGTGATGGATGGTGATAATCACACTGTATGGTATAGTAATAGTGATGGATGGTGATAATCACACTGTATGGTATAGTAATAGTGATGGATAGTGATAATCACACTATATGATATAGTAATAGTGATGGATGGTGATAATCACACTGTATGATATAGTGATAGTGATGGATGGTGATAATCACGCTGTATGATATAGTAATAGTGGTGGATGGTGATAATCACACTGTATGATATAGTAATAGTGATGGATGGTGATAATCACACTGTATGATATAGTAATAGTGGTGGATGGTGATAATCACACTGTATGATATAGTGATAGTGATGGATGGTGATAATCACACTGTATGATATAGTAATAGTGGTGGATGGTGATAATCACACTGTATAATATAGTAATAGTGATGGATGGAGATAATCACACTGTATGATATAGTAATAGTGATGGATGGTGATAATCACACTGTATGATATAGTAATAGTGATGGATGGAGATAATCACACTGTATGATATAGTAATAGTGATAGATGGTGATAATCACACTGTATGATATAGTAATAGTGATGGATGGGGATAATCACACTGTATGATATAGTAATAGTGGTGGATGGAGATAATCACACTGTATGATATAGTAATAGTGATGGATGGTGATAATCACACTGTATGGTATAGTAATAGTGATGGATGGTGATAATCACACTGTATGGTATAGTAATAGTGATGGATAGTGATAATCACACTATATGATATAGTAATAGTGATGGATGGTGATAATCACACTGTATGATATAGTGATAGTGATGGATGGTGATAATCACGCTGTATGATATAGTAATAGTGTTGGATGGTGATAATCACACTGTATGATATAGTAATAGTGATGGATGGTGATAATCACACTGTATGATATAGTAATAGTGGTGGATGGTGATAATCACACTGTATAATATAGTGATAGTGATGGATGGTGATAATCACACTGTATGATATAGTAATAGTGGTGGATGGTGATAATCACACTGTATAATATAGTAATAGTGATGGATGGAGATAATCACACTGTATGATATAGTAATAGTGATGGATGGTGATAATCACACTGTATGATATAGTAATAGTGATGGATGGAGATAATCACACTGTATGATATAGTAATAGTGATAGATGGTGATAATCACACTGTATGATATAGTAATAGTGATGGATGGGGATAATCACACTGTATGATATAGTAATAGTGGTGGATGGAGATAATCACACTGTATGATATAGTAATAGTGATGGATGGTGATAATCACACTGTATGGTATAGTAATAGTGATGGATGGTGATAATCACACTGTATGGTATAGTAATAGTGATGGATAGTGATAATCACACTATATGATATAGTAATAGTGATGGATGGTGATAATCACACTGTATGATATAGTGATAGTGATGGATGGTGATAATCACGCTGTATGATATAGTAATAGTGTTGGATGGTGATAATCACACTGTATGATATAGTAATAGTGATGGATGGTGATAATCACACTGTATGATATAGTAATAGTGGTGGATGGTGATAATCACACTGTATAATATAGTGATAGTGATGGATGGTGATAATCACACTGTATGATAAAGTAATAGTGGTGGATGGTGATAATCACACTGTATGATATAGTAATAGTGATGGATGGTGATAATCACACTGTATGATATAGTAATAGTGGTGGATGGTGATAATCACACTGTATGATATAGTAATAGTGATGGATGGAGATAATCACACTGTATGATATAGTAATAGTGATGGATGGTGATAATCACACTGTATGATATAGTAATAGTGATGGATGGTGATAATCACACTGTATGATATAGTAATAGTGGTGTATAGTGATAATCACACTGTATAATATAGTAATAGTGATGGATGGAGATAATCACACTGTATGATATAGTAATAGTGATGGATGGAGATAATCACACTGTATAATATAGTAATAGTGATGGATGGAGATAATCACACTGTATGATATAGTAATAGTGATGGATGGTGATAATCACACTGTATGATACAGTAATAGTGATGGATGGTGATAATCACACTGTATGATATAGTAATAGTGATGGATGGTGATAATCACACTGTATGATATAGTAATAGTGGTGGATGGTGATAATCACACTGTATAATATAGTAATAGTGACGGATGGAGATAATCACACTGTATGATATAGTGATAGTGATGGATGGTGATAATCACACTGTATGATATAGTAATAGTGATGGATGGAGATAATCACACTGTATGATATAGTAATAGTGATGGATGGTGATAATCACACTGTATGATATAGTAATAGTGGTGGATGGTGATAATCACACTGTATAATATAGTAATAGTGACGGATGGAGATAATCACACTGTATGATATAGTAATAGTGATGGATGGTGATAATCACACTGTATGATATAGTAATATTGACGGATGGAGATAATCACACTGTATGATATAGTGATAGTGATGGATGGTGATAATCACTCTGTATGATACAGTAATAGTGATGGATGGTGATAATCACACTGTATGATATAGTAATAGTGATGGATGGAGATAATCACACTGTATGATATAGTGATAGTGATGGATGGTGATAATCACACTGTATGATACAGTAATAGTGATGGATGGTGATAATCACACTGTATGATATAGTAATAGTGATGGATGGAGATAATCACACTGTATGATATAGTAATAGTGATGGATTGTGAATCACACTGTATGATATAGTAATAGTGATGGATGGTGATAATCACACTGTATGATATAGTAATAGTGATGGATGGAGATAATCACACTGTATGATATAGTAATAGTGATGGATTGTGAATCACACTGTATGATACAGTAATAGTGATGGATGGTGATAATCACACTGTATGATATAGTAATAGTGATGGATGGAGATAATCACACTGTATGATATAGTAATAGTGATGGATGGTGATAATCACACTGTATGATATAGTAATAGTGATGGATTGTGAATCACACTGTATGATATAGTAATAGTGGTGGATGGTGATAATCACACTGTATGATATAGTGATAGTGATGGATGGTGATAATCACACTGTATGATATAGTAATAGTGACGGATGGGGATAATCACACTGTATGATATAGTAATAGTGATGGATTGTGAATCACACTGTATGATATAGTAATAGTGATGGATGGTGATAATCACACTGTATGATATAGTAATAGTGGTGGATGGTGATAATCACACTGTATGATATAGTGATAGTGACGGATGGTGATAATCACACTGTATGATAGAGTAATAGTGATGGATGGTGATAATCACACTGTATGATATAGTAATAGTGACGGATGGTGATAATCACACTGTATGATATAGTAATAGTGATGGATGGTGATAATCACACTGTATGATATAGTGATAGTGATGGATGGTGATAATCACACTGTATGATATAGTGATAGTGACGGATGGGGATAATCACACTGTATGATATAGTAATAGTGATGGATGGTGATAATCACACTGTATGATATAGTGATAGTGATGGTTGGTGATAATCACACTGTATGATATATTGATAGTGATGGATGGGGATAATCACACTGTATGATATAGTAATAGTGATGGATGGTGATAATCACACTGTATGATATAGTGATAGTGATGGATGGTGATAATCACACTGTATGATATAGTGATAGTGACGGATGGGGATAATCACACTGTATGATATAGTATTAGTGATGGATTGTGAATCACACTGTATGATATAGTAATAGTGATGGATGGTGATAATCACACTGTATGATATAGTAATAGTGATGGATGGTGATAATCACACTGTATGATATAGTAATAGTGGTGGATGGTGATAATCACACTGTATGATATAGTAATAGTGATGAATGGTGATAATCACACTGTATGATATAGTAATAGTGGTGGATGGTGATAATCACACTGTATGATATAGTAATAGTGATGGAGGGTGATAATCACACTGTATGATATAGTAATAGTGACAGATGGTGATAATCACACTTTATGATATAGTAATAGTGATGGATGGTGATAATCACACTGTATGATACAGTAATAGTGGTGGATGGTGATAATCACAGTGTATGATATAGTGATAGTGATGGATGGTGATAATCACACTGTATGATATAGTAGTAGTGACGGATGGAGATAATCACACTGTATGGTATAGTAATAGTGATGGATGGTGATAATCACACTGTATGGTATAGTAATAGTGATGGATGGTGATAATCACACTTTATGATATAGTAATAGTGACGGATGGTGATAATCACACTGTATGATATAGTGATAGTTATGTATGGTGATAATCACACTGTATGATATAGTAATAGTGATGGATGGTGATAATCACACTGTATGATATAGTAATAGTGGTGGATGGTGATAATCACACTGTATGATATAGTAATAGTGATGGATGGGGATAATCACACTGTATGATATAGTAATAGTGATGGATGGAGATAATCACACTGTATGATATAGTGATAGCGATGGATTGTGATAATCACACTGTATGATATAGTAATAGTGATGGATGGGGATAATCACACTGTATGATATAGTGATAGTGATGGATGGTGATAATCACACTGTATGATATAGTAATAGTGACGGATGGGGATAATCACACTGTATGATATAGTAATAGTGATGGATTGTGAATCACACTGTATGATATAGTAATAGTGGTGGATGGTGATAATCACACTGTATGATATAGTGATAGTGATGGATGGTGATAATCACACTGTATGATATAGTAATAGTGACGGATGGGGATAATCACACTGTATGATATAGTAATAGTGATGGATTGTGAATCACACTGTATGATATAGTAATAGTGATGGATGGTGATAATCACACTGTATGATATAGTAATAGTGGTGGATGGTGATAATCACACTCTATGATATAGTGATAGTGACGGATGGTGATAATCACACTGTATGATATAGTAATAGTGATGGATGGTGATAATCACACTGTATGATATAGTAATAGTGACGGATGGTGATAATCACACTGTATGATATAGTAATAGTGATGGATGGTGATAATCACACTGTATGATATAGTATTAGTGATGGATTGTGAATCACACTGTATGATATAGTAATAGTGATGGATGGTGATAATCACACTGTATGATATAGTGATAGTGATGGATGGTGATAATCACACTGTATGATATAGTGATAGTGACGGATGGGGATAATCACACTGTATGATATAGTAATAGTGATGGATGGTGATAATCACACTGTATGATATAGTGATAGTGACGGATGGGGATAATCACACTGTATGATATAGTGATAGTGATGGTTGGTGATAATCACACTGTATGATATAGTGATAGTGATGGATGGGGATAATCACACTGTATGATATAGTAATAGTGATGGATGGTGATAATCACACTGTATGATATAGTGATAGTGATGGATGGTGATAATCACACTGTATGATATAGTGATAGTGACAGATGGGGATAATCACACTGTATGATATAGTAATAGTGGTGGATGGTGATAATCACACTGTATGATATAGTAATAGTGATGGATGGAGATAATCACACTGTATGATATAGTAATAGTGATGGATGGAGATAATCACACTGTATGATATAGTAATAGTGATGGATGGAGATAATCACACTGTATGATATAGTAATAGTGATGGATGGTGATAATCACACTGTATGATATAGTAATAGTGGTGGATGGTGATAATCACACTGTATGATATAGTAATAGTGATGGATGGTGATAATCACACTGTATGATATAGTGATAGTGACGGATGGTGATAATCACACTGTATGATATAGTAATAGTGATGGATGGTGATAATCACACTGTATGATATAGTAATAGTGATGGATGGGGATAATCACACTGTATGATATAGTAATAGTGATGGATGGTGATAATCACACTGTATGATATAGTGATAGTGATGGATGGTGATAATCACACTGTATGATATAGTGATAGTGACGGATGGGGATAATCACACTGTATGATATAGTAATAGTGATGGATGGTGATAATCACACTGTATGATATAGTAATAGTGGTGGATGGTGATAATCACACTGTATGATATAGTAATAGTGATGGATGGAGATAATCACACTGTATGATATAGTAATAGTGATGGATGGAGATAATCACACTGTATGATATAGTAATAGTGGTGGATGGTGATAATCACACTGTATGATATAGTAATAGTGATGGATGGTGATAATCACACTGTATGATATAGTAATAGTGACAGATGGTGATAATCACACTTTATGATATAGTAATAGTGATGGATGGTGATAATCACACTGTATGATACAGTAATAGTGGTGGATGGTGATAATCACAGTGTATGATATAGTGATAGTGATGGATGGTGATAATCACACTGTATGATATAGTAATAGTGACGGATGGAGATAATCACACTGTATGGTATAGTAATAGTGATGGATGGTGATAATCACACTGTATGGTATAGTAATAGTGATGGATGGTGATAATCACACTTTATGATATAGTAATAGTGACGGATGGTGATAATCACACTGTATGATATAGTGATAGTTATGTATGGTGATAATCACACTGTATGATATAGTAATAGTGATGGATGGTGATAATCACACTGTATGATATAGTAATAGTGGTGGATGGTGATAATCACACTGTATGATATAGTAATAGTGATGGATGGGGATAATCACACTGTATGATATAGTAATAGTGATGGATGGAGATAATCACACTGTATGATATAGTGATAGCGATGGATTGTGATAATCACACTGTATGATATAGTAATAGTGATGGATGGGGATAATCACACTGTATGATATAGTGATAGTGATGGATGGTGATAATCACACTGTATGATATAGTAATAGTGACGGATGGGGATAATCACACTGTATGATATAGTAATAGTGATGGATTGTGAATCACACTGTATGATATAGTAATAGTGACGGATGGTGATAATCACACTGTATGATATAGTGATAGTGATGGATGGTGATAATCACACTGTATGATATAGTAATAGTGACGGATGGGGATAATCACACTGTATGATATAGTAATAGTGATGGATTGTGAATCACACTGTATGATATAGTAATAGTGATGGATGGTGATAATCACACTGTATGATATAGTAATAGTGGTGGATGGTGATAATCACACTATATGATATAGTGATAGTGACGGATGGTGATAATCACACTGTATGATATAGTAATAGTGATGGATGGTGATAATCACACTGTATGATATAGTAATAGTGACGGATGGTGATAATCACACTGTATGATATAGTAATAGTGATGGATGGTGATAATCACACTGTATGATATAGTATTAGTGATGGATTGTGAATCACACTGTATGATATAGTAATAGTGATGGATGGTGATAATCACACTGTATGATATAGTGATAGTGATGGATGGTGATAATCACACTGTATGATATAGTGATAGTGACGGATGGGGATAATCACACTGTATGATATAGTAATAGTGATGGATGGTGATAATCACACTGTATGATATAGTGATAGTGACGGATGGGGATAATCACACTGTATGATATAGTGATAGTGATGGTTGGTGATAATCACACTGTATGATATAGTGATAGTGATGGATGGGGATAATCACACTGTATGATATAGTAATAGTGATGGATGGTGATAATCACACTGTATGATATAGTGATAGTGATGGATGGTGATAATCACACTGTATGATATAGTGATAGTGACAGATGGGGATAATCACACTGTATGATATAGTAATAGTGGTGGATGGTGATAATCACACTGTATGATATAGTAATAGTGATGGATGGAGATAATCACACTGTATGATATAGTAATAGTGATGGATGGAGATAATCACACTGTATGATATAGTAATAGTGATGGATGGAGATAATCACACTGTATGATATAGTAATAGTGATGGATGGTGATAATCACACTGTATGATATAGTAATAGTGGTGGATGGTGATAATCACACTGTATGATATAGTAATAGTGATGGATGGTGATAATCACACTGTATGATATAGTGATAGTGACGGATGGTGATAATCACACTGTATGATATAGTAATAGTGATGGATGGTGATAATCACACTGTATGATATAGTAATAGTGGTGGATGGTGATAATCACACTGTATGATATAGTAATAGTGATGGATGGAGATAATCACACTGTATGATATAGTAATAGTGATGGATGGAGATAATCACACTGTATGATATAGTAATAGTGGTGGATGGTGATAATTACACTGTATGATATAGTAATAGTGATGGATGGTGATAATCACACTGTATGATATAGTAATAGTGGTGGATGGTGATAATCACACTGTATGATATAGTAATAGTGATGGATGGTGATAATCACACTGTATGATATAGTAATAGTGACGGATGGTGATAATCACACTGTATGATATAGTAATAGTGATGGATGGTGATAATCACACTGTATGATATAGTAATAGTGACGGATGGAGATAATCACACTGTATGGTATAGTAATAGTGATGGATGGTGATAATCACACTGTATAGTATAGTAATAGTGATGGATGGTGATAATCACACTGTATGATATAGTAATAGTGACGGATGGTGATAATCACACTGTATGATATAGTGATAGTTATGTATGGTGATAATCACACTGTATGATATAGTAATAGTGATGGATGGTGATAATCACACTGTATGATATAGTAATAGTGGTGGATGGTGATAATCACACTGTATGATATAGTAATAGTGATGGATGGGGATAATCACACTGTATGATATAGTAATAGTGATGGATGGAGATAATCACACTGTATGATATAGTGATAGCGATGGATTGTGATAATCACACTGTATGATATAGTAATAGTGATGGATGGTGATAATCACACTGTATGATATAGTAATAGTGATGGATGGGGATAATCACACTGTATGATATAGTAATAGTGACGGATGGTGATAATCACACTGTATGATATAGTAATAGTGATGGATGGTGATAATCACACTGTATGATATAGTAATAGTGATGGATGGTGATAATCACACTGTATGATATAGTAATAGTGGTGGATGGTGATAATCACACTGTATGATATAGTGATAGTTATGTATGGTGATAATCACACTGTATGATATAGTAATAGTGACGAATGGTGATAATCACACTGTATGATATAGTAATAGTGATGGATGGGGATAATCACACTGTATGATATAGTGATAGTTATGTATGGTGATAATCACACTGTATGATATAGTAATAGTGATGGATGGTGATAATCACACTGTATGCTATAGTAATAGTGATGGATGGGGATAATCACACTGTATGACATAGTAATAGTGATGGATGGTGATAATCACACTGTATGATATAGTAATAGTGGTGGATGGTGATAATCACACTGTATGATATAGTAATAGTGATGGATGGTGATAATCACACTGTATGATATAGTGATAGTGATGGATGGTGATAATCACACTGTATGGTATAGTAATAGTGATGGATGGTGATAATCACACTGTATGGTATAGTAATAGTGATGGATGGTGATAATCACACTGTATGATATAGTGATAGTGATGGATGGAGATAATCACACTGTATGATATAGTGATAGTGATGGATGGTGATAATCACACTGTATGATATAGTAATAGTGGTGGATGGTGATAATCACACTGTATGATATAGTGATAGTGATGGATTGTGAATCACACTGTATGATATAGTAATAGTGATGGATGGTGATAATCACACTGTATGATATAGTGATAGTGATGGATGGTGATAATCACACTGTATGATATAGTAATAGTGATGGATGGTGATAATCACACTGTATGATACAGTAATAGTGATGGATGGTGATAATCACACTGTATGTTATAGTAATAGTGATGGATGGTGATAATCACACTGTATGATATAGTGATAGTGATGGATGGAGATAATCACACTGTATGATATAGTAATAGTGATAGATGGTGATAATCACACTGTATGATATAGTAATAGTGATGGATGGGGATAATCACACTGTATGATATAGTAATAGTGGTGGATGGAGATAATCACACTGTATGATATAGTAATAGTGATGGATGGTGATAATCACACTGTATGGTATAGTAATAGTGATGGATGGTGATAATCACACTGTATGATATAGTAATAGTGATGGATGGTGATAATCACACTGTATGGTATAGTAATAGTGATGGATGGTGATAATCACACTGTATGATATAGTAATAGTGATGGATAGTGATAATCACACTATATGATATAGTAATAGTGATGGATGGTGATAATCACACTGTATGATATAGTGATAGTGATGGATGGTGATAATCACGCTGTATGATATAGTAATAGTGGTGGATGGTGATAATCACACTGTATGATATAGTAATAGTGGTGGATGGTGATAATCACACTGTATGATATAGTGATAGTGATGGATGGTGATAATCACACTGTATGATATAGTAATAGTGATGGATGTTGATAATCACACTGTATGATATGGTAATAGTGACGGATGGAGATAATCACACTGTATGATATAGTAATAGTGATGGATGGTGATAATCACACTGTATGATATAGTAATAGTGGTGGATGGTGATAATCACACTGTATGATATAGTAATAGTGATGGATGGAGATAATCACACTGTATGATATAGTAATAGTGATGGATGGAGATAATCACACTGTATGATATAGTGATAGTGACGGATGGTGATAATCACACTGTATGATATAGTAATAGTGATGGATGGAGATAATCACACTGTATGATATAGTAATAGTGATGGATGGAGATAATCACACTGTATGATATAGTAATAGTGATGGATGGAGATAATCACACTGTATGATATAGTAATAGTGATGGATGGAGATAATCACACTGTATGATATAGTAATAGTGATGGATGGTGATAATCACACTGTATGATATAGTAATAGTGACGGATGGAGATAATCACACTGTATGATATAGTAATAGTGATGGATGGTGATAATCACTCTGTATGATACAGTAATAGTGATGGATGGTGATAATCACACTGTATGATATATTAATAGTGATGGATGGAGATAATCACACTGTATGATATAGTGATAGTGATGGATGGTGATAATCACACTGTATGATACAGTAATAGTGATGGATGGTGATAATCACACTGTATGATATAGTAATAGTGATGGATGGTGATAATCACACTGTATGATATAGTAATAGTGATGGATGGGGATAATCACACTGTATGATATAGTGATAGTGATGGATGGGGATAATCACACTGTATGATATAGTGATAGTGATGGATGGTGATAATCACACTGTATGATATAGTAATAGTGGTGGATGGTGATAATCACATTGTATGATATAGTAATAGTGATGGATGGTGATAATCACACTGTATGATATAGTGATAGTGACGGATGGGGATAATCACACTGTATGATATAGTAATAGTGATGTATGGTGATAATCACACTGTATGATATAGTGATAGTGATGGATGGTGATAATCACACTGTATGATATAGTGATAGTGATGGATGGTGATAATCACACTGTATGATATAGTAATAGTGGTGGATGGTGATAATCACACTGTATGATATAGTAATAGTGATGGATGGTGATAATCACACTGTATGATATAGTAATAGTGGTGGATGGAGATAATCACACTGTATGATATAGTGATAGTGATGGATGGAGATAATCACACTGTATGATATAGTGATAGTGATGGATGGTGATAATCACACTGTATGATATAGTAATAGTGGTGGATGGTGATAATCACATTGTATGATATAGTGATAGTGATGGATTGTGAATCACACTGTATGATATAGTAATAGTGATGGATGGTCATAATCACACTGTATGATATAGTGATAGTGATGGATGGTGATAATCACACTGTATGATATAGTAATAGTGATGGATGGTGATAATCACACTGTATGATACAGTAATAGTGATGGATGGTGATAATCACACTGTATGATATAGTAATAGTGATGGATGGTGATAATCACACTGTATGATATAGTGATAGTGATGGATGGAGATAATCACACTGTATGATATAGTAATAGTGATAAATGGTGATAATATCACTGTATGATATAGTAATAGTGATGGATGGGGATAATCACACTGTATGATATAGTAATAGTGGTGGATGGAGATAATCACACTGTATGATATAGTAATAGTGATGGATGGTGATAATCACACTGTATGGTATAGTAATAGTGATGGATGGTGATAATCACACTGTATGGTATAGTAATAGTGATGGATAGTGATAATCACACTATATGATATAGTAATAGTGATGGATGGTGATAATCACACTGTATGATATAGTGATAGTGATGGATGGTGATAATCACGCTGTATGATATAGTAATAGTGGTGGATGGTGATAATCACACTGTATGATATAGTAATAGTGATGGATGGTGATAATCACACTATATGATATAGTAATAGTGATGGATGGTGATAATCACGCTGTATGATATAGTAATAGTGATGGATGTTGATAATCACACTGTATGATATAGTAATAGTGATGGATGGTGATAATCACACTATATGATATAGTAATAGTGATGGATGGTGATAATCACACTGTATGATATAGTAATAGTGATGGATGGTGATAATCACACTGTATGATATAGTAATAGTGATGGATGGAGATAATCACACTGTATGATATAGTAATAGTGATGGATGGTGATAATCACACTGTATGATATAGTAATAGTGACGGATGGAGATAATCACACTGTATGATATAGTAATAGTGATGGATGGTGATAATCACACTGTATGATATAGTAATAGTGGTGGATGGTGATAATCACACTGTATGATATAGTAATAGTGATGGATGGAGATAATCACACTGTATGATATAGTAATAGTGATGGATGGAGATAATCACACTGTATGATATAGTAATAGTGATGGATGGTGATAATCACACTGTATGATATAGTAATAGTGATGGATGGTGATAATCACACTGTATGATATAGTAATAGTGGTGGATGGTGATAATCACACTGTATGATATAGTAATAGTGATGGATGGAGATAATCACACTGTATGATATAGTAATAGTGATGGATGGAGATAATCACACTGTATGATATAGTAATAGTGATGGATGGAGATAATCACACTGTATGATATAGTAATAGTGATGGATGGTGATAATCACACTGTATGATATAGTAATAGTGGTGGATGGTGATAATCACACTGTATAATATAGTAATAGTGACGGATGGAGATAATCACACTGTATGATATAGTAATAGTGATGGATGGTGATAATCACACTGTATGATATAGTAATAGTGACGGATGGAGATAATCACACTGTATGATATAGTGATAGTGATGGATGGTGATAATCACTCTGTATGATACAGTAATAGTGATGGATGGTGATAATCACACTGTATGATATAGTAATAGTGATGGATGGAGATAATCACACTGTATGATATAGTGATAGTGATGGATGGTGATAATCACACTGTATGATACAGTAATAGTGATGGATGGTGATAATCACACTGTATGATATAGTAATAGTGATGGATGGTGATAACCACACTGTATGATATAGTGATAGTGATGGATGGTGATAATCACACTGTATGATATAGTAATAGTGGTGGATGGTGATAATCACACTGTATGATATAGTAATAGTGATGGATGGTGATAATCACACTGTATGATATAGTGATAGTGACGGATGGGGATAATCACACTGTATGATATAGTAATAGTGATGTATGGCGATAATCACACTGTATGATATAGTGATAGTGATGGATGGTGATAATCACACTGTATGATATAGTAATAGTGATGGATGGTGATAATCACACTGTATGATACAGTAATAGTGATGGATGGTGATAATCACACTGTATGATATAGTAATAGTGGTGGATGGTGATAATCTCACTGTATGATATAGTAATAGTGATGGATGGTGATAATCACACTGTATGATATCGTAATAGTGGTGGATGGAGATAATCACACTGTATGATATAGTAATACTGATGGATGGTGATAATCACACTGTATGATATAGTAATACTGATGGATGGTGATAATCACACTGTATGATATAGTAATAGTGGTGGATGGTGATAATCACACTGTATGATATAGTAATACTGATGGATGGTGATAATCACACTGTATGATATAGTAATAGTGATGGATGGTGATAATCACACTGTATGATACAGTAATAGTGATGGATGGTGATAATCACACTGTATGATATAGTAATACTGATGGATGGTGATAATCACACTGTATGATACAGTAATAGTGATGGATGGTGATAATCACACTGTATGATACAGTAATAGTGATGGATGGTGATAATCACACTGTATGATATAGTAATAGTGATGGATGGTGATAATCACACTGTATGATACAGTAATAGTGATGGATGGTGATAATCACACTGTATGATATAGTAATAGTGATGGATGGAGATAATCACACTGTATGATATAGTAATAGTGATGGATGGTGATAATCACACTGTATGATATAGTAATAGTGGTGGATGGTGATAATCACACTGTATAATATAGTAATAGTGACGGATGGAGATAATCACACTGTATGATATAGTAATAGTGATGGATGGTGATAATCACACTGTATGATATAGTAATAGTGACGGATGGAGATAATCACACTGTATGATATAGTGATAGTGATGGATGGTGATAATCACTCTGTATGATACAGTAATAGTGATGGATGGTGATAATCACACTGTATGATATAGTAATAGTGATGGATGGAGATAATCACACTGTATGATATAGTGATAGTAATGGATGGTGATAATCACACTGTATGATACAGTAATAGTGATGGATGGTGATAATCACACTGTATGATATAGTAATAGTGATGGATGGTGATAATCACACTGTATGATATAGTAATAGTGATGGATGGTGATAATCACACTGTATGATATAGTGATAGTGATGGATGGTGATAATCACACTGTATGATATAGTAATAGTGATGTATGGTGATAATCACACTGTATGATATAGTAATAGTGATGGATGGTGATAATCACACTGTATGATATAGTGATAGTGATGGATGGTGATAATCACAATGTATGATATAGTAATAGTGATGGATGGTGATAATCACACTGTATGATATAGTAATAGTGATGGATGGAGATAATCACACTGTATGATATAGTGATAGTGATGGATGGTGATAATCACACTGTATGATACAGTAATAGTGATGGATGGTGATAATCACACTGTATGATATAGTAATAGTGATGGATGGTGATAATCACACTGTATGATATAGTAATAGTGATGGATGGTGATAATCACACTGTATGATATAGTGATAGTGATGGATGGTGATAATCACACTGTATGATATAGTAATAGTGATGGATGGAGATAATCACACTGTATGATATAGTAATAGTGATGGATGGTGATAATCACACTGTATGATATAGTGATAGTGATGGATGGTGATAATCACAATGTATGATATAGTAATAGTGATGGATGGTGATAATCACACTGTATGATACAGTAATAGTGATGGATGGTGATAATCACACTGTATGATATAGTAATAGTGGTGGATGGTGATAATCACACTGTATGATATAGTAATAGTGATGGATGGTGATAATCACACTGTATGATATAGTAATAGTGGTGGATGGAGATAATCACACTGTATGATATAGTAATAGTGATGGATGGTGATAATCACACTGTATGATATAGTAATAGTGATGGATGGTGATAATCACACTGTATGATACAGTAATAGTGATGGAAGGTGATAATCACACTGTATGATATAGTAATACTGATGGATGGTGATAATCACACTGTATGATACAGTAATAGTGATGGATGGTGATAATCACACTGTATGATATAGTAATAGTGATGGATGGTGATAATCACACTGTATGATATAGTAATAGTGATGGATGGTGATAATCACACTGTATGATATAGTAATAGTGATGGATGGAGATAATCACACTGTATGATATAGTAATAGTGATGGATGGTGATAATCACACTGTATGATATAGTAATAGTGATGGATTGTGAATCACACTGTATGATATAGTAATAGTGGTGGATGGTGATAATCACACTGTATGATATAGTGATAGTGATGGATGGTGATAATCACACTGTATGATATAGTAATAGTGACGGATGGGGATAATCACACTGTATGATATAGTAATAGTGATGGATTGTGAATCACACTGTATGATATAGTAATAGTGATGGATGGTGATAATCACACTGTATGATATAGTAATAGTGACGGATGGTGATAATCACACTGTATGATATAGTAATAGTGATGGATGGTGATAATCACACTGTATGATATAGTAATAGTGATGGATTGTGAATCACACTGTATGATATAGTAATAGTGATGGATGGTGATAATCACACTGTATGATATAGTGATAGTGATGGATGGTGATAATCACACTGTATGATATAGTGATAGTGACGGATGGGGATAATCACACTGTATGATATAGTAATAGTGATGGATGGTGATAATCACACTGTATGATATAGTGATAGTGATGGATGGTGATAATCACACTGTATGATATAGTGATAGTGACGCATGGGGATAATCACACTGTATGATATAGTAATAGTGATGGATGGTGATAATCACACTGTATGATATAGTAATAGTGGTGTATGGTGATAATCACACTGTATGATATAGTAATAGTGATGAATGGTGATAATCACACTGTATGATATAGTAATAGTGGTGGATGGTGATAATCACACTGTATGATATAGTAATAGTGATGGAGGGTGATAATCACACTGTATGATATAGTAATAGTGACGGATGGTGATAATCACACTTTATGATATAGTAATAGTGATGGATGGTGATAATCACACTGTATGATACAGTAATAGTGGTGGATGGTGATAATCACAGTGTATGATATAGTGATAGTGATGGATGGTGATAATCACACTGTATGATATAGTAATAGTGACGGATGGAGATAATCACACTGTATGGTATAGTAATAGTGATGGATGGTGATAATCACACTGTATGATATAGTAATAGTGACGGATGGTGATAATCACACTGTATGATATAGTGATAGTTATGTATGGTGATAATCACACTGTATGATATAGTAATAGTGATGGATGGTGATAATCACACTGTATGATATAGTAATAGTGGTGGATGGTGATAATCACACTGTATGATATAGTAATAGTGATGGATGGGGATAATCACACTGTATGATATAGTAATAGTGATGGATGGAGATAATCACACTGTATGATATAGTGATAGCGATGGATTGTGATAATCACACTGTATGATATAGTAATAGTGATGGATGGTGATAATCACACTGTATGATATAGTAATAGTGATGGATGGGGATAATCACACTGTATGATATAGTAATAGTGATGGATGGTGATAATCACACTGTATGATATAGTAATAGTGGTGGATGGTGATAATCACACTGTATGATATAGTGATAGTTATGTATGGTGATAATCACACTGTATGATATAGTAATAGTGACGGATGGTGATAATCACACTGTATGATATAGTAATAGTGATGGATGGTGATAATCACACTGTATGATATAGTGATAGCGATGGATGGTGATAATCACACTGTATGATATAGTAATAGTGATGGATGGTGATAATCACACTGTATGCTATAGTAATAGTGATGGATGGGGATAATCACACTGTATGATATAGTAATAGTGATGGATGGTGATAATCACACTGTATGATATAGTAATAGTGATGGATGGTGATAATCACACTGTATGATATAGTGATAGTGATGGATGGTGATAATCATACTGTATGATATAGTAATAGTGACGGATGGTGATAATCACACTGTATGATATAGTAATAGTGATGGATGGGGATAATCACACTGTATGATATAGTGATGGATGGTGATAATCACACTGTATGATATAGTAATAATGATGGATGGGGATAATCACACTGTATGATATAGTGATGGATGGTGATAATCACACTGTATGATATAGTGATAGTGATGGATGGTGATAATCACACTGTATGATATAGTAATAGTGATGGAGGGTGATAATCACACTGTATGATATAGTAATAGTGGTGGATGGAGATAATCACACTGTATGATATAGTGATAGTGATGGATGGTGATAATCACACTGTATGATATAGTAATAGTGATGGATGGTGATAATCACACTGTATGATATAGTAATAGTGACGGATGGAGATAATCACACTGTATGGTATAGTAATAGTGATGGATGGTGATAATCACACTGTATGATGTAGTAATAGTGGTGGATGGTGATAATCACACTGTATGATATAGTAATAGTGACGGATGGTGATAATCACACTGTATGATATTGTGATAGTTATGTATGGTGATAACCACACTATATGATATAGTAATAGTGATGGATGGTGATAATCACACTGTATGATATAGTAATAGTGATGGATGGAGATAATCACACTGTATGATATAGTAATAGTGATGGATGGTGATAATCACACTGTATGATACAGTGATAGCGATGGATGGTGA
The DNA here is from genome assembly GCF_046119375.1 of Phyllobates terribilis. Lineage (NCBI taxonomy): Eukaryota > Metazoa > Chordata > Amphibia > Anura > Dendrobatidae > Phyllobates > Phyllobates terribilis. Next base: position 31,031,027 of record NW_027362774.1, on the reverse strand, counting down.
TAATCACACTGTATGATATAGTAATAGTGATGGATGGTGATAATCACACTGTATGATATAGTAATAGTGATGGATGGTGATAATCACACTGTATGATATAGTGATAGTTATGTATGGTGATAATCACACTGTATGATATAGTAATAGTGACGGATGGTGATAATCACACTGTATGATATAGTAATAGCGATGGATGGTGATAATCACACTGTATGATATAGTGATAGCGATGGATGGTGATAATCACACTGTATGATATAGTAATAGTGATGGATGGTGATAATCACACTGTATGATTTAGTAATAGTAATGGATGGGGATAATCACACTGTATGATATAGTAATAGTGATGGATGGTGATAATCACACTGTATGATATAGTAATAGTGATGGATGGTGATAATCACACTGTATGATATAGTAATAGTGATGGATGGTGATAATCACACTGTATGATATAGTAATAGTGGTGGATGGTGATAATCACACTGTATGATATAGTGATAGTTATGTATGGTGATAATCACACTGTATGATATAGTAATAGTGATGGATGGTGATAATCACACTGTATGATACAGTAATAGTGATGGATGGTGATAATCACACTGTATGATATAGTAATGGTGGTGGATGGTGATAATCACACTGTATGATATAGTAATAGTGATGGATGGTGATAATCACACTGTATGATATAGTAATAGTGGTGGATGGAGATAATCACACTGTATGATATAGTAATAGTGATGGATGGTGATAATCACACTGTATGATATAGTAATAGTGATGGATGGTGATAATCACACTGTATGATATAGTAATAGTGATGGATGGTGATAATCACACTGTATGATATAGTAATAGTGATGGATGGTGATAATCACACTGTATGATATAGTAATACTGATGGATGGTGATAATCACACTGTATGATACAGTAATAGTGATGGATGGTGATAATCACACTGTATGATATAGTAATAGTGATGGATGGTGATAATCACACTGTATGATATAGTAATAGTGATGGATGGTGATAATCACACTGTATGATACAGTAATAGTGATGGATGGTGATAATCACACTGTATGATATAGTAATAGTGATGGATGGTGATAATCACACTGTATGATATAGTAATAGTGATGGATGGTGATAATCACACTGTATGATACAGTAATAGTGATGGAGGGTGATAATCACACTGTATGATATAGTAATAGTGATGGATGGAGATAATCACACTGTATGATACAGTAATAGTGATGGATGGTGATAATCACACTGTATGATATAGTAATAGTGATGGATGGTGATAATAACACTGTATGATATAGTAATAGTGATGGATTGTGAATCACACTGTATGATATAGTAATAGTGGTGGATGGTGATAATCACACTGTATAATATAGTGATAGTGATGGATGGTGATAATCACACTGTATGATATAGTAATAGTGACGGATGGGGATAATCACACTGTATGATATAGTAATAGTGATGGATTGTGAATCACACTGTATGATATAGTAATAGTGATGGATGGTGATAATCACACTGTATGATATAGTAATAGTGATGGATGGTGATAATCACACTGTATGATATAGTAATAGTGATGGATTGTGAATCACACTGTATGATATAGTAATAGTGATGGATGGTGATAATCACACTGTATGATATAGTGATAGTGATGGATGGTGATAATCACACTGTATGATATAGTGATAGTGATGGATGGGGATAATCACACTGTATGATATAGTAATAGTGATGGATGGTGATAATCACACTGTATGATATAGTGATAGTGATGGATGGTGATAATCACACTGTATGATATAGTGATAGTGATGGATGGGGATAATCACACTGTATGATATAGTAATAGTGATGGATGGTGATAATCACACTGTATGATATAGTGATAGTGATGGATGGTGATAATCACACTGTATGATATAGTGATAGTGACGGATGGGGATAATCACACTGTATGATATAGTAATAGTGATGGATGGTGATAATCACACTGTATGATATAGTAATAGTGGTGGATGGTGATAATCACACTGTATGATATAGTAATAGTGATGAATGGTGATAATCACACTATGATATAGTAATAGTGGTGGAGGGTGATAATCACACTGTATGATATAGTAATAGTGGTGGATGGTGATAATCACACTGTATGATATAATAATAGTGGTGGATGGTGATAATCACACTGTATGATATAGTAATAGTGGTGGATGGTGATAATCACACTGTATGATATTGTAATAGTGGTGGATGGTGATAATCACACTGTATGATATAGTAATAGTGATGGAGGGTGATAATCACACTGTATGATATAGTAATAGTGACGGATGGTGATAATCACACTGTATGATATAGTAATAGTGATGGATGGTGATAATCACACTGTATGATATAGTAATAGTGATGGATGGTGATAATCACACTGTATGATATAGTAATAGTGATGGATTGTGAATCACACTGTATGATATAGTAATAGTGGTGGATGGTGATAATCACACTGTATGATATAGTGATAGTGATGGATGGTGATAATCACACTGTATGATATAGTAATAGTGACGGATGGGGATAATCACACTGTATGATATAGTAATAGTGATGGATTGTGAATCACACTGTATGATATAGTAATAGTGATGGATGGTGATAATCACACTGTATGATATAGTAATAGTGACGGATGGTGATAATCACACTGTATGATATAGTAATAGTGATGGATGGTGATAATCACACTGTATGATATAGTAATAGTGATGGATTGTGAATCACACTGTATGATATAGTAATAGTGATGGATGGTGATAATCACACTGTATGATATAGTGATAGTGATGGATGGTGATAATCACACTGTATGATATAGTGATAGTGACGGATGGGGATAATCACACTGTATGATATAGTAATAGTGATGGATGGTGATAATCACACTGTATGATATAGTGATAGTGATGGATGGTGATAATCACACTGTATGATATAGTGATAGTGACGCATGGGGATAATCACACTGTATGATATAGTAATAGTGATGGATGGTGATAATCACACTGTATGATATAGTAATAGTGGTGTATGGTGATAATCACACTGTATGATATAGTAATAGTGATGAATGGTGATAATCACACTGTATGATATAGTAATAGTGGTGGATGGTGATAATCACACTGTATGATATAGTAATAGTGATGGAGGGTGATAATCACACTGTATGATATAGTAATAGTGACGGATGGTGATAATCACACTTTATGATATAGTAATAGTGATGGATGGTGATAATCACACTGTATGATACAGTAATAGTGGTGGATGGTGATAATCACAGTGTATGATATAGTGATAGTGATGGATGGTGATAATCACACTGTATGATATAGTAATAGTGACGGATGGAGATAATCACACTGTATGGTATAGTAATAGTGATGGATGGTGATAATCACACTGTATGATATAGTAATAGTGACGGATGGTGATAATCACACTGTATGATATAGTGATAGTTATGTATGGTGATAATCACACTGTATGATATAGTAATAGTGATGGATGGTGATAATCACACTGTATGATATAGTAATAGTGGTGGATGGTGATAATCACACTGTATGATATAGTAATAGTGATGGATGGGGATAATCACACTGTATGATATAGTAATAGTGATGGATGGAGATAATCACACTGTATGATATAGTGATAGCGATGGATTGTGATAATCACACTGTATGATATAGTAATAGTGATGGATGGTGATAATCACACTGTATGATATAGTAATAGTGATGGATGGGGATAATCACACTGTATGATATAGTAATAGTGATGGATGGTGATAATCACACTGTATGATATAGTAATAGTGGTGGATGGTGATAATCACACTGTATGATATAGTGATAGTCATGTATGGTGATAATCACACTGTATGATATAGTAATAGTGACGGATGGTGATAATCACACTGTATGATATAGTAATAGTGATGGATGGTGATAATCACACTGTATGATATAGTGATAGCGATGGATGGTGATAATCACACTGTATGATATAGTAATAGTGATGGATGGTGATAATCACACTGTATGCTATAGTAATAGTGATGGATGGGGATAATCACACTGTATGATATAGTAATAGTGATGGATGGTGATAATCACACTGTATGATATAGTAATAGTGATGGATGGTGGTAATCATACTGTATGATATAGTAATAGTGACGGATGGTGATAATCACACTGTATGATATAGTAATAGTGATGGATGGGGATAATCACACTGTATGATATAGTGATGGATGGTGATAATCACACTGTATGATATAGTAATAATGATGGATGGGGATAATCACACTGTATGATATAGTGATGGATGGTGATAATCACACTGTATGATATAGTGATAGTGATGGATGGTGATAATCACACTGTATGATATAGTAATAGTGATGGAGGGTGATAATCACACTGTATGATATAGTAATAGTGGTGGATGGAGATAATCACACTGTATGATATAGTGATAGTGATGGATGGTGATAATCACACTGTATGATATAGTAATAGTGATGGATGGTGATAATCACACTGTATGATATAGTAATAGTGACGGATGGAGATAATCACACTGTATGGTATAGTAATAGTGATGGATGGTGATAATCACACTGTATGATGTAGTAATAGTGGTGGATGGTGATAATCACACTGTATGATATAGTAATAGTGACGGATGGTGATAATCACACTGTATGATATTGTGATAGTTATGTATGGTGATAACCACACTATATGATATAGTAATAGTGATGGATGGTGATAATCACACTGTATGATATAGTAATAGTGATGGATGGAGATAATCACACTGTATGATATAGTAATAGTGATGGATGGTGATAATCACACTGTATGATACAGTGATAGCGATGGATGGTGATAATCACACTGTATGATATAGTAATAGTGATGGATGGTGATAATCACACTGTATGATATAGTAATAGTGATGGATGGTGATAATCACACTGTATGATATAGTGATAGTTATGTATGGTGATAATCACACTGTATGATATAGTAATAGTGACGGATGGTGATAATCACACTGTATGATATAGTAATAGCGATGGATGGTGATAATCACACTGTATGATATAGTGATAGCGATGGATGGTGATAATCACACTGTATGATATAGTAATAGTGATGGATGGTGATAATCACACTGTATGATTTAGTAATAGTAATGGATGGGGATAATCACACTGTATGATATAGTAATAGTGATGGATGGTGATAATCACACTGTATGATATAGTAATAGTGATGGATGGTGATAATCACACTGTATGATATAGTAATAGTGATGGATGGTGATAATCACACTGTATGATATAGTAATAGTGGTGGATGGTGATAATCACACTGTATGATATAGTGATAGTTATGTATGGTGATAATCACACTGTATGATATAGTAATAGTGATGGATGGTGATAATCACACTGTATGATACAGTAATAGTGATGGATGGTGATAATCACACTGTATGATATAGTAATGGTGGTGGATGGTGATAATCACACTGTATGATATAGTAATAGTGATGGATGGTGATAATCACACTGTATGATATAGTAATAGTGGTGGATGGAGATAATCACACTGTATGATATAGTAATAGTGATGGATGGTGATAATCACACTGTATGATATAGTAATAGTGATGGATGGTGATAATCACACTGTATGATATAGTAATAGTGATGGATGGTGATAATCACACTGTATGATATAGTAATAGTGATGGATGGTGATAATCACACTGTATGATATAGTAATACTGATGGATGGTGATAATCACACTGTATGATACAGTAATAGTGATGGATGGTGATAATCACACTGTATGATATAGTAATAGTGATGGATGGTGATAATCACACTGTATGATATAGTAATAGTGATGGATGGTGATAATCACACTGTATGATACAGTAATAGTGATGGATGGTGATAATCACACTGTATGATATAGTAATAGTGATGGATGGTGATAATCACACTGTATGATATAGTAATAGTGATGGATGGTGATAATCACACTGTATGATACAGTAATAGTGATGGAGGGTGATAATCACACTGTATGATATAGTAATAGTGATGGATGGAGATAATCACACTGTATGATACAGTAATAGTGATGGATGGTGATAATCACACTGTATGATATAGTAATAGTGATGGATGGTGATAATAACACTGTATGATATAGTAATAGTGATGGATTGTGAATCACACTGTATGATATAGTAATAGTGGTGGATGGTGATAATCACACTGTATAATATAGTGATAGTGATGGATGGTGATAATCACACTGTATGATATAGTAATAGTGACGGATGGGGATAATCACACTGTATGATATAGTAATAGTGATGGATTGTGAATCACACTGTATGATATAGTAATAGTGATGGATGGTGATAATCACACTGTATGATATAGTAATAGTGATGGATGGTGATAATCACACTGTATGATATAGTAATAGTGATGGATTGTGAATCACACTGTATGATATAGTAATAGTGATGGATGGTGATAATCACACTGTATGATATAGTGATAGTGATGGATGGTGATAATCACACTGTATGATATAGTGATAGTGATGGATGGGGATAATCACACTGTATGATATAGTAATAGTGATGGATGGTGATAATCACACTGTATGATATAGTGATAGTGATGGATGGTGATAATCACACTGTATGATATAGTGATAGTGATGGATGGGGATAATCACACTGTATGATATAGTAATAGTGATGGATGGTGATAATCACACTGTATGATATAGTGATAGTGATGGATGGTGATAATCACACTGTATGATATAGTGATAGTGACGGATGGGGATAATCACACTGTATGATATAGTAATAGTGATGGATGGTGATAATCACACTGTATGATATAGTAATAGTGGTGGATGGTGATAATCACACTGTATGATATAGTAATAGTGATGAATGGTGATAATCACACTATGATATAGTAATAGTGGTGGAGGGTGATAATCACACTGTATGATATAGTAATAGTGGTGGATGGTGATAATCACACTGTATGATATAATAATAGTGGTGGATGGTGATAATCACACTGTATGATATAGTAATAGTGGTGGATGGTGATAATCACACTGTATGATATTGTAATAGTGGTGGATGGTGATAATCACACTGTATGATATAGTAATAGTGATGGAGGGTGATAATCACACTGTATGATATAGTAATAGTGACGGATGGTGATAATCACACTGTATGATATAGTAATAGTGATGGATGGTGATAATCACACTGTATGATATAGTAATAGTGATGGATGGGGATAATCACACTGTATGATATAGTGATAGTGATGGATGGTGATAATCACACTGTATGATATAGTGATAGTGATGGAGGGTGATAATCACACTGTATGATATAGTAATAGTGGTGGATGGAGATAATCACACTGTATGATATAGTAATAGTGATGGATGGTGATAATCACACTGTATGATATAGTAATAGTGATGGATGGTGATAATCACACTGTATGATATAGTAATAGTGATGGATGGTGATAATCACACTGTATGATATAGTAATAGTGACGGATGGTGATAATCACACTGTATGATATAGTAATAGTGATGGATGGTGATAATCACACTGTATGATATAGTAATAGTGACGGATGGAGATAATCACACTGTATGGTATAGTAATAGTGATGGATGGTGATAATCACACTGTATGGTATAGTAATAGTGATGGATGGTGATAATCACACTGTATGATATAGTAATAGTGACGGATGGTGATAATCACACTGTATGATATAGTGATAGTTATGTATGGTGATAATCACACTGTATGATATAGTAATAGTGATGGATGGTGATAATCACACTGTATGATATAGTAATAGTGGTGGATGGTGATAATCACACTGTATGATATAGTAATAGTGATGGATGGGGATAATCACACTGTATGATATAGTAATAGTGATGGATGGAGATAATCACACTGTATGATACAGTAATAGTGATGGATGGTGATAATCACACTGTATGATATAGTAATAGTGGTGGATGGTGATAATCACACTGTATGATATAGTAATAGTGATGGATGGTGATAATCACACTGTATGATATAGTAATAGTGACGGATGGAGATAATCACACTGTATGGTATAGTAATAGTGATGGATGGTGATAATCACACTGTATGGTATAGTAATAGTGATGGATGGTGATAATCACACTCTATGATATAGTAATAGTGACGGATGGTGATAATCACACTGTATGATATAGTGATAGTTATGTATGGTGATAATCACACTGTATGATATAGTAATAGTGATGGATGGTGATAATCACACTGTATGATATAGTAATAGTGGTGGATGGTGATAATCACACTGTATGATATAGTAATAGTGATGGATGGGGATAATCACACTGTATGATATAGTAATAGTGATGGATGGAGATAATCACACTGTATGATACAGTAATAGTGATGGATGGTGATAATCACACTGTATGATATAGTAATAGTGGTGGATGGTGATAATCACACTGTATGATATAGTAATAGTGATGGATGGTGATAATCACACTGTATGATATAGTAATAGTGGTGGATGGTGATAATCACACTGTATGATATAGTAATAGTGATGGATGGTGATAATCACACTGTATGATATAGTAATAGTGATGGAAGGGGATAATCACACTGTATGATATAGTAATAGTGATGGATGTTGATAATCACACTGTATGATATAGTGATAGTTATGTATAGTGATAATCACACTGTATGATATAGTAATAGTGACGGATGGTGATAATCACACTGCATGATATAGTAATAGTGACGGATGGTGATAATCACACTGTATGATATAGTGATAGTTATGTATAGTGATAATCACACTGTATGATATAGTAATAGTGACGGATGGTGATAATCACACTGTATGATATAGTGATAGTTATGTATAGTGATAATCACACTGTATGATATAGTAATAGTGACGGATGGTGATAATCACACTGCATGATATAGTAATAGTGATGAATGGTGATAATCACACTGTATGATATAGTGATAGCGATGGATGGTGATAATCACACTGTATGATATAGTAATAGTGATGGATGGTGATAATCACACTGTATGCTATAGTAATAGTGATGGATGGGGATAATCACACTGTATGATATAGTAATAGTGATGGATGGTGATAATCACACTGTATGATATAGTAATAGTGATGGATGGTGGTAATCATACTGTATGATATAGTAATAGTGACGGATGGTGATAATCACACTGTATGATATAGTAATAGTGATGGATGGGGATAATCACACTGTATGATATAGTGATGGATGGTGATAATCACACTGTATGATGTAGTAATAGTGATGGATGGTGATAATCACACTGTATGATATAGTAATAGTGGTGGATGGTGATAATCACACTGTATGATATAGTGATAGTTATGTATAGTGATAATCACACTGTATGATATAGTAATAGTGGTGGATTGTGATAATCACACTGTATGATATAGTGATAGTTATGTATAGTGATAATCACACTGTATGATATAGTAATAATGATGGATGGGGATAATCACACTGTATGATATAGTGATAGTGATGGATGGTGATAATCACACTGTATGATATAGTAATAGTGATGGAGGGTGATAATCACACTGTATGATATAGTAATAGTGGTGGATGGAGATAATCACACTGTATGATATAGTGATAGTGATGGAAGGTGATAATCACACTGTATGATATAGTAATAGTGATGGATGGTGATAATCACACTGTATGATATAGTAATAGTGACGGATGGAGATAATCACACTGTATGGTATAGTAATAGTGATGGATGGTGATAATCACACTGTATGATGTAGTAATAGTGGTGGATGGTGATAATCACACTGTATGATATAGTAATAGTGACGGATGGTGATAATCACACTGTATGATATTGTGATAGTTATGTATGGTGATAACCACACTATATGATATAGTAATAGTGATGGATGGTGATAATCACACTGTATGATATAGTAATAGTGGTGGATGGTGATAATCACACTGTATGATATAGTAATAGTGATGGATGGAGATAATCACACTGTTTGATATAGTAATAGTGATGGATGGTGATAATCACACTGTATGATACAGTGATAGCGATGGATGGTGATAATCACACTGTATGATATAGTAATAGTGATGGATTGTGATAATCACACTGTATGATACAGTAATAGTGGTGGATGGTGATAATCACACTGTATGATATAGTAATAGTGATGGATGGTGATAATCACACTGTATGATACAGTGATAGTTATGTATGGTGATAATCACACTGTATGATATAGTAATAGTGACGGATGGTGATAATCACACTGTATGATATAGTAATAGCGATGGATGGTGATAATCACACTGTATGATATAGTGATAGCGATGGATGGTGATAATCACACTGTATGATATAGTAATAGTGATGGATGGTGATAATCACACTGTATGATTTAGTAATAGTAATGGATGGGGATAATCACACTGTATGATATAGTAATAGTGATGGATGGTGATAATCACACTGTATGATATAGTAATAGTGGTGGATGGTGATAATCACACTGTATGATATAGTGATAGTGATGGATGGTGATAATCACACTGTATGATATAGTAATAGTGATGGATGGTGATAATCACACTGTATGATACAGTAATAGTGATGGATGGTGATAATCACACTGTATGATATAGTAATAGTGGTGGATGGTGATAATCACACTGTATGATATAGTAATAGTGATGGATGGTGATAATCACACTGTATGATATAGTAATAGTGGTGGATGGAGATAATCACACTGTATGATATAGTAATAGTGGTGGATGGAGATAATCACACTGTATGATACAGTAATAGTGATGGATGGTGATAATCACACTGTATGATATAGTAATAGTGATGGATGGTGATAATCACACTGGATGATATAGTAATAGTGATGGATGGTGATAATCACACTGTATGATACAGTAATAGTGATGGATGGTGATAATCACACTGTATGATATAGTAATAGTGATGGATGGAGATAATCACACTGTATGATATAGTAATAGTGATGGATGGTGATAATAACACTGTATGATATAGTAATAGTGATGGATTGTGAATCACACTGTATGATATAGTAATAGTGGTGGATGGTGATAATCACACTGTATAATATAGTGATAGTGATGGATGGTGATAATCACACTGTATGATATAGTAATAGTGACGGATGGGGATAATCACACTGTATGATATAGTAATAGTGATGGATTGTGAATCACACTGTATGATATAGTAATAGTGATGGATGGTGATAATCACACTGTATGATATAGTAATAGTGATGGATGGTGATAATCACACTGTATGATATAGTAATAGTGATGGATTGTGAATCACACTGTATGATATAGTAATAGTGATGGATGGTGATAATCACACTGTATGATATAGTGATAGTGATGGATGGTGATAATCACACTGTATGATATAGTGATAGTGATGGACGGGGATAATCACACTGTATGATATAGTAATAGTGATGGATGGTGATAATCACACTGTATGATATAGTGATAGTGATGGATGGTGATAATCACACTGTATGATATAGTGATAGTGATGGATGGGGATAATCACACTGTATGATATAGTAATAGTGATGGATGGTGATAATCACACTGTATGATATAGTGATAGTGATGGATGGTGATAATCACACTGTATGATATAGTGATAGTGACGGATGGGGATAATCACACTGTATGATATAGTAATAGTGATGGATGGTGATAATCACACTGTATGATATAGTAATAGTGGTGGATGGTGATAATCACACTGTATGATATAGTAATAGTGATGAATGGTGATAATCACACTATGATATAGTAATAGTGGTGGAGGGTGATAATCACACTGTATGATATAGTAATAGTGGTGGATGGTGATAATCACACTGTATGATATAGTAATAGTGTTGGATGGTGATAATCACACTGTATGATATAGTAATAGTGGTGGATGGTGATAATCACACTGTATGATATAGTAATAGTGGTGGATGGTGATAATCACACTGTATGATATAGTAATAGTGATGGAGGGTGATAATCACACTGTATGATATAGTAATAGTGACGGATGGTGATAATCACACTGTATGATATAGTAATAGTGATGGATGGAGATAATAACACTGTATGATATAGTAATAGTGATGGATGGTGATAATCACACTGTATGATATAGTAATAGTGATGGATGGGGATAATCACACTGTATGATATAGTGATAGTGATGGATGGTGATAATCACACTGTATGATATAGTGATAGTGATGGAGGGTGATAATCACACTGTATGATATAGTAATAGTGGTGGATGGAGATAATCACACTGTATGATATAGTAATAGTGATGGATGGTGATAATCACACTGTATGATATAGTAATAGTGATGGATGGTGATAATCACACTGTATGCTATAGTAATAGTGATGGATGGTGATAATCACACTGTATGATATAGTAATAGTGACGGATGGTGATAATCACACTGTATGATATAGTAATAGTGATGGATGGTGATAATCACACTGTATGATATAGTAATAGTGATGGATTGTGATAATCACACTGTATGATATAGTAATAGTGGTGGATGGTGATAATCACACTGTATGATATAGTAATAGTGATGGATGGGGATAATCACACTGTATGATATAGTAATAGTGACGGATGGAGATAATCACACTGTATGGTATAGTAATAGTGATGGATGGTGATAATCACACTGTATGGTATAGTAATAGTGATGGATGGTGATAATCACACTGTATGATATAGTAATAGTGACGGATGGTGATAATCACACTGTATGATATAGTGATAGTTATGTATGGTGATAATCACACTGTATGATATAGTAATAGTGATGGATGGTGATAATCACACTGTATGATATAGTAATAGTGGTGGATGGTGATAATCACACTGTATGATATAGTAATAGTGATGGATGGGGATAATCACACTGTATGATATAGTAATAGTGATGGATGGAGATAATCACACTGTATGATACAGTAATAGTGATGGATGGTGATAATCACACTGTATGATATAGTAATAGTGGTGGATGGTGATAATCACACTGTATGATATAGTAATAGTGATGGATGGTGATAATCACACTGTATGATATAGTAATAGTGGTGGATGGTGATAATCACACTGTATGATATAGTGATAGCGATGGATTGTGATAATCACACTGTATGATATAGTAATAGTGATGGATGGTGATAATCACACTGTATGATATAGTAATAGTGATGGAAGGGGATAATCACACTGTATGATATAGTAATAGTGATGGATGGTGATAATCACACTGTATGATATAGTAATAGTGGTGGATGGTGATAATCACACTGTATGATATAGTGATAGTTATGTATGGTGATAATCACACTGTATGATATAGTAATAGTGACGGATGGTGATAATCACACTGTATGATATAGTAATAGTGATGGATGGTGATAATCACACTGTATGATATAGTGATAGCGATGGATGGTGATAATCACACTGTATGATATAGTAATAGTGATGGATGGTGATAATCACACTGTATGCTATAGTAATAGTGATGGATGGGGATAATCACACTGTATGATATAGTAATAGTGATGGATGGTGATAATCACACTGTATGATATAGTAATAGTGATGGATGGTGGTAATCACACTGTATGATATAGTAATAGTGACGGATGGTGATAATAACACTGTATGATATAGTAATAGTGATGGATGGGGATAATCACACTGTATGATATAGTGATGGATGGAGATAATCACACTGTATGATATAGTAATAGTGATGGATGGTGATAATCACACTGTATGATATAGTAATAGTGGTGGATGGTGATAATCACACTGTATGATATAGTGATAGTTATGTATAGTGATAATCACACTGTATGATATAGTAATAGTGGTGGATTGTGATAATCACACTGTATGATATAGTGATAGTTATGTATAGTGATAATCACACTGTATGATATAGTAATAATGATGGATGGGGATAATCACACTGTATGATATAGTGATGGATGGTGATAATCACACTGTATGATATAGTGATAGTTATGTATAGTGATAATCACACTGTATGATATAGTAATAGTGGAGGATTGTGATAATCACACTGTATGATATAGTGATAGTGATGGATGGTGATAATCACACTGTATGATATAGTAATAGTGATGGAGGGTGATAATCACACTGTATGATATAGTAATAGTGGTGGATGGAGATAATCACACTGTATGATATAGTGATAGTGATGGATGGTGATAATCACACTGTATGATATAGTAATAGTGATGGATGGTGATAATCACACTGTATGATGTAGTAATAGTGGTGGATGGTGATAATCACACTGTATGATATAGTAATAGTGACGGATGGTGATAATCACACTGTATGATATTGTGATAGTTATGTATGGTGATAACCACACTATATGATATAGTAATAGTGATGGATGGTGATAATCACACTGTATGATATAGTAATAGTGGTGGATGGTGATAATCACACTGTATGATATAGTAATAGTGGTGGATGGGGATAATCACACTGTATGATATAGTAATAGTGATGGATGGAGATAATCACACTGTATGATATAGTGATAGTGATGGATGGTGATAATCACACTGTATGATATAGTAATAGTGATGGATGGTGATAATCACACTGTATGATATAGTGATAGTGATGGATGGTGATAATCACACTGTATGATATAGTGATAGTGACGGATGGGGATAATCACACTGTATGATATAGTAATAGTGATGGATGGTGATAATCACACTGTATGATATAGTAATAGTGGTGGATGGTGATAATCACACTGTATGATATAGTAATAGTGATGAATGGTGATAATCACACTATGATATAGTAATAGTGGTGGAGGGTGATAATCACACTGTATGATATAGTAATAGTGGTGGATGGTGATAATCACACTGTATGATATAGTAATAGTGTTGGATGGTGATAATCACACTGTATGATATAGTAATAGTGGTGGATGGTGATAATCACACTGTATGATATAGTAATAGTGGTGGATGGTGATAATCACACTGTATGATATAGTAATAGTGATGGAGGGTGACAATCACACTGTATGATATAGTAATAGTGACGGATGGTGATAATCACACTGTATGATATAGTAATAGTGATGGATGGAGATAATAACACTGTATGATATAGTAATAGTGATGGATGGTGATAATCACACTGTATGATATAGTAATAGTGATGGATGGGGATAATCACACTGTATGATATAGTGATAGTGATGGATGGTGATAATCACACTGTATGATATAGTGATAGTGATGGAGGGTGATAATCACACTGTATGATATAGTAATAGTGGTGGATGGAGATAATCACACTGTATGATATAGTAATAGTGATGGATGGTGATAATCACACTGTATGATATAGTAATAGTGATGGATGGTGATAATCACACTGTATGCTATAGTAATAGTGATGGATGGTGATAATCACACTGTATGATATAGTAATAGTGACGGATGGTGATAATCACACTGTATGATATAGTAATAGTGGTGGATGGTGATAATCACACTGTATGATATAGTAATAGTGATGGATGGGGATAATCACACTGTATGATATAGTAATAGTGACGGATGGAGATAATCACACTGTATGGTATAGTAATAGTGATGGATGGTGATAATCACACTGTATGGTATAGTAATAGTGATGGATGGTGATAATCACACTGTATGATATAGTAATAGTGACGGATGGTGATAATCACACTGTATGATATAGTGATAGTTATGTATGGTGATAATCACACTGTATGATATAGTAATAGTGATGGATGGTGATAATCACACTGTATGATATAGTAATAGTGGTGGATGGTGATAATCACACTGTATGATATAGTAATAGTGATGGATGGGGATAATCACACTGTATGATATAGTAATAGTGATGGATGGAGATAATCACACTGTATGATACAGTAATAGTGATGGATGGTGATAATCACACTGTATGATATAGTAATAGTGGTGGATGGTGATAATCACACTGTATGATATAGTAATAGTGATGGATGGTGATAATCACACTGTATGATATAGTAATAGTGGTGGATGGTGATAATCACACTGTATGATATAGTGATAGCGATGGATTGTGATAATCACACTGTATGATATAGTAATAGTGATGGATGGTGATAATCACACTGTATGATATAGTAATAGTGATGGAAGGGGATAATCACACTGTATGATATAGTAATAGTGATGGATGGTGATAATCACACTGTATGATATAGTAATAGTGGTGGATGGTGATAATCACACTGTATGATATAGTGATAGTTATGTATGGTGATAATCACACTGTATGATATAGTAATAGTGACGGATGGTGATAATCACACTGTATGATATAGTAATAGTGATGGATGGTGATAATCACACTGTATGATATAGTGATAGCGATGGATGGTGATAATCACACTGTATGATATAGTAATAGTGATGGATGGTGATAATCACACTGTATGCTATAGTAATAGTGATGGATGGGGATAATCACACTGTATGATATAGTAATAGTGATGGATGGTGATAATCACACTGTATGATATAGTAATAGTGATGGATGGTGGTAATCACACTGTATGATATAGTAATAGTGACGGATGGTGATAATCACACTGTATGATATAGTAATAGTGATGGATGGGGATAATCACACTGTATGATATAGTGATGGATGGAGATAATCACACTGTATGATATAGTAATAGTGATGGATGGTGATAATCACACTGTATGATATAGTAATAGTGGTGGATGGTGATAATCACACTGTATGATATAGTGATAGTTATGTATAGTGATAATCACACTGTATGATATAGTAATAGTGGTGGATTGTGATAATCACACTGTATGATATAGTGATAGTTATGTATAGTGATAATCACACTGTATGATATAGTAATAATGATGGATGGGGATAATCACACTGTATGATATAGTGATGGATGGTGATAATCACACTGTATGATATAGTGATAGTTATGTATAGTGATAATCACACTGTATGATATAGTAATAGTGGTGGATGGAGATAATAACACTGTATGATATAGTAATAGTGATGGATGGTGATAATCACACTGTATGATATAGTAATAGTGATGGATGGGGATAATCACACTGTATGATATAGTGATAGTGATGGATGGTGATAATCACACTGTATGGTATAGTGATAGTGATGGAGGGTGATAATCACACTGTATGATATAGTAATAGTGGTGGATGGAGATAATCACACTGTATGATATAGTAATAGTGATGGATGGTGATAATCACACTGTATGATATAGTAATAGTGATGGATGGTGATAATCACACTGTATGCTATAGTAATAGTGATGGATGGTGATAATCACACTGTATGATATAGTAATAGTGACGGATGGTGATAATCACACTGTATGATATAGTAATAGTGATGGATGGTGATAATCACACTGTATGATATAGTAATAGTGATGGATTGTGATAATCACACTGTATGATATAGTAATAGTGGTGGATGGTGATAATCACACTGTATGATATAGTAATAGTGATGGATGGGGATAATCACACTGTATGATATAGTAATAGTGACGGATGGAGATAATCACACTGTATGGTATAGTAATAGTGATGGATGGTGATAATCACACTGTATGGTATAGTAATAGTGATGGATGGTGATAATCACACTGTATGATATAGTAATAGTGACGGATGGTGATAATCACACTGTATGATATAGTGATAGTTATGTATGGTGATAATCACACTGTATGATATAGTAATAGTGATGGATGGTGATAATCACACTGTATGATATAGTAATAGTGGTGGATGGTGATAATCACACTGTATGATATAGTAATAGTGATGGATGGGGATAATCACACTGTATGATATAGTAATAGTGATGGATGGAGATAATCACACTGTATGATACAGTAATAGTGATGGATGGTGATAATCACACTGTATGATATAGTAATAGTGGTGGATGGTGATAATCACACTGTATGATATAGTAATAGTGATGGATGGTGATAATCACACTGTATGATATAGTAATAGTGGTGGATGGTGATAATCACACTGTATGATATAGTGATAGCGATGGATTGTGATAATCACACTGTATGATATAGTAATAGTGATGGATGGTGATAATCACACTGTATGATATAGTAATAGTGATGGAAGGGGATAATCACACTGTATGATATAGTAATAGTGATGGATGGTGATAATCACACTGTATGATATAGTAATAGTGGTGGATGGTGATAATCACACTGTATGATATAGTGATAGTTATGTATGGTGATAATCACACTGTATGATATAGTAATAGTGACGGATGGTGATAATCACACTGTATGATATAGTAATAGTGATGGATGGTGATAATCACACTGTATGATATAGTGATAGCGATGGATGGTGATAATCACACTGTATGATATAGTAATAGTGATGGATGGTGATAATCACACTGTATGCTATAGTAATAGTGATGGATGGGGATAATCACACTGTATGATATAGTAATAGTGATGGATGGTGATAATCACACTGTATGATATAGTAATAGTGATGGATGGTGGTAATCACACTGTATGATATAGTAATAGTGACGGATGGTGATAATAACACTGTATGATATAGTAATAGTGATGGATGGGGATAATCACACTGTATGATATAGTGATGGATGGAGATAATCACACTGTATGATATAGTAATAGTGATGGATGGTGATAATCACACTGTATGATATAGTAATAGTGGTGGATGGTGATAATCACACTGTATGATATAGTGATAGTTATGTATAGTGATAATCACACTGTATGATATAGTAATAGTGGTGGATTGTGATAATCACACTGTATGATATAGTGATAGTTATGTATAGTGATAATCACACTGTATGATATAGTAATAATGATGGATGGGGATAATCACACTGTATGATATAGTGATGGATGGTGATAATCACACTGTATGATATAGTGATAGTTATGTATAGTGATAATCACACTGTATGATATAGTAATAGTGGTGGATTGTGATAATCACACTGTATGATATAGTGATAGTGATGGATGGTGATAATCACACTGTATGATATAGTAATAGTGATGGAGGGTGATAATCACACTGTATGATATAGTAATAGTGGTGGATGGAGATAATCACACTGTATGATATAGTGATAGTGATGGATGGTGATAATCACACTGTATGATATAGTAATAGTGATGGATGGTGATAATCACACTGTATGATGTAGTAATAGTGGTGGATGGTGATAATCACACTGTATGATATAGTAATAGTGACGGATGGTGATAATCACACTGTATGATATTGTGATAGTTATGTATGGTGATAACCACACTATATGATATAGTAATAGTGATGGATGGTGATAATCACACTGTATGATATAGTAATAGTGGTGGATGGTGATAATCACACTGTATGATATAGTAATAGTGGTGGATGGGGATAATCACACTGTATGATATAGTAATAGTGATGGATGGAGATAATCACACTGTATGATATAGTGATAGTGATGGATGGTGATAATCACACTGTATGATATAGTAATAGTGATGGATGGTGATAATCACACTGTATGATATAGTGATAGTGATGGATGGTGATAATCACACTGTATGATATAGTGATAGTGACGGATGGGGATAATCACACTGTATGATATAGTAATAGTGATGGATGGTGATAATCACACTGTATGATATAGTAATAGTGGTGGATGGTGATAATCACACTGTATGATATAGTAATAGTGATGAATGGTGATAATCACACTATGATATAGTAATAGTGGTGGAGGGTGATAATCACACTGTATGATATAGTAATAGTGGTGGATGGTGATAATCACACTGTATGATATAGTAATAGTGTTGGATGGTGATAATCACACTGTATGATATAGTAATAGTGGTGGATGGTGATAATCACACTGTATGATATAGTAATAGTGGTGGATGGTGATAATCACACTGTATGATATAGTAATAGTGATGGAGGGTGACAATCACACTGTATGATATAGTAATAGTGACGGATGGTGATAATCACACTGTATGATATAGTAATAGTGATGGATGGAGATAATAACACTGTATGATATAGTAATAGTGATGGATGGTGATAATCACACTGTATGATATAGTAATAGTGATGGATGGGGATAATCACACTGTATGATATAGTGATAGTGATGGATGGTGATAATCACACTGTATGATATAGTGATAGTGATGGAGGGTGATAATCACACTGTATGATATAGTAATAGTGGTGGATGGAGATAATCACACTGTATGATATAGTAATAGTGATGGATGGTGATAATCACACTGTATGATATAGTAATAGTGATGGATGGTGATAATCACACTGTATGCTATAGTAATAGTGATGGATGGTGATAATCACACTGTATGATATAGTAATAGTGACGGATGGTGATAATCACACTGTATGATATAGTAATAGTGATGGATGGTGATAATCACACTGTATGATATAGTAATAGTGATGGATTGTGATAATCACACTGTATGATATAGTAATAGTGGTGGATGGTGATAATCACACTGTATGATATAGTAATAGTGATGGATGGGGATAATCACACTGTATGATATAGTAATAGTGACGGATGGAGATAATCACACTGTATGGTATAGTAATAGTGATGGATGGTGATAATCACACTGTATGGTATAGTAATAGTGATGGATGGTGATAATCACACTGTATGATATAGTAATAGTGACGGATGGTGATAATCACACTGTATGATATAGTGATAGTTATGTATGGTGATAATCACACTGTATGATATAGTAATAGTGATGGATGGTGATAATCACACTGTATGATATAGTAATAGTGGTGGATGGTGATAATCACACTGTATGATATAGTAATAGTGATGGATGGTGATAATCACACTGTATGATATAGTAATAGTGGTGGATGGTGATAATCACACTGTATGATATAGTGATAGCGATGGATTGTGATAATCACACTGTATGATATAGTAATAGTGATGGATGGTGATAATCACACTGTATGATATAGTAATAGTGATGGAAGGGGATAATCACACTGTATGATATAGTAATAGTGATGGATGGTGATAATCACACTGTATGATATAGTAATAGTGGTGGATGGTGATAATCACACTGTATGATATAGTGATAGTTATGTATGGTGATAATCACACTGTATGATATAGTAATAGTGACGGATGGTGATAATCACACTGTATGATATAGTAATAGTGATGGATGGTGATAATCACACTGTATGATATAGTGATAGCGATGGATGGTGATAATCACACTGTATGATATAGTAATAGTGATGGATGGTGATAATCACACTGTATGCTATAGTAATAGTGATGGATGGGGATAATCACACTGTATGATATAGTAATAGTGATGGATGGTGATAATCACACTGTATGATATAGTAATAGTGATGGATGGTGGTAATCACACTGTATGATATAGTAATAGTGACGGATGGTGATAATCACACTGTATGATATAGTAATAGTGATGGATGGGGATAATCACACTGTATGATATAGTGATGGATGGAGATAATCACACTGTATGATATAGTAATAGTGATGGATGGTGATAATCACACTGTATGATATAGTAATAGTGGTGGATGGTGATAATCACACTGTATGATATAGTGATAGTTATGTATAGTGATAATCACACTGTATGATATAGTAATAGTGGTGGATTGTGATAATCACACTGTATGATATAGTGATAGTTATGTATAGTGATAATCACACTGTATGATATAGTAATAATGATGGATGGGGATAATCACACTGTATGATATAGTGATGGATGGTGATAATCACACTGTATGATATAGTGATAGTTATGTATAGTGATAATCACACTGTATGATATAGTAATAGTGGTGGATTGTGATAATCACACTGTATGATATAGTGATAGTGATGGATGGTGATAATCACACTGTATGATATAGTAATAGTGATGGAGGGTGATAATCACACTGTATGATATAGTAATAGTGGTGGATGGAGATAATCACACTGTATGATATAGTGATAGTGATGGATGGTGATAATCACACTGTATGATATAGTAATAGTGATGGATGGTGATAATCACACTGTATGATGTAGTAATAGTGGTGGATGGTGATAATCACACTGTATGATATAGTAATAGTGACGGATGGTGATAATCACACTGTATGATATTGTGATAGTTATGTATGGTGATAACCACACTATATGATATAGTAATAGTGATGGATGGTGATAATCACACTGTATGATATAGTAATAGTGGTGGATGGTGATAATCACACTGTATGATATAGTAATAGTGATGGATGGGGATAATCACACTGTATGATATAGTAATAGTGATGGATGGAGATAATCACACTGTATGATATAGTGATAGTGATGGATGGTGATAATCACACTGTATGATATAGTAATAGTGATGGATGGTGATAATCACACTGTATGATATAGTGATAGTGATGGATGGTGATAATCACACTGTATGATATAGTAATAGTGATGGATGGTGATAATCACACTGTATGATACAGTGATAGCCATGGATGGTGATAATCACACTGTATGATATAGTAATAGTGATGGATGGTGATAATCACACTGTATGATATAGTAATAGTGATGGATGGTGATAATCACACTGTATGATATAGTGATAGTTATGTATGGTGATAATCACACTGTATGATATAGTAATAGTGACGGATGGTGATAATCACACTGTATGATATAGTAATAGCGATGGATGGTGATAATCACACTGTATGATATAGTGATAGCGATGGATGGTGATAATCACACTGTATGATATAGTAATAGTGATGGATGGTGATAATCACACTGTATGATATAGTAATAGTGATGGATGGGGATAATCACACTGTATGATATAGTAATAGTGATGGATGGTGATAATCACACTGTATGATATAGTAATAGTGGTGGATGGTGATAATCACACTGTATGATATAGTGATAGTTATGTATGGTGATAATCACACTGTATGATATAGTAATAGTGATGGATGGTGATAATCACACTGTATGATATAGTAATAGTGACGGATGGTGATAATCACACTGTATGATATAGTAATAGTGATGGATGGTGATAATCACACTGTATGATATAGTGATAGTGATGGATGGTGATAATCACACTGTATGATATAGTAATAGTGATGGATGGTGATAATCACACTGTATGATATAGTGATAGTGATGGATGGTGATAATCACACTGTATGATATAGTAATAGTGATGGATGGTGATAATCACACTGTATGATATAGTAATAGTGGTGGATGGTGATAATCACACTGTATGATATAGTAATAGTGGTGAATGGTGATAATCACACTGTATGATATAGTAATAGTGATGGATGGTGATAATCACACTGTATGATATAGTAATAGTGACGGATGGTGATAATCACACTGTATGATATAGTAATAGTGATGGATGGTGATAATCACACTGTATGATATAGTAATAGTGATGGATTGTGATAATCACACTGTATGATATAGTAATAGTGGTGGATGGTGATAATCACACTGTATGATATAGTAATAGTGATGGATGGTGATAATCACACTGTATGATATAGTAATAGTGATGGATTGTGATAATCACACTGTATGATATAGTAATAGTGGTGGATGGTGATAATCACACTGTATGATATAGTAATAGTGATGGATGGGGATAATCACACTGTATGATATAGTAATAGTGACGGATGGAGATAATCACACTGTATGGTATAGTAATAGTGATGGATGGTGATAATCACACTGTATGGTATAGTAATAGTGATGGATGGTGATAATCACACTGTATGATATAGTAATAGTGACGGATGGTGATAATCACACTGTATGATATAGTGATAGTTATGTATGGTGATAATCACACTGTATGATATAGTAATAGTGATGGATGGTGATAATCACACTGTATGATATAGTAATAGTGGTGGATGGTGATAATCACACTGTATGATATAGTGATAGTGATGGATGGTGATAATCACACTGTATGATATAGTAATAGTGATGGATGGTGATAATCACACTGTATGATATAGTGATAGTGATGGATGGTGATAATCACACTGTATGATATAGTGATAGTGACGGATGGGGATAATCACACTGTATGATATAGTAATAGTGATGGATGGTGATAATCACACTGTATGATATAGTAATAGTGGTGGATGGTGATAATCACACTGTATGATATAGTAATAGTGATGAATGGTGATAATCACACTATGATATAGTAATAGTGGTGGAGGGTGATAATCACACTGTATGATATAGTAATAGTGGTGGATGGTGATAATCACACTGTATGATATAGTAATAGTGTTGGATGGTGATAATCACACTGTATGATATAGTAATAGTGGTGGATGGTGATAATCACACTGTATGATATAGTAATAGTTGTGGATGGTGATAATCACACTGTATGATATAGTAATAGTGATGGAGGGTGATAATCACACTGTATGATATAGTAATAGTGACGGATGGTGATAATCACACTGTATGATATAGTAATAGTGATGGATGGAGATAATAACACTGTATGATATAGTAATAGTGATGGATGGTGATAATCACACTGTATGATATAGTAATAGTGATGGATGGGGATAATCACACTGTATGATATAGTGATAGTGATGGATGGTGATAATCACACTGTATGATATAGTGATAGTGATGGAGGGTGATAATCACACTGTATGATATAGTAATAGTGGTGGATGGAGATAATCACACTGTATGATATAGTAATAGTGATGGATGGTGATAATCACACTGTATGATATAGTAATAGTGATGGATGGTGATAATCACACTGTATGCTATAGTAATAGTGATGGATGGTGATAATCACACTGTATGATATAGTAATAGTGACGGATGGTGATAATCACACTGTATGATATAGTAATAGTGATGGATGGTGATAATCACACTGTATGATATAGTAATAGTGATGGATTGTGATAATCACACTGTATGATATAGTAATAGTGGTGGATGGTGATAATCACACTGTATGATATAGTAATAGTGATGGATGGGGATAATCACACTGTATGATATAGTAATAGTGACGGATGGAGATAATCACACTGTATGGTATAGTAATAGTGATGGATGGTGATAATCACACTGTATGGTATAGTAATAGTGATGGATGGTGATAATCACACTGTATGATATAGTAATAGTGACGGATGGTGATAATCACACTGTATGATATAGTGATAGTTATGTATGGTGATAATCACACTGTATGATATAGTAATAGTGATGGATGGTGATAATCACACTGTATGATATAGTAATAGTGGTGGATGGTGATAATCACACTGTATGATATAGTAATAGTGATGGATGGGGATAATCACACTGTATGATATAGTAATAGTGATGGATGGAGATAATCACACTGTATGATACAGTAATAGTGATGGATGGTGATAATCACACTGTATGATATAGTAATAGTGGTGGATGGTGATAATCACACTGTATGATATAGTAATAGTGATGGATGGTGATAATCACACTGTATGATATAGTAATAGTGGTGGATGGTGATAATCACACTGTATGATATAGTGATAGCGATGGATTGTGATAATCACACTGTATGATATAGTAATAGTGATGGATGGTGATAATCACACTGTATGATATAGTAATAGTGATGGAAGGGGATAATCACACTGTATGATATAGTAATAGTGATGGATGGTGATAATCACACTGTATGATATAGTAATAGTGGTGGATGGTGATAATCACACTGTATGATATAGTGATAGTTATGTATGGTGATAATCACACTGTATGATATAGTAATAGTGACGGATGGTGATAATCACACTGTATGATATAGTAATAGTGATGGATGGTGATAATCACACTGTATGATATAGTGATAGCGATGGATGGTGATAATCACACTGTATGATATAGTAATAGTGATGGATGGTGATAATCACACTGTATGCTATAGTAATAGTGATGGATGGGGATAATCACACTGTATGATATAGTAATAGTGATGGATGGTGATAATCACACTGTATGATATAGTAATAGTGATGGATGGTGGTAATCACACTGTATGATATAGTAATAGTGACGGATGGTGATAATCACACTGTATGATATAGTAATAGTGATGGATGGGGATAATCACACTGTATGATATAGTGATGGATGGAGATAATCACACTGTATGATATAGTAATAGTGATGGATGGTGATAATCACACTGTATGATATAGTAATAGTGGTGGATGGTGATAATCACACTGTATGATATAGTGATAGTTATGTATAGTGATAATCACACTGTATGATATAGTAATAGTGGTGGATTGTGATAATCACACTGTATGATATAGTGATAGTTATGTATAGTGATAATCACACTGTATGATATAGTAATAATGATGGATGGGGATAATCACACTGTATGATATAGTGATGGATGGTGATAATCACACTGTATGATATAGTGATAGTTATGTATAGTGATAATCACACTGTATGATATAGTAATAGTGGTGGATTGTGATAATCACACTGTATGATATAGTGATAGTGATGGATGGTGATAATCACACTGTATGATATAGTAATAGTGATGGAGGGTGATAATCACACTGTATGATATAGTAATAGTGGTGGATGGAGATAATCACACTGTATGATATAGTGATAGTGATGGATGGTGATAATCACACTGTATGATATAGTAATAGTGATGGATGGTGATAATCACACTGTATGATGTAGTAATAGTGGTGGATGGTGATAATCACACTGTATGATATAGTAATAGTGACGGATGGTGATAATCACACTGTATGATATTGTGATAGTTATGTATGGTGATAACCACACTATATGATATAGTAATAGTGATGGATGGTGATAATCACACTGTATGATATAGTAATAGTGGTGGATGGTGATAATCACACTGTATGATATAGTAATAGTGATGGATGGGGATAATCACACTGTATGATATAGTAATAGTGATGGATGGAGATAATCACACTGTATGATATAGTGATAGTGATGGATGGTGATAATCACACTGTATGATATAGTAATAGTGATGGATGGTGATAATCACACTGTATGATATAGTGATAGTGATGGATGGTGATAATCACACTGTATGATATAGTAATAGTGATGGATGGTGATAATCACACTGTATGATACAGTGATAGCCATGGATGGTGATAATCACACTGTATGATATAGTAATAGTGATGGATGGTGATAATCACACTGTATGATATAGTAATAGTGATGGATGGTGATAATCACACTGTATGATATAGTGATAGTTATGTATGGTGATAATCACACTGTATGATATAGTAATAGTGACGGATGGTGATAATCACACTGTATGATATAGTAATAGCGATGGATGGTGATAATCACACTGTATGATATAGTGATAGCGATGGATGGTGATAATCACACTGTATGATATAGTAATAGTGATGGATGGTGATAATCACACTGTATGATATAGTAATAGTGATGGATGGGGATAATCACACTGTATGATATAGTAATAGTGATGGATGGTGATAATCACACTGTATGATATAGTAATAGTGGTGGATGGTGATAATCACACTGTATGATATAGTGATAGTTATGTATGGTGATAATCACACTGTATGATATAGTAATAGTGATGGATGGTGATAATCACACTGTATGATATAGTAATAGTGACGGATGGTGATAATCACACTGTATGATATAGTAATAGTGATGGATGGTGATAATCACACTGTATGATATAGTGATAGTGATGGATGGTGATAATCACACTGTATGATATAGTAATAGTGATGGATGGTGATAATCACACTGTATGATATAGTGATAGTGATGGATGGTGATAATCACACTGTATGATATAGTAATAGTGATGGATGGTGATAATCACACTGTATGATATAGTAATAGTGGTGGATGGTGATAATCACACTGTATGATATAGTAATAGTGGTGAATGGTGATAATCACACTGTATGATATAGTAATAGTGATGGATGGTGATAATCACACTGTATGATATAGTAATAGTGACGGATGGTGATAATCACACTGTATGATATAGTAATAGTGATGGATGGTGATAATCACACTGTATGATATAGTAATAGTGATGGATTGTGATAATCACACTGTATGATATAGTAATAGTGGTGGATGGTGATAATCACACTGTATGATATAGTAATAGTGATGGATGGTGATAATCACACTGTATGATATAGTAATAGTGATGGATTGTGATAATCACACTGTATGATATAGTAATAGTGGTGGATGGTGATAATCACACTGTATGATATAGTAATAGTGATGGATGGGGATAATCACACTGTATGATATAGTAATAGTGACGGATGGAGATAATCACACTGTATGGTATAGTAATAGTGATGGATGGTGATAATCACACTGTATGGTATAGTAATAGTGATGGATGGTGATAATCACACTGTATGATATAGTAATAGTGACGGATGGTGATAATCACACTGTATGATATAGTGATAGTTATGTATGGTGATAATCACACTGTATGATATAGTAATAGTGATGGATGGTGATAATCACACTGTATGATATAGTAATAGTGGTGGATGGTGATAATCACACTGTATGATATAGTAATAGTGATGGATGGGGATAATCACACTGTATGATATAGTAATAGTGATGGATGGAGATAATCACACTGTATGATACAGTAATAGTGATGGATGGTTATAATCACACTGTATGATATAGTAATAGTGGTGGATGGTGATAATCACACTGTATGATATAGTAATAGTGATGGATGGTGATAATCACACTGTATGATATAGTAATAGTGGTGGATGGTGATAATCACACTGTATGATATAGTGATAGCGATGGATTGTGATAATCACACTGTATGATATAGTAATAGTGATGGATGGTGATAATCACACTGTATGATATAGTAATAGTGATGGAAGGGGATAATCACACTGTATGATATAGTAATAGTGATGGATGGTGATAATCACACTGTATGATATAGTAATAGTGGTGGACGGTGATAATCACACTGTATGATATAGTGATAGTTATGTATGGTGATAATCACACTGTATGATATAGTAATAGTGACGGATGGTGATAATCACACTGTATGATATAGTAATAGTGATGGATGGTGATAATCACACTGTATGATATAGTGATAGCGATGGATGGTGATAATCACACTGTATGATATAGTAATAGTGATGGATGGTGATAATCACACTGTATGCTATAGTAATAGTGATGGATGGGGATAATCACACTGTATGATATAGTAATAGTGATGGATGGTGATAATCACACTGTATGATATAGTAATAGTGATGGATGGTGGTAATCACACTGTATGATATAGTAATAGTGACGGATGGTGATAATCACACTGTATGATATAGTAATAGTGATGGATGGGGATAATCACACTGTATGATATAGTGATGGATGGTGATAATCACACTGTATGAGATAGTAATAGTGATGGATGGTGATAATCACACTGTATGATATAGTAATAGTGGTGGATGGTGATAATCACACTGTATGATATAGTGATAGTTATGTATAGTGATAATCACACTGTATGATATAGTAATAGTGGTGGATTGTGATAATCACACTGTATGATATAGTGATAGTTATGTATAGTGATAATCACACTGTATGATATAGTAATAATGATGGATGGGGATAATCACACTGTATGATATAGTGATGGATGGTGATAATCACACTGTATGATATAGTGATAGTTATGTATAGTGATAATCACACTGTATGATATAGTAATAGTGGTGGATTGTGATAATCACACTGTATGATATAGTGATAGTGATGGATGGTGATAATCACACTGTATGATATAGTAATAGTGATGGAGGGTGATAATCACACTGTATGATATAGTAATAGTGGTGGATGGAGATAATCACACTGTATGATATAGTGATAGTGATGGATGGTGATAATCACACTGTATGATATAGTAATAGTGATGGATGGTGATAATCACACTGTATGATGTAGTAATAGTGGTGGATGGTGATAATCACACTGTATGATATAGTAATAGTGACGGATGGTGATAATCACACTGTATGATATTGTGATAGTTATGTATGGTGATAACCACACTATATGATATAGTAATAGTGATGGATGGTGATAATCACACTGTATGATATAGTAATAGTGGTGGATGGTGATAATCACACTGTATGATATAGTAATAGTGATGGATGGGGATAATCACACTGTATGATATAGTAATAGTGATGGATGGAGATAATCACACTGTATGATATAGTGATAGTGATGGATGGTGATAATCACACTGTATGATATAGTAATAGTGATGGATGGTGATAATCACACTGTATGATATAGTGATAGTGATGGATGGTGATAATCACACTGTATGATATAGTAATAGTGATGGACGGTGATAATCACACTGTATGATACAGTGATAGCCATGGATAGTGATAATCACACTGTATGATATAGTAATAGTGATGGATGGTGATAATCACACTGTATGATATAGTAATAGTGATGGATGGTGATAATCACACTGTATGATATAGTGATAGTTATGTATGGTGATAATCACACTGTATGATATAGTAATAGTGACGGATGGTGATAATCACACTGTATGATATAGTAATTGCGATGGATGGTGATAATCACACTGTATGATATAGTGATAGCGATGGATGGTGATAATCACACTGTATGATATAGTAATAGTGATGGATGGTGATAATCACACTGTATGATATAGTAATAGTGATGGATGGGGATAATCACACTGTATGATATAGTAATAGTGATGGATGGTGATAATCACACTGTATGATATAGTAATAGTGGTGGATGGTGATAATCACACTGTATGATATAGTGATAGTTATGTATGGTGATAATCACACTGTATGATATAGTAATAGTGATGGATGGTGATAATCACACTGTATGATATAGTAATAGTGACGGATGGTGATAATCACACTGTATGATATAGTAATAGTGATGGATGGTGATAATCACACTGTATGATATAGTGATAGTGATGGATGGTGATAATCACACTGTATGATATAGTAATAGTGGTGGATGGTGATAATCACACTGTATGATATAGTAATAGTGGTGAATGGTGATAATCACACTGTATGATATAGTGATAGTGATGGATGGTGATAATCACACTGTATGATATAGTAATAGTGGTGGATGGTGATAATCACACTGTATGATATAGTAATAGTGGTGGATGGTGATAATCACACTGTATGATATAGTAATAGTGATGGATGCTGATAATCACACTGTATGATATAGTAATAGTGATGGATGGTGATAATCACACTGTATGATATAGTAATAGTGGTGGATGGTGATAATCACACTGTATGATATAGTGATAGTTATGGATGGTGATAATCACACTGTATGATATAGTGATAGTGACGGAAGGTGATAATCACACTGTATGATATAGTAATAGTTATCGATGATGATAATCACACTGTATGATATCGTAATAGTGATGGATGGTATTAATCACACTGTATGATATAGTAATAGTGATGGATGGTGATAATCACACTGTATGATATAGTAATAGTGATGGATGGTGATAATCACACTGTATGATATAGTAATAGTTATGGATGATGATAATCACACTGTATGATATAGTAATAGCGATGGATGGAGATAATCACACTGTATGATATTGTAATAGTGATGGATGGTGATAATCACACTGTATGATATAGTAATAGTGATGGATGGTGATAATCACACTGTATGATATAGTAATAGTGGTGGATGGTGATAATCACACTGTATGATATAGTAATAGTGGTGGATGGTGATAATCACACTGTATGATATAGTAATAGTGGTGGATGGTGATAATCACACTGTATGATATAGTAATAGTGGTGGATGGTGATAATCACACTGTATGATATAGTAATAGTGATGGATGGAGATAATCACACTGTATGATATAGTAATAGTGATGGATGGAGATAATCACACTGTATGATATAGTAATAGTGATGGATGGTGATAATCACACTGTATGATATAGTAATAGTGGTGGATGGTGATAATCACACTGTATGATATAGTAATAGTGATGGATGGAGATAATCACACTGTATGATATAGTAATAGTGATGGATGGTGATAATCACACTGTATGATATAGTAATAGTGGTGGATGGTGATAATCACACTGTATGATATAGTAATAGTGGTGGATGGTGATAATCACACTGTATGATATAGTAATAGTGATGGATGGAGATAATCACACTGTATGATATAGTAATAGTGATGGATGGTGATAAGCACACTGTATGATATAGTAATAGTGGTGGATGGTGATAATCACACTGTATGATATAGTAATAGTGGTGGATGGTGATAATCACACTGTATGATATAGTAATAGTGGTGAATGGTGATAATCACACTGTATGATATAGTGATAGTGATGGATGGTGATAATCACACTGTATGATATAGTAATAGTGGTGGATGGTGATAATCACACTGTATGATATAGTAATAGTGGTGGATGGTGATAATCACACTGTATGATATAGTAATAGTGATGGATGCTGATAATCACACTGTATGATATAGTAATAGTGATGGATGGTGATAATCACACTGTATGATATAGTAATAGTGGTGGATGGTGATAATCACACTGTATGATATAGTGATAGTTATGGATGGTGATAATCACACTGTATGATATAGTGATAGTGACGGAAGGTGATAATCACACTGTATGATATAGTAATAGTTATCGATGATGATAATCACACTGTATGATATCGTAATAGTGATGGATGGTATTAATCACACTGTATGATATAGTAATAGTGATGGATGGTGATAATCACACTGTATGATATAGTAATAGTGATGGATGGTGATAATCACACTGTATGATATAGTAATAGTTATGGATGATGATAATCACACTGTATGATATAGTAATAGCGATGGATGGAGATAATCACACTGTATGATATTGTAATAGTGATGGATGGTGATAATCACACTGTATGATATAGTAATAGTGATGGATGGTGATAATCACACTGTATGATATAGTAATAGTGGTGGATGGTGATAATCACACTGTATGATATAGTAATAGTGGTGGATGGTGATAATCACACTGTATGATATAGTAATAGTGGTGGATGGTGATAATCACACTGTATGATATAGTAATAGTGGTGGATGGTGATAATCACACTGTATGATATAGTAATAGTGATGGATGGAGATAATCACACTGTATGATATAGTAATAGTGATGGATGGAGATAATCACACTGTATGATATAGTAATAGTGATGGATGGTGATAATCACACTGTATGATATAGTAATAGTGGTGGATGGTGATAATCACACTGTATGATATAGTAATAGTGATGGATGGAGATAATCACACTGTATGATATAGTAATAGTGATGGATGGTGATAATCACACTGTATGATATAGTAATAGTGGTGGATGGTGATAATCACACTGTATGATATAGTAATAGTGGTGGATGGTGATAATCACACTGTATGATATAGTAATAGTGATGGATGGAGATAATCACACTGTATGATATAGTAATAGTGATGGATGGTGATAAGCACACTGTATGATATAGTAATAGTGGTGGATGGTGATAATCACACTGTATGATATAGTAATAGTGGTGGATGGTGATAATCACACTGTATGATATAGTAATAGTGATGGATGGTGATAATCACACTGTATGATATAGTAATAGTGGTGGATGGTGATAATCACACTGTATGATATAGTAATAGTGATGGATGGTGATAATCACACTGTATGATATAGTAATAGTGATGGATGGTGATAATCACACTGTATGATATAGTAATAGTGATGGATGGTGATAATCACACTGTATGATATAGTAATAGTGGTGGATGGTGATAATCACACTGTATGATATAGTAATAGTGATGGATGGTGATAATCACACTGTATGATATAGTAATAGTGGTGGATGGTGATAATCACACTGTATGATATAGTAATAGTGATGGATGGTGATAATCACACTGTATGATATAGTAATAGTGATGGAAGGTGATAGTCACACTGTATGATATAGTAATAGTGATGGATGGTGATAATCACACTGTATGATATAGTAATAGTGGTGGATGGTGATAATCACACTGTATGATATAGTAATAGTGATGGATGCTGATAATCACACTGTATGATATAGTAATAGTGATAGATGGTGATAATCACACTGTATGATATAGTAATAGTGATGGATGGTGATAATCACACTGTATGATATAGTAATAGTGATGGATGGTGATAATCACACTGTATGATATAGTAATAGTGATGGATGGTGATAATCACACTGTATGATATAGTAATAGTGATGGATGGTGATAATCACACTGTATGATATAGTAATAGTGATGGATGGTGATAATCACACTGTATGATATAGTAATAGTCATGGATGGTGATAATCACACTGTATGATATAGTAATAGTGGTGGATGGTGATAATCACACTGTATGATATAGTAATAGTGATGGATGGTGATAATCACACTGTATGATATAGTAATAGTGGTGGATGGTGATAATCACACTGTATGATATAGTAATAGTGGTGGATGGTGATAATCACACTGTATGATATAGTAATAGTGGTGGATGGTGATAATCACACTGTATGATATAGTAATAGTGATGGATGGTGATAATCACACTGTATGATATAGTAATAGTGATGGATGGTGATAATCACACTGTATGATATAGTAATAGTGATGGATGGTGATAATCACACTGTATGATATAGTAATAGTGATGGATGGTGATAATCACACTGTATGATATAGTAATAGTGATGGATGGTGATAATCACACTGTATGATATAGTAATAGTGATGGATGGTGATAATCACACTGTATGATATAGTAATAGTGGTGGATGGTGATAATCACACTGTATGATATAGTAATAGTGATGGATGGTGATAATCACACTGTATGATATAGTAATAGTGGTGGATGGTGATAATCACACTGTATGATATAGTAATAGTGATGGATGGTGATAATCACACTGTATGATATAGTAATAGTGGTGGATGGTGATAATCACACTGTATGATATAGTAATAGTGATGGATGGTGATAATCACACTGTATGATATAGTAATAGTGGTGGATGGTGATAATCACACTGTATGATATAGTAATAGTGATGGATGGTGATAATCACACTGTATGATATAGTAATAGTGGTGGATGGTGATAATCACACTGTATGATATAGTAATAGTGATGGATGGTGACAATCACACTGTATGATACAGTAATAGTGAAGGATGGTGATAATCACACTGTATGATATAGTAATAGTGGTGGATGGTGATAATCACACTGTATGATATAGTAATAGTGATGGATGGTGATAATCACACTGTATGATATAGTAATAGTGGTGGATGGTGATAATCACACTGTATGATATAGTAATAGTGGTGGATGGTGATAATCACACTGTATGATATAGTAATAGTGGTGGATGGTGATAATCACACTGTATGATATAGTAATAGTGATGGATGGTGATAATCACACTGTATGATATAGTAATAGTGATGAATGGTGATAATCACACTGTATGATATAGTAATAGTGATGGATGGTGATAATCACACTGTATGATATAGTGATAGTGATGGATGGTGATAATCACACTGTCTGATATAGTTATAGTGATGGATGGTGATAATCACACTGTATGATACAGTAATAGTGATGGATGGTGATAATCACACTGTATGATATAGTAATAGTGATGGATGGTGATAATCACACTGTATGATATAGTAATAGTGACGGATGGGGATAATCACACTGTATGATATAGTAATAGTGATGGATGGTGATAATCACAGTGTATGATATAGTAATAGTGATGGATGGTGATAATCACACTGTATGATATAGTAATAGTGATGGATGGTGATAATCACACTGTATGATATAGTGATAGTGATGGATGGTGATAATCACACTGTATGATATAGTAATAGTGGTGGATGATGATAATCACACTGTATGATATAGTAATAGTGGTGGATGGTGATAATCACACTGTATGATATAGTAATAGTGATGGATGATGATAATCACACTGTATGATATAGTAATAGTGACGGATGGGGATAATCACACTGTATGATATAGTAATAGTGATGGATGGTGATAATCACAGTGTATGATATAGTAATAGTGATGGATGGTGATAATCGCACTGTATGATATAGTAATAGTGATGGATGGTGATAATCACACTGTATGATATAGTAATAGTGATGGATGGTGATAATCACACTGTATGATATAGTAATAGTGATGGATGGTGATAATCACACTGTATGATATAGTAATAGTGATGGATGGTGATAATCGCACTGTATGATATAGTAATAGTGATGGATGGTGATAATCACACTGTATGATATAGTAATAGTGATGGATGGTGATAATCACACTGTATGATATAGTAATAGTGATGGATGGTGATAATCACACTGTATGATATAGTAATAGTGATGGATGGTGATAATCACACTGTATGATATAGTGATAGTGATGGATGGTGATAATCACACTGTATGATATAGTAATAGTGACGGATGGGAATAATTACACTGTATGATATAGTAATAGTGATGGATGGTGATAATCACAGTGTATGATATAGTAATAGTGATGGATGGTGATAATCACACTGTATGATATAGTAATAGTGACGGATGGGAATAATCACACTGTATGATATAGTAATAGTGATGGATGGTGATAATCACAGTGTATGATATAGTAATAGTGATGGATGGTGATAATCACACTGTATGATATAGTGATAGTGATGGATGGTGATAATCACACTGTATGATATAGTAATAGTGATGGATGGTGATAATCACAGTGTATGATATAGTAATAGTGATGGATGGTGATAATCACACTGTATGATATAGTAATAGTGATGGATGGTGATAATCACACTGTATGATATAGTAATAGTGGTGGATGGTGATAATCACACTGTATGATATAGTGATAGTGG
Organism: Phyllobates terribilis; assembly: GCF_046119375.1. Taxonomy (NCBI): domain Eukaryota; kingdom Metazoa; phylum Chordata; class Amphibia; order Anura; family Dendrobatidae; genus Phyllobates; species Phyllobates terribilis. The sequence goes on along the minus strand of NW_027362774.1, from coordinate 30,993,043 downwards.
TGGATGGTGATAATCACACTGTATGATATAGTGATAGTTATGTATGGTGATAATCACACTGTATGATATAGTAATAGTGATGGATGGTGATAATCACACTGTATGATATAGTAATAGTGATGGATGGTGATAATCACACTGTATGATATAGTGATAGTGATGGATGGTGATAATCACAGTGTATGATATAGTAATAGTGATGGATGGTGATAATCACACTGTATGATATAGTAATAGTGATGGATGGTGATAATCACACTGTATGATATAGTAATAGTGATGGATGGTGATAATCACACTGTATGATATAGTAATAGTGATGGATGGTGATAATCACACTGTATGATATAGTGATAGTGATGGATGGTGATAATCACACTGTATGATATAGTAATAGTGGTGGATGGTGATAATCACACTGTATGATATAGTAATAGTGATGGATTGTGATAATCACACTGTATGATATAGTAATAGTGGTGGATGATGATAATCACACTATATGATATAGTGATAGTGATGGATGGTGATAATCACACTGTATGATATGGTAATAGTGACGGATGGGGATAATCACACTGTATGATATAGTAATAGTGATGGATGGTGATAATCACACTGTATGATATAGTAATAGTGATGGATGGAGATAATCACACTGTATGATATAGTAATAGTGATGGATGGTGATAATCACACTGTATGATATAGTAAAAGTGATGGATGGTGATAATCACACTGCATGATATAGTAATAGTGATGGATGGTGATAATCACACTGTATGATATAGTAATAGTGATGGATGGTGATAATCACACTGTATGATATAGTGATAGTGATGGATGGTGATAATTACACTGTATGATATAGTAATAGTGGTGGATGGTGATAATCACACTGTATGATATAGTAATAGTGATGGATGGTGATAATCACACTGTATGATATAGTGATAGTGATGGATGGTGATAATCACACTGTATGATATAGTAATAGTGGTGGATGGTGATAATCACACTGTATGATATAGTAATAGTGATGGATGGTGATAATCACACTTTATGATATAGTAATAGTGATGGATGGTGATAATCACACTGTATGATACAGTAATAGTGGTGGATGGTGATAATCACAGTGTATGATATAGTGATAGTGATGGATGGTGATAATCACACTGTATGATATAGTAATAGTGATGGATGGTGATAATCACACTGTATGATATAGTAATAGTGGTGGATGGTGATAATCACAGTGTATGATATAGAGATAGTGATGGATGGTAATAATCACACTGTATGATATAGTGATAGTGATTGATGGTGATAATCACACTGTATGATATAGTGATAGTGATGGATGGTGATAATCACACTGTGTGATATAGTAATAGTGGTGGATGGTGATAATCACACTGTATGATATAGTAATAGTGGTGGATGGTGATAATCACACTGTATGATATAGTGATAGTGATGGATTGTGAATCACACTGTATGATATAGTAATAGTGATGGATGGTGATAATCACACTGTATGATATAGTAACAGTGATGGATGGTGATAATCACACTGTATGATATAGTGATAGTTATGTATGGTGATAATCACACTGTATGATATAGTGATAGTGGTGGATGGTGATATTCACACTGTATGATATAGTAATAGTGATGGATGGTGATAATCACACTGTATGATATAGTAATAGTGGTGGATGGTGATAATCACACTGTATGATATAGTAATAGTGATGGATGGTGATAATCACACTGTATGATATAGTAATAGTGATGGATGGTGATAATCACACTGTATGATATACTAATAGTGATGGATGATGATAATCACACTGTATGATATAGTAATTGTGATGGATGGTGATAATCACACTGTATGATATAGTAATAGTGGTGGATGGTGATAATCACAGTGTATGATATAGTGATAGTGATGGATGGTGATAATCACACTGTATGATATAGTGATAGTGATGGATGGAGATAATCACACTGTATGATATAGTAATAGTGATGGATGGTGATAATCACACTGTATGATATAGTAATAGTGACGGATGGGGATAATCACACTGTATGATATAGTGATAGTGGTGGATGGTGATAATCACACTGTATGATATAGTAATAGTGGTGGATGGTGATAATCACAGTGTATGATATAGTGATAGTGATGGATGGTGATAATCACACTGTATGATATAGTGATAGTGATGGATTGTGAATCACACTGTATGATATAGTAATAGTGATGGATGGTGATAATCACACTGTATGATATAGTGATAGTGATGGATGGAGATAATCACACTGTATGATATAGTGATAGTGATGGATGGAGATAATCACACTGTATGATATAGTGATAGTGATGGATGGAGATAATCACACTGTATGATATAGTAATAGTGATGGATGGTGATAATCACACTGTATGATATAGTAATAGTGATGGATGGTGATAATCACACTGTATGATATAGTAATAGTGATGGATGGTGATAATCACACTGCATGATATAGTAATAGTGATGGATGGTGATAATCACACTGTATGATATAGTAATAGTGATGGATGGTAATAATCACACTGTATGATATAGTGATAGTGATGGATGGTGATAATCACACTGTATGATATAGTAATAGTGGTGGATGGTGATAATCACACTGTATGATATAGTGATAGTGATGGATGGAGATAATCACACTGTATGATATAGTGATAGTGATGGATGGAGATAATCACACTGTATGATATAGTAATAGTGATGGATGGAGATAATCACACTGTATGATATAGTAATAGTGATGGATGGTGATAATCACACTGTATGATATAGTAATAGTGATGGATGGTGATAATCACACGGCATAATATAGTTATAGTGATGGATGGTGATAATCACACTGTATGATATAGTAATAGTGATGGATGGTGATAATCACACTGTATGATATAGTGATAGTGATGGATGGTGGTAATCACACTGTATGATATAGTAATAGTGGTGGATGGTGATAATCACACTGTATGATATAGTAATAGTGATGGATGGTGATAATCACACTGTATGATATAGTAATAGTGACGGATGGTGATAATCACACTGTATGATACAGTAATAGTGGTGGATGGTGATAATCACAGTGTATGATATAGTGATAGTGATGGATGGTGATAATCACACTATATGATATAGTGATAGTTATGTATGGTGATAATCACACTGTATGATAAAGTGATAGTGATGGATGGTGATAATCACACTGTATGATATAGTAATAGTGGTGGATGGTGATAATCACAGTGTATGATATAGTGATAGTGATGGATGGTAATAATCACACTGTATGATATAGTGATAGTGATGGATGGTGATAATCACACTGAATGATATAGTGATAGTGATGGATAGTGATAATCACACTGTATGATATAGTAATAGTGGTGGATGGTGATAATCACACTGTATGATATAGTGATAGTGATGGATTGTGATAATCACACTGTATGATATAGTGATAGTGATGGATTGTGATAATCACACTGTATGATATAGTGATAGTGATGGATGGTGATAATCACACTGTATGATATAGTAATAGTGAAGGATGGTGATAATCACACTGTATGATATAGTAATAGTGATGGATGGTGATAATCACACTGTATGATATAGTGATAGTTATGTATGGTGATAATCACACTGTATGATATAGTGATAGTGGTGGATGGTGATAATCACACTGTATGATATAATAATAGTGATGGATGGTGATAATCACACTGTATGATATAGTAATAGTGGTGGATGGTGATAATCACACTGTATGATATAGTAATAGTGATGGATGGTGATAATCACACTGTATGATACAGTAATAGTGATGGATGATGATAATCACACTGTATGATATAGTAATAGTGATGGATGGTGATAATCACACTGTATGATATAGTAATAGTGGTGGATGGTGATAATCACAGTGTATGATATAGTGATAGTGATGGATTGTGAATCACACTGTATGATATAGTAATAGTGATGGATGGTGATAATCACACTGTATGATATAGTGATAGTGATGGATGGAGATAATCACACTGTATGATATAGTGATAGTGATGGATGGTGATAATCACACTGTATGATATAGTGATAGTGATGGATGGTGATAATCACACTGTATGATATAGTAATAGTGATGGATTGTGAATCACACTGTATGATATAGTAATAGTGATGGATGGTGATAATCACACTGTATGATATAGTGATAGTGATGGATGGAGATAATCACACTGTATGATATAGTGATAGTGATGGATGGAGATAATCACACTGTATGATATAGTGATAGTGATGGATGGTGATAATCACACTGTATGATATAGTAATAGTGGTGGATGGTGATAATCACACTGTATGATATAGTAATAGTGATGGATTGTGAATCACACTGTATGATATAGTAATAGTGATGGATGGTGATAATCACACTGTATGATATAGTGATAGTGATGGATGGTGATAATCACACTGTATTATATAGTGATAGTGATGGATGGTGATAATCACACTGTATGATATAGTGATAGTGATGGATGGAGATAATCACACTGTATGATATAGTGATAGTGATGGATGGAGATAATCACACTGTATGATATAGTAATAGTGACGGATGGTGATAATCACACTGTATGATATAGTAATAGTGGTGGATGGTGATAATCACACTGTATGATATAGTGATAGTGATGGATGGTGATAATCACACTGTATGATATAGTGATAGTGATGGATGGAGATAATCACACTGTATGATATAGTAATAGTGATGGATGGTGATAATCACAGTGTATGATATAGTAATAGTGATGGATGGTGATAATCACACTGTATGATATAGTGATAGTGGTGGATGGTGATAATCACACTGTATGATATAGTAATAGTGACGGATGGTGATAATCACACTGTATGATATAGTAATAGTGATGGATGGTGATAATCACAGTGTATGATATAGTAATAGTGATGGATGGTGATAATCACACTGTATGATATAGTGATAGTGATGGATGGAGATAATCACACTGTATGATATAGTGATAGTGGTGGATGGTGATAATCACACTGTATGATATAGTAATAGTGGTGGATGGTGATAATCACACTGTATGATATAGTAATAGTGATGGATTGTGAATCACACTGTATGATATAGTAATAGTGATGGATGGTGATAATCACACTGTATGATATAGTAATAGTGATTGATGGTGATAATCACACTGTATGATATAGTGATAGTTATGTATGGTGATAATCACACTGTATGATATAGTGATAGTGATGGATGGAGATAATCACACTGTATGATATAGTGATAGTGATGGATGGTGATAATCACACTGTATGATATAGTAATAGTGGTGGATGGTGATAATCACACTGTATGATATAGTAATAGTGATGGATTGTGAATCACACTGTATGATATAGTAATAGTGATGGATGGTGATAATCACACTGTATGATATAGTGATAGTGATGGATGGTGATAATCACACTGTATTATATAGTGATAGTGATGGATGGTGATAATCACACTGTATGATATAGTGATAGTGATGGATGGAGATAATCACACTGTATGATATAGTGATAGTGATGGATGGAGATAATCACACTGTATGATATAGTAATAGTGACGGATGGTGATAATCACACTGTATGATATAGTAATAGTGGTGGATGGTGATAATCACACTGTATGATATAGTAATAGTGATGGATGGGGATAATCACACTGTATGATATAGTGATAGTGATGGATTGTGAATCACACTGTATGATATAGTAATAGTGGTGGATGGTGATAATCACACTGTATGATATAGTAATAGTGACGGATGGTGATAATCACACTGTATGATATAGTGATAGTGATGGATGGTGATAATCACAGTGTATGATATAGTAATAGTGGTGGATGGTGATAATCACACTGTATGATATAGTGATAGTGATGGATGGTGATAATCACACTGTATGATATAGTAATAGTGATGGATGGTGATAATCACACTGTATGATATAGTGATAGTGATGGATGGTGATAATCACACTGTATGATATAGTGATAGTGATGGATGGTGATAATCACACTGTATGATATAGTGATAGTGATGGATGGTGATAATCACACTGTATGATATAGTAATAGTGATGGATGGTGATAATCACAGTGTATGATATAGTAATAGTGATGGATGGTGATAATCACACTGTATGATATAGTGATAGTGATGGATGGTGATAATCACACTGTATGATATAGTAATAGTGGTGGATGGTAATAATCACACTGTATGATATAGTGATAGTGATGGATTGTGAATCACACTGTATGATATAGTAATAGTGGTGGATGGTGATAATCACACTGTATGATATAGTGATAGTGATGGATGGTGATAATCACACTGTATGATATAGTGATAGTGATGGATGGAGATAATCACACTGTATGATATAGTGATAGTGATGGATGGTGATAATCACACTTTATGATATAGTAATAGTGGTGGATGGTGATAATCACACTGTATGATATAGTGATAGTGATGGATTGTGAATCACACTGTATGATATAGTAATAGTGATGGATGGTGATAATCACACTGTATGATATAGTGATAGTGATGGATGGTGATAATCACACTGTATGATATAGTAATAGTGATGGATGGTGATAATCACACTGTATGACATAGTAATAGTGATGGATGGTGATAATCACACTGTATGATATAGTAATAGTGATGGATGGTGATAATCACACTGTATGATATAGTGATAGTGATGGATGGAGATAATCACACTGTATGATATAGTGATAGTGATGGATGGTGATAATCACACTGTATGATATAGTAATAGTGGTGGATGGTGATAATCACACTGTATGATATAGTAATAGTGATGGATGGTGATAATCACACTGTATGATATAGTAATAGTGATGGATGGAGATAATCACACTGTATGATATAGTAATAGTGACGGATGGTGATAATCACACTGTATGATATAGTAATAGTGATGGATGGAGATAATCACACTGTATGATATAGTAATAGTGATGGATGGTGATAATCACACTGTATGATATAGTAATAGTGATGGATGGAAATAATCACACTGTATGATATAGTAATAGCGATGGATGGAGATAATCACACTGTATGATATAGTAATAGTGATGGATGGGGATAATCACACTGTATGATATAGTAATAGCGATGGATGGAGATAATCACAGTGTATGATATAGTAATAGTGGTGGATGGTGATAATCACACTGTATGATATAGTGATAGTGATGGATGGAGATAATCACACTGTATGATATAGTGATAGTGATGGATGGAGATAATCACACTGTATGATATAGTAATAGTGACGGATGGTGATAATCACACTGTATGATATAGTAATAGTGATGGATGGAGATAATCACACTGTATGATATAGTAATAGTGATGGATGGTGATAATCACACTGTATGATATAGTAATAGTGATGGATGGAAATAATCACACTGTATGATATAGTAATAGTGATGGATGGGGATAATCACACTGTATGATATAGTGATAGTGATGGATAGTGAATCACACTGTATGATATAGTAATAGTGATGGATGGTGATAATCACAGTGTATGATATAGTAATAGCGATGGATGGAGATAATCACACTGTATGATATAGTAATAGCGATGGATGGAGATAATCACACTGTATGATATAGTAATAGTGATGGATGGTGATAATCACAGTGTATGATATAGTAATAGTGATGGATGGTGATAATCACACTGTATGATATAGTAATAGTGATGGATGGAGATAATCACACTGTATGATATAGTAATAGCGATGGATGGAGATAATCACACTGTATGATATAGTAATAGTGATGGATGGAGATAATCACACTGTATGATATAGTAATAGCGATGGATGGAGATAATCACACTGTATGATATAGTAATAGTGATGGATGGAGATAATCACACTGTATGATATAGTAATAGTGATGGATGGAGATAATCACACTGTATGATATAGTAATAGCGATGGATGGAGATAATCACACTGTATGATATAGTAATAGCGATGGATGGAGATAATCACACTGTATGATATAGTAATAGTGATGGATGGTGATAATCACAGTGTATGATATAGTAATAGTGATGGATGGTGATAATCACACTGTATGATATAGTAATAGTGATGGATGGAGATAATCACACTGTATGATATAGTAATAGTGACGGATGGTGATAATCACACTGTATGATATAGTAATAGTGACGGATGGTGATAATCACACTGTATGATATAGTAATAGTGATGGATGGAGATAATCACACTGTATGATATAGTAATAGTGGTGGATGGTGATAATCACACTGTATGATATAGTAATAGTGACGGATGGTGATAATCACACTGTATGATATAGTAATAGTGGTGGATGGTGATAATCACACTGTATGATATAGTAATAGTGACGGATGGTGATAATCACACTGTATGATATAGTGATAGTGATGGATGGTGATAATCACAGTGTATGATATAGTAATAGTGGTGGATGGTGATAATCACACTGTATGATATAGTGATAGTGATGGATGGTGATAATCACACTGTATGATATAGTAATAGTGATGGATGGTGATAATCACACTGTATGATATAGTAATAGCGATGGATGGAGATAATCACACTGTATGATATAGTAATAGTGATGGATGGGGATAATCACACTGTATGATATAGTAATAGCGATGGATGGAGATAATCACAGTGTATGATATAGTAATAGTGGTGGATGGTGATAATCACACTGTATGATATAGTGATAGTGATGGATGGAGATAATCACACTGTATGATATAGTGATAGTGATGGATGGAGATAATCACACTGTATGATATAGTAATAGTGACGGATGGTGATAATCACACTGTATGATATAGTAATAGTGATGGATGGAGATAATCACACTGTATGATATAGTAATAGTGATGGATGGTGATAATCACACTGTATGATATAGTAATAGTGATGGATGGAAATAATCACACTGTATGATATAGTAATAGTGATGGATGGGGATAATCACACTGTATGATATAGTGATAGTGATGGATAGTGAATCACACTGTATGATATAGTAATAGTGATGGATGGTGATAATCACAGTGTATGATATAGTAATAGCGATGGATGGTGATAATCACACTGTATGATATAGTAATAGCGATGGATGGAGATAATCACACTGTATGATATAGTAATAGCGATGGATGGAGATAATCACACTGTATGATATAGTAATAGTGATGGATGGTGATAATCACAGTGTATGATATAGTAATAGTGATGGATGGTGATAATCACACTGTATGATATAGTAATAGTGATGGATGGAGATAATCACACTGTATGATATAGTAATAGTGACGGATGGTGATAATCACACTGTATGATATAGTAATAGTGACGGATGGTGATAATCACACTGTATGATATAGTAATAGTGATGGATGGAGATAATCACACTGTATGATATAGTAATAGTGGTGGATGGTGATAATCACACTGTATGATATAGTAATAGTGACGGATGGTGATAATCACACTGTATGATATAGTAATAGTGGTGGATGGTGATAATCACACTGTATGATATAGTAATAGTGACGGATGGTGATAATCACACTGTATGATATAGTGATAGTGATGGATGGTGATAATCACAGTGTATGATATAGTAATAGTGGTGGATGGTGATAATCACACTGTATGATATACTGATAGTGATGGATGGTGATAATCACACTGTATGATATAGTAATAGTGATGGATGGTGATAATCACACTGTATGATATAGTGATAGTGATGGATGGTGATAATCACACTGTATGATATAGTGATAGTGATGGATGGTGATAATCACACTGTATGATATAGTAATATTGATGGATGGTGATAATCACACTGTATGATATAGTAATAGTGATGGATTGTGAATCACACTGTATGATATAGTAATAGTGATGGATTGTGAATCACACTGTATGATATAGTAATAGTGGTGGATGGTGATAATCACACTGTATGATATAGTAATAGTGATGGATGGTGATAATCACACTGTATGATATAGTAATAGTGATGGATGGTGATAATCACACTATATGATATAGTGATAGTGATGGATGGTGATAATCACACTGTATGATATAGTAATAGTGATGGATGGTGATAATCACACTGTATGATATAGTGATAGTGATGGATGGTGATAATCACAGTGTATGATATAGTAATAGTGGTGGATGGTGATAATCACACTGTATGATATAGTGATAGTGATGGATGGTGATAATCACACTGTATGATATAGTAATAATGATGGATGGTGATAATCACACTGTATGATATAGTGATAGTGATGGATGGAGATAATCACACTGTATGATATAGTGATAGTGATGGATGGAGATAATCACACTGTATGATATAGTAATAGTGACGGATGGTGATAATCACACTGTATGATATAGTAATAGTGATGGATGGAGATAATCACACTGTATGATATAGTAATAGTGATGGATGTTGATAATCACACTGTATGATATAGTAATAGTGATGGATGGAGATAATCACACTGTATGGTATAGTGATAGTGATGGATGGAGATAATCACAGTGTATGATATAGTAATAGTGGTGGATGGTGATAATCACACTGTATGATATAGTAATAGCGATGGATGGAGATAATCACAGTGTATGATATAGTAATAGTGGTGGATGGTGATAATCACACTGTATGATATAGTAATAGTGGTGGATGGTGATAATCACACTGTATGATATAGTGATAGTGATGGATGGAGATAATCACACTGTATGATATAGTAATAGTGGTGGATGGTGATAATCACACTGTATGATATAGTGATAGTGATGGATGGAGATAATCACACTGTATGATATAGTAATAGCGATGGATGGAGATAATCACAGTGTATGATATAGTAATAGTGGTGGATGGTGATAATCACACTGTATGATATAGTGATAGTGGTGGATGGTGATAATCACACTGTATGATATAGTGATAGTGATGGATTGTGAATCACACTGTATGATATAGTAATAGTTATGTATGGTGATAATCACACTGTATGATATAGTAATAGTGATGGATGAAGATAATCACACTGTATGATATAGTAATAGTGACGGATGGTGATAATCACACTGTATGATATAGTGATAGTGATGGATGGAGATAATCACACTGTATGATATAGTAATAGTGGTGGATGGTGATAATCACACTGTATGATATAGTAATAGTGGTGGATGGTGATAATCACACTGTATGATATAGTGATAGTGATGGATGGAGATAATCACACTGTATGATATAGTAATAGTGGTGGATGGTGATAATCACACTGTATGATATAGTGATAGTGATGGATGGTGATAATCACACTGTATGATATAGTGATAGTGATGGATGGTGATAATCACACTGTATGATATAGTAATAGTGACGGATGGTGATAATCACACTGTATGATATAATAATAGTGATGGATGGAGATAATCACACTGTATGATATAGTAATAGTGATGGATGGTGATAATCACACTGTATGATATAGTAATAGTGATGGATGGAGATAATCACACTGTATGATATAGTAATAGCGATGGATGGAGATAATCACACTGTATGATATAGTAATAGTGATGGATGGGGATAATCACACTGTATGATATAGTGATAGTGATGGATAGTGAATCACACTGTATGATATAGTAATAGTGGTGGATGGTGATAATCACACTGTATGATATAGTAATAGTGACGGATGGTGATAATCACACTGTATGATATAGTGATAGTGATGGATGGTGATAATCACAGTGTATGATATAGTAATAGTGGTGGATGGTGATAATCACACTGTATGATATAGTGATAGTGATGGATGGTGATAATCATACTGTATGATATAGTAATAGTGATGGATGGTGATAATCACACTGTATGATATAGTGATAGTGATGGATGGTGATAATCACACTGTATGATATAGTGATAGTGATGGATGGTGATAATCACACTGTATGATATAGTAATAGTGACGGATGGTGATAATCACACTGTATGATATAGTAATAGTGATGGATTGTGAATCACACTGTATGATATAGTAATAGTGGTGGATGGTGATAATCACACTGTATGATATAGTAATAGTGATGGATGGTGATAATCACACTGTATGATATAGTAATAGTGATGGATGGTGATAATCACACTATATGATATAGTGATAGTGATGGATGGTGATAATCACACTGTATGATATAGTAATAGTGATGGATGGTGATAATCACACTGTATGATATAGTGATAGTGATGGATGGTGATAATCACAGTGTATGATATAGTAATAGTGGTGGATGGTGATAATCAAACTGTATGATATAGTGATAGTGATGGATGGTGATAATCACACTGTATGATATAGTAATAATGATGGATGGTGATAATCACACTGTATGATATAGTGATAGTGATGGATGGTGATAATCACACTGTATGATATAGTGATAGTGATGGATGGTGATAATCACACTGTATGATATAGTAATAGTGATGGATGGTGATAATCACACTGTATGATATAGTAATAGTGATGGATTGTGAATCACACTGTATGATATAGTAATAGTGATGGATGGTGATAATCACACTGTATGATAAAGTAATAGTGATGGATGGTGATAATCACACTGTATGATATATTGATAGTGATGGATGGTGATAATCACACTGTATGATATAGTAATAGTGATGGATGGTGATAATCACACTGTATGATATAGTAATAGTGGTGGATGGTGATAATCACACTGTATGATATAGTGATAGTGATGGATTGTGAATCACACTGTATGATATAGTAATAGTGATGGATGGTGATAATCACACTGTATGATATAGTGATAGTGATGGATGGAGATAATCACACTGTATGATATAGTGATAGTGATGGATGGTGATAATCACACTGTATGATATAGTAATAGTGGTGGATGGTGATAATCACACTGTATGATATAGTGATAGTGATGGATGGAGATAATCACACTGTATGATATAGTAATAGTGGTGGATGGTGATAATCACACTGTATGATATAGTGATAGTGATGGATGGAGATAATCACACTGTATGATATAGTAATAGTGACGGATGGTGATAATCACACTGTATGATATAGTGATAGTGATGGATGGAGATAATCACACTGTATGATATAGTAATAGTGGTGGATGGTGATAATCACACTGTATGATATAGTGATAGTGATGGATGGAGATAATCACACTGTATGATATAATAATAGTGATGGATGGAGATAATCACACTGTATGATATAGTAATAGTGACGGATGGTGATAATCACACTGTATGATATAATAATAGTGATGGATGGAGATAATCACACTGTATGATATAGTGATAGTGATGGATGGTGATAATCACACTGTATGATATAGTAATAGTGATGGATGGAGATAATCACACTGTATGATATAGTAATAGTGACGGATGGTGATAATCACACTGTATGATATAGTGATAGTGATGGATGGTGATAATCACACTGTATGATATAGTAATAGCGATGGATGGAGATAATCACACTGTATGATATAGTAATAGTGATGGATGGGGATAATCACACTGTATGATATAGTGATAGTGATGGATTGTGAATCACACTGTATGATATAGTAATAGTGGTGGATGGTGATAATCACACTGTATGATATAGTAATAGTGACGGATGGTGATAATCACAGTGTATGATATAGTAATAGTGGTGGATGGTGATAATCACACTGTATGATATAGTGATAGTGATGGATGGTGATAATCACACTGTATGATATAGTAATAGTGATGGATGGTGATAATCACACTGTATGATATAGTGATAGTGATGGATGGTGATAATCACACTGTATGATATAGTAATAGCGATGGATGGAGATAATCACACTGTATGATATAGTAATAGTGATGGATGGGGATAATCACACTGTATGATATAGTGATAGTGAAGGATGGTGATAATCACACTGTATGATATAGTAATAGTGATGGATGGTGATAATCACACTGTATGATATAGTAATAGCGATGGATGGAGATAATCACACTGTATGATATAGTGATAGTGAAGGATGGTGATAATCACACTGTATGATATAGTAATAGTGATGGATGGTGATAATCACACTGTATGATATAGTAATAGCGATGGATGGAGATAATCACACTGTATGATATAGTAATAGTGATGGATGGGGATAATCACACTGTATGATATAGTGATAGTGATGGATTGTGAATCACACTGTATGATATAGTAATAGTGGTGGATGGTGATAATCACACTGTATGATATAGTGATAGTGATGGATGGTGATAATCACAGTGTATGATATAGTAATAGTGGTGGATGGTGATAATCACACTGTATGATATAGTGATAGTGATGGATGGTGATAATCACACTGTATGATATAGTAATAGTGATGGATTGTGAATCACACTGTATGATATAGTGATAGTGATGGATGGTGATAATCACACTGTATGATATAGTGATAGTGATGGATGGTGATAATCACACTGTATGATATAGTAATAGTGATGGATTGTGAATCACACTGTATGATATAGTAATAGTGGTGGATGGTAATAATCACACTGTATGATATATTAATAGTGATGGTTGGTGATAATCACACTGTATGATATAGTAATAGTGATGGATGGTGATAATCACACTGTATGATATAGTAATAGTGGTGGATGGTGATAATCACACTGTATGATATAGTGATAGTGATGGATGGTGATAATCACACTGTATGATATAGTGATAGTGATGGATGGTGATAATCACAGTGTATGATATAGTAATAGTGGTGGATGGTGATAATCACACTGTATGATATAGTGATAGTGATGGATGGTGATAATCACACTGTATGATATAGTAATAGTGATGGATTGTGAATCACACTGTATGATATAGTAATAGTGATGGATTGTGAATCACACTGTATGATATAGTAATAGTGGTGGATGGTAATAATCACACTGTATGATATATTAATAGTGATGGTTGGTGATAATCACACTGTATGATATAGTGATAGTGATGGATGGTGATAATCACACTGTATGATATAGTAATAGTGATGGATGGTGATAATCACACTGTATGATATAGTGATAGTGATGGATGGTGATAATCACAGTGTATGATATAGTAATAGTGGTGGATGGTGATAATCACACTGTATGATATAGTGATAGTGATGGATGGTGATAATCACACTGTATGATATAGTAATAATGATGGATGGTGATAATCACACTGTATGATATAGTGATAGTGATGGATGGTGATAATCACACTGTATGATATAGTGATAGTGATGGATGGTGATAATCACACTGTATGATATAGTAATAGTGATGGATTGTGAATCACACTGTATGATATAGTAATAGTGATGGATGGTGATAATCACACTGTATGATATAGTAATAGTGATGGATGGTGATAATCACACTGTATGATATAGTAATAGTGATGGATGGGGATAATCACACTGTATGATATAGTGATAGTGATGGATTGTGAATCACACAGTATGATATAGTAATAGTGGTGGATGGTGATAATCACACTGTATGATATAGTAATAGTGACGGATGGTGATAATCACACTGTATGATATAGTAATAGTGACGGATGGTGATAATCACACTGTATGATATAGTGATAGTGATGGATGGTGATAATCACAGTGTATGATATAGTAATAGTGGTGGATGGTGATAATCACACTGTATGATATATTGATAGTGATGGATGGTGATAATCACACTGTATGATATAGTAATAGTGATGGATGGTGATAATCACACTGTATGATATAGTAATAGTGACGTATGGTGATAATCACACTGTATGATATAGTAATAGTGACGGATGGTGATAATCACACTGTATGATATAGTGATAGTGATGGATGGTGATAATCACACTGTATGATATAGTAATAGTGGTGGATGGTGATAATCACACTGTATGATATAATGATAGTGATGGATGGTGATAATCACACTGTATGATATAGTGTTAGTGATGGATGGTGATAATCACAGTGTATGATATAGTGATAGTGATGGATGGTGATAATCACAGTGTATGATATAGTAATAGTGGTGGATGGTGATAATCACACTGTATGATATAGTGATAGTGATGGATGGTGATAATCACACTGTATGATATAGTAATAGTGATGGATGGTGATAATCACACTGTATGATATAGTGATAGTGGAGGATGGTGATAATCACACTGTATGATATAGTAATAGTGATGGATGGTGATAATCACACTGTATGATATAGTAATAGTGATGGATTGTGAATCACACTGTATGATATAGTAATAGTGATGGATTGTGAATCACACTGTATGATATAGTAATAGTGGTGGATGGTGATAATCACACTGTATGATATACTAATAGTGATGGATGGTGATAATCACACTGTATGATATAGTAATAGTGATGGATGGTGATAATCACACTGTATGATATAGTGATAGTGATGGATGGTGATAATCACACTGTATGATATAGTAATAGTGATGGATGGTGATAATCACACTGTATGATATAGTGATAGTGATGGATGGTGATAATCACAGTGTATGATATAGTAATAGTGGTGGATGGTGATAATCACACTGTATGATATAGTGATAGTGATGGATGGTGATAATCACACTGTATGATATAGTAATAATGATGGATGGTGATAATCACACTGTATGATATAGTGATAGTGATGGATGGAGATAATCACACTGTATGATATAGTGATAGTGATGGATGGTGATAATCACACTGTATGATATAGTGATAGTGATGGATGGAGATAATCACACTGTATGATATAGTGATAGTGATGGATGGAGATAATCACACTGTATGATATAGTAATAGTGATGGATGGAGATAATCACACTGTATGATATAGTAATAGTGATGGATGGTGATAATCACACTGTATGATATAGTAATAGTGATGGATGGTGATAATCACACGGCATAATATAGTAATAGTGATGGATGGTGATAATCACACTGTATGATATAGTAATAGTGATGGATGGTGATAATCACACTGTATGATATAGTGATAGTGATGGATGGTGGTAATCACACTGTATGATATAGTAATAGTGGTGGATGGTGATAATCACACTGTATGATATAGTAATAGTGATGGATGGTGATAATCACACTGTATGATATAGTAATAGTGACGGATGGTGATAATCACACTGTATGATACAGTAATAGTGGTGGATGGTGATAATCACAGTGTATGATATAGTGATAGTGATGGATGGTGATAATCACACTATATGATATAGTGATAGTTATGTATGGTGATAATCACACTGTATGATAAAGTGATAGTGATGGATGGTGATAATCACACTGTATGATATAGTAATAGTGGTGGATGGTGATAATCACAGTGTATGATATAGTGATAGTGATGGATGGTAATAATCACACTGTATGATATAGTGATAGTGATGGATGGTGATAATCACACTGTATGATATAGTGATAGTGATGGATGGTGATAATCACACTGTATGATATAGTAATAGTGGTGGATGGTGATAATCACACTGTATGATATAGTGATAGTGATGGATTGTGATAATCACACTGTATGATATAGTGATAGTGATGGATTGTGATAATCACACTGTATGATATAGTGATAGTGATGGATGGTGATAATCACACTGTATGATATAGTAATAGTGAAGGATGGTGATAATCACACTGTATGATATAGTAATAGTGATGGATGGTGATAATCACACTGTATGATATAGTGATAGTTATGTATGGTGATAATCACACTGTATGATATAGTGATAGTGGTGGATGGTGATAATCACACTGTATGATATAGTAATAGTGATGGATGGTGATAATCACACTGTATGATATAGTAATAGTGGTGGATGGTGATAATCACACTGTATGATATAGTAATAGTGATGGATGGTGATAATCACACTGTATGATACAGTAATAGTGATGGATGATGATAATCACACTGTATGATATAGTAATAGTGATGGATGGTGATAATCACACTGTATGATATAGTAATAGTGGTGGATGGTGATAATCACAGTGTATGATATAGTGATAGTGATGGATGGTGATAATCACACTGTATGATATAGTGATAGTGATGGATGGTGATAATCACACTGTATGATATAGTGATAGTGATGGATGGTGATAATCACACTGTATGATATAGTAATAGTGGTGGATGGTGATAATCACACTGTATGATATAGTGATAGTGATGGATTGTGAATCACACTGTATGATATAGTAATAGTGATGGATGGTGATAATCACACTGTATGATATAGTGATAGCGATGGATGGAGATAATCACACTGTATGATATAGTGATAGTGATGGATGGTGATAATCACACTGTATGATATAGTGATAGTGATGGATGGTGATAATCACACTGTATGATATAGTAATAGTGATGGATTGTGAATCACACTGTATGATATAGTAATAGTGATGGATGGTGATAATCACACTGTATGATATAGTAATAGTGATGGATGGTGATAATCACACTGTATGATATAGTGATAGTTATGTATGGTGATAATCACACTGTATGATATAGTGATAGTGATGGATGGAGATAATCACACTGTATGATATAGTGATAGTGATGGATGGAGATAATCACACTGTATGATATAGTGATAGTGATGGATGGTGATAATCACACTGTATGATATAGTAATAGTGGTGGATGATGATAATCACACTGTATGATATAGTAATAGTGATGGATTGTGAATCACACTGTATGATATAGTAATAGTGATGGATGGTGATAATCACACTGTATGATATAGTAATAGTGATGGATTGTGAATCACACTGTATGATATAGTAATAGTGGTGGATGGTAATAATCACACTGTATGATATATTAATAGTGATGGTTGGTGATAATCACACTGTATGATATAGTAATAGTGATGGATGGTGATAATCACACTGTATGATATAGTGATAGTGATGGATGGTGATAATCACACTGTATGATATAGTAATAGTGATGGATGGTGATAATCACACTGTATGATATAGTGATAGTGATGGATGGTGATAATCACAGTGTATGATATAGTAATAGTGGTGGAAGGTGATAATCACACTGTATGATATAGTGATAGTGATGGATGGTGATAATCACACTGTATGATATAGTAATAATGATGGATGGTGATAATCACACTGTATGATATAGTGATAGTGATGGATGGTGATAATCACACTGTATGATATAGTGATAGTGATGGATGGTGATAATCACACTGTATGATATAGTAATAGTGATGGATTGTGAATCACAGTGTATGATATAGTAATAGTGATGGATGGTGATAATCACACTGTATGATATAGTAATAGTGATGGATGGTGATAATCACACTGTATGATATAGTAATAGTGATGGATGGGGATAATCACACTGTATGATATAGTGATAGTGATGGATTGTGAATCACACAGTATGATATAGTAATAGTGGTGGATGGTGATAATCACACTGTATGATATAGTAATAGTGACGGATGGTGATAATCACACTGTATGATATAGTGATAGTGATGGATGGTGATAATCACAGTGTATGATATAGTAATAGTGGTGGATGGTGATAATCACACTGTATGATATATTGATAGTGATGGATGGTGATAATCACACTGTATGATATAGTAATAGTGATGGATGGTGATAATCACACTGTATGATATAGTAATAGTGACGGATGGTGATAATCACACTGTATGATATAGTAATAGTGACGGATGGTGATAATCACACTGTATGATATAGTGATAGTGATGGATGGTGATAATCACAGTGTATGATATAGTAATAGTGGTGGATGGTGATAATCACACTGTATGATATAATGATAGTGATGGATGGTGATAATCACACTGTATGATATAGTGTTAGTGATGGATGGTGATAATCACAGTGTATGATATAGTGATAGTGATGGATGGTGATAATCACAGTGTATGATATAGTAATAGTGGTGGATGGTGATAATCACACTGTATGATATAGTGATAGTGATGGATGGTGATAATCACACTGTATGATATAGTAATAGTGATGGATGGTGATAATCACACTGTATGATATAGTGATAGTGAAGGATGGTGATAATCACACTGTATGATATAGTAATAGTGATGGATGGTGATAATCACACTGTATGATATAGTAATAGTGATGGATTGTGAATCACACTGTATGATATAGTAATAGTGATGGATTGTGAATCACACTGTATGATATAGTAATAGTGGTGGATGGTGATAATCACACTGTATGATATAGTGATAGTGATGGATTGTGATAATCACACTGTATGATATAGTGATAGTGATGGATTGTGATAATCACACTGTATGATATAGTGATAGTGATGGATGGTGATAATCACACTGTATGATATAGTAATAGTGATGGATGGTGATAATCACACTGTATGATATAGTGATAGTGATGGATGGTGATAATCACACTGTATGATATAGTAATAGTGATGGATGGTGATAATCACACTGTATGATATAGTGATAGTGATGGATGGTGATAATCACAGTGTATGATATAGTAATAGTGGTGGATGGTGATAATCACACTGTATGATATAGTGATAGTGATGGATGGTGATAATCACACTGTATGATATAGTAATAATGATGGATGGTGATAATCACACTGTATGATATAGTGATAGTGATGGATGGAGATAATCACACTGTATGATATAGTGATAGTGATGGATGGTGATAATCACACTGTATGATATAGTGATAGTGATGGATGGAGATAATCACACTGTATGATATAGTGATAGTGATGGATGGAGATAATCACACTGTATGATATAGTAATAGTGATGGATGGTGATAATCACACTGTATGATATAGTAATAGTGATGGATGGTGATAATCACACGGCATAATATAGTAATAGTGATGGATGGTGATAATCACACTGTATGATATAGTAATAGTGATGGATGGTGATAATCACACTGTATGATATAGTGATAGTGATGGATGGTGGTAATCACACTGTATGATATAGTAATAGTGGTGGATGGTGATAATCACACTGTATGATATAGTAATAGTGATGGATGGTGATAATCACACTGTATGATATAGTAATAGTGACGGATGGTGATAATCACACTGTATGATACAGTAATAGTGGTGGATGGTGATAATCACAGTGTATGATATAGTGATAGTGATGGATGGTGATAATCACACTATATGATATAGTGATAGTTATGTATGGTGATAATCACACTGTATGATAAAGTGATAGTGATGGATGGTGATAATCACACTGTATGATATAGTAATAGTGGTGGATGGTGATAATCACAGTGTATGATATAGTGATAGTGATGGATGGTAATAATCACACTGTATGATATAGTGATAGTGATGGATGGTGATAATCACACTGTATGATATAGTGATAGTGATGGATGGTGATAATCACACTGTATGATATAGTAATAGTGGTGGATGGTGATAATCACACTGTATGATATAGTGATAGTGATGGATTGTGATAATCACACTGTATGATATAGTGATAGTGATGGATTGTGATAATCACACTGTATGATATAGTGATAGTGATGGATGGTGATAATCACACTGTATGATATAGTAATAGTGAAGGATGGTGATAATCACACTGTATGATATAGTAATAGTGATGGATGGTGATAATCACACTGTATGATATTGTGATAGTTATGTATGGTGATAATCACACTGTATGATATAGTGATAGTGGTGGATGGTGATAATCACACTGTATGATATAGTAATAGTGATGGATGGTGATAATCACACTGTATGATATAGTGATAGTGATGGATGGTGATAATCACACTGTATGATATAGTAATAGTGGTGGATGGTGATAATCACACTGTATGATATAGTAATAGTGATGGATGGTGATAATCACACTGTATGATACAGTAATAGTGATGGATGATGATAATCACACTGTATGATATAGTAATAGTGATGGATGGTGATAATCACACTGTATGATATAGTAATAGTGGTGGATGGTGATAATCACAGTGTATGATATAGTGATAGTGATGGATGGTGATAATCACACTGTATGATATAGTGATAGTGATGGATGGTGATAATCACACTGTATGATATAGTGATAGTGATGGATGGTGATAATCACACTGTATGATATAGTAATAGTGGTGGATGGTGATAATCACACTGTATGATATAGTGATAGTGATGGATTGTGAATCACACTGTATGATATAGTAATAGTGATGGATGGTGATAATCACACTGTATGATATAGTGATAGTGATGGATGGAGATAATCACACTGTATGATATAGTGATAGTGATGGATGGTGATAATCACACTGTATGATATAGTGATAGTGATGGATGGTGATAATCACACTGTATGATATAGTAATAGTGATGGATTGTGAATCACACTGTATGATATAGTAATAGTGATGGATGGTGATAATCACACTGTATGATATAGTAATAGTGATGGATGGTGATAATCACACTGTATGATATAGTGATAGTTATGTATGGTGATAATCACACTGTATGATATAGTGATAGTGATGGATGGAGATAATCACACTGTATGATATAGTGATAGTGATGGATGGAGATAATCACACTGTATGATATAGTGATAGTGATGGATGGTGATAATCACACTGTATGATATAGTAATAGTGGTGGATGGTGATAATCACACTGTATGATATAGTAATAGTGATGGATTGTGAATCACACTGTATGAAATAGTAATAGTGATGGATGGTGATAATCACACTGTATGATATAGTGATAGTGATGGATGGTGATAATCACACTGTATTATATAGTGATAGTGATGGATGGTGATAATCACACTGTATGATATAGTGATAGTGATGGATGGAGATAATCACACTGTATGATATAGTAATAGTGGTGGATGGTGATAATCACACTGTATGATATAGTGATAGTGATGGATGGTGATAATCACACTGTATTATAGAGTGATAGTGATGGATGGTGATAATCACACTGTATGATATAGTGATAGTGATGGATGGAGATAATCACACTGTATTATATAGTGATAGTGATGGATGGTGATAATCACGCTGTATGATATAGTAATAGTGGTGGATGGTGATAATCACACTGTATGATATAGTAATAGTGACGGATGGTGATAATCACACTGTATGATATAGTAATAGTGGTGGATGGTGATAATCACACTGTATGATATAGTGATAGTGATGGATGGTGATAATCACACTGTATGATATAGTGATAGTGATGGATGGAGATAATCACACTGTATGATATAGTGATAGTGATGGATGGTGATAATCACACTGTATGATATAGTGATAGTGATGGATGGTGATAATCACACTGTATGATATAGTAATAGTGATGGATGGTGATAATCACACTGTATGATATAGTGATAGTGGTGGATGGTGATAATCACACTGTATGATATAGTAATAGTGACGGATGGTGATAATCACACTGTATGATATAGTGATAGTGATGGATGGTGATAATCACACTGTATGATATAGTAATATTGATGGATGGTGATAATCACAGTGTATGATATAGTAATAGTGATGGATGGTGATAATCACACTGTATGATATAGTGATAGTGATGGATGGAGATAATCACACTGTATGATATAGTGATAGTGGTGGATGGTGATAATCACACTGTATGATATAGTAATAGTGGTGGATGGTGATAATCACACTGTATGATATAGTAATAGTGATGGATTGTGAATCACACTGTATGATATAGTAATAGTGATGGATGGTGATAATCACACTGTATGATATAGTGATAGTTATGTATGGTGATAATCACACTGTATGATATAGTGATAGTGATGGATGGAGATAATCACACTGTATGATATAGTGATAGTGATGGATGGAGATAATCACACTGTATGATATAGTGATAGTGATGGATGGTGATAATCACACTGTATGATATAGTAATAGTGGTGGATGGTGATAATCACACTGTATGATATAGTAATAGTGATGGATTGTGAATCACACTGTATGATATAGTAATAGTGATGGATGGTGATAATCACACTGTATGATATAGTGATAGTGATGGATGGTGATAATCACACTGTATTATATAGTGATAGTGATGGATGGTGATAATCACACTGTATGATATAGTGATAGTGATGGATGGAGATAATCACACTGTATGATATAGTGATAGTGATGGATGGAGATAATCACACTGTATGATATAGTAATAGTGACGGATGGTGATAATCACACTGTATGATATAGTAATAGTGGTGGATGGTGATAATCACACTGTATGATATAGTGATAGTGATGGATGGAGATAATCACACTGTATGATATAGTAATAGTGATGGATGGTGATAATCACAGTGTATGATATAGTAATAGTGATGGATGGTGATAATCACACTGTATGATATAGTAATAGTGATGGATTGTGATAATCACACTGTATGATATAGTGATAGTGATGGATGGTGATAATCACACTATGATATAGTGATAGTGATGGATGGTGATAATCACACTGTATGATATAGTGATAGTGATGGATGGAGATAATCACACTGTATGATATAGTGATAGTGATGGATGGTGATAATCACACTGTATGATATAGTGATAGTGATGGATGGAGATAATCACACTGTATGATATAGTGATAGTGATGGATGGAGATAATCACACTGTATGATATAGTAATAGTGACAGATGGTGATAATCACACTGTATGATATAGTAATAGTGGTGGATGGTGATAATCACACTGTATGATATAGTGATAGTGATGGATGGTGATAATCACACTGTATGATATAGTGATAGTGATGGATGGAGATAATCACACTGTATGATATAGTAATAGTGATGGATGGTGATAATCACAGTGTATGATATAGTAATAGTGATGGATGGTGATAATCACAGTGTATGATATAGTAATAGTGATGGATGGTGATAATCACACTGTATGATATAGTGATAGTGATGGATGGTGATAATCACACTTTATGATAAAGTAATAGTGGTGGATGGTGATAATCACACTGTATGATATAGTGATAGTGATGGATTGTGAATCACACTGTATGACATAGTAATAGTGATGGATGGTGATAATCACACTGTATGATATAGTGATAGTGATGGATGGAGATAATCACACTGTATGATATAGTGATAGTGATGGATGGAGATAATCACACTGTATGATATAGTAATAGTGGTGGATGGTGATAATCACACTGTATGATATAGTAATAGTGGTGGATGGTGATAATCACACTGTATGATATAGTAATAGTGATGGATGGAGATAATCACACTGTATGATATAGTGATAGTGATGGATGGAGATAATCACACTGTATGATATAGTGATAGTGATGGATGGTGATAATCACACTTTATGATATAGTAATAGTGATGGATGGTGATAATCACACTGTATGATATAGTAATAGTGGTGGATGGTGATAATCACACTGTATGATATAGTGATAGTGACGGATGGTGATAATCACACTGTATGATATAGTAATAGTGACGGATGGTGATAATCACACTGTATGATATAGTAATAGTGGTGGATGGTGATAATCACAGTGTATGATATAGTGATAGTGATGGATGGTAATAATCACACTGTATAATATAGTGATAGTGATGGATGGTGATAATCACACTGTATGATATAGTAATAGTGGTGGATGGAGATAATCACACTGTATGATATAGTAATAGTGGTGGATGGTGATAATCACACTGTATGATATAGTGATAGTGACGGATGGTGATAATCACACTGTATGATATAGTAATAGTGACGGATGGTGATAATCACACTGTATGATATAGTAATAGTGGTGGATGGTGATAATCACAGTGTATGATATAGTGATAGTGATGGATGGTAATAATCACACTGTATAATATAGTGATAGTGATGGATGGTGATAATCACACTGTATGATATAGTAATAGTGGTGGATGGTGATAATCACACTGTATGATATGGTGATAGTGATGGATTGTGATAATCACACTGTATGATATAGTGATAGTGATGGATTGTGATAATCACACTGTATGATATAGTGATAGTGATGGATGGTGATAATCACACTGTATGATATAGTAATAGTGAAGGATGGTGATAATCACACTGTATGATATAGTAATAGTGATGGATGGTGATAATCACACTGTATGATATAGTGATAGTTATGTATGGTGATAATCACACTGTATGATATAGTGATAGTGGTGGATGGTGATAATCACACTGTATGATATAGTAATAGTGATGGATGGTGATAATCACACTGTATGATATAGTAATAGTGGTGGATGGTGATAATCACACTGTATGATATAGTAATAGTGATGGATGGTGATAATCACACTGTATGATACAGTAATAGTGATGGATGATGATAATCACACTGTATGATATAGTAATAGTGATGGATGGTGATAATCACACTGTATGATATAGTAATAGTGGTGGATGGTGATAATCACAGTGTATGATATAGTGATAGTGATGGATGGTGATAATCACACTGTATAATATAGTGATAGTGATGGATGGTGATAATCACACTGTATGATATAGTGATAGTGATGGATGGTGATAATCACACTGTATGATATAGTAATAGTGGTGGATGGTGATAATCACACTGTATGATATAGTGATAGTGATGGATTGTGAATCACACTGTATGATATAGTAATAGTGATGGATGGTGATAATCACACTGTATGATATAGTGATAGTGATGGATGGAGATAATCACACTGTATGATATAGTGATAGTGATGGATGGTGATAATCACACTGTATGATATAGTGATAGTGATGGATGGTGATAATCACACTGTATGATATAGTAATAGTGATGGATTGTGAATCACACTGTATGATATAGTAATAGTGATGGATGGTGATAATCACACTGTATGATATAGTAATAGTGATGGATGGTGATAATCACACTGTATGATATAGTGATAGTTATGTATGGTGATAATCACACTGTATGATATAGTGATAGTGATGGATGGAGATAATCACACTGTATGATATAGTGATAGTGATGGATGGAGATAATCACACTGTATGATATAGTGATAGTGATGGATGGTGATAATCACACTGTATGATATAGTAATAGTGGTGGATGGTGATAATCACACTGTATGATATAGTAATAGTGATGGATTGTGAATCACACTGTATGATATAGTAATAGTGATGGATGGTGATAATCACACTGTATGATATAGTAATAGTGATGGATTGTGAATCACACTGTATGATATAGTAATAGTGGTGGATGGTAATAATCACACTGTATGATATATTAATAGTGATGGTTGGTGATAATCACACTGTATGATATAGTAATAGTGATGGATGGTGATAATCACACTGTATGATATAGTGATAGTGATGGATGGTGATAATCACACTGTATGATATAGTAATAGTGATGGATGGTGATAATCACACTGTATGATATAGTGATAGTGATGGATGGTGATAATCACAGTGTATGATATAGTAATAGTGGTGGAAGGTGATAATCACACTGTATGATATAGTGATAGTGATGGATGGTGATAATCACACTATATGATATAGTAATAATGATGGATGGTGATAATCACACTGTATGATATAGTGATAGTGATGGATGGTGATAATCACACTGTATGATATAGTGATAGTGATGGATGGTGATAATCACACTGTATGATATAGTAATAGTGATGGATTGTGAATCACAGTGTATGATATAGTAATAGTGATGGATGGTGATAATCACACTGTATGATATAGTAATAGTGATGGATGGTGATAATCACACTGTATGATATCGTAATAGTGATGGATGGGGATAATCACACTGTATGATATAGTGATAGTGATGGATTGTGAATCACACAGTATGATATAGTAATAGTGGTGGATGGTGATAATCACACTGTATGATATAGTAATAGTGACGGATGGTGATAATCACACTGTATGATATAGTGATAGTGATGGATGGTGATAATCACAGTGTATGATATAGTAATAGTGGTGGATGGTGATAATCACACTGTATGATATATTGATAGTGATGGATGGTGATAATCACACTGTATGATATAGTAATAGTGATGGATGGTGATAATCACACTGTATGATATAGTAATAGTGACGGATGGTGATAATCACACTGTATGATATAGTAATAGTGACGGATGGTGATAATCACACTGTATGATATAGTGATAGTGATGGATGGTGATAATCACAGTGTAGGATATAGTAATAGTGGTGGATGGTGATAATCACACTGTATGATATAATGATAGTGATGGATGGTGATAATCACACTG
The DNA here is from genome assembly GCF_046119375.1 of Phyllobates terribilis. Lineage (NCBI taxonomy): Eukaryota > Metazoa > Chordata > Amphibia > Anura > Dendrobatidae > Phyllobates > Phyllobates terribilis. The sequence continues at coordinate 30,964,082 of NW_027362774.1, read as the reverse complement.
TATGATATAGTGTTAGTGATGGATGGTGATAATCACAGTGTATGATATAGTGATAGTGATGGATGGTGATAATCACACTGTATGATATAGTGTTAGTGATGGATGGTGATAATCACAGTGTATGATATAGTAATAGTGGTGGATGGTGATAATCACACTGTATGATATAGTGATAGTGATGGATGGTGATAATCACACTGTATGATATAGTAATAGTGATGGATGGTGATAATCACACTGTATGATATAGTGATAGTGAAGGATGGTGATAATCACACTGTATGATATAGTAATAGTGATGGATGGTGATAATCACACTGTATGATATAGTAATAGTGATGGATTGTGAATCACACTGTATGATATAGTAATAGTGATGGATTGTGAATCACACTGTATGATATAGTAATAGTGGTGGATGGTGATAATCACACTGTATGATATAGTGATAGTGATGGATTGTGATAATCACACTGTATGATATAGTGATAGTGATGGATGGTGATAATCACACTGTATGATATAGTAATAGTGATGGATGGTGATAATCACACTGTATGATATAGTGATAGTGATGGATGGTGATAATCACACTGTATGATATAGTAATAGTGATGGATGGTGATAATCACACTGTATGATATAGTGATAGTGATGGATGGTGATAATCACAGTGTATGATATAGTAATAGTGGTGGATGGTGATAATCACACTGTATGATATAGTGATAGTGATGGATGGTGATAATCACACTGTATGATATAGTAATAATGATGGATGGTGATAATCACACTGTATGATATAGTGATAGTGATGGATGGAGATAATCACACTGTATGATATAGTGATAGTGATGGATGGTGATAATCACACTGTATGATATAGTGATAGTGATGGATGGAGATAATCACACTGTATGATATAGTGATAGTGATGGATGGAGATAATCACACTGTATGATATAGTAATAGTGATGGATGGAGATAATCACACTGTATGATATAGTAATAGTGATGGATGGTGATAATCACACTGTATGATATAGTAATAGTGATGGATGGTGATAATCACACGGCATAATATAGTAATAGTGATGGATGGTGATAATCACACTGTATGATATAGTGATAGTGATGGATGGTGGTAATCACACTGTATGATATAGTGATAGTGATGGATGGTGGTAATCACACTGTATGATATAGTAATAGTGATGGATGGTGATAATCACACTGTATGATATAGTAATAGTGATGGATGGTGATAATCACACTGTATGATATAGTAATAGTGACGGATGGTGATAATCACACTGTATGATACAGTAATAGTGGTGGATGGTGATAATCACAGTGTATGATATAGTGATAGTGATGGATGGTGATAATCACACTATATGATATAGTGATAGTTATGTATGGTGATAATCACACTGTATGATAAAGTGATAGTGATGGATGGTGATAATCACACTGTATGATATAGTAATAGTGGTGGATGGTGATAATCACAGTGTATGATATAGTGATAGTGATGGATGGTAATAATCACACTGTATGATATAGTGATAGTGATTGATGGTGATAATCACACTGTATGATATAGTGATAGTGATGGATGGTGATAATCACACTGTATGATATAGTAATAGTGGTGGATGGTGATAATCACACTGTATGATATAGTGATAGTGATGGATTGTGATAATTACACTGTATGATATAGTGATAGTGATGGATTGTGATAATCACACTGTATGATATAGTGATAGTGATGGATGGTGATAATCACACTGTATGATATAGTAATAGTGAAGGATGGTGATAATCACACTGTATGATATAGTAATAGTGATGGATGGTGATAATCACACTGTATGATATAGTGATAGTTATGTATGGTGATAATCACACTGTATGATATAGTGATAGTGGTGGATGGTGATAATCACACTGTATGATATAGTAATAGTGATGGATGGTGATAATCACACTGTATGATATAGTAATAGTGGTGGATGGTGATAATCACACTGTATGATATAGTAATAGTGATGGATGGTGATAATCACACTGTATGATACAGTAATAGTGATGGATGATGATAATCACACTGTATGATATAGTAATAGTGATGGATGGTGATAATCACACTGTATGATATAGTAATAGTGGTGGATGGTGATAATCACAGTGTATGATATAGTGATAGTGATGGATGGTGATAATCACACTGTATGATATAGTGATAGTGATGGATGGTGATAATCACACTGTATGATATAGTGATAGTGATGGATGGTGATAATCACACTGTATGATATAGTAATAGTGGTGGATGGTGATAATCACACTGTATGATATAGTGATAGTGATGGATTGTGAATCACACTGTATGATATAGTAATAGTGATGGATGGTGATAATCACACTGTATGATATAGTGATAGTGATGGATGGAGATAATCACACTGTATGATATAGTGATAGTGATGGATGGTGATAATCACACTGTATGATATAGTGATAGTGATGGATGGTGATAATCACACTGTATGATATAGTAATAGTGATGGATTGTGAATCACACTGTATGATATAGTAATAGTGATGGATGGTGATAATCACACTGTATGATATAGTAATAGTGATGGATGGTGATAATCACACTGTATGATATAGTGATAGTTATGTATGGTGATAATCACACTGTATGATATAGTGATAGTGATGGATGGAGATAATCACACTGTATGATATAGTGATAGTGATGGATGGAGATAATCACACTGTATGATATAGTGATAGTGATGGATGGTGATAATCACACTGTATGATATAGTAATAGTGGTGGATGGTGATAATCACACTGTATGATATAGTAATAGTGATGGATTGTGAATCACACTGTATGATATAGTAATAGTGATGGATGGTGATAATCACACTGTATGATATAGTGATAGTGATGGATGGTGATAATCACACTGTATTATATAGTGATAGTGATGGATGGTGATAATCACACTGTATGATATAGTGATAGTGATGGATGGAGATAATCACACTGTATGATATAGTGATAGTGATGGATGGAGATAATCACACTGTATGATATAGTAATAGTGACGGATGGTGATAATCACACTGTATGATATAGTAATAGTGGTGGATGGTGATAATCACACTGTATGATATAGTGATAGTGATGGATGGAGATAATCACACTGTATGATATAGTAATAGTGATGGATGGTGATAATCACAGTGTATGATATAGTAATAGTGATGGATGGTGATAATCACACTGTATGATATAGTAATAGTGATGGATTGTGATAATCACACTGTATGATATAGTGATAGTGATGGATGGTGATAATCACACTATGATATAGTGATAGTGATGGATGGTGATAATCACACTGTATGATATAGTGATAGTGATGGATGGAGATAATCACACTGTATGATATAGTGATAGTGATGGATGGTGATAATCACACTGTATGATATAGTGATAGTGATGGATGGAGATAATCACACTGTATGATATAGTGATAGTGATGGATGGAGATAATCACACTGTATGATATAGTAATAGTGACAGATGGTGATAATCACACTGTATGATATAGTAATAGTGGTGGATGGTGATAATCACACTGTATGATATAGTGATAGTGATGGATGGTGATAATCACACTGTATGATATAGTGATAGTGATGGATGGAGATAATCACACTGTATGATATAGTAATAGTGATGGATGGTGATAATCACAGTGTATGATATAGTAATAGTGATGGATGGTGATAATCACAGTGTATGATATAGTAATAGTGATGGATGGTGATAATCACACTGTATGATATAGTGATAGTGATGGATGGTGATAATCACACTTTATGATAAAGTAATAGTGGTGGATGGTGATAATCACACTGTATGATATAGTGATAGTGATGGATTGTGAATCACACTGTATGACATAGTAATAGTGATGGATGGTGATAATCACACTGTATGATATAGTGATAGTGATGGATGGAGATAATCACACTGTATGATATAGTGATAGTGATGGATGGAGATAATCACACTGTATGATATAGTAATAGTGGTGGATGGTGATAATCACACTGTATGATATAGTAATAGTGGTGGATGGTGATAATCACACTGTATGATATAGTAATAGTGATGGATGGAGATAATCACACTGTATGATATAGTGATAGTGATGGATGGAGATAATCACACTGTATGATATAGTGATAGTGATGGATGGTGATAATCACACTTTATGATATAGTAATAGTGATGGATGGTGATAATCACACTGTATGATATAGTAATAGTGGTGGATGGTGATAATCACACTGTATGATATAGTGATAGTGACGGATGGTGATAATCACACTGTATGATATAGTAATAGTGACGGATGGTGATAATCACACTGTATGATATAGTAATAGTGGTGGATGGTGATAATCACAGTGTATGATATAGTGATAGTGATGGATGGTAATAATCACACTGTATAATATAGTGATAGTGATGGATGGTGATAATCACACTGTATGATATAGTAATAGTGGTGGATGGAGATAATCACACTGTATGATATAGTAATAGTGGTGGATGGTGATAATCACACTGTATGATATAGTGATAGTGACGGATGGTGATAATCACACTGTATGATATAGTAATAGTGACGGATGGTGATAATCACACTGTATGATATAGTAATAGTGGTGGATGGTGATAATCACAGTGTATGATATAGTGATAGTGATGGATGGTAATAATCACACTGTATAATATAGTGATAGTGATGGATGGTGATAATCACACTGTATGATATAGTAATAGTGGTGGATGGTGATAATCACACTGTATGATATGGTGATAGTGATGGATTGTGATAATCACACTGTATGATATAGTGATAGTGATGGATTGTGATAATCACACTGTATGATATAGTGATAGTGATGGATGGTGATAATCACACTGTATGATATAGTAATAGTGAAGGATGGTGATAATCACACTGTATGATATAGTAATAGTGATGGATGGTGATAATCACACTGTATGATATAGTGATAGTTATGTATGGTGATAATCACACTGTATGATATAGTGATAGTGGTGGATGGTGATAATCACACTGTATGATATAGTAATAGTGATGGATGGTGATAATCACACTGTATGATATAGTAATAGTGGTGGATGGTGATAATCACACTGTATGATATAGTAATAGTGATGGATGGTGATAATCACACTGTATGATACAGTAATAGTGATGGATGATGATAATCACACTGTATGATATAGTAATAGTGATGGATGGTGATAATCACACTGTATGATATAGTAATAGTGGTGGATGGTGATAATCACAGTGTATGATATAGTGATAGTGATGGATGGTGATAATCACACTGTATAATATAGTGATAGTGATGGATGGTGATAATCACACTGTATGATATAGTGATAGTGATGGATGGTGATAATCACACTGTATGATATAGTAATAGTGGTGGATGGTGATAATCACACTGTATGATATAGTGATAGTGATGGATTGTGAATCACACTGTATGATATAGTAATAGTGATGGATGGTGATAATCACACTGTATGATATAGTGATAGTGATGGATGGAGATAATCACACTGTATGATATAGTGATAGTGATGGATGGTGATAATCACACTGTATGATATAGTGATAGTGATGGATGGTGATAATCACACTGTATGATATAGTAATAGTGATGGATTGTGAATCACACTGTATGATATAGTAATAGTGATGGATGGTGATAATCACACTGTATGATATAGTAATAGTGATGGATGGTGATAATCACACTGTATGATATAGTGATAGTTATGTATGGTGATAATCACACTGTATGATATAGTGATAGTGATGGATGGAGATAATCACACTGTATGATATAGTGATAGTGATGGATGGAGATAATCACACTGTATGATATAGTGATAGTGATGGATGGTGATAATCACACTGTATGATATAGTAATAGTGGTGGATGGTGATAATCACACTGTATGATATAGTAATAGTGATGGATTGTGAATCACACTGTATGATATAGTAATAGTGATGGATGGTGATAATCACACTGTATGATATAGTAATAGTGATGGATTGTGAATCACACTGTATGATATAGTAATAGTGGTGGATGGTAATAATCACACTGTATGATATATTAATAGTGATGGTTGGTGATAATCACACTGTATGATATAGTAATAGTGATGGATGGTGATAATCACACTGTATGATATAGTGATAGTGATGGATGGTGATAATCACACTGTATGATATAGTAATAGTGATGGATGGTGATAATCACACTGTATGATATAGTGATAGTGATGGATGGTGATAATCACAGTGTATGATATAGTAATAGTGGTGGAAGGTGATAATCACACTGTATGATATAGTGATAGTGATGGATGGTGATAATCACACTATATGATATAGTAATAATGATGGATGGTGATAATCACACTGTATGATATAGTGATAGTGATGGATGGTGATAATCACACTGTATGATATAGTGATAGTGATGGATGGTGATAATCACACTGTATGATATAGTAATAGTGATGGATTGTGAATCACAGTGTATGATATAGTAATAGTGATGGATGGTGATAATCACACTGTATGATATAGTAATAGTGATGGATGGTGATAATCACACTGTATGATATCGTAATAGTGATGGATGGGGATAATCACACTGTATGATATAGTGATAGTGATGGATTGTGAATCACACAGTATGATATAGTAATAGTGGTGGATGGTGATAATCACACTGTATGATATAGTAATAGTGACGGATGGTGATAATCACACTGTATGATATAGTGATAGTGATGGATGGTGATAATCACAGTGTATGATATAGTAATAGTGGTGGATGGTGATAATCACACTGTATGATATATTGATAGTGATGGATGGTGATAATCACACTGTATGATATAGTAATAGTGATGGATGGTGATAATCACACTGTATGATATAGTAATAGTGACGGATGGTGATAATCACACTGTATGATATAGTAATAGTGACGGATGGTGATAATCACACTGTATGATATAGTGATAGTGATGGATGGTGATAATCACAGTGTAGGATATAGTAATAGTGGTGGATGGTGATAATCACACTGTATGATATAATGATAGTGATGGATGGTGATAATCACACTGTATGATATAGTGTTAGTGATGGATGGTGATAATCACAGTGTATGATATAGTGATAGTGATGGATGGTGATAATCACACTGTATGATATAGTGTTAGTGATGGATGGTGATAATCACAGTGTATGATATAGTAATAGTGGTGGATGGTGATAATCACACTGTATGATATAGTGATAGTGATGGATGGTGATAATCACACTGTATGATATAGTAATAGTGATGGATGGTGATAATCACACTGTATGATATAGTGATAGTGAAGGATGGTGATAATCACACTGTATGATATAGTAATAGTGATGGATGGTGATAATCACACTGTATGATATAGTAATAGTGATGGATTGTGAATCACACTGTATGATATAGTAATAGTGATGGATTGTGAATCACACTGTATGATATAGTAATAGTGGTGGATGGTGATAATCACACTGTATGATATAGTGATAGTGATGGATTGTGATAATCACACTGTATGATATAGTGATAGTGATGGATGGTGATAATCACACTGTATGATATAGTAATAGTGATGGATGGTGATAATCACACTGTATGATATAGTGATAGTGATGGATGGTGATAATCACACTGTATGATATAGTAATAGTGATGGATGGTGATAATCACACTGTATGATATAGTGATAGTGATGGATGGTGATAATCACAGTGTATGATATAGTAATAGTGGTGGATGGTGATAATCACACTGTATGATATAGTGATAGTGATGGATGGTGATAATCACACTGTATGATATAGTAATAATGATGGATGGTGATAATCACACTGTATGATATAGTGATAGTGATGGATGGAGATAATCACACTGTATGATATAGTGATAGTGATGGATGGTGATAATCACACTGTATGATATAGTGATAGTGATGGATGGAGATAATCACACTGTATGATATAGTGATAGTGATGGATGGAGATAATCACACTGTATGATATAGTAATAGTGATGGATGGAGATAATCACACTGTATGATATAGTAATAGTGATGGATGGTGATAATCACACTGTATGATATAGTAATAGTGATGGATGGTGATAATCACACGGCATAATATAGTAATAGTGATGGATGGTGATAATCACACTGTATGATATAGTGATAGTGATGGATGGTGGTAATCACACTGTATGATATAGTGATAGTGATGGATGGTGGTAATCACACTGTATGATATAGTAATAGTGATGGATGGTGATAATCACACTGTATGATATAGTAATAGTGATGGATGGTGATAATCACACTGTATGATATAGTAATAGTGACGGATGGTGATAATCACACTGTATGATACAGTAATAGTGGTGGATGGTGATAATCACAGTGTATGATATAGTGATAGTGATGGATGGTGATAATCACACTATATGATATAGTGATAGTTATGTATGGTGATAATCACACTGTATGATAAAGTGATAGTGATGGATGGTGATAATCACACTGTATGATATAGTAATAGTGGTGGATGGTGATAATCACAGTGTATGATATAGTGATAGTGATGGATGGTAATAATCACACTGTATGATATAGTGATAGTGATTGATGGTGATAATCACACTGTATGATATAGTGATAGTGATGGATGGTGATAATCACACTGTATGATATAGTAATAGTGGTGGATGGTGATAATCACACTGTATGATATAGTGATAGTGATGGATTGTGATAATTACACTGTATGATATAGTGATAGTGATGGATTGTGATAATCACACTGTATGATATAGTGATAGTGATGGATGGTGATAATCACACTGTATGATATAGTAATAGTGAAGGATGGTGATAATCACACTGTATGATATAGTAATAGTGATGGATGGTGATAATCACACTGTATGATATAGTGATAGTTATGTATGGTGATAATCACACTGTATGATATAGTGATAGTGGTGGATGGTGATAATCACACTGTATGATATAGTAATAGTGATGGATGGTGATAATCACACTGTATGATATAGTAATAGTGGTGGATGGTGATAATCACACTGTATGATATAGTAATAGTGATGGATGGTGATAATCACACTGTATGATACAGTAATAGTGATGGATGATGATAATCACACTGTATGATATAGTAATAGTGATGGATGGTGATAATCACACTGTATGATATAGTAATAGTGGTGGATGGTGATAATCACAGTGTATGATATAGTGATAGTGATGGATGGTGATAATCACACTGTATGATATAGTGATAGTGATGGATGGTGATAATCACACTGTATGATATAGTGATAGTGATGGATGGTGATAATCACACTGTATGATATAGTAATAGTGGTGGATGGTGATAATCACACTGTATGATATAGTGATAGTGATGGATTGTGAATCACACTGTATGATATAGTAATAGTGATGGATGGTGATAATCACACTGTATGATATAGTGATAGTGATGGATGGAGATAATCACACTGTATGATATAGTGATAGTGATGGATGGTGATAATCACACTGTATGATATAGTGATAGTGATGGATGGTGATAATCACACTGTATGATATAGTAATAGTGATGGATTGTGAATCACACTGTATGATATAGTAATAGTGATGGATGGTGATAATCACACTGTATGATATAGTAATAGTGATGGATGGTGATAATCACACTGTATGATATAGTGATAGTTATGTATGGTGATAATCACACTGTATGATATAGTGATAGTGATGGATGGAGATAATCACACTGTATGATATAGTGATAGTGATGGATGGAGATAATCACACTGTATGATATAGTGATAGTGATGGATGGTGATAATCACACTGTATGATATAGTAATAGTGATGGATTGTGAATCACACTGTATGATATAGTAATAGTGATGGATGGTGATAATCACACTGTATGATATAGTGATAGTGATGGATGGTGATAATCACACTGTATTATATAGTGATAGTGATGGATGGTGATAATCACACTGTATGATATAGTGATAGTGATGGATGGAGATAATCACACTGTATGATATAGTAATAGTGGTGGATGGTGATAATCACACTGTATGATATAGTGATAGTGATGGATGGTGATAATCACACTGTATTATAGAGTGATAGTGATGGATGGTGATAATCACACTGTATGATATAGTGATAGTGATGGATGGAGATAATCACACTGTATTATATAGTGATAGTGATGGATGGTGATAATCACGCTGTATGATATAGTAATAGTGGTGGATGGTGATAATCACACTGTATGATATAGTAATAGTGACGGATGGTGATAATCACACTGTATGATATAGTAATAGTGGTGGATGGTGATAATCACACTGTATGATATAGTGATAGTGATGGATGGTGATAATCACACTGTATGATATAGTGATAGTGATGGATGGAGATAATCACACTGTATGATATAGTAATAGTGATGGATGGTGATAATCACAGTGTATGATATAGTAATAGTGATGGATGGTGATAATCACACTGTATGATATAGTGATAGTGGTGGATGGTGATAATCACACTGTATGATATAGTAATAGTGACGGATGGTGATAATCACACTGTATGATATAGTGATAGTGATGTATGGTGATAATCACACTGTATGATATAGTAATAGTGATGGATGGTGATAATCACAGTGTATGATATAGTAATAGTGATGGATGGTGATAATCACACTGTATGATATAGTGATAGTGATGGATGGAGATAATCACACTGTATGATATAGTGATAGTGGTGGATGGTGATAATCACACTGTATGATATAGTAATAGTGGTGGATGGTGATAATCACACTGTATGATATAGTAATAGTGATGGATTGTGAATCACACTGTATGATATAGTAATAGTGATGGATGGTGATAATCACACTGTATGATATAGTAATAGTGATGGATGGTGATAATCACACTGTATGATATAGTGATAGTTATGTATGGTGATAATCACACTGTATGATATAGTGATAGTGATGGATGGAGATAATCACACTGTATGATATAGTGATAGTGATGGATGGAGATAATCACACTGTATGATATAGTGATAGTGATGGATGGTGATAATCACACTGTATGATATAGTAATAGTGGTGGATGGTGATAATCATACTGTATGATATAGTAATAGTGATGGATTGTGAATCACACTGTATGATATAGTAATAGTGATGGATGGTGATAATCACACTGTATGATATAGTGATAGTGATGGATGGTGATAATCACACTGTATTATATAGTGATAGTGATGGATGGTGATAATCACACTGTATGATATAGTGATAGTGATGGATGGAGATAATCACACTGTATGATATAGTGATAGTGATGGATGGAGATAATCACACTGTATGATATAGTAATAGTGACGGATGGTGATAATCACACTGTATGATATAGTGATAGTGATGGATGGTGATAATCACACTGTATGATATAGTGATAGTGATGGATGGAGATAATCACACTGTATGATATAGTAATAGTGACGGATGGTGATAATCACACTGTATGATATAGTAATAGTGGTGGATGGTGATAATCACACTGTATGATATAGTGATAGTGATGGATGGTGATAATCACACTGTATGATATAGTGATAGTGATGGATGGAGATAATCACACTGTATGATATAGTGATAGTGATGGATGGTGATAATCACAGTGTATGATATAGTAATAGTGATGGATGGTGATAATCACACTGTATGATATAGTAATAGTGATGGATGGTGATAATCACACTGTATGATATAGTGATAGTGATGGATGGTGATAATCACACTATGATATAGTGATAGTGATGGATGGTGATAATCACACTGTATGATATAGTGATAGTGATGGATGGAGATAATCACACTGTATGATATAGTGATAGTGATGGATGGAGATAATCACACTGTATGATATAGTGATAGTGATGGATGGTGATAATCACACTGTATGATATAGTGATAGTGATGGATGGAGATAATCACACTGTATGATATAGTGATAGTGATGGATGGAGATAATCACACTGTATGATATAGTGATAGTGATGGATGGAGATAATCACACTGTATGATATAGTGATAGTGATGGATGGTGATAATCACACTGTATGATATAGTAATAGTGACGGATGGTGATAATCACACTGTATGATATAGTGATAGTGATGGATGGTGATAATCACACTGTATGATATAGTGATAGTGATGGATGGAGATAATCACACTGTATGATATAGTGATAGTGATGGATGGTGATAATCACACTGTATGATATAGTGATAGTGATGGATGGAGATAATCACACTGTATGATATAGTGATAGTGATGGATGGAGATAATCACACTGTATGATATAGTAATAGTGACGGATGGTGATAATCACACTGTATGATATAGTAATAGTGGTGGATGGTGATAATCACACTGTATGATATAGTAATAGTGATGGATGGTGATAATCACACTGTATGATATAGTGATAGTGATGGATGGAGATAATCACACTGTATGATATAGTAATAGTGATGGATGGTGATAATCACAGTGTATGATATAGTAATAGTGATGGATGGTGATAATCACACTGTATGATATAGTAATAGTGATGGATGGTGATAATCACACTGTATGATATAGTGATAGTGATGGATGGTGATAATCACACTGTATGATATAGTAATAGTGATGGATGGTGATAATCACAGTGTATGATATAGTAATAGTGATGGATGGTGATAATCACACTGTATGATATAGTGATAGTGATGGATGGAGATAATCACACTGTATGATATAGTGATAGTGATGGATGGTGATAATCACACTTTATGATAAAGTAATAGTGGTGGATGGTGATAATCACTCTGTATGATATAGTGATAGTGATGGATTGTGAATCACACTGTATGACATAGTAATAGTGATGGATGGTGATAATCACACTGTATGATATAGTGATAGTGATGGATGGAGATAATCACACTGTATGATATAGTGATAGTGATGGATGGAGATAATCACACTGTATGATATAGTAATAGTGGTGGATGGTGATAATCACACTGTATGATATAGTGATAGTGATGGATGGAGATAATCACACTGTATGATATAGTGATAGTGATGGATGGAGATAATCACACTGTATGATATAGTGATAGTGATGGATGGTGATAATCACACTTTATGATATAGTAATAGTGATGGATGGTGATAATCACACTGTATGATATAGTAATAGTGGTGGATGGTGATAATCACACTGTATGATATAGTGATAGTGACGGATGGTGATAATCACACTGTATGATATAGTAATAGTGACGGATGGTGATAATCACACTGTATGATATAGTAATAGTGATGGATGGAGATAATCACACTGTATGATATAGTAATAGTGATGGATGGTGATAATCACACTGTATGATATAGTAATAGTGATGGATGGAGATAATCACACTGTATGATATAGTAATAGCGATGGATGGAGATAATCACACTGTATGATATAATAATAGTGATGGATGGGGATAATCACACTGTATGATATAGTGATAGTGATGGATTGTGAATCACACTGTATGATATAGTAATAGTGATGGATGGTGATAATCACAGTGTATGATATAGTAATAGTGGTGGATGGTGATAATCACACTGTATGATATAGTGATAGTGATGGATGGTGATAATCACAGTGTATGATATAGTAATAGTGGTGGATGGTGATAATCACACTGTATGATATAGTGATAGTGATGGATGGTGATAATCACACTGTATGATATAGTAATAGTGATGGATGGTGATAATCACACTGTATGATATAGTGATAGTGATGGATGGTGATAATCACACTGTATGATATAGTGATAGTGATGGATGGTGATAATCACACTGTATGATATAGTGATAGTGATGGATGGTGATAATCACACTGTATGATATAGTAATAGTGATGGATGGTGATAATCACAGTGTATGATATAGTAATAGTGATGGATGGTGATAATCACACTGTATGATATAGTGATAGTGATGGATGGTGATAATCACACTGTATGATATAGTAATAGTGGTGGATGGTGATAATCACACTGTATGATATAGTGATAGTGATGGATTGTGAATCACACTGTATGATATAGTAATAGTGGTGGATGGTGATAATCACACTGTATGATATAGTGATAGTGATGGATGGTGATAATCACACTGTATGATATAGTGATAGTGATGGATGGTGATAATCACACTGTATGATATAGTGATAGTGATGGATGGTGATAATCACACTGTATGATATAGTAATAGTGATGGATGGTGATAATCACAGTGTATGATATAGTAATAGTGATGGATGGTGATAATCACACTGTATGATATAGTGATAGTGATGGATGGTGATAATCACACTGTATGATATAGTAATAATGGTGGATGGTGATAATCACACTGTATGATATAGTGATAGTGATGGATTGTGAATCACACTGTATGATATAGTAATAGTGGTGGATGGTGATAATCACACTGTATGATATAGTGATAGTGATGGATGGTGATAATCACACTGTATGATATAGTAATAGTGATGGATGGTGATAATCACACTGTATGATATAGTAATAGTGATGGATGGAGATAATCACACTGTATGATATAGTAATAGCGATGGATGGAGATAATCACACTGTATGATATAGTAATAGTGATGGATGGGGATAATCACACTGTATGATATAGTGATAGTGATGGATTGTGAATCACACTGTATGATATAGTAATAGTGGTGGATGGTGATAATCACACTGTATGATATAGTAATAGTGACGGATGGTGATAATCACACTGTATGATATAGTGATAGTGATGGATGGTGATAATCACAGTGTATGATATAGTAATAGTGGTGGATGGTGACAATCACACTGTATGATATAGTGATAGTGATGGATGGTGATAATCACACTGTATGATATAGTAATAGTGATGGATGGTGATAATCACACTGTATGATATAGTGATAGTGATGGATGGTGATAATCACACTGTATGATATAGTGATAGTGATGGATGGTGATAATCACACTGTATGATATAGTGATAGTGATGGATGGTGATAATCACACTGTATGATATAGTAATAGTGATGGATGGTGATAATCACAGTGTATGATATAGTAATAGTGATGGATGGAGATAATCACACTGTATGATATAGTGATAGTGATGGATGGTGATAATCACACTGTATGATATAGTGATAGTGATGGATGGAGATAATCACACTGTATGATATAGTGATAGTGATGGATGGTGATAATCACACTTTATGATATAGTAATAGTGGTGGATGGTGATAATCACACTGTATGATATAGTGATAGTGATGGATTGTGAATCACACTGTATGATATAGTGATAGTGATGGATGGTGATAACCACACTGTATGATATAGTGATAGTGATGGATGGAGATAATCACACTGTATGATATAGTGATAGTGATGGATGGAGATAATCACAGTGTATGACATAGTAATAGTGATGGATGGTGATAATCACACTGTATGATATAGTAATAGTGATGGATGGTGATAATCACACTGTATGATATAGTGAAAGTGATGGATGGAGATAATCACACTGTATGATATAGTGATAGTGATGGATGGAGATAATCACACTGTATGATATAGTGATAGTGATGGATGGTGATAATCACACTGTATGATATAGTAATAGTGGTGGATGGTGATAATCACACTGTATGATATAGTAATAGTGATGGATTGTGAATCACACTGTATGATATAGTAATAGTGATGGATGGTGATAATCACACTGTATGATATAGTGATAGTGATGGATGGTGATAATCACACTGTATTATATAGTGATAGTGATGGATGGTGATAATCACACTGTATGATATAGTGATAGTGATGGATGGAGATAATCACACTGTATGATATAGTGATAGTGATGGATGGAGATAATCACACTGTATGATATAGTAATAGTGACGGATGGTGATAATCACACTGTATGATATAGTAATAGTGGTGGATGGTGATAATCACACTGTATGATATAGTGATAGTGATGGATGGTGATAATCACACTGTATGATATAGTGATAGTGATGGATGGAGATAATCACACTGTATGATATAGTAATAGTGATGGATGGTGATAATCACAGTGTATGATATAGTAATAGTGATGGATGGTGATAATCACACTGTATGATATAGTAATAGTGATGGATGGTGATAATCACACTGTATGATATAGTGATAGTGATGGATGGTGATAATCACACTATGATATAGTGATAGTGATGGATGGTGATAATCACACTGTATGATATAGTGATAGTGATGGATGGAGATAATCACACTGTATGATATAGTGATAGTGATGGATGGTGATAATCACACTGTATGATATAGTGATAGTGATGGATGGAGATAATCACACTGTATGATATAGTGATAGTGATGGATGGAGATAATCACACTGTATGATATAGTAATAGTGACGGATGGTGATAATCACACTGTATGATATAGTGATAGTGATGGATGGAGATAATCACACTGTATGATATAGTGATAGTGATGGATGGAGATAATCACACTGTATGATATAGTGATAGTGATGGATGGTGATAATCACACTTTATGATATAGTAATAGTGATGGATGGTGATAATCACACTGTATGATATAGTAATAGTGGTGGATGGTGATAATCACACTGTATGATATAGTGATAGTGACGGATGGTGATAATCACACTGTATGATATAGTAATAGTGACGGATGGTGATAATCACACTGTATGATATAGTAATAGTGATGGATGGAGATAATCACACTGTATGATATAGTAATAGTGATGGATGGTGATAATCACACTGTATGATATAGTAATAGTGATGGATGGAGATAATCACACTGTATGATATAGTAATAGCGATGGATGGAGATAATCACACTGTATGATATAGTAATAGTGATGGATGGGGATAATCACACTGTATGATATAGTGATAGTGATGGATTGTGAATCACACTGTATGATATAGTAATAGTGGTGGATGGTGATAATCACACTGTATGATATAGTAATAGTGACGGATGGTGATAATCACACTGTATGATATAGTGATAGTGATGGATGGTGATAATCACAGTGTATGATATAGTAATAGTGGTGGATGGTGATAATCACACTGTATGATATAGTGATAGTGATGGATGGTGATAATCACACTGTATGATATAGTAATAGTGATGGATGGTGATAATCACACTGTATGATATAGTGATAGTGATGGATGGTGATAATCACACTGTATGATATAGTGATAGTGATGGATGGTGATAATCACACTGTATGATATAGTGATAGTGATGGATGGTGATAATCACACTGTATGATATAGTAATAGTGATGGATGGTGATAATCACAGTGTATGATATAGTAATAGTGATGGATGGTGATAATCACACTGTATGATATAGTGATAGTGATGGATGGTGATAATCACACTGTATGATATAGTAATAGTGGTGGATGGTGATAATCACACTGTATGATATAGTGATAGTGATGGATTGTGAATCACACTGTATGATATAGTAATAGTGGTGGATGGTGATAATCACACTGTATGATATAGTGATAGTGATGGATGGTGATAATCACACTGTATGATATAGTAATAGTGATGGATGGTGATAATCACACTGTATGATATAGTAATAGTGATGGATGGAGATAATCACACTGTATGATATAGTAATAGCGATGGATGGAGATAATCACACTGTATGATATAGTAATAGTGATGGATGGGGATAATCACACTGTATGATATAGTGATAGTGATGGATTGTGAATCACACTGTATGATATAGTAATAGTGGTGGATGGTGATAATCACACTGTATGATATAGTAATAGTGACGGATGGTGATAATCACACTGTATGATATAGTGATAGTGATGGATGGTGATAATCACAGTGTATGATATAGTAATAGTGGTGGATGGTGATAATCACACTGTATGATATAGTGATAGTGATGGATGGTGATAATCACACTGTATGATATAGTAATAGTGATGGATGGTGATAATCACACTGTATGATATAGTGATAGTGATGGATGGTGATAATCACACTGTATGATATAGTGATAGTGATGGATGGTGATAATCACACTGTATGATATAGTGATAGTGATGGATGGTGATAATCACACTGTATGATATAGTAATAGTGATGGATGGTGATAATCACAGTGTATGATATAGTAATAGTGATGGATGGAGATAATCACACTGTATGATATAGTGATAGTGATGGATGGTGATAATCACACTGTATGATATAGTGATAGTGATGGATGGAGATAATCACACTGTATGATATAGTGATAGTGATGGATGGTGATAATCACACTTTATGATATAGTAATAGTGGTGGATGGTGATAATCACACTGTATGATATAGTGATAGTGATGGATTGTGAATCACACTGTATGATATAGTGATAGTGATGGATGGTGATAATCACACTGTATGATATAGTGATAGTGATGGATGGAGATAATCACACTGTATGATATAGTGATAGTGATGGATGGAGATAATCACAGTGTATGACATAGTAATAGTGATGGATGGTGATAATCACACTGTATGATATAGTAATAGTGATGGATGGTGATAATCACACTGTATGATATAGTGATAGTGATGGATGGAGATAATCACACTGTATGATATAGTGATAGTGATGGATGGAGATAATCACACTGTATGATATAGTGATAGTGATGGATGGTGATAATCACACTGTATGATATAGTAATAGTGGTGGATGGTGATAATCACACTGTATGATATAGTGATAGTGATGGATGGAGATAATCACACTGTATGATATAGTGATAGTGATGGATGGAGATAATCACACTGTATGATATAGTAATAGTGACGGATGGTGATAATCACACTGTATGATATAGTAATAGTGATGGATGGAGATAATCACACTGTATGATATAGTAATAGTGATGGATGGTGATAATCACACTGTATGATATAGTAATAGTGATGGATGGAGATAATCACACTGTATGATATAGTAATAGTGACGGATGGGGATAATCACACTGTATGATATAGTAATAGTGATGGATGGAGATAATCACACTGTATGATATAGTAATAGTGATGGATGGTGATAATCACACTGTATGATATAGTAATAGCGATGGATGGAGATAATCACAGTGTATGATATAGTAATAGTGGTGGATGGTGATAATCACACTGTATGATATAGTGATAGTGATGGATGGAGATAATCACACTGTATGATATAGTGATAGTGATGGATGGAGATAATCACACTGTATGATATAGTAATAGTGGTGGATGGTGATAATCACACTGTATGATATAGTGATAGTGATGGATGGAGATAATCACACTGTATGATATAGTGATAGTGATGGATGGAGATAATCACACTGTATGATATAGTAATAGTGACGGATGGTGATAATCACACTGTATGATATAGTAATAGTGATGGATGGAGATAATCACACTGTATGATATAGTAATAGTGATGGATGGTGATAATCACACTGTATGATATAGTAATAGTGATGGATGGAGATAATCACACTGTATGATATAGTAATAGCGATGGATGGAGATAATCACACTGTATGATATAGTAATAGTGATGGATGGGGATAATCACACTGTATGATATAGTGATAGTGATGGATTGTGAATCACACTGTATGATATAGTAATAGTGGTGGATGGTGATAATCACACTGTATGATATAGTAATAGTGACGGATGGTGATAATGACACTGTATGATATAGTGATAGTGATGGATGGTGATAATCACAGTGTATGATATAGTAATAGTGGTGGATGGTGATAATCACACTGTATGATATAGTGATAGTGATGGATGGTGATAATCACACTGTATGATATAGTAATAGTGATGGATGGTGATAATCACACTGTATGATATAGTGATAGTGATGGATGGTGATAATCACACTGTATGATATAGTGATAGTGATGGATGGTGATAATCACACTGTATGATATAGTGATAGTGATGGATGGTGATAATCACACTGTATGATATAGTAATAGTGATGGATGGTGATAATCACAGTGTATGATATAGTAATAGTGATGGATGGTGATAATCACACTGTATGATATAGTGATAGTGATGGATGGTGATAATCACACTGTATGATATAGTAATAGTGGTGGATGGTGATAATCACACTGTATGATATAGTGATAGTGATGGATTGTGAATCACACTGTATGATATAGTAATAGTGGTGGATGGTGATAATCACACTGTATGATATAGTGATAGTGATGGATGGTGATAATCACACTGTATGATATAGTAATAGTGATGGATGGTGATAATCACACTGTATGATATAGTAATAGTGATGGATGGAGATAATCACACTGTATGATATAGTAATAGCGATGGATGGAGATAATCACACTGTATGATATAGTAATAGTGATGGATGGGGATAATCACACTGTATGATATAGTGATAGTGATGGATTGTGAATCACACTGTATGATATAGTAATAGTGGTGGATGGTGATAATCACACTGTATGATATAGTAATAGTGACGGATGGTGATAATCACACTGTATGATATAGTGATAGTGATGGATGGTGATAATCACAGTGTATGATATAGTAATAGTGGTGGATGGTGATAATCACACTGTATGATATAGTGATAGTGATGGATGGTGATAATCACACTGTATGATATAGTAATAGTGATGGATGGTGATAATCACATTGTATGATATAGTGATAGTGATGGATGGTGATAATCACACTGTATGATATAGTGATAGTGATGGATGGTGATAATCACACTGTATGATATAGTGATAGTGATGGATGGTGATAATCACACTGTATGATATAGTAATAGTGATGGATGGTGATAATCACAGTGTATGATATAGTAATAGTGATGGATGGAGATAATCACACTGTATGATATAGTGATAGTGATGGATGGTGATAATCACACTGTATGATATAGTGATAGTGATGGATGGAGATAATCACACTGTATGATATAGTGATAGTGATGGATGGTGATAATCACACTGTATGATATAGTGATAGTGATGGATGGTGATAATCACACTGTATGATATAGTAATAGTGATGGATGGTGATAATCACACTGTATGATATAGTAATAGTGGTGGATGGTGATAATCACACTGTATGATATAGTGATAGTGATGGATTGTGAATCACACTGTATGATATAGTGATAGTGATGGATGGTGATAATCACACTGTATGATATAGTGATAGTGATGGATGGAGATAATCACACTGTATGATATAGTGATAGTGATGGATGGAGATAATCACACTGTATGATATAGTGATAGTGATGGATGGTGATAATCACACTGTATGATATAGTGATAGTGATGGATGGAGATAATCACAGTGTATGACATAGTAATAGTGATGGATGGTGATAATCACACTGTATGATATAGTAATAGTGATGGATGGTGATAATCACACTGTATGATATAGTGATAGTGATGGATGGAGATAATCACACTGTATGATATAGTGATAGTGATGGATGGAGATAATCACACTGTATGATATAGTGATAGTGATGGATGGTGATAATCACACTGTATGATATAGTAATAGTGGTGGATGGTGATAATCACACTGTATGATATAGTGATAGTGATGGATGGAGATAATCACACTGTATGATATAGTGATAGTGATGGATGGAGATAATCACACTGTATGATATAGTAATAGTGACGGATGGTGATAATCACGCTGTATGATATAGTAATAGTGATGGATGGAGATAATCACACTGTATGATATAGTAATAGTGATGGATGGTGATAATCACACTGTATGATATAGTAATAGTGATGGATGGAGATAATCACACTGTATGATATAGTAATAGTGACGGATGGGGATAATCACACTGTATGATATAGTAATAGTGGTGGATGGTGATAATCACACTGTATGATATAGTGATAGTGATGGATGGAGATAATCACACTGTATGATATAGTGATAGTGATGGATGGAGATAATCACACTGTATGATATAGTAATAGTGATGGATGGTGATAATCACACTGTATGATATAGTAATAGTGATGGATGGAGATAATCACACTGTATGATATAGTAATAGTGACGGATGGGGATAATCACAGTGTATGATATAGTAATAGTGGTGGATGGTGATAATCACACTGTATGATATAGTGATAGTGAAGGATGGAGATAATCACACTGTATGATATAGTGATAGTGATGGATGGAGATAATCACACTGTATGATATAGTAATAGTGACGGATGGTGATAATCACACTGTATGATATAGTAATAGTGATGGATGGAGATAATCACACTGTATGATATAGTAATAGTGATGGATGGTGATAATCACACTGTATGATATAGTAATAGTGATGGATGGAGATAATCACACTGTATGATATAGTAATAGTGATGGATGGGGATAATCACACTGTATGATATAGTGATAGTGATGGATAGTGAATCACACTGTATGATATAGTAATAGTGGTGGATGGTGATAATCACACTGTATGATATAGTAATAGTGACGGATGGTGATAATCACACTGTATGATATAGTGATAGTGATGGATGGTGATAATCACAGTGTATGATATAGTAATAGTGGTGGATGGTGATAATCACACTGTATGATATAGTGATAGTGATGGATGGTGATAATCACACTGTATGATATAGTAATATTGATGGATGGTGATAATCACACTGTATGATATAGTAATAGTGATGGATTGTGAATCACACTGTATGATATAGTAATAGTGATGGATTGTGAATCACACTGTATGATATAGTAATAGTGGTGGATGGTGATAATCACACTGTATGATATAGTAATAGTGATGGATGGTGATAATCACACTGTATGATATAGTAATAGTGATGGATGGTGATAATCACACTATATGATATAGTGATAGTGATGGATGGTGATAATCACACTGTATGATATAGTAATAGTGATGGATGGTGATAATCACACTGTATGATATAGTGATAGTGATGGATGGTGATAATCACAGTGTATGATATAGTAATAGTGGTGGATGGTGATAATCACACTGTATGATATAGTGATAGTGATGGATGGTGATAATCACACTGTATGATATAGTAATAATGATGGATGGTGATAATCACACTGTATGATATAGTGATAGTGATGGATGGTGATAATCACACTGTATGATATAGTGATAGTGATGGATGGTGATAATCACACTGTATGATATAGTAATAGTGATGGATGGTGATAATCACACTGTATGATATAGTAATAGTGATGGATTGTGAATCACACTGTATGATATAGTAATAGTGATGGATGGTGATAATCACACTGTATGATAAAGTAATAGTGATGGATGGTGATAATCACACTGTATGATATATTGATAGTGATGGATGGTGATAATCACACTGTATGATATAGTAATAGTGATGGATGGTGATAATCACACTGTATGATATAGTAATAGTGGTAGTGGTGATAATCACACTGTATGATATAGTGATAGTGATGGATTGTGAATCACACTGTATGATATAGTAATAGTGATGGATGGTGATAATCACACTGTATGATATAGTGATAGTGATGGATGGAGATAATCACACTGTATGATATAGTGATAGTGATGGATGGTGATAATCACACTGTATGATATAGTAATAGTGGTGGATGGTGATAATCACACTGTATGATATAGTGATAGTGATGGATGGAGATAATCACACTGTATGATATAGTGATAGTGATGGATGGAGATAATCACACTGTATGATATAGTAATAGTGGTGGATGGTGATAATCACACTGTATGATATAGTGATAGTGATGGATGGAGATAATCACACTGTATGATATAGTGATAGTGATGGATGGAGATAATCACACTGTATGATATAGTAATAGTGATGGATGGTGATAATCACACTGTATGATATAGTAATAGTGACGGATGGTGATAATCACACTGTATGATATAGTAATAGTGATGGATGGAGATAATCACACTGTATGATATAGTGATAGTGATGGATGGTGATAATCACACTGTATGATATAGTAATAGTGATGGATGGAGATAATCACACTGTATGATATAGTAATAGCGATGGATGGAGATAATCACACTGTATGATATAGTAATAGTGATGGATGGGGATAATCACACTGTATGATATAGTGATAGTGATGGATTGTGAATCACACTGTATGATATAGTAATAGTGGTGGATGGTGATAATCACACTGTATGATATAGTAATAGTGACGGATGGTGATAATCACAGTGTATGATATAGTAATAGTGGTGGATGGTGATAATCACACTGTATGATATAGTGATAGTGATGGATGGTGATAATCACACTGTATGATATAGTAATAGTGATGGATGGTGATAATCACACTGTATGATATAGTGATAGTGAAGGATGGTGATAATCACACTGTATGATATAGTAATAGTGATGGATGGTGATAATCACACTGTATGATATAGTAATAGCGATGGATGGAGATAATCACACTGTATGATATAGTAATAGTGATGGATGGGGATAATCACACTGTATGATATAGTGATAGTGATGGATTGTGAATCACACTGTATGATATAGTAATAGTGGTGGATGGTGATAATCACACTGTATGATATAGTGATAGTGATGGATGGTGATAATCACAGTGTATGATATAGTAATAGTGGTGGATGGTGATAATCACACTGTATGATATAGTAATAGTGACGGATGGTGATAATCACACTGTATGATATAGTAATAGTGGTGGATGGTGATAATCACACTGTATGATATATTGATAGTGATGGATGGTGATAATCACACTGTATGATATAGTAATAGTGACGGATGGTGATAATCACACTGTATGATATAGTGATAGTGATGGATGGTGATAATCACAGTGTATGATATAGTAATAGTGGTGGATGGTGATAATCACACTGTATGATATATTGATAGTGATGGATGGTGATAATCACACTGTATGATATAGTAATAGTGATGGATGGTGATAATCACACTGTATGATATAGTAATAGTGATGGATGGGGATAATCACACTGTATGATATAGTAATAGTGACGGATGGTGATAATCACACTGTATGATATAGTAATAGTGACGGATGGTGATAATCACAGTGTATGATATAGTAATAGTGGTGGATGGTGATAATCACACAGTATGATATAGTAATAGTGGTGGATGGTGATAATCACACTGTATGATATAGTAATAGTGACGGATGGTGATAATCACACTGTATGATATAGTGATAGTGATGGATGGTGATAATCACAGTGTATGATATAGTAATAGTGGTGGATGGTGATAATCACACTGTATGATATATTGATAGTGATGGATGGTGATAATCACACTGTATGATATAGTAATAGTGATGGATGGTGATAATCACACTGTATGATATAGTAATAGTGATGGATGGGGATAATCACACTGTATGATATAGTGATAGTGATGGATTGTGAATCACACAGTATGATATAGTAATAGTGGTGGATGGTGATAATCACACTGTATGATATAATGATAGTGATGGATGGTGATAATCACACTGTATGATATAGTGTTAGTGATGGATGGTGATAATCACAGTGTATGATATAGTGATAGTGATGGATGGTGATAATCACAGTGTATGATATAGTAATAGTGGTGGATGGTGATAATCACACTGTATGATATAGTGATAGTGATGGATGGTGATAATCACACTGTATGATATAGTAATAGTGATGGATGGTGATAATCACACTGTATGATATAGTTATAGTGATGGATGGTGATAATCACACTGTATGATATAGTGATAGTGAAGGATGGTGATAATCACACTGTATGATATAGTAATAGTGATGGATGGTGATAATCACACTGTATGATATAGTAATAGTGATGGATTGTGAATCACACTGTATGATATAGTAATAGTGATGGATTGTGAATCACACTGTATGATATAGTAATAGTGGTGGATGGTGATAATCACACTGTATGATATACTAATAGTGATGGATGGTGATAATCACACTGTATGATATAGTAATAGTGATGGATGGTGATAATCACACTGTATGATATAGTGATAGTGATGGATGGTGATAATCACACTGTATGATATAGTAATAGTGATGGATGGTGATAATCACACTGTATGATATAGTGATAGTGATGGATGGTGATAATCACAGTGTATGATATAGTAATAGTGGTGGATGGTGATAATCACACTGTATGATATAGTGATAGTGATGGATGGTGATAATCACACTGTATGATATAGTAATAATGATGGATGGTGATAATCACACTGTATGATATAGTGATAGTGATGGATGGTGATAATCACACTGTATGATATAGTGATAGTGATGGATGGTGATAATCACAGTGTATGATATAGTAATAGTGGTGGATGGTGATAATCACACTGTATGATATATTGATAGTGATGGATGGTGATAATCACACTGTATGATATAGTAATAGTGATGGATGGTGATAATCACACTGTATGATATAGTAATAGTGATGGATGGGGATAATCACACTGTATGATATAGTGATAGTGATGGATTGTGAATCACACAGTATGATATAGTAATAGTGATGGATGGTGATAATCACAGTGTATGATATAGTAATAGTGGTGGATGGTGATAATCACACTGTATGATATAATGATAGTGATGGATGGTGATAATCACACTGTATGATATAGTGTTAGTGATGGATGGTGATAATCACACTGTATGATATAGTGATAGTGATTGATGGTGATAATCACACTGTATGATATAGTAATAGTGATGGATGGTGATAATCACACTGTATGATATAGTAACAGTGATGGATTGTGAATCACACTGTATGATATAGTAATAGTGATGGATTGTGAATCACACTGTATGATATAGTAATAGACATGGATGGTGATAATCACACTGTATGATATAGTAATAGTGATGGATGGTGATAATCACACTGTATGATATAGTAATAGTGATGGAAGGTGATAATCACACTGTATGATATAGTGATAGTGATGGATGGTGATAATCACACTGTATGATATAGTAATAGTGATGGATGGTGATAATCACACTGTATGATATAGTGATAGTGATGGATGGTGATAATCACAGTGTATGATATAGTGATAGTGATGGATGGTGATAATCACACTGTATGATATAATGATAGTGATGGATGGTGATAATCACACTGTATGATATAGTAATAGTGATGGATGGTGATAATCACACTGTATGATATAGTGATAGTGATGGATGGTGATAATCACACTGTATGATATAGTGATAGTGATGGATGGTGATAATCACACTGTATGATATAGTAATAGTGATGGATGGTGATAATCACACTGTATGATATAGTAATAGTGATGGATTGTGAATCACACTGTATGATATAGTAATAGTGGTGGATGGTGATAATCACACTGTATGATATAGTAATAGTGATGGATGGTGATAATCACACTGTATGATATAGTGATAGTGATGGATGGTGATAATCACACTGTATGATATAGTGATAGTGATGGATGGAGATAATCACACTGTATGATATAGTAATAGTGATGGATGGTGATAATCACACTGTATGATATAGTAATAGTGATGGATGGAGATAATCACACTGTATGATATAGTAATAGTGATGGATGGTGATAATCACACTGTATGATATAGTAATAGTGATGGAGGGTGATAATCACACTGTATGATATAGTAATAGTGATGGATGGTGATAATCACACTGTATGATATAGTAATAGTGATGGAGGGTGATAATCACACTGTATGATATAGTAATAGTGATGGAGGGTGATAATCACACTGTATGATATAGTAATAGTGATGGATGGTGATAATCACACTGTATGATATAGTGATAGTGATGGATGGTGATAATCACACTGTATGATATAGTAATAGTGATGGATGGTGATAATCACACTGTATGATATAGTAATAGTGATGGATTGTGAATCACACTGTATGATATAGTAATAGTGGTGGATGGTGATAATCACACTGTATGATATAGTAATAGTGATGGATGGTGATAATCACACTGTATGATATAGTGATAGTGATGGATGGTGATAATCACACTGTATGATATAGTGATAGTGATGGATGGAGATAATCACACTGTATGATATAGTAATAGTGATGGATGGTGATAATCACACTGTATGATATAGTAATAGTGATGGATGGAGATAATCACACTGTATGATATAGTAATAGTGATGGATGGTGATAATCACACTGTATGATATAGTAATAGTGACGGATGGTGATAATCACACTGTATGATATAGTGATAGTGATGGATGGTGATAATCACACTGTATGATATAGTAATAGTGATGGATGGAGATAAACACACTGTATTATATAGTAATAGTGATGGATGGAGATAATCACACTGTATGATATAGTGATAGTGATGGATGGAGATAATCACACTGTATGATATAGTAATAGTGATGGATGGTGATAATCACACTGTATGATATAGTAATAGTGATGGATGGTGATAATCACACTGTATGGTATAGTAATAGTGATGGATGGTGATAATCACACTGTATGATATAGTAATAGTGATGAATGGTGATAATCACACTGTATGATATAGTGATAGTGATGGATGGAGATAATCACACTGTATGATATAGTAATAGTGATGGATGGTGATAATCACACTGTATGATATAGTGACAGTGATGGATGGTGATAATCACACTGTATGATATAGTAATAGTGATGGATGGTGATAATCACACTGTATGATATAGTAATAGTGATGGATGGTGATAATCACACTGTATGATATAGTAATAGTGATGGATGGTGATAATCACACTGTATGATATAGTGATAGTGATGGATGGAGATAATCACACTGTATCATATAGTAATAGTGATGGATGGTGATAATCACACTGTATGATATAGTAATAGTGATGGATGGGGATAATCACACTGTATGATATAGTAATAGTGGTGGATGGAGATAATCACACTGTATGATATAGTAATAGTGATGGATGGTGATAATCACACTGTATGGTATAGTAATAGTGATGGATGGTGATAATCACACTGTATGGTATAGTAATAGTGATGGATGGTGATAATCACACTATATGATATAGTAATAGTGATGGATGGTGATAATCACACTGTATAATATAGTAATAGTGATGGATGGTGATAATCACACTGTATGATATAGTAATAGTGACGGATGGAGATAATCACACTGTATGATATAGTGATAGTGATGGATGGTGATAATCACTCTGTATGATACAGTAATAGTGATGTATGGTGATAATCACACTGTATGATATAGTGATAGTGATGGATGGGGATAATCACACTGTATGATATAGTGATAGTGATGGATGGGGATAATCACACTGTATGATATAGTGATGGATGGTGATAATCACACTGTATGATATAGTGATAGTGGTGGATGGTGATAATCACACTGTATGATATAGTAATAGTGGTGGATGGTGATAATCACACTGTATGATATAGTAACAGTGATGGATGGTGATAATCACACTGTATGATATAGTGATAGTGATGGATGGTGATAATAACACTGTTTGATATAGTAATAGTGATGGATGGTGATAATCACACTGTATGATATAGTAATAGTGATGGATGGTGATAATCACACTGTATGATATAGTAATAGTGATGGATGGTGATAATCACACTGTATGATATAGTGATAGTGATGGATGGTGATAATCACACTGTATGATATAGTAATAGTGATGGATGGGGATAATCACACTGTATGATATAGTGATAGTGATGGATGGGGATAATCACACTGTATGATATAGTGATGGATGGTGATAATCACACTGTATGATATAGTGATAGTGGTGGATGGTGATAATCACACTGTATGATATAGTAATAGTGGTGGATGGTGATAATCACACTGTATGATATAGTAACAGTGATGGATGGTGATAATCACACTGTATGATATAGTAATAGTGATGGATGGTGATAATCACACTGTATGATATAGTGATAGTGACGGATGGGGATAATCACACTGTATGATATAGTAATAGTGATGGATGGTGATAATCACACTGTATGATATAGTGATAGTTATGGATGGTGATAATCACACTGTATGATATAGTAATAGTGATGGATGGTGATAATCACACTGTATGATACAGTAATAGTGATGGATGGTGATAATCACACTGTATGATATAGTAATAGTGGTGGATGGTGATAATCACACTGCATGATATAGTAATAGTGATGGATGGTGATAATCACACTGTATGATATAGTAATAGTGATGGATTGTGAATCACACTGTATGATATAGTAATAGTGGTGGATGGTGATAATCACACTGTATGATATAGTAATAGTGATGGAGGGTGATAATCACACTGTATGATATAGTAATAGTGACGGATGGTGATAATCACACTGTATGATATAGTAATAGTGATGGATGGTGATAATCACACTGTATGATATAGTAATAGTGATGGATGGTGATAATCACACTGTATGATATAGTGATGGATGGTGATAATCACACTGTATGATATAGTAATAGTGATGGATGGTGATAATCACACTGTATGATACAGTAATAGTGATGGATGGTGATAATCACACTGTATGATATAGTAATAGTGGTGGATGGTGATAATCACACTGCATGATATAGTAATAGTGATGGATGGTGATAATCACACTGTATGATATAGTAATAGTGATGGATTGTGAATCACACTGTATGATATAGTAATAGTGGTGGATGGTGATAATCACACTGTATGATATAGTAATAGTGATGGAGGGTGATAATCACACTGTATGATATAGTAATAGTGACGGATGGTGATAATCACACTGTATGATATAGTAATAGTGACGGATGGTGATAATCACACTGTATGATATAGTAATAGTGATGGATGGAGATAATCACACTGTATGATATAGTAATAGTGATGGAGGGTGATAATCACACTGTATGATATAGTAATAGTGACGGATGGTGATAATCACACTGTATGATATAGTAATAGTGACGGATGGTGATAATCACACTGTATGATATAGCAATAGTGATGGATGGGGATAATCACACTGTATGATATAGTAATAGTGATGGATGGTGATAATCACACTGTATGATATAGTAATAGTGATAGATGGTGATAATCACACTGTATGATATAGTAATAGTGATGGATTGTGAATCACACTGTATGATATAGTAATAGTGATGGATGGTGATAATCACACTGTATGATATAGTAATAGTGGCGGATGGTGATAATCACACTGTATGATATAGTAATAGTGATGGATTGTGAATCACACTGTATGATATAGTAATAGTGGTGGATGGTGATAATCACACTGTATGGTATAGTGATAGTGATGGATGGTGATAATCACACTGTATGATATAGTGATAGTGACGGATGGGGATAATCACACTGTATGATATAGTAATAGTGATGGATGGTGATAATCACACTGTATGATATAGTAATAGTGATGGATGGTGATAATCACACTGTATGATATAGTAATAGTGATGGATTGTGAATCACACTGTATGATATAGTAATAGTGGTGGATGGTGATAATCACACTGTATGATATAGTAATAGTGATGGATGGTGATAATCACACTGTATGATATAGTGATAGTGATGGATGGTGATAATCACACTGTATGATATAGTGATAGTGATGGATGGAGATAATCACACTGTATGATATAGTAATAGTGATGGATGGTGATAATCACACTGTATGATATAGTAATAGTGATGGATGGAGATAATCACACTGTATGATATAGTAATAGTGATGGATGGTGATAATCACACTGTATGATATAGTAATAGTGACGGATGGTGATAATCACACTGTATGATATAGTGATAGTGATGGATGGTGATAATCACACTGTATGATATAGTAATAGTGATGGATGGAGATAAACACACTGTATTATATAGTAATAGTGATGGATGGAGATAATCACACTGTATGATATAGTGATAGTGATGGATGGAGATAATCACACTGTATGATATAGTAATAGTGATGGATGGTGATAATCACACTGTATGATATAGTAATAGTGATGGATGGTGATAATCACACTGTATGGTATAGTAATAGTGATGGATGGTGATAATCACACTGTATGATATAGTAATAGTGATGAATGGTGATAATCACACTGTATGATATAGTGATAGTGATGGATGGAGATAATCACACTGTATGATATAGTAATAGTGATGGATGGTGATAATCACACTGTATGATATAGTGACAGTGATGGATGGTGATAATCACACTGTATGATATAGTAATAGTGATGGATGGTGATAATCACACTGTATGATATAGTAATAGTGATGGATGGTGATAATCACACTGTATGATATAGTAATAGTGATGGATGGTGATAATCACACTGTATGATATAGTGATAGTGATGGATGGAGATAATCACACTGTATCATATAGTAATAGTGATGGATGGTGATAATCACACTGTATGATATAGTAATAGTGATGGATGGGGATAATCACACTGTATGATATAGTAATAGTGGTGGATGGAGATAATCACACTGTATGATATAGTAATAGTGATGGATGGTGATAATCACACTGTATGGTATAGTAATAGTGATGGATGGTGATAATCACACTGTATGGTATAGTAATAGTGATGGATGGTGATAATCACACTATATGATATAGTAATAGTGATGGATGGTGATAATCACACTGTATAATATAGTAATAGTGATGGATGGTGATAATCACACTGTATGATATAGTAATAGTGACGGATGGAGATAATCACACTGTATGATATAGTGATAGTGATGGATGGTGATAATCACTCTGTATGATACAGTAATAGTGATGTATGGTGATAATCACACTGTATGATATAGTGATAGTGATGGATGGGGATAATCACACTGTATGATATAGTGATAGTGATGGATGGGGATAATCACACTGTATGATATAGTGATGGATGGTGATAATCACACTGTATGATATAGTGATAGTGGTGGATGGTGATAATCACACTGTATGATATAGTAATAGTGGTGGATGGTGATAATCACACTGTATGATATAGTAACAGTGATGGATGGTGATAATCACACTGTATGATATAGTGATAGTGATGGATGGTGATAATAACACTGTTTGATATAGTAATAGTGATGGATGGTGATAATCACACTGTATGATATAGTAATAGTGATGGATGGTGATAATCACACTGTATGATATAGTAATAGTGATGGATGGTGATAATCACACTGTATGATATAGTGATAGTGATGGATGGTGATAATCACACTGTATGATATAGTAATAGTGATGGATGGGGATAATCACACTGTATGATATAGTGATAGTGATGGATGGGGATAATCACACTGTATGATATAGTGATGGATGGTGATAATCACACTGTATGATATAGTGATAGTGGTGGATGGTGATAATCACACTGTATGATATAGTAATAGTGGTGGATGGTGATAATCACACTGTATGATATAGTAACAGTGATGGATGGTGATAATCACACTGTATGATATAGTAATAGTGATGGATGGTGATAATCACACTGTATGATATAGTGATAGTGACGGATGGGGATAATCACACTGTATGATATAGTAATAGTGATGGATGGTGATAATCACACTGTATGATATAGTGATAGTTATGGATGGTGATAATCACACTGTATGATATAGTAATAGTGATGGATGGTGATAATCACACTGTATGATACAGTAATAGTGATGGATGGTGATAATCACACTGTATGATATAGTAATAGTGGTGGATGGTGATAATCACACTGCATGATATAGTAATAGTGAT
Organism: Phyllobates terribilis; assembly: GCF_046119375.1. Lineage (NCBI taxonomy): Eukaryota > Metazoa > Chordata > Amphibia > Anura > Dendrobatidae > Phyllobates > Phyllobates terribilis. The sequence continues at coordinate 30,929,447 of NW_027362774.1, read as the reverse complement.
GGATGGTGATAATCACACTGTATGATATAGTAATAGTGATGGATTGTGAATCACACTGTATGATATAGTAATAGTGGTGGATGGTGATAATCACACTGTATGATATAGTAATAGTGATGGAGGGTGATAATCACACTGTATGATATAGTAATAGTGACGGATGGTGATAATCACACTGTATGATATAGTAATAGTGATGGATGGTGATAATCACACTGTATGATATAGTAATAGTGATGGATGGTGATAATCACACTGTATGATATAGTGATGGATGGTGATAATCACACTGTATGATATAGTAATAGTGATGGATGGTGATAATCACACTGTATGATACAGTAATAGTGATGGATGGTGATAATCACACTGTATGATATAGTAATAGTGGTGGATGGTGATAATCACACTGCATGATATAGTAATAGTGATGGATGGTGATAATCACACTGTATGATATAGTAATAGTGATGGATTGTGAATCACACTGTATGATATAGTAATAGTGGTGGATGGTGATAATCACACTGTATGATATAGTAATAGTGATGGAGGGTGATAATCACACTGTATGATATAGTAATAGTGACGGATGGTGATAATCACACTGTATGATATAGTAATAGTGACGGATGGTGATAATCACACTGTATGATATAGTAATAGTGATGGATGGAGATAATCACACTGTATGATATAGTAATAGTGATGGAGGGTGATAATCACACTGTATGATATAGTAATAGTGACGGATGGTGATAATCACACTGTATGATATAGTAATAGTGACGGATGGTGATAATCACACTGTATGATATAGCAATAGTGATGGATGGGGATAATCACACTGTATGATATAGTAATAGTGATGGATGGTGATAATCACACTGTATGATATAGTAATAGTGGCGGATGGTGATAATCACACTGTATGATATAGTAATAGTGATGGATTGTGAATCACACTGTATGATATAGTAATAGTGGTGGATGGTGATAATCACACTGTATGGTATAGTGATAGTGATGGATGGTGATAATCACACTGTATGATATAGTGATAGTGACGGATGGGGATAATCACACTGTATGATATAGTAATAGTGATGGATGGTGATAATCACACTGTATGATATAGTGATAGTGATGGATGGTGATAATCACACTGTATGATATAGTGATAGTGATGGATGGGGATAATCACACTGTATGATATAGTAATAGTGATGGATGGTGATAATCACACTGTATGATATAGTAATAGTGATGGAGGGTGATAATCATACTGCATGATATAGTAATAGTGATGGATGGAGATAATCACACTGTATGATATAGTAATAGTGGTGGATGGTGATAATCACACTGTATGATATAGTAATAGTGGTGGATGGTGATAATCACACTGTATGATATAGTAATAATGGTGGATGGTGATAATCACACTGTATGATATAGTAACAGTGATGGATGGTGATAATCACACTGTATGATATAGTAATAGTGACGGATGGTGATAATCACACTGCATGATATAGTAATAGTGATGGATGGAGATAATCACACTGTATGATATAGTAACAGTGATGGATGGTGATAATCACACTGTATGATATAGTAATAGTCACGGATGGTGATAATCACACTGCATGATATAGTAATAGTGATGGATGGTGATAATCACACTGTATGATATAGTGATAGTGATGGATGGGGATAATCACACTGTATGATATAGTAATAGTGATGGATGGTGATAATAACACTGTATGATATAGTAATAGTGGTGGATGGTGATAATCACACTGTATGATATAGTAATAGTGATGAATGGTGATAATCACACTGTATGATATAGTAATAGTGGTGGATGGTGATAATCACACTGTATGATATAGTAATAGTGATGGAGGGTGATAATCATACTGCATGATATAGTAATAGTGATGGATGGAGATAATCACACTGTATGATATAGTAATAGTGGTGGATGGTGATAATCACACTGTATGATATAGTAATAGTGGTGGATGGTGATAATCACACTGTATGATATAGTAATAATGGTGGATGGTGATAATCACACTGTATGATATAGTAACAGTGATGGATGGTGATAATCACACTGTATGATATAGTAATAGTGACGGATGGTGATAATCACACTGCATGATATAGTAATAGTGATGGATGGAGATAATCACACTGTATGATATAGTAACAGTGATGGATGGTGATAATCACACTGTATGATATAGTAATAGTGATGGATGTTGATAATCACACTGTATGATATAGTAATAGTGGTGGATGGTGATAATCACACTGTATGATATAGTAATAGTGACGGATGGTGATAATCACACTGTATGATATAGTAATAGTGATGGAGGGTGATAATCACACTGTATGATATAGTAATAGTGACGGATGGTGATAATCACACTGTATGATATAGTAATAGTGATGGATGGTGATAATCACACTGTATGATATAGTAATAGTGACGGATGGTGATAATCACACTGTATGATATAGTAATAGTGATGGATGGTGATAATCACACTGTATGATATAGTAATAGTGACGGATGGTGATAATCACACTGTATGTTATAGTAATAGCGATGGATGGTGATAATCACACTGTATGATATAGTAATAGTGACGGATGGAGATAATCACACTGTATGATATAGTGATAGTGATGGATGGTGATAATCACACTGTATGATATAGCAATAGTGATGGATGGTGATAATCACACTGTATGATATAGTAATAGTGACGGATGGTGATAATCACACTGTATGATATAGTGATAGTGATGGATGGAGATAATCACACTGTATGATATAGTAATAGTGACGGATGGTAATAATCACACTGTATGATATAGTGACAGTGATGGATGGTGATAATCACACTGTATGATATAGTAATAGTGACGGATGGTGATAATCACACTGTATGATATAGTAATAGTGATGGATGGTGATAATCACACTGTATGATATAGTAATAGTGATGGATGGTGATAATCACACTGTATGATATAGTAATAGTGACGGATGGTGATAATCACACTGTATGATATAGTAATAGTGATGGATGGTGATAATCACACTGTATGATATAGTAATAGTGATGGATGGTGATAATCACACTGTATGATATAGTAATAGTGACGGATGGTAATAATCACACTGTATGATATAGTAATAGTGACGGATGGTGATAATCACACTGTATGATATAGTGATAGTGATGGATGGTGATAATCACACTGTATGATATAGTAATAGTGATGGATGGTGATAATCACATTGTATGATATAGTAATAGTGACGGATGGTGATAATCACACTGTATGATATAGTAATAGTGCCGGATGGTGATAATCACACTGTATGATATAGTAATAGTGACGGATGGTGATAATCACACTGTATGATATAGTAATAGTGATGGATGGTGATAATCACACTGTATGATATAGTAATAGTGACGGATGGTAATAATCACACTGTATGATATAGTAATAGTGATGGATGATGCTAATCACACTGTATGATATAGTAATAGTGATGGAGGGTGATAATCACACTGTATGATATAGTGATAGTGATGGATGGTGATAATCACACTGTATGATATAGTAATAGTGGTGGATGGTGATAATCACACTGTATGATATAGTAATAGTGACGGATGGTAATAATCACACTGTATGATATAGTAATAGTGATGGATGGTGATAATCACACTGTATGATATAGTGATAGTGATGGATGGTGATAATCACACTTTATGATATAGTAATAGTGACGGATGGTGATAATCACACTGTATGATATAGTAATAGTGACGGATGTGATAATCACACTGTATGATATAGTAATAGTGATGGATGGTGATAATCACACTGTATGATATAGTAATAGTGACGGATGGTAATAATCACACTGTATGATATAGTAATAGTGATGGATGGTGATAATCACACTGTATGATATAGTGATAGTGACGGATGTTGATAATCACACTGTATGATATAGTAATAGTGACGGATGGTGATAATCACACTGTATGATATAGTAATAGCGATGGATGGTGATAATCACACTGTATGATATAGTGATAGTGATGGATGGTGATAATCACACTGTATGATATAGTGATAGTGATGGATGGTGATAATCACACTGTATGATATAGTAATAGTGATGGATGGTGATAATCACACTGTATGATATAGTAATAGTGACGGATGGTGATAATCACACTGTATGATATAGTAATAGCGATGGATGGTGATAATCACACTGTATGATATAGTAACAGTGATGGATGGTGATAATCACACTGTATGATATAGTAATAGTGATGGATGGTGATAATCACACTGTATGATATAGTAATAGTGATGGATGGTGATAATCACACTGTATGATATAGTGATAGTGATGGATGGTGATAATCACACTGTATGATATAGTAATAGTGATGGATGGTGATAATCACACTGTATGATATAGTGATAGTGATGGATGGTGATAATCACACTGTATGATATAGTAATAGTGGTGGATGGTGATAATCACACTGTATGATATAATAATAGTGATGGATGGTGATAATCACACTGTATGATATAGTAATAGTGATGGATGGTGATAATCACACTGTATGATATAGTAATAGTGATGGATGGTGATAATCACACTGTATGATATAGTGATAGTGATGGATGGTGATAATCACACTGTATGATATAGTAATAGTGATGGATGGTGATAATCACACTGTATGATATAGTGATAGTGATGGATGCTGATAATCACACTGTATGATATAGTAATAGTGATGGATGGTGATAATCACACTGTATGATATAGTAATAGTGGTGGATGGTGATAATCACACTGTATGATATAGTGATAGTGATGGATGGTGATAATCACACTGTATGATATAGTAATAGTGATGGATGGTAATAATCACACTGTATGATATAGTAATAGTGATGGATTGTGAATCACACTGTATGATATAGTAATAGTGGTGGATGGTGATAATCACACTGTATGATACAGTAATAGTGATGGATGGTGATAATCACACTGTATGATATAGTAATAGTGACGGATGGTGATAATCACACTGTATGATATAGCAATAGTGACGGATGGTGATAATCACACTGTATGATATAGTAATAGTGGTGGATGGTGATAATCACACTGTATGATATAGTAATAGTGACGGATGGTGATAATCACACTGTATGATATAGTAATAGTGACGGATGGTGATAATCACACTGTATGATATAGTAATAGTGATGGATGGTGATAATCACACTGTATGATATAGTAATAGTGACGGATGGTGATAATCACACTGTATGATATAGTAATAGTGACGGATGGTGATAATCACACTGTATGATATAGTAATAGTGACGGATGGTGATAATCACACTGTATGATATAGTAATAGTGACGGATGGTGATAATCACACTGTATGATATAGTAATAGTGACGGATGGTGATAATCACACTGTATGATATAGTAATAGTGATGGATGGTGATAATCACACTGTATGATATAGTAATAGTGACGGATGGTGATAATCACACTGTATGATATAGTAATAGTGATGGATGGTGATAATCACACTGTATGATATAGTAATAGTGGTGGATGGTGATAATCACACTGTATGATATAGTAATAGTGATGGATTGTGAATCACACTGTATGATATAGTAATAGTGGTGGATGGTGATAATCACACTGTATGGTATAGTGATAGTGATGGATGGTGATAATCACACTGTATGATATAGTGATAGTGATGGATGGTGATAATCACACTGTATGATATAGTGATAGTGATGGATGGGGATAATCACACTGTATGATATAGTAATAGTGATGGATGGTGATAATCACACTGTATGATATAGTGATAGTGATGGATGGTGATAATCACACTGTATGATATAGTGATAGTGATGGATGGGGATAATCACACTGTATGATATAGTAATAGTGATGGATGGTGATAATCACACTGTATGATATAGTAATAGTGACGTATGGAGATAATAACACTGTATGATATAGTAATAGTGGTGGATGGTGATAATCACACTGTATGATATAGTAATAGTGATGAATGGTGATAATCACACTGTATGATATAGTAATAGTGGTGGATGGTGATAATCACACTGTATGATATAGTAATAGTGATGGAGGGTGATAATCACACTGCATGATATAGTAATAGTGATGGATGGAGATAATCACACTGTATGATATAGTAACAGTGATGGATGGTGATAATCACACTGTATGATATAGTAATAGTGACGGATGGTGATAATCACACTGCATGATATAGTAATAGTGATGGATGGAGATAATCACACTGTATGATATAGTAACAGTGATGGATGGTGATAATCACACTGTATGATATAGTAATAGTGATGGATGTTGATAATCACACTGTATGATATAGTAATAGTGGTGGATGGTGATAATCACACTGTATGATATAGTAATAGTGACGGATGGTGATAATCACACTGTATGATATAGTAATAGTGATGGAGGGTGATAATCACACTGTATGATATAGTAATAGTGACGGATGGTGATAATCACACTGTATGATATAGTAATAGTGATGGATGGTGATAATCACACTGTATGATATAGTAATAGTGACGGATGGTGATAATCACACTGTATGATATAGTAATAGTGATGGATGGTGATAATCACACTGTATGATATAGTAATAGTGACGGATGGTGATAATCACACTGTATGTTATAGTAATAGCGATGGATGGTGATAATCACACTGTATGATATAGTAATAGTGACGGATGGAGATAATCACACTGTATGATATAGTGATAGTGATGGATGGTGATAATCACACTGTATGATATAGTAATAGTGATGGATGGTGATAATCACACTGTATGATATAGTAATAGTGACGGATGGTGATAATCACACTGTATGATATAGTGATAGTGATGGATGGAGATAATCACACTGTATGATATAGTAATAGTGACGGATGGTAATAATCACACTGTATGATATAGTGACAGTGATGGATGGTGATAATCACACTGTATGATATAGTAATAGTGACGGATGGTGATAATCACACTGTATGATATAGTAATAGTGATGGATGGTGATAATCACACTGTATGATATAGTAATAGTGATGGATGGTGATAATCACACTGTATGATATAGTAATAGTGACGGATGGTGATAATCACACTGTATGATATAGTAATAGTGATGGATGGTGATAATCACACTGTATGATATAGTAATAGTGACGGATGGTAATAATCACACTGTATGATATAGTAATAGTGACGGATGGTGATAATCACACTGTATGATATAGTGATAGTGATGGATGGTGATAATCACACTGTATGATATAGTGATAGTGATGGATGGTGATAATCACACTGTATGATATAGTAATAGTGATGGATGGTGATAATCACATTGTATGATATAGTAATAGTGACGGATGGTGATAATCACACTGTATGATATAGTAATAGTGCCGGATGGTGATAATCACACTGTATGATATAGTAATAGTGACGGATGGTGATAATCACACTGTATGATATAGTAATAGTGAGGGATGGTGATAATCACACTGTATGATATAGTGATAGTGACGGATGGTAATAATCACACTGTATGATATAGTAATAGTGATGGATGATGCTAATCACACTGTATGATATAGTAATAGTGATGGAGGGTGATAATCACACTGTATGATATAGTGATAGTGATGGATGGTGATAATCACACTGTATGATATAGTAATAGTGGTGGATGGTGATAATCACACTGTATGATATAGTAATAGTGACGGATGGTAATAATCACACTGTATGATATAGTAATAGTGACGGATGGTGATAATCACACTGTATGATATAGTGATAGTGATGGATGGTGATAATCACACTTTATGATATAGTAATAGTGACGGATGGTGATAATCACACTGTATGATATAGTAATAGTGACGGATGTGATAATCACACTGTATGATATAGTAATAGTGATGGATGGTGATAATCACACTGTATGATATAGTAATAGTGATGGATGGTAATAATCACACTGTATGATATAGTAATAGTGATGGATGGTGATAATCACACTGTATGATATAGTGATAGTGACGGATGGTGATAATCACACTGTATGATATAGTAATAGTGACGGATGGTGATAATCACACTGTATGATATAGTAATAGCGATGGATGGTGATAATCACACTGTATGATATAGTGATAGTGATGGATGGTGATAATCACACTGTATGATATAGTGATAGTGATGGATGGTGATAATCACACTGTATGATATAGTAATAGTGATGGATGGTGATAATCACACTGTATGATATAGTAATAGTGACGGATGGTGATAATCACACTGTATGATATAGTAATAGCGATGGATGGTGATAATCACACTGTATGATATAGTAACAGTGATGGATGGTGATAATCACACTGTATGATATAGTAATAGTGATGAATGGTGATAATCACACTGTATGATATAGTAATAGTGATGGATGGTGATAATCACACTGTATGATATAGTGATAGTGATGGATGGTGATAATCACACTGTATGATATAGTAATAGTGATGGATGGTGATAATCACACTGTATGATATAGTGATAGTGATGGATGGTGATAATCACACTGTATGATATAGTAATAGTGGTGGATGGTGATAATCACACTGTATGATATAGTAATAGTGATGGATGGTGATAATCACACTGTATGATATAGTAATAGTGATGGATGGTGATAATCACACTGTATGATATAGTAATAGTGATGGATGGTGATAATCACACTGTATGATATAGTGATAGTGATGGATGGTGATAATCACACTGTATGATATAGTAATAGTGATGGATGGTGATAATCACACTGTATGATATAGTGATAGTGATGGATGCTGATAATCACACTGTATGATATAGTAATAGTGATGGATGGTGATAATCACACTGTATGATATAGTAATAGTGGTGGATGGTGATAATCACACTGTATGATATAGTGATAGTGATGGATGGTGATAATCACACTGTATGATATAGTAATAGTGATGGATGGTAATAATCACACTGTATGATATAGTAATAGTGATGGATTGTGAATCACACTGTATGATATAGTAATAGTGGTGGATGGTGATAATCACACTGTATGATACAGTAATAGTGATGGATGGTGATAATCACACTGTATGATATAGTGATAGTGACGGATGGTGATAATCACACTGTATGATATAGCAATAGTAACGGATGGTGATAATCACACTGTATGATATAGTAATAGTGATGGATGGTGATAATCACACTGTATGATATAGTAATAGTGATGGATGGTGATAATCACACTGTATGATATAGTAATAGTGATGGATGGTGATAATCACACTGTATGATATAGTAATAGTGATGGATGGTGATAATCACACTGTATGATATAGTAATAGTGACGGATGGTGATAATCACACTGTATGATATAGTAATAGTGACGGATGGTGATAATCACACTGTATGATATAGTAATAGTGACGGATGGTGATAATCACACTGTATGATATAGTAATAGTGACGGATGGTGATAATCACACTGTATGATATAGTAATAGTGACGGATGGTGATAATCACACTGTATGATATAGTAATAGTGATGGATGGTGATAATCACACTGTATGATATAGTAATAGTGACGGATGGTGATAATCACACTGTATGATATAGTAATAGTGATGGATGGTGATAATCACACTGTATGATATAGTAATAGTGATGGATGGTGATAATCACACTGTATGATATAGTGATAGTGATGGATGATGCTAATCACACTGTATGATATAGTAATAGTGATGGATGGTGATAATCACACTGTATGATATAGTAATAGTGATGGATGGTGATAATCACACTGTATGATATAGTAATAGTGATGGATGGTGATAATCACACTGTATGATATAGTAATAGTGATGGATGGTGATAATCACACTGTATGATATAGTGATAGTGATGGATGGTGATAATCACACTGTATGATATAGTAATAGTGATGGATGGTGATAATCACACTGTATGATATAGTAATAGTGATGGATGGTGATAATCACACTGTATGATATAGTAATAGCGATGGATGGTGATAATCACACTGTATGATATAGTGATAGTGGTGGATGGTGATAATCACACTGTATGATATAGTGATAGTGATGGATGGTGATAATCACACTGTATGATATAGTAATAGTGATGGATGGTGATAATCACACTGTATGATATAGTGATAGTGATGGATGATGCTAATCACACTGTATGATATAGTAATAGTGATGGATGGAGATAATCACACTGTATGATATAGTAATATTGGTGGATGATGCTAATCACACTGTATGATATAGTAATAGTGGTGGATGGTGATAATCACACTGTATGATATAGTAATAGTGATGGATGGTGATAATCACACTGTATGATATAGTGATAGTGATGGATGATGCTAATCACACTGTATGATATAGTAATAGTGATGGATGGTGATAATCACACTGTATGATATAGTAATAGTGGTGGATGGTGATAATCACACTGTATGATATAGTAATAGTGGTGGTGGTGATAATCACACTGTATGATATAGTAATAGTGATGGATTGTGAATCACACTGTATGATATAGTAATAGTGATGGATGGTGATAATCACACTGTATGATATAGTAATAGTGGTGGATGGTGATAATCACACTGTATGATATAGTAATAGTGATGGATGGTGATAATCACACTGTATGATATAGTAATAGTGGTGGATGGTGATAATCACACTGTATGATATAGTAATAGTGATGGATGGTGAAAATCACACTGTATGATATAGTAATAGTGGTGGATGGTGATAATCACACTGTATGATATAGTAATAGTGATGGATGGTGATAATCACACTGTATGATATAGTAATAGTGGTGGATGGTGATAATCACACTGTATGATATAGTAATAGTGATGGATGGTGATAATCACACTGTATGATATAGTAATAGTGATGGATGGTGATAATCACACTGTATGATATAGTTACAGTCACATATGGGTTATAGGACGTGTGGATGGTGGGAGGCGCAGTCTGTATCCAGCTTTTTCTCTGTCTCCATCTTTTCCTCTGTCTCTTCTCTCCTCCTTACTCCTCCTGCTTCTGGAGGTCACTGTGTCGTCTCTTCTGGTCCAGGCCGAGACCCCCCCTACTCCCTGGTGATGGAATACTGTGTGAAAGGGACCCTGAGGGAGCTGCTGAGACGAGAGCCCGGCCTGTCATGGGACTGTCGCGTCCAGATGTCTCTAGATGCAGCCAGAGCCTTGTACCGGTGCTGTATCCCACCAATCAGGGCCGGGTGCCCGGGGGTGAAATCCTGGAGATGATCTGCATGCCGCCCGCACATGGTGATCACTCGGTGGTAACTGTGACCCTGTATTTATAGATTACATCAGACGGAGATGAAAGCCATCCTACACGGCAGTCTGAGCAGCTCCAGGCTCTGGGTGGACGGGACGTACTGTGTCAAGGTAAAGTACAGCTGCAATCACAGCTTACCACGCCGTCTGACGAGTGCAGCTGCCGGAAGCCTGGACACGACATTGCACAGTATCATACCGGCCACATCATATGAGACACCATTTACTATCCGCAGTTATCAGGGTTTGAGTTATCCAAGACTGAATCATCGATGAGAAGGAATCCAGTGAAAAGTACCGGAGAAAGCAGCGAGCTGGTGTACGTGGCCCCCGAGACCTGGCGAGACATCAACACCTACAACAAGCGGAGCGAGATCTACAGGTAACGGCCCAGCACGGGGTAATGGACAGTGTGGAGACTGGTGGGGGGGCTTCTAGTGTCTGACCACCTTCTCTTGCAGTTTAGGAGTAGTGATTTTCGAGATTGCGGTTGGTGGATTCTCATTACAAGGTGAGTGCGAGCTCTGCAGCACACGAGAGCGGATATTTCATCACCGCAGAGGATGTTGGCGCCACAAGACATCACTCATATAGCCGACAACTGCTCCCCTGCCAGCGCCGTGCAGACGTATCCTCAGGGACCCCACCGGTGAAAGCCACAGAAGCAGCCGTATCGGACGCCGATCACAGCGCTCGTCCTACATCATCTATTCATTGACAGCCATATTTGCTGCTATATTCTGCACGAGGCAGATTGCTAACACATACAGTAATCGGAGCCGGTGCATTTCCCGCGGGCACCATGTTATCCGTCAGCAGTTATCGCTCAGCGTCTCCTGGGCTCAGGCTACACACAGACTTAATGCAGACAGATCGAGCTGCTGCTTTTCTCCATTAAACACAATCACGATTATAGACTGAGCCTCATGCACAGAAATCCGGCTTCATATGTGGCCAAAACCCCCTGACAGGCCGGGCACCGCATAATGTGTAATAGTCACACTCCAGGGGGCACGGCTTTATGATAAAGGGGCGATAATTGGGCGTAAGCCAACTAATAGATGGAGGAAAGCTGGAGCAGTCAGTGCAGCGTCTAATAGACTGGAGTAATACTCAGCCCCGGGGCGCTCCTTGCGCTCCGCTGACGGCCATCGTCCCTTATTACTTATAATGGCGGTATGAAGGTTGGGATCAGGTGCACAATACTGGGAATTACCTACATTTCATCCACTTTTTCAGATTTTTCTGCAGAGAATCATGATGACATTCACCAGAAGCTCCGTACGAGGGTTGATGCCGACCTCCCTACCTCGTGTCCTCCGACTCTTTGGGACGTCATTAGGAGAAGTCTAGCGATGGATCCAATGAGACGTCCCTCGGCTGGAGGTCTGTATGATGGACCCCATAACTTCGTGGCCTCCTCCACACTCTACGATATCTGTAATGGATAAATTAGTTACCATAAGATTGAAGGCAAAGTGTCCACCCCTCACGTCAGTGTGTGGCACCAGGGGTCACCACCTGGGGCCAAGGATGGCGTCCTGTGTTGCCCGACCACCTGGATACAGACAGTTGCGGCTGCTCACGTGTACACCTCAGGAACAGGGATGTGACATTACTGATGGGGCTTGTCACGAAAACACACTTGGTCAGACCTTGCAGCCCTCTGGTGCCCCCTTATCCTGCTGGTCAAACACGGTATTGACCGAGTATAAGCACGGGCGCAGCTGCTCTAATTTATGTCGACTATTGTGGCACGTGATGTGACAGGACGTATATATACCACCAGTTCCTTCCAGGAACGTATATATACCTCCGACCAGCCACCCTCAAACCACAATACCACATAAATACTGGTATACTGCCACCACCGATCGCTTAACAGGCGGATCGGGTACCTGGTAGGTAACGTGAATTAGCGGGTGAGGAACGTGTTTGCTCGACATAGGACAAGAAGAACGAAGCTGGTAAATAATAATGATTTACTCCCGAAAGTGGGCAGTGTTTACAAAAGATATACAAAATATTATAAAAGAGACAATTTACATATATGCATAAAACAGTTATTAAAATAAAAGAGATAAGTGATAGCAAAACCTGCGCCACGAGGTGATGGTATCAGATTCTGTGGGGGGACGGCTCCCCGGAAATTAGATGTGATTCCTCCACGCAGCGAAGGGTGCATGCGTCTGACGTCCCAGGTAAGAATGAAGTAAAATGTATTTTTGTCCGAGTTTTAAAAATGAGAGATGTCCTAAATTTCCACCCCCTGTCCATTTGTAAGACATAGGACTCACTGTAGCTTTCCCCAACCCTCAGGAATTTTTAGGACGCCATAAAACCTCAGCCCAGAGCAAGTATACTGGTATACCCAGGATTTTTCCCTCCAATTCTTTTGTTTAGCTTTATAAATGTTTAATGTCGATTTTTATAATGCACATGACGGTCACAAACACAGGGACCACTTTTTTGGAATGCTCACCTTTTTCCCATTATAATAGTATGTCTTGCATAACTGAGAAACGACCGGGAACTGGGGAAATGGATTCTGAGCTTCTGAGAATCATAGAGATTTCATATTTGATATCAATCTTCATGAATAGTGGTGACGGCAAACATGATGTCTCCATCTTGGATGTGGGACCCCCCCACACCAAGATATGAAATCTGAAGGATTTTTAGGTCTTCTGCAGCTGGGTGGGTTCACAAAACTGAGCCCCCGGGTGAGGTAAACACCATCGGTGTCTCCTAAGGTTTTGGCCCTTTGCTAAAAACCAGAATGGCCTTTTTTCCAAGTCATTCTTCTCAGGGACGTCAGACGCATGCCCTACACGCTGCGTGGAAGAATCACATCTAATTTCCGGGGAGCCGTCCCCACCACAGAATCTGAGACCATCACCTTGAAAAGCAGGTTTTGCTATTACTTATCCCTTTTATTTTAATAACTGTTTATGCATATATGTAAATTGTCTCTTTTATAATATCTTGTATATCTTTTGTAAACACTCCCCCCTTTTGGGAGTAAATCATTATTATTTACCAGTTTCATTCTTCTTGTCCTAAGCAGAGCAAACACGTTCCTCACCCGCTAATTCACGTTACCTACCAGGTACCCGATCCGCCTGTTAAGCGATCGGTGGTGGCAGTATACCAGTATTTATGTGGTATTGTGGTTTGAGGGTGGCTGGTCGGAGGTATATATACGTTCCTGGAAGGAACTGATGGTATATATACGTCCTGTCACATCACGTGCGACATAAAATAGAGCAGCTGCACCCGTGCTTATCCTTGGTCAATACCGTGTTTGACCAGCAGGATAAGGGGGCGCCAGAGGGCTGCAAAGTCTGACCCAAAAGTGGGTGTTGTTTCGTGACAATGGCCGTTCTGGTTTTTAGTAAGGGGCCAAAACTCTAGGAGACACCCATGTTGTTTACCTCACATGGGGGCTCGGTTTTGTGAACCCACCCAGCTGCATAAGACATAAAAATCCTTCAGATTTCATATCTTGGTATGGGGGAGTCCCACATCCAAGATGGAGACATCATGTTTGCCGTCACCAATATTCATGAAGATGGATATCAAATATGATATCTCTATGACGCTCAGAAGCTCAGAACCCATTTTCCAGGTTCCTGGTGGTTTTCCAGCCACGAAAACCACACCATCACAATTGGAAAAAGGTGAACATCTCAAAAATGTGGTCCCTGTGTTTGTGACAGTCATGGGCATTATTAAAATCGACATTAAAAGTTTGTACAGTTAGACAATAGGATTTTGGAGGGAAAATCCAGGGTATACCAGTATGCTTGCTGACGTTTTATGGCGGTAATAAAAATTCCTTGTTAGGGGGAAAGCAAGAGTGAGTTCTATGTAGCCTCTTCCAAATGTGCAGGGGGGTGGAGATTTAAGACATCTCTAATTTTTTAAAACTAGGACAAAAATACATTTTGCCTGACAGGGCTTCCCATATATCAGGATGGGGTCGGAGTATCCCATGGGGGGCTCAGCATTGTAGATGATAGGAGCTGTGATGTGCCCAGCGGTTACCACAGCACCCATCATCTACAATGTACACCACTCCATGCCTGCATGGTCGCCTCCTCTATGGAGTGATGGAGAAAGAATAGATATAATCTAATCTCTATATAATAGATCCCTCTGAGTGTAATGACTCTATATAATAGATCCATTTGTGTGTAATGACTCTATATAATAGATCCCTCTGTGTGTAATGACTCTATATAATAGATCCCTCTGTGTGTAATGACTCTATATAATAGATCCCTCTGCGTGTAATGACTCTATATAATAGATCCCTCTGTGTGTAATGATTCTATATAATAGACCCCTCTGTGTGTAATGACTCTATATAATAGATCCCTCTGTGTGTAATGACTCTATATAATAGATCCCTCTGTGTGTAATGACTCTATACAATAGATCCCTCTGTGTGTAATGACTCTATATAATAGATCCCTCTGTGTGTAATGACTCTATATAATAGATCCCTCTGTGTGTAATGACTCTATATAATAGATCCCTCTGCGTGTAATGACTCTATATAATAGATTCATCTGTGTGTAATGACTCTATATAATAGATCGCTCTGTGTGTAATGACTCTATATAATAGATCCCTCTGTGTGTAATGACTCTATATAATAGATCCCTCTGCGTGTAATGACTATATAATAGATCCCTCTGCGTGTAATGACTATATAATAGATCGCTCTGCGTGTAATGACTCTATATAATAGATCGCTCTGTGTGTAATGACTCTATATAATAGATCGCTCTGTGTGTAATGACTCGATATAATAGATCCCTCTGTGTGTAATGACTCTATATAATAGATCGCTCTGTGTGTAATGACTCTATATAATAGATCTCTCTGTGTGTAATGACTCTATATAATAGATCCCTCTGCGTGTAATGACTCTATATAATAGAGATCCCTCTGCGTGTAATGACTCTATATAAGAGAGATCCCTCTGTGTGTAATGACTCTATATAATAGATCCCTCTGTGTGTAATGACTCTATATAATAGATCCCTCTGTGTGTAATGACTCTATATAATAGATCCCTCTGCGTGTAATGACTCTATATATTAGATCCCTCGGCGTGTAATGACTCTATATAATAGATCCCTCTGTGTGTAATGGCTCTATATAATAGATCCCTCTGCGTGTAATGGCTCTATATAATAGATCCCTCTGTGTGTAATGATTCTATATAATAGACCCCTCTGTGTGTAATGACTCTATATAATAGATCCCTCTGTGTGTAATGACTCTATATAATAGATCCCTCTGTGTGTAATGACTCTATACAATAGATCCCTCTGTGTGTAATGACTCTATATAATAGATCCCTCTGTGTGTAATGACTCTATATAATAGATCCCTCTGTGTGTAATGACTCTATATAATAGATCCCTCTGCGTGTAATGACTCTATATAATAGATCCCTCTGCGTGTAATGACTCTATATAATAGATCCTTCTGCGTGTAATGACTCTATATAATAGATCCCCCTGTGTGTAATGACTCTATATAATAGATCCCTCTGTGTGTAATGACTCTATAATAGATCCCTCTGCGTGTAATGACTCTATATAATAGAGATCCCTCTGTGTGTAATGACTCTATAAAATAGAGATCCCTCTGCGTGTAATGACTCTATATAATAGATCCCTCTGCGTGTAATGGCTCTAAATAATACATCCCTCTGGTGTAATGGCTCTATATAATAGATCACGCTGCGTGTAATGACTCTATATAATAGATTCCTCTGCGTGTAATGACAATATAATAGATCCCTCTGCGTGTAATGACTCTATATAATAGATCCCTCTGCGTGTAATGACTCTATATAATAGATCCCTCTGCGTGTAATGACTCTATATAAAAGATCCCTCTGCGTGTAATGACTATATAATAGATCACTTTGCGTGTAATGACTCTATATAATCGATCCCTCTGCGTGTAATGACTCTATATAATCGATCCCTCTCCGTGTAATGACTCTATATAATAGATCACTCTGCGTGTATTGACTCTATATAATAGATCACTCTGCGTGTAATGACTCTATATAATAGATCCCTCTGTGTGTAATGACTCTATAGAATAGATCCCTCTGTGTGTAATGACTCTATAGAATAGATCCCTCTGTGTATAATAACTCTATAGAATAGATCCCTCTGTGTGTAATGACTCTATAGAATAGATCCCTCTGTGTGTAATGACTCTATAGAATAGATCCCTCTGCGTGTAATGACTCTATATAATAGATCCCTCTGTGTGTAATGACTCTATATAATAGATCACGCTGCGTGTAATGACTCTATATAATATATCCCTCTGCGTGTAATGACTCTATATAATAGATCACGCTGCGTGTAATGACTCTATATAATAGATCCCTCTGCGTGTTATGACTCTATATAATAGATCACGCTGCGTGTAATGACTCTATATAATAGATCCCTCTGCGTGTAATGACTCTATATAATAGATCCCTCTACGTGTAATGACTCTATATAATAGATCCCTCTGCATGTAATGACTCTATATAATAGATCCCTCTGCGTGTAATGACTACATAATAGATCCCTCTGCGTGTAATGACTCTATATAATAGATCCCTCTGCGTGTAATGACTCTATATAATAGATCACTCTGCGTGTAATGACTCTATATAATAGATCCCTCTGCGTGTAATGACTCTATATAATAGATCCCTCTGTGTGTAATGACTCTATATAATAGATCCCTCTGTGTGTAATGACTCTATATAATAGATCCCTCTGCGTGTAATGACTCTATATAATAGATCACTCTGCGTGTAATGACTCTATATAATAGATCCCTCTGTGTGTAATGACTCTATATAATAGATCCCTCTGTGTGTAATGACTCTATATAATAGATCCCTCTGTGTGTAATGACTCTATATAATAGATCCCTCTGCGTGTAATGACTCTATATAATAGATCCCTCTGCGTGTAATGACTCTATATAATAGATCACGCTGCGTGTAATGACTCTATATAATAGATACCTCTGCGTGTAATGACTCTATATAATAGATCACGCTGCGTGTAATCACTCAATATAATAGATCCCTCTGCGTGTAATGACTCTATATAATAGATCCCTCTGCGTGTAATGACTCTATATAATAGATCCCTCTGCGTGTAATGACTCTATATAATAGATCCCTCTGCGTGTAATGACTCTACATAATAGATCCCTCTGCGTGTAATGACTCTACATAATAGATCCCTCTGCGTGTAATGACTCTATATAATATATCCCTCTGCGTGTAATGACTCTATATAATAGATCACTCTGCGTGTAATGACTCTATATAATAGATCCCTCTGCGTGTAATGACTCTATATAATAGATCCCTCTGTGTGTAATGACTCTATATAATAGATCCCTCTGTGTGTAATGACTCTATATAATAGATCCCTCTGCGTATAATGACTCTATATAATAGATCACTCTGCGTGTAATGACTCTATATAATAGATCCCTCTGTGTGTAATGACTCTATATAATAGATCCCTCTGTGTGTAATGACTCTATATAATAGATCCCTCTGTGTGTAATGACTCTATATAATAGATCCCTCTGCGTGTAATGACTCTATATAATAGATCCCTCTGCGTGTAATGACTCTATATAATAGACCCCTCTGCGTGTAATGACTCTACATAATAGATCCCTCTGCGTGTAATGACTCTACATAATAGATCCCTCTGCGTGTAATGACTCTATATAATAGATCCCTCTGCGTGTAATGACTCTATATAATAGATCACTCTGCATGTAATGACTCTATATAATAGATCCCTCTGCGTGTAATGACTCTATATAATAGATCCCTCTGTGTGTAATGACTCTATATAATAGATCCCTCTGTGTGTAATGACTCTATATAATAGATCCCTCTGCGTATAATGACTCTATATAATAGATCACTCTGCGTGTAATGACTCTATATAATAGATCCCTCTGTGTGTAATGACTCTATATAATAGATCCCTCTGTGTGTAATGACTCTATATAATAGATCCCTCTGTGTGTAATGACTCTATATAATAGATCCCTCTGCGTGTAATGACTCTATATAATAGATCCCTCTGTGTGTAATGACTCTATATAATAGATCCCTCTGTGTGTAATGACTCTATATAATAGATCCCTCTGTGTGTAATGACTCTGTATAACAGATCCCTCTGTGTGTAATGACTCTATATAATAGATCCCTCTGTGTGTAATGACTCTATATAATAGATCCCTCTGTGTGTAAGGACTCTATATAATAGATCGCTCTGTGTGTAATGACTCTATATAACAGATCCCTCTGTGTGAAATGAATCTATATAACAGATCCCTCTGTGTGTAATGACTCTATATAATAGATCCCTCTGCGTGTAATGACTCTATATAATGGATCCCTCTGTGTGTAATGACTCTATATAATGGATCCCTCTGCGTGTAATGACTCTATATAATAGATCCCTCTGCGTGTAATGACTCTATATAATGGATCCCTCTGCGTGTAATGACTCTATATAATAGATCCCTCTGCGTGTAATGACTCTATATAATAGACCCCTCTGCGTGTAATGACTCTGTATAATAGATCCCTCTGCATGTAATGACTCTATATAATAGATCCCTCTGCGTGTAATGACTCTATATAATAGATCCCTCTGCGTATAATGACTCTATATAATAGATCCCTCTGCGTGTAATGACTCTATATAATAGATCCCTCTGCGTGTAATTACTATATAATAGATCCCTCTGCGTGTAATGACTCTATATAATACATCGCTCTGCGTGTAATGACTCTATGTAATAGATCCCTCTGCGTGTAATGACTCTATATGATAGATCCCTCTGCGTGTAATGACTCTATATAATAGATCCTTCTGCGTGTAATGACTCTATATAATAGATCCCTCTGTGTGTAATGACTCTATATAATAGATCCCTCTGCGTGTAATGACTCTATAATAGATCCCTCTGCATGTAATGACTCTATATAATATAGATCCCTCTGTGTGTAATGACTCTATATAATAGAGATCCCTCTGCGTGTAATGACTCTATATAATAGATCCCTCTGCGTGTAATGACTCTATATAATAGATCACTCTGTGTGTAATGACTCTATATAATCGATTCCTCTGCGTGTAATGACTCTATATAATAGATCCCTCTGCGTGTAATGACTCTATATAATAGATCACTCTGCGTGTATTGACTCTATATGATAGATCACTCTGCGTGTAATGACTCTATATAATAGATCCCTCTGCGTGTAATGACTCTATAGAATAGATCCCTCTGTGTGTAATGACTCTATAGAATAGATCCCTCTGTGTGTAATAACTCTATAGAATAGATCCCTCTGTGTGTAATGACTCTATAGAATAGATCCCTCTGCGTGTAATGACTCTATAGAATAGATCCCTCTGCGTGTAATGACTCTATATAATAGATCCCTCTGTGTGTAATGACTCTATATAATAGATCACGCTGCGTGTAATGACTCTATATAATAGATCCCTCTGCGTGTAATGACTCTATATAATAGATCCCTCTGCGTGTAATGATTCTATATAATAGATCACTCTGCGTGTATTGACTCTATATAATAGATCACTCTGTGTGTAATGACTCTATATAATAGATCCCTCTGTGTGTAATGACTCTATAGAATAGATCCCTCTGTGTGTAATGACTCTATAGAATAGATCCCTCTGTGTGTAATGACTCTATAGAATAGATCCCTCTGTGTGTAATGACTCTATAGAATAGATCCCTCTGCGTGTAATGACTCTATATAATAGATCCCTCTGTGTGTAATGACTCTATATAATAGATCACGCTGCGTGTAATGACTCTATATAATAGATCCCTCTGCGTGTAATAATTCTATATAATAGATCACGCTGCGTGTAATGACTATATAATAGATCCCTCTGCGTGTAATGACTCTATATAATAGATCACGCTGCGTGTAATGACTCTATATAATAGATCCCTCTGCGTGTAATGACTCTATATAATAGATCACGCTGCGTGTAATGACTCTATATAATAGATCCCTCTGCGTGTAATGATTCTATATAATAGATCCCTCTGCGTGTAATGACTCTATATAATAGATCCCTCTGTGTGTAATGACTCTATATAATAGATCCCTTTGCGTGTAATGACTCTATATAATAGATCCCTCTGCGTGTAATGACTCTATATAATAGATCCCTCTGCGTGTAATGACTCTATATAATAGATCACTCTGCGTGTAACGACTCTATATAATAGATCCCTCTGCGTGTAATGACTCTATATAATAGATCCCTCTACGTGTAATGACTCTATATAATAGATCCCTCTGCGTGTAATGACTCTATATAATAGATCCCTCTGCGTGTAATGACTCTATATAATAGATCCCTCTGCGTGTAATGACTCTACATAATAGATCCCTCTGCATGTAATGACTCTATATAATAGATCCCTCTGCGTGTAATGACTCTATATAATAGATCACTCTGCGTGTAATGACTCTATATAATAGATCCCTCTGCGTGTAATGACTCTATATAATAGATCCCTCTGTGTGTAATGACTCTATATAATAGATCCCTCTGTGTGTAATGACTCTATATAATAGATCCCTCTGCGTGTAATGACTCTATATAATAGATCACTCTGCGTGTAATGACTCTATATAATAGATCCCTCTGTGTGTAATGACTCTATATAATAGATCCCTCTGTGTGTAATGACTCTATATAATAGATCCCTCTGTGTGTAATGACTCTATATAATAGATCCCTCTGCGTTTAATGACTCTATATAATAGATCCCTCTGCGTGTAATGACTCTATATAATAGATGACGCTGCGTGTAATGACTCTATATAATAGATCCCTCTGCGTGTAATGACTCTATATAATAGATCACGCTGCATGTAATGACTCAATATAATAGATCCCTCTGCGTGTAATGACTCTATATAATAGATCCCTCTGCGTGTAATGACTCTATATAATAGATCCCTCTGCGTGTAATGACTCTGTGTAATAGATCCCTCTGTGTGTAATAACTCTACATAATAGATCCCTCTGCGTGTAATGACGCTACATAATAGATCACTCTGCGTGTAATGACTCTATATAATAGATCCCTCTAAGTGTAATGACTCTATATAATAGATCACTCTGCGTGTAATGATTCTATATAATAGATCCCTCTGCGTGTAATGACTCTATATAATAGATCCCTCTGTGTGTAATGACTCTATATAATAGATCCCTCTGTGTGTAATGACTCTATATAATAGATCCCTCTGCATGTAATGACTCTATATAATAGATCACTCTGCGTGTAATGACTCTATATAATAGATCCCTCTGTGTGTAATGACTCTATATAATAGATCCCTCTGTGTGTAATGACTCTATATAATAGATCCCTCTGTGTGTAATGACTCTATATAATAGATCCCTCTGCGTGTAATAACTCTATATAATAGATCCCTCTGTGTGTAATGACTCTATATAATAGATCCCTCTGTGTTTAATGACTCTATATAATAGATCCCTCTGTGTGTAATGACTCTGTATAACAGATCCCTCTGTGTGTAATGACTCTATATAATAGATCCCTCTGTGTGTAATGACTCTATATAATAGATCCCTCTGTGTGTAAGGACTCTATATAATAGATCGCTCTGTGTGTAATGACTCTATATAACAGATCCCTCTGTGTGTAATGAATCTATATAACAGATCCCTCTGTGTGTAATGACTCTATATAATAGATCCCTCTGCGTGTAATGACTCTATATAATAGATCCCTCTGCGTGTAATGACTCTATATAATGGATCCCTCTGCGTGTAATGACTCTATATAATAGATCCCTCTGCGTGTAATGACTCTATATAATAGACCCCTCTGCGTGTAATGACTCTATATAATAGATCCCTCTGCATGTAATGACTCTATATAATAGATCCCTCTGCGTGTAATGACTCTATATAATAGATCCCTCTGCGTATAATGACTCTATATAATAGATCCCTCTGCGTGTAATGACTCTATATAATAGATCCCTCTGCGTGTAATGACTCTATATAATAGATCCCTCTGCGTGTAATGACTATATAATAGATCCCTCTGCGTGTAATGACTCTATATAATAGATCCCTCTGCGTGTAATGACTCTATATAATAGATCCCTCTGCGTGTAATGACTCTATATAATACATCGCTCTGCGTGTAAAGACTCTATGTAATAGATCCCTCTGCGTGTAATGACTCTATATGATAGATCCCTCTGCGTGTAATGACTCTATATAATAGATCCTTCTGCGTGTAATGACTCTATATAATAGATCCCTCTGTGTGTAATGACTCTATATAATAGATCCCTCTGCGTGTAATGACTCTATAATAGATCCCTCTGCATGTAATGACTCTATATAATATAGATCCCTCTGTGTGTAATGACTCTATATAATAGAGATCCCTCTGCGTGTAATGACTCTATATAATAGATCCCTCTGCGTGTAATGGCTCTATATAATACATCCCTCTGGTGTAATGGCTCTATATAATAGATCCCTCTGCGTGTAATGACTCTATATAATAGATCACTCTGTGTGTAATGACTCTATATAATTGATTCCTCTGCGTGTAATGACTCTATATAATAGATCCCTCTGCGTGTAATGACTCTATATAATAGATCACTCTGCGTGTATTGACTCTATATAATAGATCACTCTGCGTGTAATGACTCTATATAATAGATCCCTCTGCGTGTAATGACTCTATAGAATAGATCCCTCTGTGTGTAATGACTCTATAGAATAGATCCCTCTGTGTGTAATAACTCTATAGAATAGATCCCTCTGTGTGTAATGACTCTATAGAATAGATCCGTCTGCGTGTAATGACTCTATAGAATAGATCCCTCTGCGTGTAATGACTCTATATAATAGATCCCTCTATGTGTAATGACTCTATATAATAGATCACGCTGCGTGTAATGACTCTATATAATAGATCCCTCTGCGTGTAATGACTCTATATAATAGATCCCTCTGCGTGTAATGATTCTATATAATAGATCACTCTGCGTGTATTGACTCTATATAATAGATCACTCTGTGTGTAATGACTCTATATAATAGATCCCTCTGTGTGTAATGACTCTATAGAATAGATCGCTCTGTGTGTAATGACTCTATAGAATAGATCCCTCTGTGTGTAATGACTCTATAGAATAGATCCCTCTGTGTGTAATGACTCTATAGAATAGATCCCTCTGCGTGTAATGACTCTATATAATAGATCCCTCTGTGTGTAATGACTCTATATAATAGATCACGCTGCGTGTAATGACTCTATATAATAGATCCCTCTGCGTGTAATGATTCTATATAATAGATCACGCTGTGTGTAATGACTATATAATAGATCCCTCTGCGTGTAATGACTCTATATAATAGATCACGCTGCGTGTAATGACTCTATATAATAGATCCCTCTGCGTGTAATGACTCTATATAATAGATCACGCTGCGTGTAATGACTCTATATAATAGATCCCTCTGCGTGTAATGATTCTATATAATAGATCCCTCTGCGTGTAATGACTCTATATAATAGATCCCTCTGTGTGTAATGACTCTATATAATAGATCCCTCTGCGTGTAATGACTCTATATAATAGATCCCTCTGCGTGTAATGACTCTATATAATAGATCCCTCTGCGTGTAATGACTCTATATAATAGATCACTCTGCGTGTAACGACTCTATATAATAGATCCCTCTGCGTGTAATGACTCTATATAATAGATCCCTCTACGTGTAATGACTCTATATAATAGATCCCTCTGCGTGTAATGACTCTATATAATAGATCCCTCTGCGTGTAATGACTCTATATAATAGATCCCTCTGCGTGTAATGACTCTATATAATAGATCCCTCTGCGTGTAACGACTCTATATAATAGATCCCTCTGCGTGTAACGACTCTATATAATAGATCCCTCTGCGTGTAACGACTCTATATAATAGATCACTCTGCGTGTAACGACTCTATATAATAGATCACTCTGCGTGTAATGACTCTATATAATAGATCCCTCTGCGTGTAATGACTCTATATAATAGATCCCTCTGCGTGTAATGACTCTATATAATAGATCCCTCTGCGTGTAATGTCTCTATATAATAGATCCCTCTGCGTGTAATGACTCTATATAATAGATCCCTCTGCGTGTAATGACTCTATATAATAGATCCCTCTGCGTGTAATGACTCTATATAATAGATCCCTCTGCGTGTAATGACTCTATATAATAGATCGCTCTGTGTGTAATGACTCTATATAATAATTTGCTCTGTGTGTAATGACTCTATATAATAGATCCCTCTGCGTGTAATGACTCTATATAATAGATCGCTCTGTGTGTAATGACTCTATATAATAGATCCCTCTGCGTGTAATGACTCTATATAATAGATCCCTCTGTGTGTAATGACTCTATATAATAGATCCCTCTGCGTGTAATGACTCTATATAATAGATCCCTCTGTGTGTAATGACTCTATATAATAGATCCCTCTGTGTGTAATGACTCTATATAATAGATCCTTCTGTGTGTAATGACTCTATATAATAGATCCCTCTGTGTGTAATGACTCTATATAATAGATCCCTCTGTGTGTAATTACTCTATATAATAGATCGCTCTGTGTGTAATGACTCTATATAACAGATCCTTCTGCTTGTAATGACTCTATATAACAGATCCCTCTGTGTGTAATGAATCTATATAACAGATCCCTCTGTGTGTAATGACTCTATGTAATAGATCCCTCTGTGTGTAATGACTCTATATAATAGATCGCTCTGTGTGTAATGACTCTATATAACAGATCCCTCTGCGTGTAATGACTCTATATAATAGATCCCTCTGCGTGTAATGACTCTATATAATAGATCCCGCTGCGTGTAATGACTCTATATAATAGATCGCTCTGTGTGTAATGACTCTATATAATAGATCCCTCTGCGTGTAATGACTCTATATAGTAGATCCCTCTGCGTGTAATGACTCTATATAATAGATCCTTCTGTGTGTAATGACTCTATATAATAGATCCCTCTGTGTGTAATGACTCTATAGAATAGATCCCTCTGTGTGTAATAACTCTATAGAATAGATCCCTCTGTGTGTAATGACTCTATATAATAGATCCCTCTGTGTGTAATGACTCTATAGAATAGATCCCTCTGCGTGTAATGACTCTATATAATAGATCCCTCTGTGTGTAATGACTCTATATAATAGATCACGCTGCGTGTAATGACTCTATATAATAGATCCCTCTGCGTGTAATGATTCTATATAATAGATCACGCTGCGTGTAATGACTATATAATAGATCCCTCTGCGTGTAATGACTCTATATAATAGATCGCGCTGCGTGTAATGACTCTATATAATAGATCCCTCTGCGTGTAATGACTCTATATAATAGATCCCTCTGCGTGTAATGACTCTATATAATAGATCCCTCTGCGTGTAATGACTCTATATAATAGATCCCTCTGCATGTAATGACTCTGTATAATAGATCCCTCTGTGTGTAATGATTCTATATTATAGATCCCTCTGCGTGTAATGACTCTATATAATAGATCCCTCTGCGTGTAATGACTCTATATAATAGATCACTCTGCGTGTAACGACTCTATATAATAGATCCCTCTGCGTGTAATGACTCTATATAATAGATCCCTCTACGTGTAATGACTCTATATAATAGATCCCTCTGCGTGTAATGACTCTATATAATAGATCCCTCTGCGTGTAATGACTCTATATAATAGATCCCTCTGCGTGTAATGACTCTATATAATAGATCCCTCTGCGTGTAACGACTCTATATCATAGATCCCTCTACGTGTAACGACTCTATATAATAGATCCCTCTGCGTGTAACGACTCTATATAATAGATCACTCTGCGTGTAACGACTCTATATAATAGATCCCTCTGCGTGTAATGACTCTATATAATAGATCCCTCTGCGTGTAATTACTCTATATAATAGATCCCTCTGCGTGTAATGACTCTATATAATAGATCCCTCTGCGTGTAATGACTCTATATAATAGATCGCTCTGTGTGTAATGACTCTATATAATAGTTCGCTCTGTGTGTAATGACTCTATATAATAGATCCCTCTGCGTGTAATGACTCTATATAATAGATCGCTCTGTGTGTAATGACTCTATATAATAGATCCCTCTGCGTGTAATGACTCTATATAATAGATCCCTCTGTGTGTAATGACTCTATATAATAGATCCCTCTGCGTGTAATGACTCTATATAATAGATCCCTCTGTGTGTAATGACTCTATATAATAGATCCCTCTGTGTGTAATGACTCTATATAATAGATCCTTCTGTGTGTAATGACTCTATATAATAGATCCCTCTGTGTGTAATGATTCTATATAATAGATCCCTCTGCGTGTAATGACTCTATATAATAGATCCCTCTGCGTGTAATGACTCTATATAATAGATCACTCTGCGTGTAACGACTCTATATAATAGATCCCTCTGCGTGTAATGACTCTATATAATAGATCCCTCTACGTGTAATGACTCTATATAATAGATCCCTCTGCGTGTAATGACTCTATATAATAGATCCCTCTGCGTGTAATGACTCTATATAATAGATCCCTCTACGTGTAATGACTCTATATAATAGATCCCTCTGCGTGTAATGACTCTATATAATAGATCCCTCTGCGTGTAACGACTCTATATAATAGATCCCTCTACGTGTAACGACTCTATATAATAGATCCCTCTGTGTGTAACGACTCTATATAATAGATCACTCTGCGTGTAACGACTCTATATAATAGATCCCTCTGCGTCTAATGACTCTATATAATAGATCCCTCTGCGTGTAATTACTCTACATAATAGATCCCTCTGCGTGTAATGACTCTATATAATAGATCCCTCTGCGTGTAATGACTCTATATAATAGATCGCTCTGTGTGTAATGACTCTATATAATAGTTCGCTCTGTGTGTAATGACTCTATATAATAGATCCCTCTGCGTGTAATGACTCTATATAATAGATAGCTCTGTGTGTAATGACTCTATATAATAGATCCCTCTGCGTGTAATGACTCTATATAATAGATCCCTCTGTGTGTAATGACTCTATATAATAGATCCCTCTGCGTGTAATGACTCTATATAATAGATCCCTCTGTGTGTAATGACTCTATATAATAGATCCCTCTGTGTGTAATGACTCTATATAATAGATCCTTCTGTGTGTAATGACTCTATATAATAGATCCTTCTGTGTGTAATGACTCTATATAATAGATCCCTCTGTGTGTAATGACTCTATATAATAGATCCCTCTGTGTGTAATGACTCTATATAATAGATCCCTCTGTGTGTAATGACTCTATATAATAGATCGCTCTGTGTGTAATGACTCTATGTAACAGATCCTTCTGCTTGTAATGACTCTATATAACAGATCCCTCTTTGTGTAATGAATCTATATAACAGATCCCTCTGTGTGTAATGACTCTATATAATAGATCCCTCTGTGTGTAATGACTCTATATAATATATCGCTCTGTGTGTAATGACTCTATATAACAGATCCCTCTGCGTGTAATGACTCTATATAATAGATCCCTCTGCGTGTAATGACTCTATATAATAGATCCCGCTGCGTGTAATGACTCTATATAATAGATCGCTCTGTGTGTAATGACTCTATATAATAGATCCCTCTGCGTGTAATGACTCTATATAGTAGATCCCTCTGCGTGTAATGACTCTATATAATAGATCCTTCTGTGTGTAATGACTCTATATAATAGATCCCTCTGTGTGTAATGACTCTATAGAATAGATCCCTCTGTGTGTAATAACTCTATAGAATAGATCCCTCTGTGTGTAATGACTCTATATAATAGATCCCTCTGTGTGTAATGACTCTATAGAATAGATCCCTCTGCGTGTAATGACTCTATATAATAGATCCCTCTGTGTGTAATGACTCTATATAATAGATCACGCTGCGTGTAATGACTCTATATAATAGATCCCTCTGCGTGTAATGATTCTATATAATAGATCACGCTGCGTGTAATGACTATATAATAGATCCCTCTGCGTGTAATGACTCTATATAATAGATCGCGCTGCGTGTAATGACTCTATATAATAGATCCCTCTGCGTGTAATGACTCTATATAATAGATCCCTCTGCGTGTAATGACTCTATATAATAGATCCCTCTGCATGTAATTACTCTATATAATAGATCCCTCTGTGTGTAATGATTCTATATAATAGATCCCTCTGCGTGTAATGACTCTATATAATAGATCCCTCTGCGTGTAACGACTCTATATAATAGATCACTCTGCGTGTAACGACTCTATATAATAGATCCCTCTGTGTGTAACGACTCTATATAATAGATCCCTCTGCGTGTAATGACTCTATATAATAGATCCCTCTGCGTGTAATGACTCTATATAATAGATCCCTCTGTGTGTAATGACTCTATATAATAGATCCCTCTGTGTGTAATGACTCTATATAATAGATCCCTCTGTGTGTAATGCCTCTATATAATAGATCCCTCTGTGTGTAATGACTCTATATAATAGTTCGCTTTGCGTGTAATGACTCTATATAATAGATCCCTCTGCGTGTAATGACTCTATATAATAGATCCCTCTGCGTGTAATGACTCTATATAATAGATCCCTCTGCGTGTAATGCCTCTATATAATAGATCGCTCTGCGTGTAATGACTCTATATAATAGTTCGCTCTGCGTGTAATGACTCTATATAATAGATCCCTCTGCGTTTAATGACTCTATATAATAGATCCCTCTGCGTGTAATGACTCTATATAATAGATCCCGCTGCGTGTAATGACTCTATATAATAGATCGCTCTGTGTGTAATCACTCTATATAATAGATCCCTCTGCGTGTAATGACTCTATATAGTAGATCCCTCTGCGTGTAATGACTCTATATAATAGATCCTTCTGTGTGTAATGACTCTATATAATAGATCCCTCTGTGTGTAATGACTCTATAGAATAGATCCCTCTGTGTGTAATAACTCTATAGAATAGATCCCTCTGTGTGTAATGACTCTATATAATAGATCCCTCTGTGTGTAATGACTCTATAGAATAGATCCCTCTGCGTGTAATGACTCTATATAATAGATCCCTCTGTGTGTAATGACTCTATATAATAGATCACGCTGCGTGTAATGACTCTATATAATAGATCCCTCTGCGTGTAATGATTCTATATAATAGATCACGCTGCGTGTAATGACTATATAATAGATCCCTCTGCGTGTAATGACTCTATATAATAGATCGCGCTGCGTGTAATGACTCTATATAATAGATCCCTCTGCGTGTAATGACTCTATATAATAGATCCCTCTGCGTGTAATGACTCTATATAATAGATCCCTCTGCATGTAATTACTCTATATAATAGATCCCTCTGTGTGTAATGATTCTATATAATAGATCCCTCTGCGTGTAATGACTCTATATAATAGATCCCTCTGCGTGTAACGACTCTATATAATAGATCACTCTGCGTGTAACGACTCTATATAATAGATCCCTCTGTGTGTAACGACTCTATATAATAGATCCCTCTGCGTGTAATGACTCTATATAATAGATCCCTCTGCGTGTAATGACTCTATATAATAGATCCCTCTGTGTGTAATGACTCTATATAATAGATCCCTCTGTGTGTAATGACTCTATATAATAGATCCCTCTGTGTGTAATGCCTCTATATAATAGATCCCTCTGTGTGTAATGACTCTATATAATAGTTCGCTCTGCGTGTAATGACTCTATATAATAGATCCCTCTGCGTGTAATGACTCTATATAATAGATCCCTCTGCGTGTAATGACTCTATATAATAGATCCCTCTGTGTGTAATGACTCTATATAATAGATCGCTCTGTGTGTAATGACTCTATGTAACAGATCCTTCTGCTTGTAATGACTCTATATAACAGATCCCTCTGTGTGTAATGAATCTATATAACAGATCCCTCTGTGTGTAATGAATCTATATAACAGATCCCTCTGTGTGTAATGACTCTATATAATAGATCCCTCTGTGTGTAATGACTCTATATAATAGATCGCTCTGTGTGTAATGACTCTATATAACAGATCCCTCTGCGTGTAATGACTCTATATAATAGATCCCTCTGCGTGTAATGACTCTATATAATAGATCCCGCTGCGTGTAATGACTCTATATAATAGATCGCTCTGTGTGTAATGACTCTATA
The DNA here is from genome assembly GCF_046119375.1 of Phyllobates terribilis. Classification (NCBI taxonomy): domain Eukaryota; kingdom Metazoa; phylum Chordata; class Amphibia; order Anura; family Dendrobatidae; genus Phyllobates; species Phyllobates terribilis. The sequence goes on along the minus strand of NW_027362774.1, from coordinate 30,897,343 downwards.
TAATAGATCCCTCTGCGTGTAATGACTCTATATAGTAGATCCCTCTGTGTGTAATGACTCTATATAATAGATCCTTCTGTGTGTAATGACTCTATATAATAGATCCCTCTGTGTGTAATGACTCTATAGAATAGATCCCTCTGTGTGTAATAACTCTATAGAATAGATCCCTCTGTGTGTAATGACTCTATATAATAGATCCCTCTGTGTGTAATGACTCTATAGAATAGATCCCTCTGCGTGTAATGACTCTATATAATAGATCCCTCTGTGTGTAATGACTCTATATAACAGATCCTTCTGCTTGTAATGACTCTATATAACAGATCCCTCTGTGTGTAATGAATCTATATAACAGATCCCTCTGTGTGTAATGACTCTATATAATAGATCCCTCTGTGTGTAATGACTCTATATAATAGATCCCTCTACGTGTAACGACTCTATATAATAGATCCCTCTGTGTGTAACGACTCTATATAATAGATCACTCTGCGTGTAACGACTCTATATAATAGATCCCTCTGCGTGTAATGACTCTATATAATAGATCCCTCTGCGTGTAATTACTCTACATAATAGATCCCTCTGCGTGTAATGACTCTATATAATAGATCCCTCTGCGTGTAATGACTCTATATAATAGATCCCTCTGTGTGTAATGACTCTATATAATAGTTCGCTCTGCGTGTAATGACTCTATATAATAGATCCCTCTGCGTGTAATGACTCTATATAATAGATCCCTCTGCGTGTAATGACTCTATATAATAGATCCCTCTGCGTGTAATGCCTCTATATAATAGATCGCTCTGCGTGTAATGACTCTATATAATAGTTCGCTCTGCGTGTAATGACTCTATATAATAGATCCCTCTGCGTTTAATGACTCTATATAATAGATCCCTCTGTGTGTAATGACTCTATATAATAGATCCCTCTGTGTGTAATGCCTCTCTATAATAGATCCCTCTGTGTGTAATGACTCTCTATAATAGATCCCTCTGTGTGTAATGACTCTATATAATAGATCCCTCTGTGTGTAATGACTCTATATAATAGATCCCTCTGCGTGTAATGCCTCTATATAATAGATCCCTCTGTGTGTAATGACTCTATATAATAGATCCCTCTGTGTGTAATGACTCTATATAATAGATCCTTCTGTGTGTAATGACTCTATATAATAGATCCCTCTGTGTGTAATGACTCTATATAATAGATCCCTCTGTGTGTAATGACTCTATATAATAGATCGCTCTGTGTGTAATGACTCTATATAACAGATCCTTCTGCTTGTAATGACTCTATATAACAGATCCCTCTGTGTGTAATGAATCTATATAACAGATCCCTCTGTGTGTAATGACTCTATATAATAGATCCCTCTGTGTGTAATGACTCTATATAATAGATCCCTCTACGTGTAACGACTCTATATAATAGATCCCTCAGTGTGTAACGACTCTATATAATAGATCACTCTGCGTGTAACGACTCTATATAATAGATCCCTCTGCGTGTAATGACTCTATATAATAGATCCCTCTGCGTGTAATTACTCTACATAATAGATCCCTCTGCGTGTAATGACTCTATATAATAGATCCCTCTGCGTGTAATGACTCTATATAATAGATCGCTCTGTGTGTAATGACTCTATATAATAGTTCGCTCTGTGTGTAATGACTCTATATAATAGATCCCTCTGCGTGTAATGACTCTATATAATAGATAGCTCTGTGTGTAATGACTCTATATAATAGATCCCTCTGCGTGTAATGACTCTATATAATAGATCCCTCTGTGTGTAATGACTCTATATAATAGATCCCTCTGCGTGTAATGACTCTATATAATAGATCCCTCTGTGTGTAATGACTCTATATAATAGATCCCTCTGTGTGTAATGACTCTATATAATAGATCCTTCTGTGTGTAATGACTCTATATAATAGATCCCTCTGTGTGTAATGACTCTATATAATAGATCCCTCTGTGTGTAATGACTCTATATAATAGATCGCTCTGTGTGTAATGACTCTATGTAACAGATCCTTCTGCTTGTAATGACTCTATATAACAGATCCCTCTGTGTGTAATGAATCTATATAACAGATCCCTCTGTGTGTAATGACTCTATATAATAGATCCCTCTGTGTGTAATGACTCTATATAATAGATCGCTCTGTGTGTAATGACTCTATATAACAGATCCCTCTGCGTGTAATGACTCTATATAATAGATCCCTCTGCGTGTAATGACTCTATATAATAGATCCCGCTGCGTGTAATGACTCTATATAATAGATCGCTCTGTGTGTAATGACTCTATATAATAGATCCCTCTGCGTGTAATGACTCTATATAGTAGATCCCTCTGCGTGTAATGACTCTATATAATAGATCCTTCTGTGTGTAATGACTCTATATAATAGATCCCTCTGTGTGTAATGACTCTATAGAATAGATCCCTCTGTGTGTAATAACTCTATAGAATAGATCCCTCTGTGTGTAATGACTCTATATAATAGATCCCTCTGTGTGTAATGACTCTATAGAATAGATCCCTCTGCGTGTAATGACTCTATATAATAGATCCCTCTGTGTGTAATGACTCTATATAATAGATCACGCTGCGTGTAATGACTCTATATAATAGATCCCTCTGCGTGTAATGATTCTATATAATAGATCACGCTGCGTGTAATGACTATATAATAGATCCCTCTGCGTGTAATGACTCTATATAATAGATCGCGCTGCGTGTAATGACTCTATATAATAGATCCCTCTGCGTGTAATGACTCTATATAATAGATCCCTCTGCGTGTAATGACTCTATATAATAGATCCCTCTGCATGTAATTACTCTATATAATAGATCCCTCTGTGTGTAACGACTCTATATAATAGATCCCTCTGCGTGTAATGACTCTATATAATAGATCCCTCTGCGTGTAATGACTCTATATAATAGATCCCTCTGTGTGTAATGACTCTATATAATAGATCCCTCTGTGTGTAATGACTCTATATAATAGATCCCTCTGTGTGTAATGCCTCTATATAATAGATCCCTCTGTGTGTAATGACTCTATATAATAGTTCGCTCTGCGTGTAATGACTCTATATAATAGATCCCTCTGCGTGTAATGACTCTATATAATAGATCCCTCTGCGTGTAATGACTCTATATAATAGATCCCTCTGCGTGTAATGCCTCTATATAATAGATCGCTCTGCGTGTAATGACTCTATATAATAGTTCGCTCTGCGTGTAATGACTCTATATAATAGATCCCTCTGCGTTTAATGACTCTATATAATAGATCCCTCTGCGTGTAATGACTCTATATAATAGATCCCGCTGCGTGTAATGACTCTATATAATAGATCGCTCTGTGTGTAATGACTCTATATAATAGATCCCTCTGCGTGTAATGACTCTATATAGTAGATCCCTCTGCGTGTAATGACTCTATATAATAGATCCTTCTGTGTGTAATGACTCTATATAATAGATCCCTCTGTGTGTAATGACTCTATAGAATAGATCCCTCTGTGTGTAATAACTCTATAGAATAGATCCCTCTGTGTGTAATGACTCTATATAATAGATCCCTCTGTGTGTAATGACTCTATAGAATAGATCCCTCTGCGTGTAATGACTCTATATAATAGATCCCTCTGTGTGTAATGACTCTATATAATAGATCACGCTGCGTGTAATGACTCTATATAATAGATCCCTCTGCGTGTAATGATTCTATATAATAGATCACGCTGCGTGTAATGAATATATTATAGATCCCTCTGCGTGTAATGACTCTATATAATAGATCGCGCTGCGTGTAATGACTCTATATAATAGATTCCTCTGCGTGTAATGACTCTATATAATAGATCCCTCTGCGTGTAATGACTCTATATAATAGATCCCTCTGCATGTAATTACTCTATATAATAGATCCCTCTGTGTGTAATGATTCTATATAATAGATCCCTCTGCGTGTAATGACTCTATATAATAGATCCCTCTGCGTGTAACGACTCTATATAATAGATCACTCTGCGTGTAACGACTCTATATAATAGATCCCTCTGTGTGTAACGACTCTATATAATAGATCCCTCTGCGTGTAATGACTCTATATAATGGATCCCTCTGCGTGTAATGACTCTATATAATAGATCCCTCTGTGTGTAATGACTCTATATAATAGATCCCTCTGTGTGTAATGACTCTATATAATAGATCCCTCTGTGTGTAATGCCTCTATATAATAGATCCCTCTGTGTGTAATGACTCTATATAATAGTTCGCTCTGCGTGTAATGACTCTATATAATAGATCCCTCTGCGTGTAATGACTCTATATAATAGATCCCTCTGCGTGTAATGACTCTATATAATAGATCCCTCTGTGTGTAATGACTCTATATAATAGATCGCTCTGTGTGTAATGACTCTATGTAACAGATCCTTCTGCTTGTAATGACTCTATATAACAGATCCCTCCGTGTGTAATGAATCTATATAACAGATCCCTCTGTGTGTAATGACTCTATATAATAGATCCCTCTGCGTGTAATGACTCTATATAATAGATCCCTCTGTGTGTAATGACTCTATATAATAGATCCCCCTGTGTGTAATGACTCTATATAATAGATCCTTCTGTGTGTAATGACTCTATATAATAGATCCCTCTGTGTGTAATGACTCTATATAATAGATCCCTCTGTGTGTAATGACTCTATATAATAGATCGCTCTGTGTGTAATGACTCTATGTAACAGATCCTTCTGCTTGTAATGACTCTATATAACAGATCCCTCTGTGTGTAATGAATCTATATAACAGATCCCTCTGTGTGTAATGACTCTATATAATAGATCCCTCTGTGTGTAATGACTCTATATAATAGATCGCTCTGTGTGTAATGACTCTATATAACAGATCCCTCTGCGTGTAATGACTCTATATAATAGATCCCTCTGCGTGTAATGACTCTATATAATAGATCCCGCTGCGTGTAATGACTCTATATAATAGATCGCTCTGTGTGTAATGACTCTATATAATAGATCCCTCTGCGTGTAATGACTCTATATAGTAGATCCCTCTGCGTGTAATGACTCTATATAATAGATCCTTCTGTGTGTAATGACTCTATATAATAGATCCCTCTGTGTGTAATGACTCTATAGAATAGATCCCTCTGTGTGTAATAACTCTATAGAATAGATCCCTCTGTGTGTAATGACTCTATATAATAGATCCCTCTGTGTGTAATGACTCTATAGAATAGATCCCTCTGCGTGTAATGACTCTATATAATAGATCCCTCTGTGTGTAATGACTCTATATAATAGATCACGCTGCGTGTAATGACTCTATATAATAGATCCCTCTGCGTGTAATGATTCTATATAATAGATCACGCTGCGTGTAATGACTATATAATAGATCCCTCTGCGTGTAATGACTCTATATAATAGATCGCGCTGCGTGTAATGACTCTATATAATAGATCCCTCTGCGTGTAATGACTCTATATAATAGATCCCTCTGCGTGTAATGACTCTATATAATAGATCCCTCTGCATGTAATTACTCTATATAATAGATCCCTCTGTGTGTAATGATTCTATATAATAGATCCCTCTGCGTGTAATGACTCTATATAATAGATCCCTCTGCGTGTAACGACTCTATATAATAGATCACTCTGCGTGTAACGACTCTATATAATAGATCCCTCTGTGTGTAACGACTCTATATAATAGATCCCTCTGCGTGTAATGACTCTATATAATAGATCCCTCTGCGTGTAATGACTCTATATAATAGATCCCTCTGTGTGTAATGACTCTATATAATAGATCCCTCTGTGTGTAATGACTCTATATAATAGATCCCTCTGTGTGTAATGCCTCTATATAATAGATCTCTCTGTGTGTAATGACTCTATATAATAGTTCGCTCTGCGTGTAATGACTCTATATAATAGATCCCTCTGCGTGTAATGACTCTATATAATAGATCCCTCTGCGTGTAATGACTCTATATAATAGATCCCTCTGCGTGTAATGCCTCTATATAATAGATCGCTCTGCGTGTAATGACTCTATATAATAGTTCGCTCTGCGTGTAATGACTCTATATAATAGATCCCTCTGCGTTTAATGACTCTATATAATAGATCCCTCTGCGTGTAATGACTCTATATAATAGATCCCGCTGCGTGTAATGACTCTATATAATAGATCGCTCTGTGTGTAATGACTCTATATAATAGATCCCTCTGCGTGTAATGACTCTATATAGTAGATCCCTCTGCGTGTAATGACTCTATATAATAGATCCTTCTGTGTGTAATGACTCTATATAATAGATCCCTCTGTGTGTAATGACTCTATAGAATAGATCCCTCTGTGTGTAATAACTCTATAGAATAGATCCCTCTGTGTGTAATGACTCTATATAATAGATCCCTCTGTGTGTAATGACTCTATAGAATAGATCCCTCTGCGTGTAATGACTCTATATAATAGATCCCTCTGTGTGTAATGACTCTATATAATAGATCACGCTGCGTGTAATGACTCTATATAATAGATCCCTCTGCGTGTAATGATTCTATATAATAGATCACGCTGCGTGTAATGACTATATAATAGATCCCTCTGCGTTTAATGACTCTATATAATAGATCGCGCTGCGTGTAATGACTCTATATAATAGATCCCTCTGCGTGTAATGACTCTATATAATAGATCCCTCTGCGTGTAATGACTCTATATAATAGATCCCTCTGCATGTAATTACTCTATATAATAGATCCCTCTGTGTGTAATGATTCTATATAATAGATCCCTCTGCGTGTAATGACTCTATATAATAGATCCCTCTGCGTGTAACGACTCTATATAATAGATCACTCTGCGTGTAACGACTCTATATAATAGATCCCTCTGTGTGTAACGACTCTATATAATAGATCCCTCTGCGTGTAATGACTCTATATAATAGATCCCTCTGCGTGTAATGACTCTATATAATAGATCCCTCTGTGTGGAATGACTCTATATAATAGATCCCTCTGTGTGTAATGACTCTATATAATAGATCCCTCTGTGTGTAATGCCTCTATATAATAGATCCCTCTGTGTGTAATGACTCTATATAATAGTTTTCTCTGCGTGTAATGACTCTATATAATAGATCCCTCTGCGTGTAATGACTCTATATAATAGATCCCTCTGCGTGTAATGACTCTATATAATAGATCCCTCTGCGTGTAATGCCTCTATATAATAGATCGCTCTGCGTGTAATGACTCTATATAATAGTTCGCTCTGCGTGTAATGACTCTATATAATAGATCCCTCTGCGTTTAATGACTCTATATAATAGATCCCTCTGTGTGTAATGACTCTATATAATAGATCCCTCTGTGTGTAATGCCTCTCTATAATAGATCCCTCTGTGTGTAATGACTCTCTATAATAGATCCCTCTGTGTGTAATGACTCTATATAATAGATCCCTCTGTGTGTAATGACTCTATATAATAGATCCCTCTGCGTGTAATGACTCTATATAATAGATCCCTCTGTGTGTAATGACTCTATATAATAGATCCCTCTGTGTGTAATGACTCTATATAATAGATCCTTCTGTGTGTAATGACTCTATATAATAGATCCCTCTGTGTGTAATGACTCTATATAATAGATCCCTCTGTGTGTAATGACTCTATATAATAGATCGCTCTGTGTGTAATGACTCTATATAACAGATCCTTCTGCTTGTAATGACTCTATATAACAGATCCCTCTGTGTGCAATGAATCTATATAACAGATCCCTCTGTGTGTAATGACTCTATATAATAGATCCCTCTGTGTGTAATGACTCTATATAATAGATCGCTCTGTGTGTAATGACTCTATATAACAGATCCCTCTGCGTGTAATGACTCTATATAATAGATCCCTCTGCGTGTAATGACTCTATATAATAGATCCCGCTGCGTGTAATGACTCTATATAATAGATCGCTCTGTGTGTAATGACTCTATATAATAGATCCCTCTGCGTGTAATGACTCTATATAGTAGATCCCTCTGCGTGTAATGACTCTATATAATAGATACTTCTGTGTGTAATGACTCTATATAATAGATCCCTCTGTGTGTAATGACTCTATAGAATAGATCCCTCTGTGTGTAATAACTCTATAGAATAGATCCCTCTGTGTGTAATGACTCTATATAATAGATCCCTCTGTGTGTAATGACTCTATAGAATAGATCCCTCTGCGTGTAATGACTCTATATAATAGATCCCTCTGTGTGTAATGACTCTATATAATAGATCACGCTGTGTGTAATGACTCTATATAATAGATCCCTCTGCGTGTAATGATTCTATATAATAGATCACGCTGCGTGTAATGACTATATAATAGATCCCTCTGCGTGTAATGACTCTATATAATAGATCGCGCTGCGTGTAATGACTCTATATAGTAGATCCCTCTGCGTGTAATGACTCTATATAATAGATCCCTCTGCGTGTAATGACTCTATATAATAGATCCCTCTGCGTGTAATGACTCTATATAATAGATCCCTCTGCATGTAATGACTCTATATAATAGATCCCTCTGTGTGTAATGATTCTATATAATAGATCCCTCTGCGTGTAATGACTCTATATAATAGATCCCTCTGCGTGTAATGACTCTATATAATAGATCACTCTGCGTGTAACGACTCTATATAATAGATCCCTCTGTGTGTAATGACTCTATATAATAGATCCCTCTACGTGTAATGACTCTATATAATAGATCCCTCTGCGTGTAATGACTCTATATAATAGATCCCTCTGCGTGTAATGACTCTATATAATAGATCCCTCTGCATGTAATGACTCTATATAATAGATCCCTCTGCGTGTAACGACTCTATATAATAGATCCCTCTACGTGTAACGACTCTATATAATAGATCCCTCTGCGTGTAACGACTCTATATAATAGATCACTCTGCGTGTAACGACTCTATATAATAGATCCCTCTGCGTGTAATGACTCTATATAATAGATCCCTCTGCGTGTAATTACTCTATATAATAGATCCCTCTGCGTGTATTGACTCTATATAATAGATCCCTCTGCGTGTAATGACTCTACATAATAGATCGCTCTGTGTGTAATGACTCTATATAATAGTTCGCTCTGTGTGTAATGACTCTATATAATAGATCCCTCTGCGTGTAATGACTCTATATAATAGATCGCTCTGTGTGTAATGACTCTATATAATAGATCCCTCTGCGTGTAATGACTCTATATAATAGATCCCTCTGTGTGTAATGACTCTATATAATAGATCCCTCTGCGTGTAATGACTCTATATAATAGATCCCTCTGTGTGTAATGACTCTATATAATAGATCCCTCTGTGTGTAATGACTCTATATAATAGATCCTTCTGTGTGTAATGACTCTATATAATAGATCCCTCTGTGTGTAATGACTCTATATAATAGATCCCTCTGTGTGTAATGACTCTATATAATAGATCGCTCTGTGTGTAATGACTCTATGTAACAGATCCTTCTGCTTGTAATGACTCTATATAACAGATCCCTCTGTGTGTATTGAATCTATATAACAGATCCCTCTGTGTGTAATGACTCTATATAATAGATCCCTCTGTGTGTAATGACTCTATATAATAGATCGCTCTGTGTGTAATGACTCTATATAACAGATCCCTCTGCATGTAATGACTCTATATAATAGATCCCTCTGCGTGTAATGACTCTATATAATAGATCCCGCTGCGTGTAATGACTCTATATAATAGATCGCTCTGTGTGTAATGACTCTATATAATAGATCCCTCTGCGTGTAATGACTCTATATAGTAGATCCCTCTGCGTGTAATGACTCTATATAATAGATCCTTCTGTGTGTAATGACTCTATATAATAGATCCCTCTGTGTGTAATGACTCTATAGAATAGATCCCTCTGTGTGTAATAACTCTATAGAATAGACCCCTCTGTGTGTAATAACTCTATATAATAGATCCCTCTGTGTGTAATGACTCTATAGAATAGATCCCTCTGCGTGTAATGACTCTATATAATAGATCCCTCTGTGTGTAATGACTCTATATAATAGATCACGCTGCGTGTAATGACTCTATATAATAGATCCCTCTGCGTGTAATGATTCTATATAATAGATCACGCTGCGTGTAATGACTATATAATAGATCCCTCTGCGTGTAATGACTCTATATAATAGATCGCGCTGCGTGTAATGACTCTATATAATAGATCCCTCTGCGTGTAATGACTCTATATAATAGATCCCTCTGCGTGTAATGACTCTATATAATAGATCCCTCTGCGTGTAATGACTCTATATAATAGATCCCTCTGCATGTAATGACTCTATATAATAGATCCCTCTGTGTGTAATGATTCTATATAATAGATCCCTCTGCGTGTAATGACTCTATATAATAGATCCCTCTGCGTGTAATGACTCTATATAATAGATCACTCTGCGTGTAACGACTCTATATAATAGATCCCTCTGCGTGTAATGACTCTATATAATAGATCCCTCTACGTGTAATGACTCTATATAATAGATCCCTCTGCGTGTAATGACTCTATATAATAGATCCCTCTGCGTGTAATGACTCTATATAATAGATCCCTCTGCGTGTAATGACTCTATATAATAGATCCCTCTGCGTGTAATGACTTTATATAATACATCCCTCTACGTGTAACGACTCTATATAATAGATCCCTCTGCGTGTAACGACTCTATATAATAGATCACTCTGCGTGTAACGACTCTATATAATAGATCCCTCTGCGTGTAATGACTCTATATAATAGATCCCTCTGCGTGTAATTACTCTATATAATAGATCCCTCTGCGTGTAATGACTCTATATAATAGATCCCTCTGCGTGTAATGACTCTATATAATAGATCGCTCTGTGTGTAATGACTCTATATAATAGTTCGCTCTGTGTGTAATGACTCTATATAATAGATCCCTCTGCGTGTAATGACTCTATATAATAGATCGCTCTGTGTGTAATGACTCTATATAATAGATCCCTCTGCGTGTAATGACTCTATATAATAGATCCCTCTGTGTGTAATGACTCTATATAATAGATCCCTCTGTGTGTAATGACTCTATATAATAGATCCCTCTGTGTGTAATGACTCTATATAATAGATCCCTCTGTGTGTAATGACTCTATATAATAGATCCTTCTGTGTGTAATGACTCTATATAATAGATCCCTCTGTGTGTAGTGACTCTATATAATAGATCCCTCTGTGTGTAATGACTCTATATAATAGATCGCTCTGTGTGTAATGACTCTATGTAACAGATCCTTCTGCTTGTAATGACTCTATATAACAGATCCCTCTGTGTGTAATGAATCTATATAACAGATCCCTCTGTGTGTAATGACTCTATATAATAGATCCCTCTGTGTGTAATGACTCTATATAATAGATCGCTCTGTGTGTAATGACTCTATATAACAGATCCCTCTGCGTGTAATGACTCTATATAATAGATCCCTCTGCGTGTAATGACTCTATATAATAGATCCCGCTGCGTGTAATGACTCTATATAATAGATCGCTCTGTGTGTAATGACTCTATATAATAGATCCCTCTGCGTGTAATGACTCTATATAGTAGATCCCTCTGCGTGTAATGACTCTATATAATAGATCCTTCTGTGTGTAATGACTCTATATAATAGATCCCTCTGTGTGTAATGACTCTATAGAATAGATCCCTCTGTGTGTAATAACTCTATAGAATAGATCCCTCTGTGTGTAATGACTCTATATAATAGATCCCTCTGTGTGTAATGACTCTATAGAATAGATCCCTCTGCGTGTAATGACTCTATATAATAGATCCCTCTGTGTGTAATGACTCTATATAATAGATCACGCTGCGTGTAATGACTCTATATAATAGATCCCTCTGCGTGTAATGATTCTATATAATAGATCACGCTGCGTGTAATGACTATATAATAGATCCCTCTGCGTGTAATGACTCTATATAATAGATCGCGCTGCGTGTAATGACTCTATATAATAGATCCCTCTGCGTGTAATGACTCTATATAATAGATCCCTCTGCGTGTAATGACTCTATATAATAGATCCCTCTGCGTGTAATGACTCTATATAATAGATCCCTCTGCATGTAATGACTCTATATAATAGATCCCTCTGCATGTAATGACTCTATATAATAGATCCCTCTGTGTGTAATGATTCTATATAATAGATCCCTCTGCGTGTAATGACTCTATATAATAGATCCCTCTGCGTGTAACGACTCTATATAATAGATCACTCTGCGTGTAACGACTCTATATAATAGATCCCTCTGTGTGTAACGACTCTATATAATAGATCCCTCTGCATGTAATGACTCTATATAATAGATCCCTCTGCGTGTAATGACTCTATATAATAGATCCCTCTGTGTGTAATGACTCTATATAATAGATCCCTCTGTGTGTAATGACTCTATAAAATAGATCCCTCTGTGTGTAATGCCTCTATATAATAGATCCCTCTGTGTGTAATGACTCTATATAATAGTTCGCTCTGCGTGTAATGACTCTATATAATAGATCCCTCTGCGTGTAATGACTCTATATAATAGATCCCTCTTCGTGTAATGACTCTATATAATAGATCCCTCTGCGTGTAATGCCTCTATATAATAGATCGCTCTGCGTGTAATGACTCTATATAATAGTTCGCTCTGCGTGTAATGACTCTATATAATAGATCCCTCTGCGTTTAATTACTCTATATAATAGATCCCTCTGTGTGTAATGACTCTATATAATAGATCCCTCTGTGTGTAATGCCTCTCTATAATAGATCCCTTTGTGTGTAATGACTCTCTATAATAGATCCCTCTGTGTGTAATGACTCTATATAATAGATCCCTCTGTGTGTAATGACTCTATATAATAGATCCCTCTGCATGTAATGACTCTATATAATAGATCCCTCTGTGTGTAATGACTCTATATAATAGATCCCTCTGTGTGTAATGACTCTATATAATAGATCCTTCTGTGTGTAATGACTCTATATAATAGATCCCTCTGTGTGTAATGACTCTATATAATAGATCCCTCTGTGTGTAATGACTCTATATAATAGATCGCTCTGTGTGTAATGACTCTATATAACAGATCCTTCTGCTTGTAATGACTCTATATAACAGATCCCTCTGTGTGTAATGAATCTATATAACAGATCCCTCTGTGTGTAATGACTCTATATAATAGATCCCTCTGTGTGTAATGACTCTATATAATAGATCGCTCTGTGTGTAATGACTCTATAAAACAGATCCCTCTGCGTGTAATGACTCTATATAATAGATCCCTCTGCGTGTAATGACTCTATATAATAGATCCCGCTGCGTGTAATGACTCTATATAATAGATCGCTCTGTGTGTAATGACTCTATATAATAGATCCCTCTGCGTGTAATGACTCTATATAGTAGATCCCTCTGCGTGTAATGACTCTATATAATAGATCCTTCTGTGTGTAATGACTCTATATAATAGATCCCTCTGTGTGTAATGACTCTATACAATAGATCCCTCTGTGTGTAATAACTCTATAGAATAGATCCCTCTGTGTGTAATGACTCTATATAATAGATCCCTCTGTGTGTAATGACTCTATAGAATAGATCCCTCTGCGTGTAATGACTCTATATAATAGATCCCTCTGTGTGTAATGACTCTATATAATAGATCACGCTGCGTGTAATGACTCTATATAATAGATCCCTCTGCGTGTAATGATTCTATATAATAGATCACGCTGCGTGTAATGACTATATAATAGATCCATCTGCGTGTAATGACTCTATATAATAGATCCCTCTGCGTGTAATGACTCTATATAATAGATCACTCTGCGTGTAACGACTCTATATAATAGATCCCTCTGCGTGTAATGACTCTATATAATAGATCCCTCTACGTGTAATGACTCTATATAATAGACCCTCTGCGTGTAATGACTCTATATAATAGATCCCTCTGCGTATAATGACTCTATATAATAGATCCCTCTGCGTGTAATGACTCTATATAATAGATCCCTCTGCGTAAAACGACTCTATATAATAGATCCCTCTACGTGTAACGACTCTATATAATAGATCCCTCTGCGTGTAACGACTCTATATAATAGATCACTCTGCGTGTAACGACTCTATATAATAGATCCCTCTGCGTGTAATGACTCTATATAATAGATCCCTCTGCGTGTAATTACTCTATATAATAGATCCCTCTGCGTGTAATGACTCTATATAATAGATCCCTCTGCATGTAATGACTCTATATAATAGATCGCTCTGTGTGTAATGACTCTATATAATAGTTCGCTCTGTGTGTAATGACTCTATATAATAGATCCCTCTGCGTGTAATGACTCTATATAATAGATCGCTCTGTGTGTAATGACTCTATATAATAGATCCCTCTGCGTGTAATGACTCTAGATAATAGATCCCTCTGTGTGTAATGACTCTATATAATAGATCCCTCTGCGTGTAATGACTGTATATAATAGATCCCTCTGTGTGTAATGACTCTATATAATAGATCCCTCTGTGTGTAATGACTCTATATAATAGATCCTTCTGTGTGTAATGACTCTATATAATAGATCCCTCTGTGTGTAATGACTCTATATAATAGATCTCTCTGTGTGTAATGACTCTATATAATAGATCGCTCTGTGTGTAATGACTCTATGTAACAGATCCTTCTGCTTGTAATGACTCTATATAACAGATCCCTCTGTGTGTAATGAATCTATATAACAGATCCCTCTGTGTGTAATGACTCTATATAATAGATCCCTCTGTGTGTAATGACTCTATATAATAGATCGCTCTGTGTGTAATGACTCTATATAACAGATCCCTCTGCGTGTAATGACTCTATATAATAGATCCCTCTGCGTGTAATGACTCTATATAATAGATCCCGCTGCGTGTAATGACTCTATATAATAGATCGCTCTGTGTGTAATGACTCTATATAGTAGATCCCTCTGCGTGTAATGACTCTATATAATAGATCCTTCTGTGTGTAATGACTCTATATAATAGATCCCTCTGTGTGTAATGACTCTATAGAATAGATCCCTCTGTGTGTAATAACTCTATAGAATAGATCCCTCTGTGTGTAATGACTCTATATAATAGATCCCTCTGTGTGTAATACTATATAGAATAGATCCCTCTGCGTGTAATGACTCTATATAATAGATCCCTCTGTGTGTAATGACTCTATATAATAGATCACGCTGCGTGTAATGACTCTATATAATAGATCCCTCTGCGTGTAATGATTCTATATAATAGATCACGCTGCGTGTAATGACTATATAATAGATCCCTCTGCGTGTAATGACTCTATATAATAGATCGCGCTGCGTGTAATGACTCTATATAATAGATCCCTCTGCGTGTAATGACTCTATATAATAGATCCCTCTGCGTGTAATGACTCTATATAAAAGATCCCTCTGCGTGTAATGACTCTATATAATAGATCCCTCTGCATGTAATGACTCTATATAATAGATCCCTCTGTGTGTAATGATTCTATATAATAGATCCCTCTGCGTGTAATGACTCTATATAATAGATCCCTCTGCGTGTAACGACTCTATATAATAGATCACTCTGCGTGTAACGACTCTATATAATAGATCCCTCTGCGTGTAACGACTCTATATAATAGATCCCTCTGCGTGTAATGACTCTATATAATAGATCCCTCTGCGTGTAATGACTCTATATAATAGATCCCTCTGTGTGTAATGACTCTATATAATAGATCCCTCTGTGTGTAATGACTCTATATAATAGAACCCTCTGTGTGTAATGCCTCTATATAATAGATCCCTCTGTGTGTAATGACTCTATATAATAGTTCGCTCTGCGTGTAATGACTCTATATAATAGATCCCTCTGCGTGTAATGACTCTATATAATAGATCCCTCTGCGTGTAATGACTCTATATAATAGATCCCTCTGCGTGTAATGACTCTATATAATAGATCCCTCTGCCTGTAATGACTCTATATAATAGATCCCTCTGTGTGTAATGATTCTATATAATAGATCCCTCTGCGTGTAATGACTCTATATAATAGATCCCTCTGCGTGTAATGACTCTATATAATAGATCACTCTGCGTGTAACGACTCTATATAATAGATCCCTCTGCGTGTAATGACTCTATATAATAGATCCCTCTGCGTGTAATGACTCTATATAATAGATCCCTCTGCGTGTAACGACTCTATATAATAGATCACTCTGCGTGTAACGACTCTATATAATAGATCCCTCTGCGTGTAACGACTCTATATAATAGATCCCTCTGCGTGTAATGACTCTATATAATAGATCCCTCTGCGTGTAATGACTCTATATAATAGATCCCTCTGCGTGTAATGACTCTATATAATAGATCCCTCTGCGTGTAATGACTCTATATAATAGATCCCTCTGCGTGTAATGACTCTATATAATAGATCCCTCTGCCTGTAACGACTCTATATAATAGATCACTCTGCGTGTAACGACTCTATATAATAGATCCCTCTGCGTGTAATGACTCTATATAATAGATCCCTCTGCGTGTAATTACTCTATATAATAGATCCCTCTGCGTGTAATGACTCTATATAATAGATCCCTCTGTGTGTAATGACTCTATATAATAGTTCGCTCTGTGTGTAATGACTCTATATAATAGATCCCTCTGCGTGTAATGACTCTATATAATAGATCGCTCTGTGTGTAATGACTCTATATAATAGATCCCTCTGCGTGTAATGACTCTATATAATAGATCCCTCTGTGTGTAATGACTCTATATAATAGATCCCTCTGCGTGTAATGACTCTATATAATAGATCTCTCTGTGTGTAATGACTCTATATAATAGATCCCTCTGTGTGTAATGACTCTATATAATAGATCCTTCTGTGTGTAATGACTCTATATAATAGATCCCTCTGTGTGTAATGACTCTATATAATAGATCCCTCTGTGTGTAATGACTCTATATAATAGATCGCTCTGTGTGTAATGACTCTATGTAACAGATCCTTCTGCTTGTAATGACTCTATATAACAGATCCCTCTGTGTGTAATGAATCTATATAACAGATCCCTCTGTGTGTAATGACTCTATATAATAGATCGCTCTGTGTGTATTGACTCTATATAACAGATCCTTCTGCTTGTAATGACTCTATATAACAGATCCCTCTGTGTGTAATGAATCTATATAACAGATCCCTCTGTGTGTAATGACTCTATATAATAGATCCCTCTGTGTGTAATGACTCTATATAATAGATCGCTCTGTGTGTAATGACTCTATATAACAGATCCCTCTGCGTGTAATGACTCTATATAATAGATCCCTCTGCGTGTAATGACTCTATATAATAGATCCCGCTGCGTGTAATGACTCTATATAATAGATCGCTCTGTGTGTAATGACTCTATATAATAGATCCCTCTGCGTGTAATGACTCTATATAGTAGATCCCTCTGCGTGTAATGACTCTATATAATAGATCCTTCTGTGTGTAATGACTCTATATAATAGATCCCTCTGTGTGTAATGACTCTATAGAATAGATCCCTCTGTGTGTAATAACTCTATAGAATAGATCCCTCTGTGTGTAATGACTCTATATAATAGATCCCTCTGTGTGTAATGACTCTATAGAATAGATCCCTCTGCGTGTAATGACTCTATATAATAGATCCCTCTGTGTGTAATGACTCTATATAATAGATCACGCTGCGTGTAATGACTCTATATAATAGATCCCTCTGCGTGTAATGATTCTATATAATAGATCACGCTGCGTGTAATGACTATATAATAGATCCATCTGCGTGTAATGACTCTATATAATAGATCGCGCTGCGTGTAATGACTCTATATAATAGATCCCTCTGCGTGTAAGGACTCTATATAATAGATCCCTCTGCGTGTAATGACTCTATATAATAGATCCCTCTGCGTGTAATGACTCTGTATAATAGATCCCTCTGCATGTAATGACTCTAAATAATAGATCCCTCTGTGTGTAATGATTCTATATAATAGATCCCTCTGCGTGTAATGACTCTATATAATAGATCCCTCTGCGTGTAATGACTCTATATAATAGATCACTCTGCGTGTAACGACTCTATATAATAGATCCCTCTGCGTGTAATGACTCTATATAATAGATCCCTCTACGTGTAATGACTCTATATAATAGATCCCTCTGCGTGTAATGACTCTATATAATAGATCCCTCTGCGTGTAACGACTCTATATAATAGATCCCTCTACATGTAACGACTCTATATAATAGATCCCTCTGCGTGTAACAACTCTATATAATAGATCACTCTGCGTGTAACGACTCTATATAATAGATCCCTCTGCGTGTAATGACTCTATATAATAGATCCCTCTGCGTGTAATTACTCTATATAATAGATCCCTCTGCGTGTAATGACTCTATATAATAGATCCCTCTGCGTGTAATGACTCTATATAATAGATCGCTCTGTGTGTAATGACTCTATATAATAGTTCGCTCTGTGTGTAATGACTCTATATAATAGATCCCTCTGCGTGTAATGACTCTATATAATAGATCGCTCTGTGTGTAATGACTCTATATAATAGATCCCTCTGCATGTAATGACTCTATATAATAGATCCCTCTGTGTGTAATGACTCTATATAATAGATCCCTCTGCGTGTAATGACTCTATATAATAGATCCCTCTGTGTGTAATGACTCTATATAATAGATCCCTCTGTGTGTAATGACTCTATATAATAGATCCTTCTGTGTGTAATGACTCTATATAATAGATCCCTCTGTGTGTAATGACTCTATATAATAGATCCCTCTGTGTGTAATGACTCTATATAATAGATCGCTCTGTGTGTAATGACTCTATGTAACAGATCCTTCTGCTTGTAATGACTCTATATAACAGATCCCTCTGTGTGTAATGAATCTATATAACAGATCCCTCTGTGTGTAATGACTCTATATAATAGATCCCTCTGTGTGTAATGACTCTATATAATAGATCGCTCTGTGTGTAATGACTCTATATAACAGATCCCTCTGCGTGTAATGACTCTATATAATAGATCCCTCTGCGTGTAATGACTCTATATAATAGATCCCGCTGCGTGTAATGACTCTATATAATAGATCGCTCTGTGTGTAATGACTCTATATAATAGATCCCTCTGCGTGTAATGACTCTATATAGTAGATCCCTCTGCGTGTAATGACTCTATATAATAGATCCTTCTGTGTGTAATGACTCTATATAATAGATCCCTCTGTGTGTAATGACTCTATAGAATAGATCCCTCTGTGTGTAATAACTCTATAGAATAGATCCCTCTGTGTGTAATGACTCTATATAATAGATCCCTCTGTGTGTAATGACTCTATAGAATAGATCCCTCTGCGTGTAATGACTCTATATAATAGATCCCTCTGTGTGTAATGACTCTATATAATAGATCACGCTGCGTGTAATGACTCTATATAATAGATCCCTCTGCGTGTAATGATTCTATATAATAGATCACGCTGCGTGTAATGACTATATAATAGATCCCTCTGCGTGTAATGACTCTATATAATAGATCGCGCTGCGTGTAATGACTCTATATAATAGATCCCTCTGCGTGTAATGACTCTATATAATAGATCCCTCTGCGTGTAATGACTCTATATAATAGATCCCTCTGCGTGTAATGACTCTATATAATAGATCCCTCTGCATGTAATGACTCTATATAATAGATCCCTCTGTGTGTAATGATTCTATATAATAGATCCCTCTGCGTGTAATGACTCTATATAATAGATCCCTCTGCGTGTAACGACTCTATATAATAGATCACTCTGCGTGTAACGACTCTATATAATAGATCCCTCTGCGTGTAACGACTCTATATAATAGATCCCTCTGCGTGTAATGACTCTATATAATAGATCCCTCTGCGTGTAATGACTCTATATAATAGATCCCTCTGTGTGTAATGACTCTATATAATAGATCCCTCTGTGTGTAATGCCTCTATATAATAGATCCCTCTGTGTGTAATGACTCTATATAATAGTTCGCTCTGCGTGTAATGACTCTATATAATAGATCCCTCTGCGTGTAATGACTCTATATAATAGATCCTTCTGTGTGTAATGACTCTATATAATAGATCCCTCTGTGTGTAATGACTCTATATAATAGATCGCTCTGTGTGTAATGACTCTATGTAACAGATCCTTCTGCTTGTAATGACTCTATATAACAGATCCCTCTGTGTGTAATGAATCTATATAACAGATCCCTCTGTGTGTAATGACTCTATATAATAGATCCCTCTGTGTGTAATGACTCTATATAATAGATCGCTGTGTGTAATGACTCTATATAACAGATCCCTCTGCGTGTAATGACTCTATATAATAGATCCCTCTGCGTGTAATGACTCTATATAATAGATCCCGCTGCGTGTAATGACTCTATATAATAGATCGCTCTGTGTGTAATGACTCTATATAATAGATCCCTCTGCGTGTAATGACTCTATATAGTAGATCCCTCTGCGTGTAATGACTCTATATAATAGATCCTTCTGTGTGTAATGACTCTATATAATAGATCCCTCTGTGTGTAATGACTCTATAGAATAGATCCCTCTGTGTGTAATAACTCTATAGAATAGATCCCTCTGTGTGTAATGACTCTATATAATAGATCCCTCTGTGTGTAATGACTCTATAGAATAGATCCCTCTGCGTGTAATGACTCTATATAATAGATCCCTCTGTGTGTAATGACTCTATATAATAGATCACGCTGCGTGTAATGACTCTATATAATAGATCCCTCTGCGTGTAATGATTCTATATAATAGATCACGCTGCGTGTAATGACTATATAATAGATCCCTCTGCGTGTAATGACTCTATATAATAGATCGCGCTGCGTGTAATGACTCTATATAATAGATCCCTCTGCGTGTAATGACTCTATATAATAGATCCCTCTGCGTGTAATGACTCTATATAATAGATCCCTCTGCGTGTAATGACTCTATATAATAGATCCCTCTGCATGTAATGATTCTATATAATAGATCCCTCTGTGTGTAATGATTCTATATAATAGATCCCTCTGCGTGTAATGACTCTATATAATAGATCCCTCTGCGTGTAACGACTCTATATAATAGATCACTCTGCGTGTAACGACTCTATATAATAGATCCCTCTGCGTGTAACGACTCTATATAATAGATCCCTCTGCGTGTAATGACTCTATATAATAGATCCCTCTGCGTGTAATGACTCTATATAATAGATCCCTCTGTGTGTAATGACTCTATATAATAGATCCCTCTGTGTGTAATGACTCTATATAATAGATCCCTCTGTGTGTAATGCCTCTATATAATAGATCCCTCTGTGTGTAATGACTCTATATAATAGTTCGCTCTGCGTGTAATGACTCTATATAATAGATCCCTCTGCGTGTAATGACTCTATATAATAGATCCCTCTGCGTGTAATGACTCTATATAATAGATCGCTCTGCGTGTAATGACTCTATATAATAGTTCGCTCTGCGTGTAATGACTCTATATAATAGATCCCTCTGCGTTTAATGACTCTATATAATAGATCCCTCTGTGTGTAATGACTCTATATAATAGATCCCTCTGTGTGTAATGCCTCTCTACAATAGATCCCTCTGTGTGTAATGACTCTCTATAATAGATCCCTCTGTGTGTAATGACTCTATATAATAGATCCCTCTGTGTGTAATGACTCTATATAATAGATCCCTCTGTGTGTAATGACTCTATATAATAGATTCCTCTGTGTGTAATGACTCTATATAATAGATCCCTCTGCGTGTAGTGACTCTATATAATAGATCCCTCTGCGTGTAATGACTCTATATAATAGATCCCTCTGCGTGTAATGACTCTATATAATAGATCGCTCTGTGTGTAATGACTCTATATAATAGATCCCTCTGTGTGTAATGACTCTATATAATAGATCCCTCTGTGTGTAATGACTCTATATAATAGATCCCTCTGCGTGTAATGACTCTATATAATAGATCCCTCTGTGTGTAATGACTCTATATAATAGATCCCTCTGTGTGTAATGACTCTATATAATAGATCCTTCTGTGTGTAATGACTCTATATAATAGATCCCTCTGTGTGTAATGACTCTATATAATAGATCCCTCTGTGTGTAATGACTCTATATAATAGATCGCTCTGTGTGTAATGACTCTATATAACAGATCCTTCTGCTTGTAATGACTCTATATAACAGATCCCTCTGTGTGTAATGAATCTATATAACAGATCCCTCTGTGTGTAATGACTCTATATAATAGATCCCTCTGTGTGTAATGACTCTATATAATAGATCGCTCTGTGTGTAATGACTCTATATAACAGATCCCTCTGCGTGTAATGACTCTATATAATAGATCCCTCTGCGTGTAATGATTCTATATAATAGATCCCGCTGCGTGTAATGACTCTATATAATAGATCGCTCTGTGTGTAATGACTCTATATAATAGATCGCTCTGCGTGTAATGACTCTATATAATAGATTCCTCTGTGTGTAATGACTCTATATAATAGATCCCTCTGCGTGTAATGACTCTATATAATAGATCCCTCTGCGTGTAATGACTCTATATAATAGATCCCTCTGCGTGTAATGACTCTATATAATAGATCACTCTGCGTGTAACGACTCTATATAATAGATCCCTCTGCGTGTAATGACTCTATATAATAGATCCCTCTACGTGTAATGACTCTATATAATAGATCCCTCTGCGTGTAATGACTCTATATAATAGATCCCTCTGCGTGTAATGACTCTATATAATAGATCCCTCTGCGTGTAATGACTCTATATAATAGATCCCTCTGCGTGTAACGACTCTATATAATAGATCCCTCTGCGTGTAACGACTCTATATAATAGATCCCTCTGCGTGTAACGACTCTATATAATAGATCACTCTGCGTGTAACGACTCTATATAATAGATCCCTCTGCGTGTAATGACTCTATATAATAGATCCCTCTGCGTGTAATGACTCTAGATCCCTCTGCGTGTAATGACTCTATATAATAGATCCCTCTGCGTGTAATGTCCTCTATATAATAGATCCCTCTGCGTGTAATGACTCTATATAATAGATCCCTCTGCGTGTAATGACTCTATATAATAGATCCCTCTGCGTGTAATGACTCTATATAATAGATCCCTCTGCGTGTAATGACTCTATATAATAGATCCCTCTGCGTGTAATGACTCTATATAATAGATCCCTCTGCGTGTTAAGGAATTGACTCTATATAATAGATCCCTCTGCGTGTAACGACTCTATATAATAGATCCCTCTGCGTGTAATGACTCTATATAATAGATCCCTCTGCGTGTAATGACTCTATATAATAGATCCCTCTGCGTGTAACGACTCTATATAATAGATCCCTCTGCGTGTAATGACTCTATATAATAGATCCCTCTGCGTGTAATGACTCTATATAATAGATCCCTCTGCGTGTAATGACTCTATATAATAGATCCCTCTGCGTGTAATGACTCTATATAATAGATCCCTCTGCGTGTAATGACTCTATATAATAGATCCCTCTGCGTGTAATGACTCTATATAATAGATCCCTCTGCGTGTAATGACTCTATATAATAGATCCCTCTGCGTGTAATGACTCTATATAATAGATCGCTCTGTGTGTAATGACTCTATATAATAGATCCCTCTGCGTGTAATGACTCTATATAATAGATCCCTCTGTGTGTAATGACTCTATATAATAGATCCCTCTGCGTGTAATGACTCTATATAATAGATCCCTCTGTGTGTAATGACTCTATATAATAGATCCCTCTCTGTGTAATGACTCTATATAATAGATCCTTCTGTGTGTAATGACTCTATATAATAGATCCCTCTGTGTGTAATGACTCTATATAATAGATCCCTCTGTGTGTAATGACTCTATATAATAGATCCCTCTGCGTGTAATGACTCTATATAATAGATCCCTCTGCGTGTAATGTCTCTATATAATAGATCCCTCTGCGTGTAATGACTCTATATAATAGATCCCTCTGCGTGTAATGACTCTATATAATAGATCCCTCTGCGTGTAATGACTCTATATAATAGATCCCTCTGCGTGTAATGACTCTATATAATAGATCGCTCTGTGTGTAATGACTCTATATAATAGTTCGCTCTGTGTGTAATGACTCTATATAATAGATCCCTCTGCGTGTAATGACTCTATATAATAGATCGCTCTGTGTGTAATGACTCTATATAATAGATCCCTCTGCGTGTAATGACTCTATATAATAGATCCCTCTGTGTGTAATGACTCTATATAATAGATCCCTCTGCGTGTAATGACTCTATATAATAGATCCCTCTGTGTGTAATGACTCTATATAATAGATCCCTCTCTGTGTAATGACTCTATATAATAGATCCTTCTGTGTGTAATGACTCTATATAATAGATCCCTCTGTGTGTAATGACTCTATATAATAGATCCCTCTGTGTGTAATGACTCTATATAATAGATCGCTCTGTAATGACTCTATATAACAGATCCTTCTGCTTGTAATGACTCTATATAACAGATCCCTCTGTGTGTAATGAATCTATATAACAGATCCCTCTGTGTGTAATGACTCTATATAATAGATCCCTCTGTGTTTAATGACTCTATATAATAGATCGCTCTGTGTGTAATGACTCTATATAACAGATCCCTCTGCTTATAATGACTCTATATAATAGATCCCTCTGCGTGTAATGACTCTATATAATAGATCCCGCTGCGTGTAATGACTCTATATAATAGATCGCTCTGTGTGTAATGACTCTATATAATAGATCCCTCTGCGTGTAATGACTCTATATAGTAGATCCCTCTGCGTGTAATGACTCTATATAATAGATCCTTCTGTGTGTAATGACTCTATATAATAGATCCCTCTGTGTGTAATGACTCTATAGAATAGATCCCTCTGTGTGTAATAACTCTATAGAATAGATCCCTCTGTGTGTAATGACTCTATATAATAGATCCCTCTGTGTGTAATGACTCTATAGAATAGATCCCTCTGCGTGTAATGACTCTATATAATAGATCCCTCTGTGTGTAATGACTCTATATAATAGATCACGCTGCGTGTAATGACTCTATATAATAGATCCCTCTGCGTGTAATGATTCTATATAATAGATCACGCTGCTTGTAATGACTATATAATAGATCCTCTGCGTGTAATGACTCTATATAATAGATCCCGCTGCGTGTAATGACTCTATATAATAGATCCCTCTGCGTGTAATGACTCTATATAATAGATCCCTCTGCGTGTAATGACTCTATATAATAGATCCCTCTGCGTGTAATGACTCTATATAATAGATCCCTCTGCATGTAATGACTCTATATAATAGATCCCTCTGTGTGTAATGACTCTATATAGTAGATCCCTCTGCGTGTAATGACTCTATATAATAGATCCCTCTGCGTGTAATGACTCTATATAATAGATCACTCTGCGTGTAACGACTCTATATAATAGATCCCTCTGCGTGTAATGACTCTATATAATAGATCCCTCTGCGTGTAATGACTCTATATAATAGATCACTCTGCGTGTAACGACTCTATATAATAGATCCCTCTGCGTGTAATGACTCTATATAATAGATAATAGGAATATGATGTCATTGGAATCACTGAAACTTGGTGGGACGATACACATGATTGGAATAAAAGGCTAAAAGGATACAACTTATTTGCAAGAAACAGACTTGATAAACGAGGAGGAGGTGTTGCATTGTATGTTAGAAAAGCGTATATCTGCACAGAGATTGAAGCTTCAGAGACTGGGAGTTCTGTGGAAACTGTTTGGGTAAGAATACAAGGAGAGAACAACGGAAAGGACACCATTGTAGGCATTTACTACAGGTCACCTGGGCAAGCTGAAGATATGGATGAACTCTTTATGCATCAAATGACCAAGTTCTCCAAAAAATATGACGTAGTGGTCATGGGAGATTTCAACTATCCAGACATTTGTTGGGAATCTCTCTCAAGTAAAACTAACAGGTCAAGCAAATTCTTATCCTCTCTTGCTGACAACTTTATCTTCCAAAAGGTAGGGGAGAAAACAAGGGGATCTGCTACTTTGGATCTAATCCTTATAAACAGGGAGGAAATGGTTGAGGAGGTAAAGGTGGCTGGGACCCTAGGAGGCAGCGATCATGCTATTATAGAATTTTGGATAACTAGAGGAGGAAGACATGTTAAGACTCAAACTTCAAGGTTAGATTTTAGAAAGGCAGATTTTAAGAGACTCAGAAAGAGAATAGGAGGGATCCAATGGCTGGATGTCCTTAAGGACAAAAATGTCCAGGAAGGATGGGAAATTTTTAAAAATGAGATTCTCAAAGCACAATCGTTAACAATCCCGAAAAGTAGGAAGAATGGGAAGCATTTAAGGAAACCAGGATGGATGAACACAGAACTTAAACACATGCTAAAAAGAAAGAAAGAAATGTTTATTAAATGGAAAGAGGGAGGCATATCTAAAGAAGATTATAATGCAGTCTGCAGATCCTGCAGGGCACGTATCAGGTTAGCTAAAGCTGACAATGAACTAAGGCTTGCAAGAGATGTCAAAATCAATAAAAAAGGATTTTGGGGGTATGTCAAAAGTAAAAGAAAAGTCAAAGATGCTATAGGATTTTTACAGGATGAAAATGGAGAAATGGTAAGAGAGGATGTTGAGAAGGCCGAACTTTTTAATTCCTATTTTGCATCTGTTTTCTCTCAGAAAGAAAATGTAACATCAACTGATCTTCACTGTCCTTTTAAAGGAATAGAAGAATCCAAGTTATCTGTAAACAGAAAGATTGTGAGGAAATATTTAGCTAACATAAATGAGTTCAAGTCTCCAGGTCCAGATGAATTACACCCCAGAGTACTGAAGGAGATCGTAGAAGAAATTTTAGAACCACTCTCCATAATCTTTGAAAATTCTTGGAGAACAGGAGAAGTCCCAGAAGACTGGAGAAGAGCAAATGTTGTTCCTATCTTCAAAAAGGGGAAGAAGGTGGACCCAGGGAACTATAGGCCGGTGAGTCTGACTTCTATACCAGGAAAGATCTTTGAACAAATTATTAAACAACATGTATGTAAGTACATGGATAAGAATGAAGTGATTAACCAGAGTCAGCATGGGTTTGTAACTAACAAGTCATGTCAGACTAACTTAATTTCCTTCTATGACAGAATCACTGACTGGGTGGATCAGGGAAATGCTGTAGATATAGTATATCTTGACTTCAGCAAAGCATTTGACAAAGTATCTCACACCATCCTTATTGAAAAAATGACCAAGTATGCAATGGACCAGGCAACTGTTAGGTGGATTCATAACTGGCTTAGTGATCGGACTCAAAGGGTGGTTGTAAATGGCTTCACATCCAGCTGGATGAATGTCTCAAGTGGGGTACCACAGGGCTCCGTCCTGGGACCTGTATTGTTCAACATCTTTATCAATGATTTAGATGAAGGAATTGAGGGTAAACTGATTAAATTTGCTGATGACACAAAGCTAGGAGGGATAGCTAATACTAGAGAAGAGAGAGAGAGGATTCAAAAAGACCTAAATAAACTGGAGCAGTGGGCAGCAACCAACAGAATGGTTTTTAACAGGGAAAAATGCAAAGTACTACATCTGGGCAATAAAAATGAAAAAAGCATATACAGAATGGGTGGAATAGAGCTAAGCAACAGTACATGTGAAAAAGACTTAGGTATACTAATAGATCATAGACTGAACATGAGTCAACAGTGTGATGCAGCAGCAAAAAAGGCAAATACAATTCTGGGATGTATTAACAGAAGCATACAGTCTAGATCACGTGAAGTCATTATCGGTCTTTACTCCTCTTTGGTCAGACCTCATCTGGATACTGTGTACAGTTTTGGGCACCACATTTTAAAAAAGACATAGACAAACTGGAGCAAGTTCAGAGAAGAGCGACCAGAATGGTGACTGGTCTGCAAACCATGTCCTATGAGGAACGGTTGCAGGATTTGGGATTGTTTAGCTTGCAAAAAAGAAGACTGAGAGGAGACTTAATAGCTGTCTACAAATACCTCAAGGGCTGTCACATTGTAGAAGGATCATCTTTATTCTCATTTGCACAAGGAAAGACTAGAAGCAATGGGATGAAACTAAATGGGAGGAGACACAGATTAGATATTAGAAAAAACTTTTTGACAGTTAGGGTGATTAATGAGTGGAACAGGCTGCCACGAAAGGTGGTGAGTTCCCCTTCAATGGACGTCTTCAAACAGAGGCTGGACAGACATCTGTCTGAGATGATTTAGTGAATCCTGCTTTGAGCAGGGGGTTGGACCAGATGACCCAGGAGGTCCCTTCCAACTCTACCATTCTATGATTCTATGATTCTATGATTCTATGATTCTATGATCCCTCTACGTGTAATGACTCTATATAATAGATCCCTCTGCGTGTAATGACTCTATATAATAGATCCCTCTGCGTGTAATGACTCTATATAATAGATCCCTCTGCGTGTAACGACTCTATATAATAGATCCCTCTGCGTGTAACGACTCTATATAATAGATCCCTCTGCGTGTAACGACTCTATATAATAGATCACTCTGCGTGTAACGACTCTATATAATAGATCCCTCTGCGTGTAATGACTCTATATAATAGATCCCTCTGCGTGTAATGACTCTATATAATAGATCCCTCTGCGTGTAATGACTCTATATAATAGATCCCTCTGCGTGTAATGTCTCTATATAATAGATCCCTCTGCGTGTAATGACTCTATATAATAGATCCCTCTGCGTGTAATGACTCTATATAATAGATCCCTCTGCGTGTAATGACTCTATATAATAGATCCCTCTGCGTGTAATGACTCTATATAATAGATCGCTCTGTGTGTAATGACTCTATATAATAGTTCGCTCTGTGTGTAATGACTCTATATAATAGATCCCTCTGTGTGTAATGACTCTATATAATAGATCGCTCTGTGTGTAATGACTCTATATAATAGATCCCTCTGCGTGTAATGACTCTATATAATAGATCCCTCTGTGTGTAATGGCTCTATATAATAGATCCCTCTGCGTGTAATGACTCTATATAATAGATCCCTCTGTGTGTAATGACTCTATATAATAGATCCCTCTGTGTGTAATGACTCTATATAATAGATCCTTCTGTGTGTAATGACTCTATATAATAGATCCCTCTGTGTGTAATGACTCTATATAATAGATCCCTCTGTGTGTAATGACTCTATATAATAGATCGCTCTGTGTGTAATGACTCTATATAACAGATCCTTCTGCTTGTAATGACTCTATATAACAGATCCCTCTGTGTGTAATGAATCTATATAACAGATCCCTCTGTGTGTAATGACTCTATATAATAGATCCCTCTGTGTGTAATGACTCTATATAATAGATCGCTCTGTGTGTAATGACTCTATATAACAGATCCCTCTGCGTGTAATGACTCTATATAATAGATCCCTCTGCGTGTAATGACTCTATATAATAGATCCCGCTGCGTGTAATGACTCTATATAATAGATCGCTCTGTGTGTAATGACTCTATATAATAGATCCCTCTGCGTGTAATGACTCTATATAGTAGATCCCTCTGCGTGTAATGACTCTATATAATAGATCCTTCTGTGTGTAATGACTCTATATAATAGATCCCTCTGTGTGTAATGACTCTATAGAATAGATCCCTCTGTGTGTAATGACTCTATATAATAGATCCCTCTGTGTGTAATGACTCTATAGAATAGATCCCTCTGCGTGTAATGACTCTATATAATAGATCCCTCTGTGTGTAATGACTCTATATAATAGATCACGCTGCGTGTAATGACTCTATATAATAGATTCCTCTGCGTGTAATGATTCTATATAATAGATCACGCTGCGTGTAATGACTATATAATAGATCCCTCTGCGTGTAATGACTCTATATAATAGATCGCGCTGCGTGTAATGACTCTATATAATAGATCCCTCTGCGTGTAATGACTCTATATAATAGATCCCTCTGCGTGTAATGACTCTATATAATAGATCCCTCTGCGTGTAATGACTCTATATAATAGATCCCTCTGCATGTAATGACTCTATATAATAGATCCCTCTGTGTGTAATGATTCTATATAATAGATCCCTCTGCGTGTAATGACTCTATATAATAGATCCCTCTGCGTGTAATGACTCTATATAATAGATCACTCTGCGTGTAATGACTATATAATAGATCCCTCTGCGTGTAATGACTCTATATAATAGATCACTCTGCGTGTAACGACTCTATATAATAGATCCCTCTGCGTGTAATGACTCTATATAATAGATCCCTCTACGTGTAATGACTCTATATAATAGATCCCTCTGCGTGTAATGACTCTATATAATAGATCCCTCTGCGTGTAATGACTCTATATAATAGATCCCTCTGCGTGTAATGACTCTATATAATAGATCCCTCTGCGTGTAACGACTCTATATAATAGATCCCTCTGCGTGTAACGACTCTATATAATAGATCCCTCTGCGTGTAACGACTCTATATAATAGATCACTCTGCGTGTAACGACTCTATATAATAGATCCCTCTGCGTGTAATGACTCTATATAATAGATCCCTCTGCGTGTAATGACTCTATATAATAGATCCCTCTGCGTGTAATGACTCTATATAATAGATCCCTCTGCGTGTAATGTCTCTATATAATAGATCCCTCTGCGTGTAATGACTCTATATAATAGATCCCTCTGCGTGTAATGACTCTATATAATAGATCCCTCTGCGTGTAATGACTCTATATAATAGATCCCTCTGCGTGTAATGACTCTATATAATAGATCGCTCTGTGTGTAATGACTCTATATAATAGTTCGCTCTGTGTGTAATGACTCTATATAATAGATCCCTCTGCGTGTAATGACTCTATATAATAGATCGCTCTGTGTGTAATGACTCTATATAATAGATCCCTCTGCGTGTAATGACTCTATATAATAGATCCCTCTGTGTGTAATGACTCTATATAATAGATCCCTCTGCGTGTAATGACTCTATATAATAGATCCCTCTGTGTGTAATGACTCTATATAATAGATCCCTCTGTGTGTAATGACTCTATATAATAGATCCTTCTGTGTGTAATGACTCTATATAATAGATCCCTCTGTGTGTAATGACTCTATATAATAGATCCCTCTGTGTGTAATGACTCTATATAATAGATCGCTCTGTGTGTAATGACTCTATATAACAGATCCTTCTGCTTGTAATGACTCTATATAACAGATCCCTCTGTGTGTAATGAATCTATATAACAGATCCCTCTGTGTGTAATGACTCTATATAATAGATCCCTCTGTGTGTAATGACTCTATATAATAGATCGCTCTGTGTGTAATGACTCTATATAACAGATCCCTCTGTGTGTAATGACTCTATATAATAGATCCCTCTGCATGTAATGACTCTATATAATAGATCCCGCTGCGTGTAATGACTCTATATAATAGATCGCTCTGTGTGTAATGACTCTATATAATAGATCCCTCTGCGTGTAATGACTCTATATAGTAGATCCCTCTGCGTGTAATGACTCTATATAATAGATCCTTCTGTGTGTAATGACTCTATATAATAGATCCCTCTGTGTGTAATGACTCTATAGAATAGATCCCTCTGTGTGTAATAACTCTATAGAATAGATCCCTCTGTGTGTAATGACTCTATATAATAGATCCCTCTGTGTGTAATGACTCTATAGAATAGATCCCTCTGCGTGTAATGACTCTATATAATAGATCCCTCTGTGTGTAATGACTCTATATAATAGATCACGCTGCGTGTAATGACTCTATATAATAGATCCCTCTGCGTGTAATGATTCTATATAATAGATCACGCTGCGTGTAATGACTATATAATAGATCCCTCTGCGTGTAATGACTCTATATAATAGATCGCGCTGCGTGTAATGACTCTATATAATAGATCCCTCTGCGTGTAATGACTCTATATAATAGATCCCTCTGCATGTAATGACTCTATATAATAGATCCCTCTGCGTGTAATGACTCTATATAATAGATCCCTCTGCATGTAATGACTCTATATAATAGATCCCTCTGCATGTAATGACTCTATATAATAGATCCCTCTGTGTGTAATGACTCTATATAATAGATCCCTCTGTGTGTAATGACTCTATATAATAGATCCCTCTGTGTGTAATGATTCTATATAATAGATCCCTCTGCGTGTAATGACTCTATATAATAGATCCCTCTGCATGTAACGACTCTATATAATAGATCACTCTGCGTGTAACGACTCTATATAATAGATCCCTCTGCGTGTAACGACTCTATATAATAGATCCCTCTGCGTGTAACGACTCTATATAATAGATCCCTCTGCGTGTAATGACTCTATATAATAGATCCCTCTGTGTGTAATGACTCTATATAATAGATCCCTCTGTGTGTAATGACTCTATATAATAGATCCCTCTGTGTGTAATGCCTCTATATAATAGATCCCTCTGTGTGTAATGACTCTATATAATAGTTCGCTCTGCGTGTAATGACTCTATATAATAGATCCCTCTGCGTGTAATGACTCTATATAATAGATCCCTCTGCGTGTAATGACTCTATATAATAGATCCCTCTGCGTGTAATGCCTCTATATAATAGATCGCTCTGCGTGTAATGACTCTATATAATAGTTCGCTCTGCGTGTAATGACTCTATATAATAGATCCTTCTGCGTTTAATGACTCTATATAATAAATCCCTCTGTGTGTAATGACTCTTTATAATAGATCCCTCTGTGTGTAATGCCTCTCTATAATAGATCCCTCTGTGTGTAATGACTCTCTATAATAGATCCCTCTGTGTGTAATGACTCTATATAATAGATCCCTCTGTGTGTAATGACTCTATATAATAGATTCCTCTGTGTGTAATGACTCTATATAATAGATCCCTCTGCGTGTAGTGACTCTATATAATAGATCCCTCTGCGTGTAATGACTCTATATAATAGATCCCTCTGCGTGTAATGACTCTATATAATAGATCCCTCTGCGTGTAATGACTCTATATAATAGATCGCTTTGCGTGTAATGACTCTATATAATAGATCCCTCTGCATGTAATGACTCTATATAATAGATCGCTCTGCGTGTAATGACTCTATATAATAGATCGCTCTGCGTGTAATGACTCTATATAATAGATCCCTCTGTGTGTAGTGACTCTATATAATAGATCCCTCTGTGTGTAATGACTCTATATAATAGATCGCTCTGTGTGTAATGACTCTATATAATAGATCCCTGTGTGTAATGACTCTATATAATAGATCGCTCTGTGTGTAATGACTCTATATAATAGATCCCTCTGTGTGTAATGACTCCATATAATAGATCCCTCTGTGTGTAATGACTCTATATAATAGATCCCTCTGTGTGTAATGACTCTATATAATAGATCCCTCTGTGTGTAATGACTCTATGTAATAGATTCCTCTGTGTGTAATGTCTCTATATAATAGATCCCTCTGTGTGTAATGACTCTATATAATAGATCGCTCTGTGTATAATGACTCTATATAATAGATCCCTCTGCGTGTAATGACTCTATATAATAGATCGCTCTGCGTGTAATGACTCTTTATAATAGATCGCTCTGCGTGTAATGACTCTATATAATAGATCCCTCTGCGTGTAATGACTCTATATA
The DNA here is from genome assembly GCF_046119375.1 of Phyllobates terribilis. Lineage (NCBI taxonomy): Eukaryota > Metazoa > Chordata > Amphibia > Anura > Dendrobatidae > Phyllobates > Phyllobates terribilis. Next base: position 30,863,164 of record NW_027362774.1, on the reverse strand, counting down.
ATAGATCCCTCTGCGTGTAATGACTCTATATAATAGATCCCTCTGCGTGTAATGACTCTATATAATAGATCCCTCTGCGTGTAATTACTCTATATAATAGATCCCTCTGCGTGTAATGACTCTATATAATAGATCGCTCTGCGTGTAATGACTCTATATAATAGATCCCTCTGCGTGTAATGACTCTATATAATAGATCCCTCTGCGTGTAATGACTCTATATAATAGATCCCTCTGCGTGTAATGACTCTATATAATAGATCCCTCTGCGTGTAATGACTCTATATCATAGATCCCTCTGAGTGTAATGACTCTATATAATAGATCCCTCTGCGTGTAATGACTCTATATAATAGATCCCTCTGCGTGTAATGACTCTATATAATAGATCCCTCTGCGTGTAATGACTCTATATAATAGATCCCTCTGTGTGTAATGACTCTATATAATAGATCGCTCTGCGTGTAATGACTCTATATAATAGATCCCTCTGCGTGCAATGACTCTATATAATAGATCCCTCTGTGTGTAATGACTCTATATATAAGATCCCTCTGCGTGTAATGACTATATAATAGATCGCTCTGTGTGTAATGAGTCTATATAATAGATGCCTCTGCGTGTAATGACTCTATATAATAGATCCCTCTGTGTGTAATGACTCTATATAATAGATCCCTCTGTGTGTAATGACTCTATATAATAGATCCCTCTGTGTGTAATGACTCTATATAATAGATCGCTCTGCATGTAATGACTCTATATAATAGATCCCTCTGTGTGTAATGACTCTATATAATAGATCCCTCTGCGTGTAATGGTTCTATAAAATAGATCCCTCTGTGTGTAATGACTCTATATAATAGATCCCTCTGCGTGTAATGACTCTATATAATAGATCCCTCTGCGTGTAATAACTCTATATAATAGATCCCTCTGTGTGTAATGACTATATATAATAGATCCCTCTGCGTGTAATGACTCTATATAATAGATCCCTCTGTGTGTATTGACTCTATATAATAGATCCCTCTGTGTGTAATGACTCTATATAATAGATCTCTCTGTGTGTAATGACTCTATATAATAGATCCCTCTGTGTGTAATGACTCTATATAATAGATCCCTCTGCGTGTAATGACTCTATATAATAGATCCCTCTGTGTGTAATGACTCTATATAATAGATCCCTCTGCGTGTAATGACTCTATATAATAGATCCCTCTGTGTGTAATGACTCTATATAATAGATCGCTCTGTGTAATGACTCTATATAATAGATCCCTCTGTGTGTAATGACTCTATATAATAGATCCCTCTGTGTGTAATGACTCTATATAATAGATCTCTCTGTGTGTAATGACACTATATAATAGATCCCTCTGTGTGTAATGACTCTATATAATAGATCTCTCTGTGTGTAATGACTCTATATAATAGATCCCTCTGCGTGTAATGACTCTATATAATAGATCCCTCTGCGTGTAATGACTCTATATAATAGATCCCTCTGCGTGTATTGGTTCTATATAATAGATCCCTCTGTGTGTAATGACTCTATATAATAGATCCCTCTGCGTGTAATGACTATATAATAGATCCCTCTGTGTGTAATGACTCTATATAATAGATCCCTCTGTGTGTAATGACTCTATATAATAGATCCCTCTGTGTGTAATGACTCTATATAATAGATCCCTCTGCGTGTAATGACTCTATATAATAGATCCCTCTGCGTGTAATGACTCTATATAATAGATCCCTCTGCGTGTAATGACTCTATATAATAGATCCCTCTGCGTGTAATGACTCTATATAATAGATCCCTCTGCGTGTAATGACTCTATATAATAGATCCCTCTGCGTGTAATGACTCTATATAATAGATCCCTCTGCGTGTAATGGTTCTATATAATAGATCCCTCTGTGTGTAATGACTCTATATAATAGATCCCTCTGCGTGTAATGACTATATAATAGATCCCTCTGTGTGTAATGACTCTATATAATAGATCCCTCTGTGTGTAATGACTCTATATAATAGATCCCTCTGTGTGTAATGACTCTATATAATAGATCCCTCTGCGTGTAATGACTCTATATAATAGATCCCTCTGCGTGTAATGACTCTATATAATAGATCCCTCTGCGTGTAATGACTCTATATAATAGATCCCTCTGCGTGTAATGACTCTATATAATAGATCCCTCTGCGTGTAATGACTCTATATAATAGATCCCTCTGCGTGTAATGACTCTATATAATATAGGAGTGTCACTTTTTGTATTGACGAAGTGAAATAAATTAACTGTTTGATGATATTGTAATGTAGTGAGCTGCGCCTGTATCACGTCACTCACTCTCTCCTGTCCTCCGTTTTCCCTGCAGTCAGTAGCACTTTGTACCTGTACTTATACTGTCTGGTGAGCGCTTCATGCAATGTTATCTAGATACCCTTATTTATTATACTAATGACCGGACCTTACACCACAAGCACTTTATTTTTACATTTTGTATTCCCCTATTTCCTCATGTATTCATAGAATCCTAGAATGTTCTGGTTGGAGGGGACCTCCTGGGTCCTAGTGTCCATCCCCCCGGCTCAATGCAGGATTCACTAAACATCTCAGACAGATATCTGTCCAGCCTCTGAAGACGTCCATTGAAGGAGACCTCACCACCTCTCGTGGCCGCCTGTTCCACTCATTGATCCTTAGGCTATGTTCACACACGTTGTGTTTTGCTGCGTATTTGCTGTAGATTTTTATATACATTTTCAGCTGCGTCTGGCAGTACCAGCCGAGTCTATGAGAAACTAGAGTTCACTGTTCCCACATGTGGCTTTTTGTTTGCTGCGTATTTTCAGTTTTTAGAAAAACGCTGAAAGAAATGACCTGTCCCTTCTTTTTAGCGTTTTTTCATCCATAAGAAGTAATGAAAAAACGCTGCAAAAACGCCACAAAAAATGCAGCTAAACCTGCCAGAGAAAAGTTAGCATCAGATTTCATGCAGATTTTGGTACAGAAAACGTGCAGAAAAAATGCAACTTGTGTGCACATACCCTTACTGTCAAAAAATGTCTTCTAATATCTAATCTGTGTCTCCTCCCATTCAGTTTCTTCCATTGCTTCTAGTCTTTCTTTGTGTAATAGAGAATAAAGATGATCCCTCTACAATGTGACAGCCCTTGAGATATTTGTAGACAGCTATTAAGTCTCCTCTCAGTCTTCTCTTTTGCAGTTAAACATTCCCAGATCCTCTAACCGTTCCTGGTAGGACATAGTTTGCAGTCCGTTCACCATTCTGGTCGCTCTTCTCTGAACTTGCTCCAGTTTTTCATGTCTTTTTTAAGATGTGGCGCCCAGAACTAGACACAGTATCCAGATGAGGTCTGACCAAGGAGGAGTAGAGGGGGATATTGTAGACAGCTATTAAGTCTCCTCTCAGTCTTCTCTTTTGCAGCTAAACATTCCCAGATCCTCTAACCGTTCCTCGTAGGACATAGTTTGCTGTCCGGTCACCATTCTGGTCGCTCTTCTCTGAACTTGCTCCAGTTTTTCATGTCTTTTTTAAGATGTGGCGCCCAGAACTAGACACAGTATCCAGATGAGGTCTGACCAAGGAGGAGTAGAGGGGGATAATTACTTCACGTGATCTAGACTCTATGCTTCTCCTAATATCTCCCAGAACTGGACACAGTATCCAGATGAGGTCTGACCAAGGAGGAGTAGAGGAGGATAATGACTTCACGTGATCTAGACTCTATGCTTCTCCTAATATCTCCCAGAACTGGACACAGTATCAAGATGAGGTCTGACCAAGGAGGAGTAGAGGAGGATAATGACTTCACGTGATCTAGACTCTATGCTTCTCCTAATACCTCCCAGAACTGGACACAGTATCCAGATGAGGTCTGACCAAGGAGGAGTAGAGGGGATAATTACTTCACGTGATCTAGACTGTATGCTTCTCCTAATACCTCCCAGAACTGGACGCAGTATCCAGATGAGGTCTGACCAAGGAGGAGTAGAGGGGGATAATGACTTCACGTGATCTAGACTCTATGCTTCTCCTAATACCTCCCAGAACTGGACACAGTATCCAGATGAGGTCTGACCAAGGAGGAGTAGAGGGGGATAATGACTTCACGTGATCTAGACTCTATGCTTCTCCTAATACCTCCCAGAACTGGACACAGTATCCAGATGAGATCTGACCAAGGAGGAGTAGAGGGGATAATTACTTCAGGTGATCTAGACTCTATGCTTCTCCTAATACCTCCCAGAACTGGACACGGTATCCAGATGAGGTCTGACCAAGGAGGAGTAGAGGGGATAATTACTTCACGTGATCTAGACTCTATGCTTCTCCTAATACCTCCCAGAACTGGACGCAGTATCCAGATGAGGTCTGACCAAGGAAGAGTAGAGGGGGGTAATTACTTCACGTGATCTAGACTCTATGCTTCTCCTAATACCTCCCAGAACTGGACACAGTATCCAGATGAGGTCTGACCAAGGAGGAGTAGAGGGGGATAATGACTTCACGTGATCTAGACTCTATGCTTCTCCTAATACCTCCCAGAACTGGACACAGTATAAGATAAGATAAGATATACTTTATTTATCCCGGAGGAAATTGCGGTATCACAGAAGCAGAACACAGATCTCGAACATGACACATATGATAACATAACATTTGGAATGCTTTAGACATTGCTTTTCAGACATTTGTTAAACACCCCCATAGCTGTTGGAACAAACGATCTCCTGTATTTTTCCTTTTTACACCTTAGTTGTATTAGGCGATTGCTGAATGTGCTCTTCTGTTTCGCAAACAGTTCATAAAGCGGGTGTGTGTTGTTGCCCATTATAGCTCTGCACTTCTTCTTAATCCTATCCTCTACCACCTCTTCAAAAGTCCCAAGCTGTAGGCCCACCGTCGCGCTAGCCTTCTTTATAAGTTTGTTGAGCTTGTTGGCGTCAGCAACACGCACACTGTTACCCCAGCAAATTATTGCCGCAAAGGTGGCACTAGCCACAATGGATTGGTAGAACACCTCAAGCATTTTTCCACACACATTAAAAGACCTTAACTTCCTTAGGAAGTACAATCTACTCATCCCCTTCTTGTAGACCTTCTCCATGTGGCACTTCCAGTTTAGCTTGCTATCCAGGTAAACCCCCAAATATTTGAAACTGTCCACCATCTCCACATCCTGACCGTCAATGATAACAGGTAGGCATACCTTCTTGCACCTTCCATAGCTCATCACCAACTCCCTGGTTTTCTTAACATTTAGTTCTAGATGGTTAGCCTGGCACCATACTACAAAGTCCGCAACCACCCTTCTATATTCCTCTTCATCCTGGTCCTTCCCAATACCGCCAACTATCACAGAGTCATCCGAGTACTTCTGGAGGTGACAACGGTCTGATTTATACTGAAAGTCAGCTGTGTACAATGTAAAGAGGAATGGCGACAGCACTGTTCCCTGCGGGGCTCCGACACTGCTCAGTACACTATCTGATGTAGCCGTCCCCCACCTAACAAACTGTGGCCTATCCGACAGGTAGTCAATTATCCAATTCACAAGTCCCTCATCCACCGCCATTTTAATCAACTTTCCACGCAGTAAGAGTGGCTGTAATGTGTTGAACGCACTAGAGAAATCAAAGAACAAAGCACGCACTGTGGTTCCATCATTGTCCAAAAAGGAATGTACTGTTTGTAGCAGAGACGCTACAGCATCGTCCACCCCCAGTCCCTGCCGGTATGAAAACTGAAGAGCATCAGTATGCGCCATCACCCTCGGACACAAGTGAGCAAGTACTATTCTCTCCAAGGACTTCATCGCATGCGATGTTAAGGCCACAGGTCTATAGTCCCCCGGGGAAGCCGGGAAGGTAGTCTTGGGAACCGGCACCAGGCAGGAAGTCTTCCATAGCACTGGTACTCTCTTTGATTGTAAGCTCTGGTTAAAGAGATGCTGGAAGACAGTACACAACTCATTTGCACACACTCTGAGGACACGTGGACTGAGACCGTCAGGCCCTGCTGCTTTGCCAATGGCCAGCTTACTAAACTGGCCCCTCACGTCATTTTTGGAGACCGAGAAATGATCTATTTCACCCCCTGTTAATTTAGCTAGTTGTTCCCCGGCCTCCTCCCCCTTCCCTGCTGCTACCGCACCTTTATTGCTGAATCTATTGAAGAACTCATTCATTTCATTAGCCATTCTAAGTCCACCACCCCCCTGCTCCGACCTTGCCTTAAACCCAGTCACTAGCTTCATTCCAGCCCACACCTCTCTGGAGCTTTTTTGTGCAAATTGATTTTCTAATTTAACTCTGAATGCCTCACGGGCAATCTTAATTTTCCCCTTTAGGTCTCGCTGTATAATTTTCAATGCCTCCTTGTCCTTCCTTTTAAAAGCCAGTTTTTTCATGTTTAGTAAATGTTTCAACTCTTTTGTAATCCATGGCTTATTGTTTGCATAACACCGAATCTCTTGAACAGGTACTACAATGTCCATACAGAAGTTGATGTAATCAGTAACTCTGCCAGTAATCTCATTAACATCACAATTCTCTTTCATGGTACACAACACCTCCCAGTCTGTACAATCAAAGCAGTCTTGTAACGCCTCCTCTGCTGCTGGACACCACTTCCTTATCTTTTTAATTGTCACTGGTTGTTTGCGGACGTCTGGTTGGTAAGCAGGAGACAATAGTATGAGGTTGTGGTCAGATTTCCCCAGGGGGGGTAATGCAGCCGATGAATAAGCATTCTTAACATTAGCAAAGAGGAGATCCAGTGTGTTGTTGTCCTGTGTAGGACATTTGACATATTGATAGAACTTTGGTATTGCAGATGAGATCTTTACTCGATTGAAATCCCCAGAAATTACAGTTAGAGAGTTTGGGTGTTTAGTCTGAAGCCGGGCCATCACCCCTGACAACACATCCCCAGCAGCCTCTGGTTTCGCACATGGTGGTATATACATCACAACTACAATAACAAGAGTGAATTCTCTAGGCAGATAGTAAGGCCTGAGGCCCACTGCTAACAGTTCAATATTTGGACAGCAATGTTTCTCCTTAACAGTTACATGCCCCTGATTGCACCATCTGTTGTTAATGTAGAGTATCACTCCTCCACCTTTTTTCTTGCCGCATCTAACTCTCTCTCTATCAGCCCGAACCATTTGAAACCCTGGTACCGAGACACATGAATCTGGGACCTCCTCATGCAGCCAGGTTTCTGTAAAGCACATGAGACTGCATTCCCTAAACTCCTTCTGGGTCTTACTCAGAGCCAGCAGTTCATCCGACTTATTTCCCAGCGATCGTACGTTACCCATGATAATGGATGGGACCACTGGTTTAAACCTTCTCCTCCAGGACTTGATCTTCTTGCCTGCTCTGCAGCCTCTGAAAGGTCTCCTTATTTCCCGTGGAACATTCAGTATTGCCACTGCTGGAGAAGACTTTATTCTCATTTGCACAAGGAAAGACTAGAAGCAATGGGATGAAACTAAATGGGAGGAGACACAGATTAGATATTAGAAAAAACTTTTTGACAGTTAGGGTGATTAATGAGTGGAACAGGCTGCCACGAGAGGTGGTGAGTTCCCCTTCAATGGACGTCTTCAAACAGAGGCTGGACAGACATCTGTCTGAGATGATTTAGTGAATCCTGCTTTGAGCAGGGGGTTGGACCAGATGACCCAGGAGGTCCCTTCCAACTCTACCATTCTATGATTCTATGATTCTATGACTTTATCCTGCGCAGTTCCAGAAGACGATCCCTAGAATACACTGCTCGTTTAGCAACAGACCTAGGGTCCACCATCCCGTCATTGAGATCTGACCAAGGAGGAGTAGAGGGGATAATGACTTCACGTGATCTAGACTCGATGCTTCTCCTAATACATCCCAGAACTGGACACAGTATCCAGATGAGGTCTGACCAAGGAGGAGTAGAGGGGATAATGACTTCACGTGATCTAGACTCTATGCTTCTCCTAATACCTCCCAGAACTGGACACAGTATCCAGATGAGGTCTGACCAAGGAGGAGTAGAGGGGATAATGACTTCACGTGATCTAGACTCGATTCTTCTCCTAATACCTCCCAGAACTGGACACAGTATCCAGATGAGGTATAGTGGGCACGCTCAGTGACCCAGAACTGTGTTTGGCTTTTTGCTGCTGCATCACCCTGTTGACTCATGTGCAGTCTGTGATCTATTAGTATACCCAAGTCTTTTTCACACTTGCTGTTGCTTTGTTCTTTTCCTCCCATTCTGTAGATGTTATTTTTGTTTTTCTTGCCCAGATTTAGTATCTTGCATTTCTCCCTATTTAATACTTTTCTATTAGTTGCTGCTCATTGTCCAAGCTGATCTAGATCCTTCTGAATCCTTTCTCTGTCTTCTCTAGTATTAGCTATCCCTCCTCGCTTTGCATCGTCCGCACATGTAATTAGTTTACCTTTAGTTCCCTTATCTAGATCATTTATAAAAATGTAGAACAACACTGGGGCCAGGACAGAGCCTTGTGGTCCCCTCTGGAAGCACTCTTCCAAGTAGATGTGCCACCATTTACCACTTTTTGAGTACGATCACTGAGCCAGTTATGAATCCACTTAACCGTAGCCTTGTCAACCCCATTCAATAAGGATGGTATGAGATAATTTATCAGATGCTTTGCTGAATTCGAGATATACTATATCTACTGCATTTCCCTGATCCACCCAGTCAGTGATTCCATCATAGAAGGGAATTAGATGAGTCTGGCATAACTTGTTTGCTACAAACCCATGCTGGTTCTGGTTAATTACTGTATTATTATCCAAGTACGTACATACATGCTGTTTAATAATTTGTTCAAAGATGTTTCGTGGTATAGAAGTAAGGCTCACAGGCCTGTAATTTCCTGGCTCCATCTTCTTTCCTTTTTTTGAAGATAGGGACAACATTTTCCCTTCTCCAATCTTCTGGGACTTCTGTTATCCATGAATTTTCAAAGATTCTGGCTCGTGGTTCTGCAATTTCCTCTGCGATCTCTTTCTGTACCCTGGGATGTAAATCATCTGGACCAGGAGATTTAAATTCATGTAAATTAGCTTAGTCTTCCCTCCCCTTCTCTGTTTACAGATAGTGTGGATTCTTTTATTCCTTCGATAGCACAGTGAGGATCAGCTGATGTTACATTTATTTTCTTAGAGAACAAGATGCAAAAGTATTATTATTATAATAGTGGTGCACCCCTGTAGTAGAGGAACCAGGGGCGCAATGACAGCCAGAAATCAGATTTCAATTTGTGGACTTTCACCCCCTTCCATCGTCTTTCCTCCTTTATAAGTAGCTTTGGGGACAAGAGTGAAGGGATATTTTTAGGATTTCTTACTTTTAGAAGTGTTTGGACTCTGCATAAATGATAATGACGGCATACTTGGCATTGTTTGCAGACATTGCAGATCTGCTGATTGCTCTCTTGAGTCAGATGGAGACCTAGGACCCTGTGCCGAGACCACCGTGGGCTGCATATATATATATTTACACCTTGCAGAAGAAGATGGAAACACTACGGATCCCAAAATGTCCCAGGGCAGCTCTCAACGCTTGTCCCATTTTATGGCTGCACATGTGATATCTGTCCTGACACTATATCCACCTATTAAAGTATTACTGATAATGTGTAGTGTATTATTGGACAGAGAAGTATGTAATGGCCACAGTTATTCTCCTTCCCTGCAGCAGCTCTTCCTGCCCTCCCTGCACAGTGACATCTGCACAGGTCACTGAGCGTGCCCACTATACTCTCCTATAGAAATGAATACATGATGGTAACCGCTTCCTGCCCTCCCTGCACAGTGACATCTGCACAGGTCACTGAGCGTGCCCACTATACTCTCCTATAGAAATGAATACATGATGGTAACCGCTTCCTGCCCTCCCTGCACAGTGACATCTGCACAGGTCACTGAGCGTGCCCACTATACTCTCCTATAGAAATGAATACATGATGGTAACCGCTTCCTGCCCTCCCTGCACAGTGACATCTGCACAGGTCACTGAGCGTGCCCACTATACTCTCCTATAGAAATGAATACATGATGGTAACCGCTTCCTGCCCTCCCTGCACAGTGACATCTGCACAGGTCACTGAGCGTGCCCACTATACTCTCCTATAGAAATGAATACATGATGGTAACCGCTTCCTGCCCTCCCTGCACAGTGATATCTGCACAGGTCGCTGAGCGTGCCCCACTATACTCTCCCATAGAAATGAATACATGATGGTAACCGCTTCCTGCCCTCACTGCAGAGTGACATCTGCACAGGTCACTGAGCGTGCACACTATACTCTCCTATAGAAATGAATACATGATGGTAACCGCTTCCTGCCCTCCCTGCACAGTGACATCTGCACAGGTCACTGAGCGTGCCCACTATACTCTCCTATAGAAATGAATACATGATGGTAACCGCTTCCTGCCCTCCCTGCACAGTGACATCTGCACAGGTCACTGAGCGTGCCCACTATACTCTCCTATAGAAATGAATACATGATGGTAACCGCTTCCTGCCCTCCCTGCACAGTGACATCTGCACAGGTCACTGAGCGTGCCCACTATACTCTCCTATAGAAATGAATACATGATGGTAACCGCTTCCTGCCCTCCCTGCACAGTGACATCTGCACAGGTCACTGAGCGTGCCCACTATACTCTCCTATAGAAATGAATACATGATGGTAACCGCTTCCTGCCCTCCCTGCACAGTGATATCTGCACAGGTCGCTGAGCGTGCCCCACTATACTCTCCCATAGAAATGAATACATGATGGTAACCGCTTCCTGCCCTCACTGCAGAGTGACATCTGCACAGGTCACTGAGCGTGCACACTATACTCTCCTATAGAAATGAATACATGATGGTAACCGCTTCCTGCCCTCCCTGCACAGTGACATCTGCACAGGTCACTGAGCGTGCCCACTATACTCTCCTATAGAAATGAATACATGATGGTAACCGCTTCCTGCCCTCCCTGCACAGTGACATCTGCACAGGTCACTGAGCGTGCCCACTATACTCTCCTATAGAAATGAATACATGATGGTAACCGCTTCCTGCCCTCCCTGCACAGTGACATCTGCACAGGTCACTGAGCGTGCCCACTATACTCTCCTATAGAAATGAATACATGATGGTAACCGCTTCCTGCCCTCCCTGCACAGTGATATCTACACAGGTCGCTGAGCGTGCCCCACTATACTCTCCCATAGAAATGAATACATGATGGTAACCGCTTCCTGCCCTCCCTGCACAGTGACATCTGCACAGGTCACTGAGCGTGCCCACTATACTCTCCTATAGAAATGAATACATGATGGTAACCCCTTCCTACCCTCCCTGCACAGTGACATCTGCACAGGTCGCTGAGTGTGCTCCACTATACTCTCCCATAGAAATGAATACATGATGGTAACCGCTTCCTGCCCTCCCTGCACAGTGACATCTGCACAGGTCACTGAGCGTGCCCACTATACTCTCCTATAGAAATGAATACATGATGGTAACCCCTTCCTGCCCTCCCTGCACAGTGACATCTGCACAGGTCACTGAGCGTGCCCACTATACTCTCCCATAGAAATGAATACATGATGGTAACCGCTTCCTGCCCTCCCTGCACAGTGACATCTGCACAGGTCACTGAGCGTGCCCACTATACTCTCCTATAGAAATGAATACATGATGGTAACCGCTTCCTGCCCTCCCTGCACAGTGACATCTGCACAGGTCACTGAGCGTGCCCACTATACTCTCCTATAGAAATGAATACATGATGGTAACCGCTTCCTGCCCTCCCTGCACAGTGACATCTGCACAGGTCACTGAGCGTGCCCACTATACTCTCCTATAGAAATGAATACATGATGGTAACCGCTTCCTGCCCTCCCTGCACAGAGACATCTGCACAGGTCACTGAGCGTGCCCATTATACTCTCCTATAGAAATGAATACATGATGGTAACCGCTTCCTGCCCTCCCTGCACAGTGATATCTGCACAGGTCGCTGAGCGTGCCCCACTATACTCTCCCATAGAAATGAATACATGATGGTAACCGCTTCCTGCCCTCCCTGCACAGTGACATCTGCACAGGTCACTGAGCGTGCACACTATACTCTCCTATAGAAATGAATACATGATGGTAACCGCTTCCTGCCCTCCCTGCACAGTGACATCTGCACAGGTCACTGAGCGTGCCCACTATACTCTCCTATAGAAATGAATACATGATGGTAACCGCTTCCTGCCCTCCCTGCACAGTGACATCTGCACAGGTCACTGAGCGTGCCCACTATACTCTCCTATAGAAATGAATACATGATGGTAACCGCTTCCTGCCCTCCCTGCACAGTGACATCTGCACAGGTCACTGAGCGTGCCCACTATACTCTCCTATAGAAATGAATACATGATGGTAACCGCTTCCTGCCCTCCCTGCACAGTGATATCTGCACAGGTCGCTGAGCGTGCCCCACTATACTCTCCCATAGAAATGAATACATGATGGTAACCGCTTCCTGCCCTCCCTGCACAGTGACATCTGCACAGGTCACTGAGCGTGCCCACTATACTCTCCTATAGAAATGAATACATGATGGTAACCCCTTCCTACCCTCCCTGCACAGTGACATCTGCACAGGTCGCTGAGTGTGCTCCACTATACTCTCCCATAGAAATGAATACATGATGGTAACCGCTTCCTGCCCTCCCTGCACAGTGACATCTGCACAGGTCACTGAGCGTGCCCACTATACTCTCCTATAGAAATGAATACATGATGGTAACCCCTTCCTGCCCTCCCTGCACAGTGACATCTGCACAGGTCACTGAGCGTGCCCACTATACTCTCCCATAGATATGAATACATGATGGTAACCGCTTCCTGCCCTCCCTGCACAGTGACATCTGCACAGGTCGCTGAGTGTGCCCCACTATACTCTCCCATAGAAATGAATACATGATGGTAACCGCTTCCTGCCCTCCCTGCACAGTGACATCTGCACAGGTCACTGAGCGTGCCCACTATACTCTCCTATAGAAATGAATACATGATGGTAACCGCTTCCTGCCATCCCTGCACAGTGACATCTGCACAGGTCACTGAGCGTGCCCACTATACTCTCCCATAGAAATGAATACATGATGGTAACCGCTTCCTGCCCTCCCTGCACAGTGACATCTGCACAGGTCACTGAGCGTACCCTCTATACTCTCCCATAGAAATGAATACATGATGGTAACCGCTTCCTGCCCTCCCTGCACAGTGACATCTGCACAGGCCACTGAGCGTGCCCACTATACTCTCCCATAGAAATGAATACATGATGGTAACCGCATCCTGCCCTCCCTGCACAGTGACATCTGCACAGGTCACTGAGCGTGCCCACTATACTCTCCCATAGAAATGAATACATGATGGTAACCGCATCCTGCCCTCCCTGCACAGTGACATCTGCACAGGTCACTGATCGTGCCCACTATACTCTCCCATAGAAATGAATACATGATGGTAACCGCTTCCTGCCCTCCCTGCACAGTAACATCTGCACAGGCCACTGAGCGTGCCCCACTATACTCTCCCATAGAAATGAATACATGATGGTAACCGCTTCCTGCCCTCCCTGCGGTGACATCTGCACAGGTCACTGAGCGTGCCCACTATACTCTCCCACAGAAATGAATACATGATGGTGATCGCTTCCTGCCCTCCCTGCACAGTGACATCTGCACAGGTCACTGAGCGTGCCCACTATACTCTCCCATAGAAATGAATGCATGATGGTAACCGCTTCCTGCCCTCCCTGCACAGTGACATCTGCACAGGCCACTGAGCGTGCCCTACTATACTCTCCCATAGAAATGAATACATGATGGTAACCGCTTCCTGCCCTCCCTGCACAGTGACATCTCCACAGGTCACTGAGCGTGCCCACTATACTCTCCTATAGAAATGAATACATGATGGTAACCGCTTCCTGCCCTCCCTGCACAGTGACATCTGCACAGGTCACTGAGCGTGCCCACTATACTCTCCCATAGAAATGAATACATGATGGTAACCCCTTCCTACCCTCCATGCACAGTGACATCTGCACAGGTCGCTGAGTGTGCTCCACTATACTCTCCCATAGAAATGAATACATGATGGTAACCGCTTCCTGCCCTCCCTGCACAGTGACATCTGCACAGGTCACTGAGCGTGCCCACTATACTCTCCTATAGAAATGAATACATGATGGTAACCCCTTCCTGCCCTCCCTGCACAGTGACATCTGCACAGGTCACTGAGCGTGCCCACTATACTCTCCCATAGAAATGAATACATGATGGTAACCGCTTCCTGCCCTCCCTGCACAGTGACATCTGCACAGGTCACTGAGCGTGCCCACTATACTCTCCTATAGAAATGAATACATGATGTTAACCCCTTCCTGCCCTCCCTGCACAGTGACATCTGCACAGGTCGCTGAGTGTGCCCCACTATACTCTCCCATAGAAATGAATACATGATGGTAACCGCTTCCTGCCCTCCCTGCACAGTGACATCTGCACAGGTCACTGAGCGTACCCACTATACTCTCCTATAGAAATGAATACATGATGGTAACCGCTTCCTGCCCTCCCTGCACAGTGACATCTGCACAGGTCACTGAGCGTGCCCACTATACTCTCCCATAGAAATGAATACATGATGGTAACCGCTTCCTGCCCTCCCTGCACAGTGACATCTGCACAGATCACTGAGCGTACCCTCTATACTCTCCCATAGAAATGAATACATGATTTTAACCGCTTCCTGCCCTCCCTGCACAGTGACATCTGCACAGGCCACTGAGCGTGCCCACTATACTCTCCCATAGAAATGAATACATGATGGTAACCGCATCCTGCCCTCCCTGCACAGTGACATCTGCACAGGTCACTGAGCGTGCCCACTATACTCTCCCATAGAAATGAATACATGATGGTAACCGCATCCTGCCCTCCCTGCACAGTGACATCTGCACAGGTCACTGATCGTGCCCACTATACTCTCCCATAGAAATGAATACATGATGGTAACCGCTTCCTGCCCTCCCTGCACAGTAACATCTGCACAGGCCACTGAGCGTGCCCCACTATACTCTCCCATAGAAATGAATACATGATGGTAACCGCTTCCTGCCCTCCCTGCGGTGACATCTGCACAGGTCACTGAGCGTGCCCACTATACTCTCCCATAGAAATGAATACATGATGGTGACCGCTTCCTGCCCTCCCTGCACAGTGACATCTGCACAGGCCACTGAGCGTGCCCCACTATACTCTCCCATAGAAATGAATACATGATGGTAACCGCTTCCTGCCCTCCCTGCACAGTGACATCTGCACAGGTCACTGAGCGTGCCCACTATACTCTCCCATAGAATGAATACATGATGGTAACCGCTTCCTGCCCTCCCTGCACAGTGACATCTGCACAGGCCACTGAGCGTGCCCCACTATACTCTCCCATAGAAATGAATACATGATGGTAACCACTTCCTGCCCTCCCTGCACAGTGACATCTGCACAGGTCACTGAGCGTGCCCACTATACTCTCCCATAGAAATGAATACATGATGGTAACCGATTTCTGCCCTCCCTGCACAGTGACATCTGCACAGGTCGCTGAGAGTGCCCACTATACTCTCCCATACACATGAATACATGATGGTAACCGCTTCCTGCCCTCCCTGCACAGTGACATCTGCACAGGTCGCTGAGCGTGCCCCACTATACTCTCCCATAGAAATGAATACATGATGGTAACCGCTTCCTGCCCTCCCTGCACAGTAACATCTGCACAGGCCACTGAGCGTGCCCCACTATACTCTCCCATAGAAATGAATACATGATGGTAACCGCTTCCTGCCCTCCCTGCGGTGACATCTGCACAGGTCACTGAGCGTGCCCACTATACTCTCCCATAGAAATGAATACATGATGGTGACCGCTTCCTGCCCTCCCTGCACAGTGACATCTGCACAGGCCACTGAGCGTGCCCCACTATACTCTCCCATAGAAATGAATACATGATGGTAACCGCTTCCTGCCCTCCCTGCACAGTGACATCTGCACAGGTCACTGAGCGTGCCCACTATACTCTCCCATAGAATGAATACATGATGGTAACCGCTTCCTGCCCTCCCTGCACAGTGACATCTGCACAGGCCACTGAGCGTGCCCCACTATACTCTCCCATAGAAATGAATACATGATGGTAACCACTTCCTGCCCTCCCTGCACAGTGACATCTGCACAGGTCACTGAGCGTGCCCACTATACTCTCCCATAGAAATGAATACATGATGGTAACCGATTTCTGCCCTCCCTGCACAGTGACATCTGCACAGGTCGCTGAGAGTGCCCACTATACTCTCCCATAGACATGAATACATGATGGTAACCGCTTCCTGCCCTCCCTGCACAGTGACATCTGCACAGGTCGCTGAGCGTGCCCCACTATACTCTCCCATAGAAATGAATACATGATGGTAACCGATTCCTGCCCTCCCTGCACAGTGACATCTGCACAGGTCACTGAGCGTGCCCACTATACTCTCCCATAGAAATGAATACATGATGGTAACCGCTTCCTGCCCTCCCTGCACAGTGACATCTGCACAGGTCACTGAGCGTGCCCACTATACTCTCCTATAGAAATGAATACATGATGGTAACCCCTTCCTGCCCTCCCTGCACAGTGACATCTGCACAGGTCGCTGAGTGTGCCCCACTATACTCTCCCATAGAAATGAATACATGATGGTAACCGCTTCCTGCCCTCCCTGCACAGTGACATCTGCACAGGTCACTGAGCGTGCCCACTATACTCTCCTATAGAAATGAATACATGATGGTAACCGCTTCCTGCCCTCCCTGCACAGTGACATCTGCACAGGTCACTGAGCGTGCCCACTATACTCTCCCATAGAAATGAATACATGATGGTAACCGCTTCCTGCCCTCCCTGCACAGTGACATCTGCACAGGTCACTGAGCGTGCCCACTATACTCTCCTATAGAAATGAATACACGATGGTAACCCCTTCCTGCCCTCCCTGCACAGTGACATCTGCACAGGTCGCTGAGCGTGCCCCACTATACTCTCCTATAGAAATGAATACATGATGGTAACCGCTTCCTGCCCTCCCTGCACAGTGACATCTGCACAGGTCACTGAGCGTGCCCACTATACTCTCCCATAGAAATGAATACATGATGGTAACCGCTTCCTGCCCTCCCTGCACAGTGACATCTGCACAGGTCACTGAGCGTGCCCACTATACTCTCCCATAGAAATGAATACATGATGGTAACCGCTTCCTGCCCTCTCTGCACAGTGACATCTGCACAGGTCGCTGAGCGTGCCCACTATACTCTCCCATAGAAATGAATACATGATGGTAACCGCTTCCTGCCCTCCCTGCACAGTGACATCTGCACAGGTCACTGAGCGTGCCCACTATACTCTCCTATAGAAATGAATACATGATGGTATCCGCTTCCTGCCCTCCCTGCACAGTGATATCTGCACAGGTCGCTGAGCGTGCCCACTATACTCTCCCATAGAAATGAATACATGATGGTAACCGCTTCCTGCACTCCCTGCACAGTGACATCTGCACAGGTCACTGAGCGTGCCCACTATACTCTCCCATAGAAATGAATACATGATGGTAACCGCTTCCTGCCCTCCCTGCACAGTGACATCTGCACAGGTCGCTGAGCGTGCCCACTATACTCTCCCATAGAAACGAATACTTGATGGTAACCGCTTCCTGCCCTCCCTGCACAGTGACATCTGCACAGGTCACTGAGCGTGCCCACTATACTCTCCCATAGAAATGAATACATGATGGTAACCGCTTCCTGCCCTCCCTGCACAGTGACATCTGCACAGGTCACTGAGCGTGCCCACTATACTCTCCTATAGAAATGAATACACGATGGTAACCCCTTCCTGCCCTCCCTGCACAGTGACATCTGCACAGGTCGCTGAGCGTGCCCAACTATACCCTCCTATAGAAATGAATACATGATGGTAACCGCTTCCTGCCCTTCCTGCACAGTGACATCTGCACAGGTCACTGAGCGTGCCCACTATACTCTCCCATAGAAATGAATACATGATGGTAACCGCTTCCTGCCCTCCCTGCACAGTGACATCTGCACAGGTCACTGAGCGTGCCCACTATACTCTCCCATAGAAATGAATACATGATGGTAACCGCTTCCTGTCCTCCCTGCACAGTGACATCTGCACAGGTCGCTGAGCGTGCCCACTATACTCTCCCATAGAAATGAATACATGATGGTAACCGCTTCCTGCCCTCCCTGCACAGTGACATCTGCACAGGTCACTGAGCGTGCCCACTATACTCTCCCATAGAAATGAATACATGATGGTAACCGCTTCCTGCCCTCCCTGCACAGTGACATCTGCACAGGTCACTGAGCGTGCCCACTATACTCTCCTATAGAAATGAATACATGATGGTAACCGCTTCCTGCCCTCCCTGCACAGTGACATCTGCACAGGTCGCTGAGCGTGCCCACTATACTCTCCCATAGAAATGAATACATGATGGTAACCGCTTCCTGCCCTCCCTGCACAGTGACATCTGCACAGGTCACTGAGCGTGCCCACTATACTCTCCCATAGAATGAATACATGATGGTAACCGCTTCCTGCCCTCCCTGCACAGTGACATCTGCACAGGCCACTGAGCGTGCCCCACTATACTCTCCCATAGAAATGAATACATGATGGTAACCACTTCCTGCCCTCCCTGCACAGTGACATCTGCACAGGTCACTGAGCGTGCCCACTATACTCTCCCATAGAAATGAATACATGATGGTAACCGATTTCTGCCCTCCCTGCACAGTGACATCTGCACAGGTCGCTGAGAGTGCCCACTATACTCTCCCATAGACATGAATACATGATGGTAACCGCTTCCTGCCCTCCCTGCACAGTGACATCTGCACAGGTCGCTGAGCGTGCCCCACTATACTCTCCCATAGAAATGAATACATGATGGTAACCGCTTCCTGCCCTCCCTGCACAGTAACATCTGCACAGGCCACTGAGCGTGCCCCACTATACTCTCCCATAGAAATGAATACATGATGGTAACCGCTTCCTGCCCTCCCTGCGGTGACATCTGCACAGGTCACTGAGCGTGCCCACTATACTCTCCCATAGAAATGAATACATGATGGTGACCGCTTCCTGCCCTCCCTGCACAGTGACATCTGCACAGGCCACTGAGCGTGCCCCACTATACTCTCCCATAGAAATGAATACATGATGGTAACCGCTTCCTGCCCTCCCTGCACAGTGACATCTGCACAGGTCACTGAGCGTGCCCACTATACTCTCCCATAGAATGAATACATGATGGTAACCGCTTCCTGCCCTCCCTGCACAGTGACATCTGCACAGGCCACTGAGCGTGCCCCACTATACTCTCCCATAGAAATGAATACATGATGGTAACCACTTCCTGCCCTCCCTGCACAGTGACATCTGCACAGGTCACTGAGCGTGCCCACTATACTCTCCCATAGAAATGAATACATGATGGTAACCGATTTCTGCCCTCCCTGCACAGTGACATCTGCACAGGTCGCTGAGAGTGCCCACTATACTCTCCCATAGACATGAATACATGATGGTAACCGCTTCCTGCCCTCCCTGCACAGTGACATCTGCACAGGTCGCTGAGCATGCCCCACTATACTCTCCCATAGAAATGAATACATGATGGTAACCGATTCCTGCCCTCCCTGCACAGTGACATCTGCACAGGTCACTGAGCGTGCCCACTATACTCTCCCATAGAAATGAATACATGATGGTAACCGCTTCCTGCCCTCCCTGCACAGTGACATCTGCACAGGTCACTGAGCGTGCCCACTATACTCTCCTATAGAAATGAATACATGATGGTAACCCCTTCCTGCCCTCCCTGCACAGTGACATCTGCACAGGTCGCTGAGTGTGCCCCACTATACTCTCCCATAGAAATGAATACATGATGGTAACCGCTTCCTGCCCTCCCTGCACAGTGACATCTGCACAGGTCACTGAGCGTGCCCACTATACTCTCCTATAGAAATGAATACATGATGGTAACCGCTTCCTGCCCTCCCTGCACAGTGACATCTGCACAGGTCACTGAGCGTGCCCACTATACTCTCCCATAGAAATGAATACATGATGGTAACCGCTTCCTGCCCTCCCTGCACAGTGACATCTGCACAGGTCACTGAGCGTGCCCACTATACTCTCCTATAGAAATGAATACACGATGGTAACCCCTTCCTGCCCTCCCTGCACAGTGACATCTGCACAGGTCGCTGAGCGTGCCCCACTATACTCTCCTATAGAAATGAATACATGATGGTAACCGCTTCCTGCCCTCCCTGCACAGTGACATCTGCACAGGTCACTGAGCGTGCCCACTATACTCTCCCATAGAAATGAATACATGATGGTAACCGCTTCCTGCCCTCCCTGCACAGTGACATCTGCACAGGTCACTGAGCGTGCCCACTATACTCTCCCATAGAAATGAATACATGATGGTAACCGCTTCCTGCCCTCTCTGCACAGTGACATCTGCACAGGTCGCTGAGCGTGCCCACTATTCTCTCCCATAGAAATGAATACATGATGGTAACCGCTTCCTGCCCTCCCTGCACAGTGACATCTGCACAGGTCACTGAGCGTGCCCACTATACTCTCCTATAGAAATGAATACATGATGGTAACCGCTTCCTGCCCTCCCTGCACAGTGATATCTGCACAGGTCGCTGAGCGTGCCCACTATACTCTCCCATAGAAATGAATACATGATGGTAACCGCTTTCTGCCCTCCCTGCACAGTGACATCTGCACAGGTCACTGAGCGTGCCCACTATACTCTCCCATAGAAATGAATACATGATGGTAACCGCTTCCTGCCCTCCCTGCACAGTGACATCTGCACAGGTCGCTGAGCGTGCCCACTATACTCTCCCATAGAAACGAATACTTGATGGTAACCGCTTCCTGCCCTCCCTGCACAGTGACATCTGCACAGGTCACTGAGCGTGCCCACTATACTCTCCCATAGAAATGAATACATGATGGTAACCGCTTCCTGCCCTCCCTGCACAGTGACATCTGCACAGGTCACTGAGCGTGCCCACTATACTCTCCTATAGAAATGAATACACGATGGTAACCCCTTCCTGCCCTCCCTGCACAGTGACATCTGCACAGGTCGCTGAGCGTGCCCAACTATACTCTCCTATAGAAATGAATACATGATGGTAACCGCTTCCTGCCCTTCCTGCACAGTGACATCTGCACAGGTCACTGAGCGTGCCCACTATACTCTCCCATAGAAATGAATACATGATGGTAACCGCTTCCTGCCCTCCCTGCACAGTGACATCTGCACAGGTCACTGAGCGTGCCCACTATACTCTCCCATAGAAATGAATACATGATGGTAACCGCTTCCTGTCCTCCCTGCACAGTGACATCTGCACAGGTCGCTGAGCGTGCCCACTATACTCTCCCATAGAAATGAATACATGATGGTAACCGCTTCCTGCCCTCCCTGCACAGTGACATCTGCACAGGTCACTGAGCGTGCCCACTATACTCTCCCATAGAAATGAATACATGATGGTAACCGCTTCCTGCCCTCCCTGCACAGTGACATCTGCACAGGTCACTGAGCGTGCCCACTATACTCTCCTATAGAAATGAATACATGATGGTAACCGCTTCCTGCCCTCCCTGCACAGTGACATCTGCACAGGTCGCTGAGCGTGCCCACTATACTCTCCCATAGAAATGAATACATGATGGTAACCGCTTCCTGCCCTTCCTGCACAGTGACATCTGCACAGGTCACTGAGCGTGCCCACTATACTCTCCCATAGAAATGAATACATGATGGTAACCGCTTCCTGCCCTCCCTGCACAGTGACATCTGCACAGGTCGCTGAGCGTGCCCACTATACTCTCCCATAGAAACGAATACATGATGGTAACCGCTTCCTGCCCTCCCTGCACAGTGACATCTGCACAGGTCACTGAGCGTGCCCACTATACTCTCCCATAGAAATGAATACATGATGGTAACCGCTTCCTGCCCTCCCTGCACAGTGACATCTGCACAGGTCGCTGAGCGTGCCCACTATACTCTCTCATAGAAACGAATACATGATGGTAACCGCTTCCTGCCCTCCCTGCACAGTGACATCTGCACAGGTCACTGAGCGTGCCCACTATACTCTCCCATAGAAATGAATACATGATGGTAACCGCTTCCTGCCCTCCCTGCACAGTGACATCTGCACAGGTCGCTGAGCGTGCTCACTATACTCTCCCATAGAAATTAATACATGATGGTAACCGCTTCCTGCCCTCCCTGCACAGTGACATCTGCACAGGCCACTGAGCGTGCCCACTATACTCTCCCATAGAAATGAATACATGATGGTAACCGCATCCTGCCCTCCCTGCACAGTGACATCTGCACAGGTCACTGAGCGTGCCCACTATACTCTCCCATAGAAATGAATACATGATGGTAACCGCATCCTGCCCTCCCTACACAGTGACATCTGCACAGGCCACTGAGCGTGCCCACTATACTCTCCCATAGAAATGAATACATGATGGTAACCGCTTCCTGCCCTCCCTGCACAGTGACATCTGCACAGGTCACTGAGCGTGCCCACTATACTCTCCCATAGAATGAATACATGATGGTAACCGCATCCTGCCCTCCCTGCACAGTGACATCTGCACAGGTCACTGAGCGTGCCCACTATACTCTCCCATAGAAATGAATACATGATGGTAACTGATTTCTGCCCTCCCTGCACAGTGACATCTGCACAGGTCGCTGAGCGTGCTCCACTATACTCTCCCATAGAAATGAATACATGATGGTAACCGCTTCCTGCCCTCCCTGCACAGTGACATCTGCACAGGTCACTGAGCGTGCCCACTATACTCTCCCATAGACATGAATACATGATGGTAACCGCTTCCTGCCCTCCCTGCACAGTGACATCTGCACAGGTCGCTGAGCGTGCCCCACTATACTCTCCCATAGAAATGAATACATGATGGTAACCGATTCCTGCCCTCCCTGCACAGTGACATCTGCACAGGTCACTGAGCGTGCCCACTATACTCTCCCATAGAAATGAATACATGATGGTAACCGCTTCCTGCCCTCCCTGCACAGTGACATCTGCACAGGTCACTGAGCGTGCCCACTATACTCTCCTATAGAAATGAATACATGATGGTAACCCCTTCCTGCCCTCCCTGCACAGTGACATCTGCACAGGTTGCTGAGTGTGCCCCACTATACTCTCCCATAGAAATGAATACATGATGGTAACCGCTTCCTGCCCTCCCTGCACAGTGACATCTGCACAGGTCACTGAGCGTGCCCACTATACTCTCCTATAGAAATGAATACATGATGGTAACCGCTTCCTGCCCTCCCTGCACAGTGACATCTGCACAGGTCACTGAGCGTGCCCACTATACTCTCCCATAGAAATGAATACATGATGGTAACCGCTTCCTGCCCTCCCTGCACAGTGACATCTGCACAGGTCGCTGAGCGTGCCCACTATACTCTCCCATAGAAATGAATACATGATGGTAACCGCTTCCTGCCCTCCCTGCACAGTGACATCTGCACAGGTCACTGAGCGTGCCCACTATACTCTCCCATAGAAATGAATACATGATGGTAACCGCTTCCTGCCCTCCCTGCACAGTGACATCTGCACAGGTCGCTGAGCGTGCCCACTATACTCTCCCATAGAAATGAATACATGATGATAACCGCTTCCTGCCCTCCCTGCACAGTGACATCTGCACAGGTCACTGAGCGTGCCCACTATACTCTCCCATAGAAATTAATACATGATGGTAACCGCTTCCTGCCCTCCCTGCACAGTGACGTCTGCACAGGTCGCTGAGCGTGCCCCACTATACTCTCCCATAGAAATGAATACATGATGGTAACCGCTTCCTGCCCTCCCTGCACAGTGATATCTGCACAGGTCGCTGAGCGTGCCCACTATACTCTCCCATAGAAATGAATACATGATGGTAACCGCTTCCTGCCCTCCCTGCACAGTGACATCTGCACAGGTCACTGAGCGTGCCCACTATACTCTCCCATAGAAATGAATACATGATGGTAACCGCTTCCTGCCCTCCCTGCACAGTGACATCTGCACAGGTCGCTGAGCGTGCCCACTATACTCTCCCATAGAAACGAATACATGATGGTAACCGCTTCCTGCCCTCCCTGCACCGTGACATCTGCACAGGTCACTGAGCGTGCCCACTATACTCTCCCATAGAAATGAATACATGATGGTAACCCCTTCCTGCCCTCCCTGCACAGTGACATCTGCACAGGTCGCTGAGCGTGCTCACTATACTCTCCCATAGAAATGAATACATGATGGTAACCGCTTCCTGCCCTCCCTGCACAGTGACATCTGCACAGGTCACTGAGCGTGCCCACTATACTCTCCCATAGAAATGAATACATGATGGTAACCGCTTCCTGCCCTCCCTGCACAGTGACATCTGCACAGGTCGCTGAGCGTGCCCACTATACTCTCCCATAGAAATGAATACATGATGGTAACCGCTTCCTGCCCTCCCTGCACAGTGACATCTGCACAGGTCACTGAGCGTGCCCACTATACTCTCCCATAGAAATGAATACATGATGGTAACCGCTTCCTGCCCTCCCTGCACAGTGACATCTGCACAGGTCGCTGAGCGTGCCCCACTATACTCTCCCATAGAAATGAATACATGATGGTAACCGCTTCCTGCCCTCCCTGCACAGTGATATCTGCACAGGTCGCTGAGCGTGCCCACTATACTCTCCCATAGAAATGAATACATGATGGTAACCGCTTCCTGCCCTCCCTGCACAGTGACATCTGCACAGGTCACTGAGCGTGCCCACTATACTCTCCCATAGAAATGAATACATGATGGTAACCGCTTCCTGCCCTCCCTGCACAGTGACATCTGCACAGGTCGCTGAGCGTGCCCACTATACTCTCCCATAGAAACGAATACATGATGGTAACCGCTTCCTGCCCTCCCTGCACCGTGACATCTGCACAGGTCACTGAGCGTGCCCACTATACTCTCCCATAGAAATGAATACATGATGGTAACCCCTTCCTGCCCTCCCTGCACAGTGACATCTGCACAGGTCGCTGAGCGTGCTCACTATACTCTCCCATAGAAATGAATACATGATGGTAATCGCTTCCTGCCCTCCCTGCACAGTGACATCTGCACAGGTCACTGAGCATGCCCCACTATACTCTCCCATAGAAATGAATACATGATGGTAACCGCTTCCTGCCCTCCCTGCACAGTGACATCTGCACAGGTCGCTGAGCGTGCCCCACTATACTCTCCCATAGAAATGAATACATGATGGTAACCGATTCCTGCCCTCCCTGCACAGTGACATCTGCACAGGTCGCTGAGCGTGCCCCACTATACTCTCCCATAGAAATGAATACATGATGGTAACTGCTTCCTGCCCTCCCTGCACAGTGACATCTGCACAGGTCGCTGAGCATGCCCCACTATACTCTCCCATAGAAATGAATACATGATGGTAACTGCTTCCTGCCCTCCCTGCACAGTGACATCTGCACAGGTCGCTGAGCGTGCCCCAGTATACTCTCCCATAGAAATGAATACATGATGGTAACGGATTCCTGCCCTCCCTGCACAGTGACATCTGCACAGGTCACTGAGCGTGCCCACTATACTCTCCCATAGAAATGAATACATGATGGTAACCGCTTCCTGCCCTCCCTGTACAGTGACATCTGCACAGGTCACTGAGCGTGCCCTCTATTCTCTCCCATAGAAACGAATACATGATGGTAACCGCATCATGCCCTCCCTGCACAGTGACATCTGCACAGGTCACTGAGCGTGCCCACTATACTCTCCCATAGAAATGAATACATGATGGTAACCGATTCCTGCCCTCCCTGCACAGTGACATCTGCACAGGTCACTGAGCGTGCCCACTATACTCTCCCATAGAAATGAATACATGATGGTATCCGCTTCCTGCCCTCCCTGCACAGTGACATCTGTACAGGTCACTGAGCGTGCCCACTATACTCTCCCATAGAAATGAATACATGATGGTAACTGCTTCCTGCCCTCCCTGCACAGTGACATCTGCACAGGTCACTGAGCGTGCCCACTATACTCTCCCATAGAAATGAATACATGATGGTAACCGCTTCCTGCCCTCCCTGCACAGTGACATCTGCACAGGTCACTGAGCGTGCCCACTATACTCTCCCATAGAAATGAATACATGATGGTAACCGCTTCCTGCCCTCCCTGCACAGTGACATCTGTACAGGTCACTGAGCGTGCCCACTATACTCTCCCATAGAAATGAATACATGATGGTAACCGCTTCCTGCCCTCCCTGCACAGTGACATCTGCACAGGTCACTGAGCGTGCCCACTATACTCTCCCATAGAAATGAATACATGATGGTAACCGCTTCCTGCCCTCCCTGCACAGTGACATCTGTACAGGTCACTGAGCGTGCCCACTATACTCTCCCATAGAAATGAATACATGATGGTAACCGCTTCCTGCCCTCCCTGCACAGTGACATCTGCACAGGTCACTAAGCGTGCCCACTATACACTCCCATAGAAATGAATACATGATGGTAACCGTTTCCTGCCCTCCCTGCACAGTGACATCCCTCCCTGCACAGTGACATCTGCACAGGTCACTGAGCGTGCCCACTATACTCTCCCATAGAAATGAATACATGATGGTAACCGCTTCCTGCCCTCCCTGCACAATGACATCTGCACAGCTCACTGAGCGTGCCCACTATACTCTCCCATAGAAATGAATACATGATGGTAACCGCTTCCTGCCCTCCCTGCACAGTGACATCTGCACAGGTCACTGAGCGTGCCCACTATACTCTCCCATAGAAATGAATACATGATGGTAACCGCTTCCTGCCCTCCCTGCACAGTGACATCTGCACAGCTCACTGAGCGTGCCCACTATACTCTCCCATAGAAATGAATACATGATGGTAACCGCTTCCTGCCCTCCCTGCACAGTGACATCTGCACAGGTCACTGAGCGTGCCCACTGTACTCTCCCATAGAAATGAATACATGATGGTAACCGCTTCCTGCCCTCCCTGCACAGTGACATCTGCACAGGTCACTGAGCGTGCCCACTATACTCTCCCATAGAAATGAATACATGATGGTAACCGCTTCCTACCCTCCCTGCACAGTGACATCTGCACAGGTCACTGAGCATGCCCACTATACTCTCCCATAGATATGAATACATGATGGTAACCGCTTCCTGCCCTCCCTGCACAGTGACATCTGCACAGGTCACTGAGCGTGCCCTCTATACTCTCCCATAGAAATGAATATGTGGCACCCCAGGGGTCTGGTTTCCACAGTAACGGCAATGTTATGTGTGAGAGCAGGTGGGAGGTCTCTTGGTCAGGAATCCTATGCATGCCACACCTCCTGCCCAGTCCTGGGAGGGGAAGAACTTCCCCTATATAAACCTAGGGCTGAGGCAGGGTTAGTGAGTAGAGAAGAAGTAGAGACAGAGAAGAGAAGCAGATCTAGGAAAAGAACATCAGGAGCTCAGTGGGAGCAGTGCTACAAGGAGTCAGGGGCTGGCAGCTGCAGAGCTCGCCCTGACTGAGAAGTTATCACCGGAGTCCGAGGCTGTGGGGACTAACTCCTATCCAGCAGCAGAAACCGACCGGCAGGGGATTGCAGGTCCTCTGGCCCAGAAACCCGAAGGCATGGTCACACGCGTGGGACCAGCACCGCCGTCGTGGAGCGGAAGCTACTAGAAGGCCCCGAGTCACCGGCCATACGGGTGAGCACCACACGGTACACTCAGGGACGTGGGCTACTTATACCCGCTTCTAGCAAGGTAGCCAGAAGAGTATCGTTAGTTTGGGAGGCCTACAACTCCGCCTGGCCAGGGGAGATCCCATCTGCTCAAGGACTGACCAGGCCCCAATCGCTAGCCAGTACTCCGGGAGGGTCTATCGTTGTCACCAGTAAAGACCCTGAACTACACCGTACCGTCTCTGAGTGGTTCCTGCTACCCCCATCATCCACGTCGGCTGCCCTGAGGCCATACCCCTCCCGTTGGGGGTTATACTATCACGCTGCACAATCCTACCACCGGCCTCAGCGGTCTGCCCTGCAGCAGCAGCTCCTTAGCTGTACTCAACGGGTGGCGTAGTCGTCCAACATCTACCGCTAATACAGCGCCACTTAGTCTGACTCCCTGGGCACGGACCGGGTCACCGCCACGAGACTACAACCCTCAACAGATCCGGGTAAGCTACCGCGTGCGCAACGCTGCGCGACACAGACCCAGGGGTGCGTCAACTCTTGGCGTAGTCGGCAGGATTTCGTGCCCGCAACCACCGGGTACTGCGTGCCTGAAAAAGACTGTTCAAACTTACCTGTGGTGAAGATTCCCGCCATCCGTGGAGGTTTCCCGCCATCCGGCGCCATCTTCCGCTTCCTTCCCGCCATCGGTGGAGTTTTCCCGCCATCCGGCGCCATCTTCTGCCTTCTTCCCGCCATCCGTGGAGTTTTCCCGCCGTTGGACGCCATCTTGAAGACGCCGCGCGGGAAGAAGAGGGGCGTGGACTCTGAAAGCGCCGAGAACTGAAGCCCCGCCTCACGTCCGGACGTTGCGTAAGGTCCTGGAAGGAGCCCAGCAGACGCCGACGTCACAGGAGCGCGACGGAAGGTCCTCAACCCTGACGATCCACTGCGGAGCCGCGGCCTACGGAAGAGGATCATCGCAAGGTAGGCCACGGTCCACTAGGGGGGAGAAGAATGTCGGATACGGAGGAGAGCTTCACCGCTTCAATCCCCGCCAGCGCCACCGCTGTTGCGGTCATGCCTTTCACCATGCCCTATATCCCGGGGGCAGCCTGGCTACCCCAGTACTCAGGGGAGTCACATACCCTGCATGACTTTAGAGAAAAGCTGGATAGCCTCTTCCAGGTGTACCCCCTCACAGAGGAGCAAAAAGTGAGCATCCTGGTGGCCCAATTAACCGGAGCAGCCCAAAAGGAGGTAAAGTCCTGGCCACCTGGGGGGAGGACTGTCGCAGAGATACTAACCCGGCTGAGGGACACCTTTGATACCCGCACCTCAGCCGAGATCAAGCTTAGATTCTACGGGTGCAAACAGCGGGCACATGAGAGTATAAGGGACTATGCCCTGAACCTACAAGAGGCCCTGAGAGCCATTAAGCAGACCGACCCTGACGGCGTGGGAGACGAGGACAGGCTGTTGACTGAACAATTTATAGAGGGTTTATATTGCAATGCCCACCGAACCCAGTTGCGGGCAATGGCCTTACAGGACCCTCATCTGGGATTTGCACAGTTCAAGGACAGAGCCATCCGGGTGCTTCGAGAACCGGCACCGGGTGGCGTTGTGACCCCCAGACGCCCCACTACCACTTACCACCAGGAGGCGGCGCCCTTGTCGGCAGGGCCTGTGGGAGCTGATGCGCAGGCTTTGAACAATGACCCGGCTCCAGACCTGCACCATCAGGTCCAAGAGCTAGCTAAAAGCGTTGCTGCGCTAACCCGAACTGTGCAGTCTTTACAGGTTTCCACTCCAGGGAAGATCCAGCTGGCATCCGGACCGGAGGACATCCCGTGGCGTCGACCAAGGAGGACCCCACCGGCCAGAGGAAGACCCAGCGACCGATACAACGAGGACGGACGACCCATCTGCCGCCGCTGCAATCAACCCGGACATATGGCAAGGTACTGTCCTTTAAACTGGCACAACCTGGGGTAGAGGGCCAACCCCCAGGAAAAAGATCACCAGGCCCATCGAACTGGCGCGACAAATATGTGGGAGGACGTCCAGTCTTACCCGTGGTACTGGATGGCATTCCTATGAGTGCCCTACTGGACACCGGGTCACAGGTCACCACCATCCCGTACGTGCTCTTCAAGCAGTACTGGAATGACTCGGATATCACCCGCTACCCTGACGACGACTTGAGTATCATCGCCAGCAATGGTCAGCCCGTGCCACAGATTGGATTTAAAGAGGTGACCATTAAAATCGGTAGAGTCGAACTGGCAGCACAGGGACTGATCATTGTAGACATTGACAAACACAAGAGTCACCCAAAGATAACTCTAGGAACTAATGTAATTGAAAATTGTCTTGCAGAGGTGATTTTCCTTTTACAGCAGGTTGCCAAGAACGCCAGCTCCGGCCAGCAGCGAGTGCTCCAAAAAGAGATCCGGGCACTGATGCGACGGCAACAGCTAGAACTCTCCGGCGGTGAGATTGGTAGCGTGCGAATGTGTGACCCTTTCCCTATTGCCATGCCCCCAAAAAGTGAAATGATGATTTGGTGCCGGGCAGCTATTGGTCTGAGAGGTAGAGATTACCAGGCAATGGTAGAACCAGTTTACTCAGACAGTAGGCCCACCATTTTGACAGCACGGGGGGTGGTCAATGTACGCCATGGGAGGGTGCCCGTTCGCATAATAAATATCGGGAAGAGGGAAGTGTACCTGCCCCGGTATGCCACGCTAGCCAAATTGTATACCATCAATCAAGATTCCATACAGTCCGTAGAACCCTTGCCTCCATCTTCCCCGGAGGAAGGTAACGGCTCTCAGAAAACAATGGAGGACTGGTGTCAGCAACTACATTTGGGTACTGACTCCACTCCCTCACACCAGAAACAGGGAGTCTATCGGGTGGTGCAAGAGTACGAGAGAGTGTTTAGTAAACACCCGTTAGACTTCGGGCGAGTCAAGGGGGTAGAACACCACATCCCCACGGGAGACCATCCTCCCATAAAAGAGAGGTATCGACCCGTACCCCCTGCACACTACCAACACGCCAAGGGGATGCTTAGAGACATGAAGGAGGCTGGGGTGATCAGGGATAGCTGTAGCCCCTGGGCAGCTCCACTAGTCTTAGTCAAAAAGAAAGACAACACCATGAGGATGTGTGTAGATTACCGGAAAATCAACCGTATCACACACAAGGATGCGTACCCCTTACCAAGGATAGAGGAGTCTTTGGCTGCTTTAAGATCTGCTAACTTCTTCTCTACCTTGGATCTCACTAGTGGGTACTGGCAGGTTCCTGTAGCAGAGGCGGACCGGGAGAAGACCGCATTCACCACCCCGATGGGACTTAGCGAGTTTACCTGCATGCCGTTCGGACTCTGCAATGCACCAGGAACCTTCCAACGATTAATGGAGTGTTGTCTGGGCCACAGAAACTTTGAGACGGTCCTGTTGTACCTGGACGATGTCATCGTATATTCCAAGACGTATGAGGACCACCTGAAACACCTGGCGGAAGTGTTCGAAGCTCTGGCAAGCTACGGCCTAAAGGTGAAACCCTCCAAGTGTCACCTCCTGAAACCAAAGGTGCAGTACCTGGGACACGTGGTGAGCGCTGATGGAGTGGCTCCCGACCCTGATAAGATCACCGCAATTAAGGAATGGCCAAGTCCCTCCAGTGTAAAGGAAGTGCGGCAGTTCCTCGGGTTGGTAGGCTATTACCGCAGATTCATCCCCGGTTTCACCAAAAAGGCAGCTCCTATGCAGGACCTCCTGATAGGCCAGTCCCGGAAGGCCAAGAACCAGAAGCCACCCTTCAGATGGGAGAAGTTAGAAGAAGAGTCCTTCCGCCAGCTGAAGATGGCCCTCACGGGGAATGAAATCCTGGCGTACCCTGATTACAGCCAGCCCTTTATCCTCTACACCGACGCAAGTAACATCGGGCTAGGAGCCGTGCTGTCCCAGATCCAGCAGGGGAAAGAACGAGTAATCGCTTACGCCAGCCAAAAACTGCGACCCACCGAAAGAAACCCTGAGAATTACAGCTCATTTAAGCTAGAGTTCCTGGCAGTGGTGTGGGCAGTCACCGAACGCTTTAAGCACTACCTCGCTTCTTCCCGGTTCACCGTGTACACGGATAACAACCCGTTGACACACCTGGACACTGCAAGACTCGGTGCCCTAGAGCAGAGATGGATGGCCCGTCTGTCCAACTACGAGTTCACAATCAAATACCGGGCAGGACGCTCCAATACCAACGCGGACGCCCTGTCCAGGATGCCAAACCTACCGGACGTAGGAGAAGATCCAGAGGGACTGGAAGAAGTCGAACTCCCCGCGTTCCACCGTCATGGGACTATCCAGTATTCCCATCGGGTAAGGAGTAAGCAAGCTGCTACGTTTAACCCCTTGCCTCACTACAACTGGGAGGAAACGCAAGACAGTGACCCTGCCGTCCGGCTGGTGAAGGAGATGCTGACTCGGCCAGAGGCTCGCCTTGACCCAGACGCTCCGGAGGAAGCCAAGCAACTGTGGGCTGAGAAGAGTCGACTGTTCCTTTACAAGGGGAAGTTGTGCCGCAGAATGGTTAACTCCCGGACGCATGAACTAATCTGGCAAGTAGTGGTGCCACGGAGAGACGCAGCCATGGTGATGGAAGCATACCACGACGGGGCTGGACACTTCGGATGGAAGAAGCTGGAGTTCCTGCTGCGTGGGCGGTTCCACTGGGTAGGCATGAGGGGAACCATCGAGAGGTGGTGCAGAGACTGTGGCCCGTGCAACCTAAGAAGGAAGGACCGTGCCAGCCAGAAGACTCCCCTGCAGTCCATCGTCACCCGGCAGCCGTTGGAACTGGTAGCCTTGGATCATGTAAAACTGACCCCAAGCAGAAGTGGCTACGTCTACGCGTTAACCATTGTGGATCATTACTCCCGGTTCTTGGTTGTCGTCCCCGTTAAGGACTTAACGGCTCAAACAGCAGCTAGAGCCTTCCAGCAGCACTTCTGCCGTCCACACGGGTACCCGGACCAAGTGCTGACGGACCAGGGACCTGCCTTTGAAGCGGAGGTCTTCCGGGAATTCTGCAATCTGTATGGCTGCCGGAAGATAAGGACGACACCCTATCATCCGCAAACTAATGGACTTTGTGAGAAAATGAACCAGGTGGTAATGGATCTCCTGAAAACGTTGCCCCTGGAAGAACGCAGTCTGTGGCCTGAGAAGCTGCCCGATCTAGTGGACCTATACAACCACATCCCGGTAGGTTCCACCAACTGTACCCCGGCTTACCTAATGAGGGCGAGACCTGGTAAGTTACCTGTTGACCTGGAAATGGGAGTCCTGACACCCGAGGACACTTCACCAGAAGCAGACTGGGACACAGAGAGGCAGCAGCAGTACCGGAAAGTACAGGAGAGCGTGGAGCGAAGTCTCTGTCAGGCTAGGGAAAGACAAGAGAACACTTACAACCAGTATGCTCCCGCTGTTCCCCTGGTACCCGGAGAGCAGGTCTTGAAGAGGAAAAGACGGCTCCACAAGTTGGACGACCAGTGGGAGAAGGACCCGTACACCGTACTGCCCTCAAGCCACGAGAACCCGAAAGTCTGTACCATCAGTAAAGACGGAGGGGAGACCATAGCCATTGTATCCCGGGATCACCTGAAGAAGTGTCCTGAACAGCTACGGAACCCTGAAGAGGAACAAGAAGACCATCGACCCGTAGAGGAAAGGGAAGATATGGTTAGTACTGTGCTCGGAGACTTCCCTCGGTCCTGGACTCAAGTCAATGGTGCAGTTGTGGTACCCGTCCTCACGTTCCTCCAACCAGCATCCCAAGTGCCTACGGAGCAACAGGTAGAGCTGGAAGAGCAGCCGGTCCAGGAGGCAGAAGACTCCACACAAGCAGAACAGGAGGATCAACCCTCTGCTTATAGTGAGCCTGCCGTACCCCTAGTGAGTCAAAGAGCCGGTAGACAGCTGCCCAGTTTACCCTTGACAGCTCCTACACCCTGTAGTTCAGGGCTAGACAGTCAGCTCCGTAGGTCCACTAGGGCCACTAGAGGCCAGTTACCCGCACGTTGGAGGATTTGAAGTGTATAAATTGTTTTATTTGTGGTTACCTGTTTTTCTTGTTGCTTGTGTATAATTATGTGTTTCTAGTTATTTATAGGAGTCCTTGGTGGATTTACCGGGAATCCTTTGTGTATAGTTGGAGCGTAACCCAGGACGGACTAAAGACTGTTAAGGACTCGGGGCAGGACAGACCCCTACCTGGTTACGTCTCCCTGTTTTGGTGAAATGGACACCTTGCTTTTCTTCAAAGACTGCACCCGGTTGCGGACATGCCGTAACCATCTTTATGTGTTTTTCTTATTGTATTATTATTGTTTATACCTTGTTATGTTTTTCTAAAAATATGTTTAGTCCCGGAGTACTAAATTTCACTAGGGGGGAATGTGGCACCCCAGGGGTCTGGTTTCCACAGTAACGGCAATGTTATGTCTGAGAGCAGGTGGGAGGTCTCTTGGTCAGGGATCCTGTGCATGCCACACCTCCTGCCCAGTCCTGGGAGGGGAAGAACTTCCCCTATATAAACCTAGGGCTGAGGCAGGGTTAGTGAGTAGAGAAGAAGTAGAGACAGAGAAGAGAAGCAGATATAGGAAAGAACATCAGGAGCTCTGTGGGAGCAGTGCTACAAGGAGTCAGGGGCTGGCAGCTGCAGAGCTCGCCCTGACTGAGAAGTTATCACCGGAGTCCGAGGCTGTGGGGACTAACTCCTATCCAGCAGCAGAAACCGACCGGCAGGGGATTGCAGGTCCTCTGGCCCAGAAACCCGAAGGCACGGTCACACGCGTGGGACCAGCACCGCCGTCGTGGAGCGGAAGCTACTAGAAGGCCCCGAGTCACCGGCCATACGGGTGAGCACCACACGGTACACTCAGGGACGTGGGCTACTTATACCCGCTTCTAGCAAGGTAGCCAGAAGAGTATCGTTAGTTTGGGAGGCCTACAACTCCGCCTGGCCAGGGGAAATCCCATCTGCTCAAGGACTGACCAGGCCCCAATCGCTAGCCAGTACTCCGGGAGGGTCTATCGTTGTCACCAGTAAAGACCCTGAACTACACCGTACCGTCTCTGAGTGGTTCCTGCTACCCCCATCATCCACGTCGGCTGCCCTGAGGCCATACCACTCCCGTTGGGGGTTATACTATCACGCTGCACAATCCTACCACCGGCCTCAGCGGTCTGCCCTGCAGCAGCAGCTCCTTAGCTGTACTCAACGGGTGGCGTAGTCGTCCAACATCTACCGCTAATACAGCGCCACTTAGTCTGACTCCCTGGGCACGGACCGGGTCACCACCACGAGACTACAACCCTCAACAGATCCGGCTCCGGGTAAGCTCCCGCGTGCGCAACGCTGCGCGACACAGGCCCAGGGGTGCGTCAAATACATGATGGTAACCGCTTCCTGCCCTCCCTGCACAGTGACATCTGCACAGGTCACTGAGCGTGCCCACTATACTCTCCCATAGAAATGAATACATGATGGTAACCGCTTCCTGCCCTCCCTGCACAGTGACATCTGCACAGGTCGCTGAGCGTGCCCCACTATACTCTCCCATAGAAATGAATACATGATGGTAACCGATTCCTGCCCTCCCTGCACAGTGACATCTGCACAGGTCACTGAGCGTGCCCACTATACTCTCCCATAGAAATAAATACATGATGGTAACCGCTTCCTGCCCTCCCTGCACAGTGACATCTGCACAGGTCACTGAGCGTGCCCACTATACTCTCCCATAGAAATGAATACATGATGGTAACCGCTTCCTGCCCTCCCTGCACAGTGACATCTGCTCAGGTCACTGAGCATGCCCACTATACTCTCCCATAGAAATGAATACATGATGGTAACCGCTTCCTGCCCTCCCTGCACAGTGACATCTGCACAGGTCGCTGAGCGTGCTCACTATACTCTCCCATAGAAATGAATACATGATGGTAACCGCTTCCTGCCCTCCCTGCACAGTGACATCTGCTCAGGTCACTGAGCATGCCCACTATACTCTCCCATAGAAATGAATACATGATGGTAACCGCTTCCTGCCCTCCCTGCACAGTGACATCTGCTCAGGTCACTGAGCATGCCCACTATACTCTCCCATAGAAATGAATACATGATGGTAACCGCTTCCTGCCCTCCCTGCACAGTGACATCTGCACAGGTCACTGAGCGTGCCCACTATACTCTCCCATAGAAATGAATACATGATGGTAACCGCTTCTTGCCCTCCCTGCACAGTGACATCTGCACAGGTCACTGAGCGTGCCCACTGTACTCTCCCATAGAAACGAATACATGATGGTAACCGCTTCCTGCCCTCCCTGCACAGTGACATCTGCACAGGTCACTGAGCGTGCCCACTATACTCTCCCATAGAAATGAATACATGATGGTAACCGCTTCCTGCCCTCCCTGCACAGTGACATCTGCACAGGTCGCTGAGCGTGCCCCACTATACTCTCCCATAGAAATGAATACATGATGGTAACCGATTCCTGCCCTCCCTGCACAGTGACATCTGCACAGGTCGCTGAGCGTGCCCCACTATACTCTCCCATAGAAATGAATACATGATGGTAACCGATTCCTGCCCTCCCTGCACAGTGACATCTGCACAGGTCACTGAGCGTGCCCACTATACTCTCCCATAGAAATGAATACATGATGGTAACCGCTTCCTGCCCTCCCTGCACAGTGACATCTGCACAGGTCGCTGAGCGTGCCCACTATACTCTCCCATAGAAATGAATACATGATGGTAACCGCTTCCTGCCCTCCCTGCACAGTGACATCTGCACAGGTCACTGAGCGTGCCCACTATACTCTCCCATAGAAATGAATACATGATGGTAACCGCTTCCTGCCCTCTCTGCACAGTGACATCTGCACAGGTCGCTGAGCGTGCACCACTATACTCTCCCATAGAAATGAATACATGATGGTAACCGATTCCTGCCCTCCCTGCACAGTGACATCTGCACAGGTCGCTGAGCGTGCCCCACTATACTCTCCCATAGAAATGAATACATGATGGTAACCGATTCCTGCCCTCCCTGCACAGTGACATCTGCACAGGTCGCTGAGCGTGCTCCACTATACTCTCCCATAGAAATGAATACATGATGGTAACCGATTCCTGCCCTCCCTGCACAGTGACATCTGCACAGGTCGCTGAGCGTGCCCACTATACTCTCCCATAGAAATGAATACATGATGGTAACCGCTTCCTGCCCTCCCTGCACAGTGACATCTGCACAGGTCACTGAGCGTGCCCACTATACTCTCCCATAGAAATGAATACATGATGGTAACCGCTTCCTGCCCTCCCTGCACAGTGACATCTGCACAGGTCGCTGAGCGTGCTCCACTATACTCTCCCATAGAAATGAATACATGATGGTAACCGATTCCTGCCCTCCCTGCACAGTGACATCTGCACAGGTCGCTGAGCGTGCCCACTATACTCTCCCATAGAAATGAATACATGATGGTAACCGCTTCCTGCCCTCCCTGCACAGTGACATCTGCACAGGTCGCTGAGCGTGCCCCACTATACTCTCCTATAGAAATTAATACATGATGGTAACCGCTTCCTGCCCTCCCTGCACAGTGACATCTGCACAGGTCGCTGAGCGTGCCCACTATACTCTCCTATAGAAATTAATACATGATGGTAACCGCTTCCTGCCCTCCCTGCACAGTGACATCTGCACAGGTCGCTGAGCGTGCCCACTATACTCTCCCATAGAAATTAATACATGATGGTAACCCCTTCCTGCCCTCCCTGCACAGTGACATCTGCACAGGTCGCTGAGCGTGCTCCACTATACTCTCCCATAGAAATGAATACATGATGGTAACCGATTCCTGCCCTCCCTGCACAGTGACATCTGCACAGGTCGCTGAGCGTGCCCACTATACTCTCCCATAGAAATGAATACATGATGGTAACCGCTTCCTGCCCTCCCTGCACAGTGACATCTGCACAGGTCGCTGAGCGTGCCCACTATACTCTCCCATAGAAACGAATACATGATGGTAACCGCTTCCTGCCCTCCCTGCACAGTGACATCTGCACAGGTCACTGAGCGTGCCCACTATACTCTCCCATAGAAATGAATACATGATGGTAACCGCTTCCTGCCCTCCCTGCACAGTGACATCTGCTCAGGTCACTGAGCGTGCCCACTATACTCTCCCATAGAAATGAATACATGATGGTAACCGCTTCCTGCCCTCCCTGCACAGTGACATCTGCACAGGTCGCTGAGCGTGCCCACTATACTCTCCCATAGAAACGAATACATGATGGTAACCGCTTCCTGCCCTCCCTGCACAGTGACATCTGCACAGGTCGCTGAGCGTGCCCCACTATACTCTCCTATAGAAATTAATACATGATGGTAACCGCTTCCTGCCCTCCCTGCACAGTGACATCTGCACAGGTCGCTGAGCGTGCCCACTATACTCTCCTATAGAAATTAATACATGATGGTAACCGCTTCCTGCCCTCCCTGCACAGTGACATCTGCACAGGTCGCTGAGCGTGCCCACTATACTCTCCCATAGAAATTAATACATGATGGTAACCCCTTCCTGCCCTCCCTGCACAGTGACATCTGCACAGGTCGCTGAGCGTGCCCACTATACTCTCCTATAGAAATTAATACATGATGGTAACCGCTTCCTGCCCTCCCTGCACAGTGACATCTGCACAGGTCGCTGAGCGTGCCCACTATACTCTCCTATAGAAATTAATACATGATGGTAACCGCTTCCTGCCCTCCCTGCACAGTGACATCTGCACAGGTCGCTGAGCGTGCCCACTATACTCTCCCATAGAAATGAATACATGATGGTAACCGCTTCCTGCCCTCCCTGCACAGTGACATCTGCACAGGTCACTGAGCGTGCCCACTATACTCTCCTATAGAAATGAATACATGATGGTAACCACTTCCTGCCCTCCCTGCACAGTGACATCTGCACAGGTCACTGAGCGTGCCCACTATACTCTCCCATAGAAATGAATACATGATGGTAACCGCTTCCTGCCCTCCCTGCACAGTGACATCTGCACAGGTCGCTGAGCGTGCCCACTATACTCTCCTATAGAAATTAATACATGATGGTAACCGCTTCCTGCCCTCCCTGCACAGTGACATCTGCACAGGTTGCTGAGCGTGCCCACTATACTCTCCCATAGAAATGAATACATGATGGTAACCGCTTCCTGCCCTCCCTGCACAGTGACATCTGCACAGGTCGCTGAGCGTGCCCACTATACTCTCCCATAGAAATGAATACATGATGGTAACCGCTTCCTGCCCTCCCTGCACAGTGACATCTGCACAGGTCACTGAGCGTGCCCACTATACTCTCCCATAGAAATGAATACATGATGGTAACCGCTTCCTGCCCTCCCTGCACAGTGACATCTGCACAGGTCACTGAGCGTGCCCACTATACTCTC
This sequence comes from Phyllobates terribilis, assembly GCF_046119375.1. Classification (NCBI taxonomy): domain Eukaryota; kingdom Metazoa; phylum Chordata; class Amphibia; order Anura; family Dendrobatidae; genus Phyllobates; species Phyllobates terribilis. The sequence goes on along the minus strand of NW_027362774.1, from coordinate 30,823,535 downwards.
CCATAGAAATGAATACATGATGGTAACCGCTTCCTGCCCTCCCTGCACAGATCTGTCACAGTGAAGATTTACTGTTTCTTACACACAGCGTAACATCGGAGAAAATGACAGCGAGGACTCGGATAACAGTCAGCAGCCCCATGTAAGATCCTCAGAGATCTCTGTCCTGAGCTGTGCCTCGTTGCTGGTAATGATTACATTCTCCCAGATCCATCTTTCCCAATCCCTTCTAAATCCATGTGTAGTGTCGGTGCGTTACGATACTTACCGTCTCCTCTGCTCCCGGCGCCGGCCCGGTCCTCCATCGGCCCGGTCCTCCATCGGCCCGGTCCTCCATCGGCCCGGTCCTCCATCGGCCCACACAACTGCTCCTCTTTTTTGGCTCATACGGGGTTTTAGCGCAGGGTGCGGCTGAATTTCCCAACATAAAGCTGCCGAAAATGAGGAAAGTGTTTCTAGAAAGGTCATTGCCCAATAATGGAGCAACGTCCACAGGCGTTAATCTCCTGACAAAGGAGTAAACTGCTTGTTCGTCGGGTGAAATGATAATGGACGTTCTTGCCGGCGCGTCATCCGGTGTAATCAGTATGAGCTGGATATTACGCACAGAAGCATCCATTGCCGCTGATCTACTGGTGACCGCACTGAGCGCACATTACACGTCGTCCATCCGCCTGATCAGGACACTAAACGATGGCTGACAGGCCACGACTGTCGTTTTACACCGCGGCTCAGATCATTTCAGCCTAAAAGCCTCAAACCCTGATGGAGAAAGCGACCTCTGCACTCCACGAAGACACAGGGAGGTGGGTCTGATGTCCGGTCACGTGGGGCAAAAGAGGGCGACAATCAGTGAGGAGCGCCATCACAGGGGTGTTTACAAAGGAAAGGGGAGAGCCGCAGCCTACTGCTCTGTGTACACAGCTCATCTGCAGACCCATCTGTCGCCATGGATACAGACTGCGTACATACCCTGTGGTCACACTTCTTACGCTTTTGGGACATCCTCTTTCCCGCACCCTTCTTCTTACGCCTGGGCCCACCCTTCTCTGCACCCTTAGGCGTCGCGTCCCCTTCTCCGTACCCCTGTCCGTGCCCTTCACCGCACCTCTAGACGCCCCTTTCTCCGCACCCCTGGGCGCCCCCTCCTACACACCCCTGGGTGCGCTGATCTAAGGCATCGCGCACAAACCCTCTTGGGAGCGTCTCCCCATATACCAGGGATGGGGGGCCATCCACATCATTTCATAGTAATTAAAAAATGAATGAATTCACCACAACAAGAAGAAAAAAAACGCAGGAAATGCATCGTGTGAACAGTCCTGGATGCTGGGGGGGCGATCACACGCTCACCAGTGATCGGGGCGGTCATGCCTTCGTCTTAGCCCAGCGCTACAGTGTCCATTTTAGGACATGATCAGATATCAAAATCAAACATCAGAATGATGTCAGTTTGAGGCTAAATACCCTGTATGACAAGTGATTCTGACGAGTGATTTTGACGAGTGATTCTGACAAGTGATTCTGACGAGTAATTTTAACAAGTGATTCTGACGAGTGATTCTGACGAGTGATTCTGAGGAATGATTCTGACAAGTGATTCTGACGAGTGATTTTAACAAGTGATTCTGACGAGTGATTTTAACAAGTGATTCTGAGGAGTGATTCTGACGAGTGATTTTGACGAGTGATTCTGACGAGTGATTTTAACAAGTGAATCTGACGAGTGATTCTGACGAGTGATTTTGACGAGTGATTCTGACGAGTGATTCTGACGAGTGATTTTGACGAGTGATTCTGACGAGTGATTTTGACGAGTGATTCTGACGAGTGATTCTGACGAATGATTTTAACGAGTGATTCTGACGAGTGATTCTGACGAGTGATTTTAACAAGTGATTCTGACGAATGATTTTAACAAGTGATTCTGACGAGTGATTCTGACGAGTGATTTTAACAAGTGATTCTGACAAGTGATTTTAACAAGTGATTTTGATGAGTGATTCTGACGAGTGATTCTGACGAGTGATTTTGACGAGTGATTCTGACGAGTGATTTTAACAAGTGAATCTGACGAGTGATTCTGACGAATGATTTTAACAAGTGATTCTGACGAGTGATTCTGACGAGTGATTCTGACGAGTGATTCTGACAAGTGATTCTGACGAATGATTTTAACAAGCGATTCTGACGAGTGATTTTGACGAGTGATTTTGACGAGTGATTCTGACGAGTGATTTTAACAAGTGATTCTGACGAATGATTTTAACAAGTGATTCTGACGAGTGATTCTGACGAATGATTCTGACGAGTGATTCTGACGAGTGATTCTGACGAGTGAATTTAACAAGTGATTCTGACGAGTGATTCTGACGAGTGATTTTAACGAGTGATTTTGATGAGTGATTCTGATGAGTGATTCTGACGAGTGATTCTGAGGAGTGATTTTGACGAGTGATTCTGACGAGTGATTCTGACGAGTGATTCTCACGAACGATTTTAACAAGTGATTTTGACGAGTGATTCTGACGAATGATTTTAACAAGTGATTCTGACGAGTGATTTTGACGAGTGATTCTGACGAGTGATTCTGACGAGTGATTTTAACAAGTGAATCTGACGAGTGATTCTGACGAATGATTTTAACAAGTGATTCTGACGAATGATTCTGACGAGTGATTCTGACGAGTGACTCTGACGAATGATTTTAACGAGTGATTTTGATGAGTGATTCTGACGAGTGATTCTGAGGAGTGATTCTGAGGAGTGATTTTGACGAGTGATTCTGACGAGTGATTCTGACGAGTGATTCTCACGAACGATTTTAACAAGTGATTTTGACGAGTGATTCTGACGAATGATTTTGACGAGTGATTCTGACGAGTGAATTTAACAAGTGATTCTGACGAGTGATTCTGACGAGTGATTTTAACGAGTGATTTTGATGAGTGATTCTGACGAGTGATTCTGAGGAGTGATTCTGAGGAGTGATTTTGACGAGTGATTCTGACGAGTGATTCTGACGAGTGATTCTCACGAACGATTTTAACAAGTGATTTTGACGAGTGATTCTGACGAATGATTTTAACAAGTGATTCTGACGAGTGATTTTGACGAGTGATTCTGACGAGTGATTCTGACGAGTGATTTTAACAAGTGAATCTGACGAGTGATTCTGACGAATGATTTTAACAAGTGATTCTGACGAATGATTCTGACGAGTGATTCTGACGAGTGATTCTGACGAATGATTTTAACAAGTGATTCTGACGAGTGATTCTGACGAGTGATTTTGACGAGTGATTCTGACGAATGATTTTAACGAGTGATTCTGACGAGTGATTCTGACGAGTGATTCTGACGAGTGATTTTGACGAGTGATTCTGACGAGTGATTCTGACGAGTGATTTTAACAAGTGATTCTGATGAGTGATTCTGACGAGTGATTCTGACGAGTGATTCTGACGAGTGATTTTAACAAGTGATTCTGACGAGTGATTCTGACGAATGATTTTAACAAGTGATTCTGACGAGTGATTTTAACAAGTGATTCTGACGAATGATTGTAACAAGTGATTCTGACGAATGATTCTGACGAGTGATTCTGACGAGTGATTCTGGCGAATGATTTTAACAAGTGATTCTGACGAGTGATTCTGACGAGTGATTCTGACGAATGATTTTAACGAGTGATTTTGACGAGTGATTCTGACGAGTGATTCTGACGAGTGATTTTGACGAGTGATTCTTACGAATGATTTTAACAAGTGATTTTGACGAGTGATTCTGACGAGTGATTTTGACAAAGTGATTTTGACGAGTGATTCTGACGAGTGACTTTTTCAACTGTAATAATAAAAAAAAAAGTAATTGTTCGCTGATGGGACTTGAACCCAAAATTCTACGTACCAAAGCCAGTGCACTAATCACTAAGCCATTAACTTAGTTGTAAAATCCTTGGAGTTCTATTTGGTTATATGATTTTCAGTGCAAACTTGTCTAAAACTCATTGGGACTTATGCACAGACTGCAAGCAAGCCAAATCCAAATGATGTGTGATTCTGATGTGTGAGTCTGATGTGTGACTTTCTTCAATCATCAGAATCACAATGACTTTTACTCACAAGTATTTTCATGGCTGATCTCATAAGACAAGAAAAGCTGCCAGCTACTATCACTTGACTGGATAGTGCAATGGTAAGGCATCAATCAGTCTCTCAAACTACAGTGTCAGAGTTCAAATCCTGATAGGAATAAGATTATTATTATTGTTATTTTTTTTAATAATGACTGTTTAGTAGTGTTGAGCCACCCCCGTAGTATTCGAGTTCGGTTCGGTTCGTCGAACACCTTCGAACACCGTTAAAACCAATGGCAGGCAAACAAAAACACATAGAAACACATAGAAAACACCTTCAAAGGTGTCCAGAAGCTGACAAACTGCTCAGAAGACATAACTAACACATGGAAAAGTGACAAGTACATATAGTCATGCGAAAAGAAAAGAGGTGGAGGAGTAAAAGGAGGGGGAGACACAGATATAGGCATGTCATGCCCTTCTAAAATCCAAAAAGTGAGAAGCCGACACGTTCAGTCCGCTCCTGCCCGTGTCACCTCCGTGTCGCCGGGTTTGTGCCAGAGCCGCGGTGAACCCTGACGGCCAGCCCCCCTCTCCCAATACTGGTGCCTGTCCGCTGGTGGGTCGAGAGAGCCCCCCTGTGGTGGAGGCAGCTCTAAGCTTTTTAATTTAAATTATCTCTCTAATTTGAATGAATACACTTTAAATCCATTTACAAGGATCTATTGGAGGGCAAGTCTCATGCCAGCAGCCGCGTAATTCCAGCTCCAGTAGCGTCCACTAAAGCTGCTGCAGTTAAAAAGCTTTTATAAGGATCGAGCTCGGCTGTCCACCGCAAGGCATCCTACTGCCAGTCCCAGCCGCTATGCCTTGGGGTGCCTCCTGATGCTCTTCACTGAGTATCCCGTGGTCCCGAAGCATTTCCTTTGAAAAAATTAAGTGTTCAAACTACAGGTGGTGTAGCTTGCTTAACAGCCGGGATAATCCGCTGACTAGCAGACACTGCTACTAAGCACAAAGTATTTCCTGGGCTAGATGCAGTTAAAAATTTGTAATTAGATACTCTCGTTGGATGCTGAGAAAGCATTCCATAGAGTCTCCTGGCACGCCATATATGATTCTCTTAAAAAGCTTGGGGTAGGGGTCTAGGGGACCCTTTTATAGCCCAAATCACGGCCCTGTATCACAATACATCACCTAGGCTGAAGATAAATGGAACTGTAGCACCCTGAGGGCTCGGTTGCTACAGAGGTATTGCACCTCACCCAGAGGTGTGATATCTCACTCTCAGGTAAGGATGGAGTGTGGATCAGGACCCGACACCTGCATGCATTACACCACATTGCCGTGGGGCAGGGCGACCAATATGCCTCTGAGATGGGCACGACAGTCCCTGTCCCTGGCTGGAGTGGGGGGGAGGGAACACTGAGGAAGGGGAACCCTGTAGTGCAGGAGCAGGGAGGAAGCAGTTCCTGGGTGCATTGAGAAGGGAGTATAAAAGGTGGGCACCATCTTAGTTCAGTGCAGAGAAGTCTGAGCAGAAGTGGCAGGGAGCAGGGGCTCTGCATGAGCTCTGCTCCGGAGGTGGCCTAGTAACAGAGGCCCAGGCCTGGAAGAGGGAGAAGGAAGGAAGAGGAGCGGAGAAGGCTCCAGGAACGAGGAAAGAAGGGATCCCAGGGGTGCGGACGGGCGAGTCGCCACCGCACGCCTGAATCCACCTGCGTGGAGGGGTCAGGCCAAAGGGGGAGACCGGTCCCCGAAACTAGTGGAGGCAGGAAACGACCCTCAGCTAGAAACCGGAGGCTCTGACATTTTATGTGGCGCAGCCCCTCGCTACACCCGCTAGGAAGGCACCACATAGGGTCAGGGAAACTGGCGCCAAGTTTACCAAGAGGAGGCCCGAGGCAGCCGGACAGAAGGGTTGGTAAGAAAGGCCAGACAAAGGACACACAAAGGGGGTCCTGTGAAGCGCTCCAAAGTTATCTGGGAGTTGTCTGAGCCCCTCACCTGGTGAGCACAGTACGACGTGGGCAGCCGTTACCTGCAGACGTGGTCTGGATAATAAGAACTGTGAGTAAAGGCCCTGGACTGAATCACTGACTCCGTGTCGTTACTGCTGCTGCCCTGCACCATCACCCCCATCCTCCGCATACACTGCCCTGAGGCTATACTCCTCCCGTGGGGAGTTATGCTACGCTCTGCTGCACCCACAACACCAGCCTCAGCGGTCTGCCCTGGAGCGGCGGTTCACTCTGACCGCAATCCACGGGTGGCGTAGTCGGACATTTAAACATCAAAACCACATAAATAGTTCCGCCACTGGTTTGACCACCCTGAGCCACGGAACCGGGTCGCCGCCACGAAGACTACAACCCCCAGCATCCACCAAAAAGGGTCCGGCTCCGGGTGTCCCAAGGCCCAGGGGGTGCATCAGAACATTTTCATCACCTTTCACAATCACCAATGGGACAAGGCAGGGATGTCCTCTGTCCCCTCTCTTATACATCCTAGTGACGGAGCACCTGCTCTCATCAATTCACCATAACCCCAATATTAGGTGGATTGAGGTGGGAGGCACCGAGTACAAGTGCTCTCTATTTGCTGATGATGTCCTAGTATATATCACTCAATCACATATATCCATCCCTGCTGTTATGGCTGAAATAGATCACTTTGTTACATGGTCAAATTTTAAAATCAATGCAGCGAAGTCTGAGACCCTCGATGTCTCCCTCCCCAAATCCATATAGGATTCCATCCAGTCCAACTTTCCCTTTGCCTGGCCCTCACAGGGTATGAAATACTTAGGAATTCCTATTCATAGAGACCTCTCCCATCTATGTTATCTTAATTTTGGGCCCTTTATTGAACAACTCCATACAGACCACGGTTGGCAAGTTAGAACTGTAAGATTCACTACGTGAACCACTGGTGTTTTGTGGAAAAGCACATGTACACTGCGTTCCAAATTATTATGCAAAAAGTGTTTCGGAGTGATAAGGGAAGAATTTATTTGTTTGTCAGTTAAACTCATTGATGGTGATGTGTGTCAGGGCTCTTTATATCACTGTAAGCAATTGCAGACACCTGTGCTAATTAGTTTGGCAGGTGTGTCCAATGAAAGGCAAGACTACTTAAGAAGGCTGTCCCACATTATTAAGCAGCCTACATTTTCTGCCAAAATGGGAAAGAAAAAGGATGTGTCGGCTGCTGAGAAGCAACAAATTGTGGAGTGTTTAGGTCAAGGCATGACTACAATCAACATTGTGCGATGATCAGGATGAAGTGTCTTGGCAATCAAGAAGTATGTAGCTGATTCACAGTACACACGTGTGCGTGCTGATAAGGGCAAATTGAGGACTCTTTCCTACAGGCAATTACGTCAGGTTAAAAGAGCAGCGGCAAAAAAGCCTTGTCATAGCAGCAGACAAGTTTTTGAAGCTGCTGGTGCCTCCAACGTCCCCCGAATAACAAGATGCAGGGTCCTTTAGAGGTTTGCAGCTGTGCATACGCCATCCTGTCGACCTCTATCCACTGCACACAAGCAGAAACGGCTCCAGTGGGCCAAACAATACATGAAGACTGATTTCAAAACTGTTTTGTTCACGGATGAGTGCCGTGCAGCGCTCGATGGTCCAGATGGATGGAGTGGAGGATGGCTGGTTGATGGACACCCCACGCAAACACGGCTACAGCGCCAACAAGGAGGAGGTGGAGTAATGTTTTGGGCTGGAATCATGGGGAGAGAGATTGTCGGCCCCTTTAGGATCCCTGAAGGCGCTAAAGATGAACTCCATAATGTATGTGGATTTTCTCAAACAGCACTTCCTGCCATGGTTCAAGAAGAAGAACCGTGTATTTCACAGCAAGATCATTTTTTTGCATGATAATGCACCATCTCATGCTGCACATAAAACATCTGCATCTCTGGCTGATATGGGCATAAAAGGGGACAAACTTATGGTGTGACCCCCATGCTCCCCTGACCTCAACCCCATTGAGAACCTCTGGAGCATCATCAAAAGGAGTGCCTATGATGGCGGGAGGCAGTTCACATCTAAGCAACAGCTCTGGGAGGGTATTCTGTCCTCATGCAAAACAATTGAAGCAGAAACCATCCAAAACCTGACAAATTCAATGGACGAGAGAGTTCAGAAGCTCCTTTCGAACAAGGGGTCCTATGTGAAAATGTAACATCACCTAGAATAAAGTTTTGAGGTGAAAACTGTTTGATTTCAGTTTCTAATAACCTGCTAATGCTTATAATTTCAAAAATGACCATTTTTTTGGTCTTTATTAAAATGAAAAGGTTGATCGAAAAGTTTGGGGGATCTAAGAGTGTGGCAACCCAGTAGTCATGATTACTTCGAATTCTGACAATATGAGGGTCATGCTGCAGGTAGTGCAGCAAGAAGGCACTTATGTGTCTTGCGCATCTCGGAGCCCCAAAATTATTTTCCGGGCTAGATGCAGCTAAAAATTATTATTCATTTTAAATCTGGTGGAGCTTAGTATAGATGGCCTAATAGGATCAGTGCTGCACACTGCTACAAAGCCCAAATTATTTTCCAGCCAAGATACAGATAAACATGATTAGTAATTTTAAATCTGGTGGAGCTTATTATAGATGGCCTAATAGAATCAGTGCTGCACACTGCTACAAAGCCCAAATTATTTTCCAGTCAAGATACAGATAAACATGATTAGTAATTTTAAATCTGGTGGAGCTTATTATAGATGGCCTAATAGAATCAGTGCTGCACACTGCTACAAAGCCCAAATTATTTTCCAGCCAAGATACAGATAAACATGATTAGTAATTTGAAAGCTTAAAACGGTTGGTAGGGTGATTTTAACCAATCATCAAGCTTTTACTCTCCCCAGGATGACACAGGGGTAGAAAAGTCGTTTCGGATCCATGATTTGTTCATCTTTATGAACGTGAGTCTGTCTACATTATCAGTGGAGAGCCGCGTGCGCTTATCTGTCAGCACACCACCAGCAGCGCTGAACACACGTTCAGACAGAACGCTGGCTGCGGGGCATGACAAGATCTCCAAGGCGTAAGTGGCTAGCTCCGGCCATTTATCCAGATTGGAAGCCCAAAAAGAGCAAGGGTCCAGTGACACAGTCATGGCTTCAATGTTTACTTGGAGATACTCCTGTACCATCGTCTCTAGGCGTTGACTATCTGTCAGACTTCTTGTTCGGTGTGGCCTTGCAAAGGATGGGCTAAAAAAGTGGTGAAATGATTCCGCAAAATTGATGTTACCAGCAGATACTGTGGTTCTGTTACGGTTTGAGTGCTGAACACATGACCGTCCCACGGTTGGCAAGTTGGAAATGAGAGATTCACTACGTGCACCACTGGTATTTTGTGGAAAAGCACATGTAAGATTCTGCAACAGTCTCTGCTGATACTCCTGCATGCGTGCATCCCTTTCTATGGCAGGAATAATTTCTGCAAATTTACTTTTGTACCGGGGATCTAACAGTGTGGCAACCCAGTAGTCAGGATTATTTCTAATTCTCACAATTCGAGGGTCATGTTGCAGGTAGTGCAGCAAGAAGGCACTCATGTGTGTTGCGCATCCAGGAGCACCAAGTCCCTGTTGTGTTGGTGGCGAGGTAACAATCATGCTTCCTTCCTCTGTCCTCTCCCCCCAACCTCGCACAACAGAAATGTGATCAAGGTCTCCCTCATCTGATGAGTCTTCCATCAGTTCGTCCTCCACTTCTTCCTGGGCTCCTGCACCTTCCTCACTAGTTTGGCTGCTACCATGCGCCCTGGTAAAACCATCTCCCCCACCCTCACATGCCTGCCGCCTTGGTGCTGCCGACCGTCTGGACCTTGGAGATGTTATCCCTTCCGCATACAACTCCTCCTCCTCTACTTCCTCCACCTCCTCTTGTGCCACCACCTGACTCCGAATTCTGTTTAACATGTGCTCCAGCATGTAAATCACCGGAATAGTCATGCTGATAATGGCATCGTCAGCACTAAACATCTTCGTCGCCATTTCAAAACTGTGCAGAAGGGTGCATAGGTCCCTGATCTGAGACCACTCCTCCAGCGTGATTTGCCCCACCTCTGGATCTCGTTGGCCCAGGCTATACGTCAGAACGTATTGCACCAGGGCTTGTCGGTGCTGCCACAGTCGCTGCAACATGTGCAGAGTTGAATTCCACCGGGTAGGCACATCGCATTTTAGCCGGTGAAGTGGCAGGCCCAACGACTTCTGTAGAGAGGTAAGTCGCTGAGCTGCGGGATGCGAACGGCGGAAGTGAGCACACAGCGACCGTGCCCTCTGCAGAAGGCCATCTAGTCTGGGATAGTGGGCTAAAAATTGCTGGACAACCAGGTTCAACACGTGAGCAATACAAGGCACGTGTGTGACATTGCCCCGGCGAAGGGCCGCACCCAGGTTTGCAGCATTGTCGCACACGGCCTTCCCTGGTTTCAGGTCCAGTGGAGACAACCATTCATGAAATTGGTTCTCCAGAGCTGACCACAACTCCTCAGCTGTGTGACTCACATTTCCCAGACATTTCAAAGTAAAAACCGCCTAATGACGTTGAGCCCTACTGCCAGCATAGTAAGGAGGTGTGCAGGATCCCTTCTGCGCAGTTAGAAAGCTTGTGGCATGACCAGACAGGCTTTGGGTGCAGGTGGAGGACCGAGAGGAGGTTGAGGAGGCAGAAGCAGTGGAGGAACTTTGACATAAAGAGGATTGACGCACAACTCGTGGGGACGGCAAGACTTGGACAGTAGCCCCTTGTCCTGCTGTCACCATAGTTACCCAGTGCCCAGTCAGCGACATGTAACGCCCCTGTCCATGCCTACTTGTCCAAGTGTCTGTGGTGAAATGCACCCTGTCACACACAAAGTTTCTCAAAGAAGGGGTGATGTTGTGTGCGACATGCTGGTGGAGCGCAGGCACACCTTTCTTTGAGAAGTAGTGCCGACTGGGCATCTGGTACTGGGGCACTGCGACGGACATAAGGTCTCGAAAATCCTCTGTGTCCACCAGGCGGAAAGGCAGCATTTCTGTAGCCAAGAGCTTGCAGATGGTGAAATTCAACCTCTTAGCTTTCTCATGGCTAGGAGGAAATGGTCTTTTACTTGTCCACATCTGAGGGACCGAGGGCTGGCTATTGTGCTTAGACGGGGTTGATAAGGGTGTCCCCGGCAAACTGCCGGTCTGTGAGGAAGATGCAGGCGGACATGTTAGGTTGCCTTGATCCAAAGGTGGTGCTATCGATGTCGGACAGCGCTCAACACCAGCTGGTGTTACCACCTCCAAAGAAAATGATGACCTGCCAATCACGCTGGCTGTTGCGGGTAAAGAGGTGGCAGGTCTGCGCCCCAAAACAGGTGTGACTGCTGTCCCCCCAGTCACAGAGGATGAAGAGGCTTCGGATGCACAAGATATGGCAGACGGTGGTTGGCCCGGCCGGCTAGGCCGCATTGTAGCACACTGAGCTTCCCACTGCAACTTATGCTTCATGTCCATGTGCCGGTTCATGCATGAAGTACTCAAACTATGTATTTTTTGGCCTCTACTTAGCTTTTGCTGACAAATGTTACAGATAACACGAGTTGGGTCATCCTTATCGATCTGAAAAAATGCCCAGGCTATGCAAGGCTTAGCACCCATGCGACCTGAAGAGCCACCACGACTTGTGGTGAGAGGCAGAGTTGTGTTTGAGGATGCAGTTGTTGACGTGCTTCCAGTACTACGTCTCTGTCCAGGAAGGCGCAACCTGACCTCGTCGTCACTAGCATCTTCCTCCACCTCCTCTGCTGACCTCATCTCTTGGCTGACTGTGGGTTGACAGTAAGTGGGATCTCCGACCTCATCATCATCACCCTGTGCGTTATCACACCCGTCGTCCTCAGAGCCAACCTGTTCCTGCCCTGACAAAAAACTAAAGTTGTCGCTCCAATCAGGTATTTGAGTCTCATCATCGTCTTCCTCATTGTCTCCACCAACAGGAGTTACAGTTTGGGAATGAGGGTCTACATTATGGTCAGAACCTTCTGCGTCTGGTCCTGGATCCGACTCATAAAGATTCTGGGCATCAGTGCAGATCATTTCCTCGTCTGGATTCACAGAAGCGCTGGAGTCGACCTCTGATTCCCAGGCTATAGTATGAGTAAACAGCTCTGCAGACTCAACCATCTGTTCTACCTCATACTCAGACGGGCAGCTGGAGATTTGGGAGCTGTGAGGAAGCAAGTGCGATTTGGGTGACACCTTTGAGGACTGGAGTATTTGTGATGTTGAAGTTGATGTGGAGGAGAGCCCACTTAAAGGAGCACTTGATATCCGTTGAAGCACCTGCTGTTTTTGTGCCTCATCTGGAATTTGTAGCGATTGGCGTGGCCGTAAGAAAGGGATCTTATCACATTGTCCGCTAAAAGAAGTAGACATTTTAGTTTGGCTGGAAGATGGTCTTTCTTCTGCAGATGTTACTGTTGCTTTAACACCTACCCCACGGACACAACCTTTTTTCCCCTTCCCAACACGCCTATTCCCCTTTCCACCAGCAGCAGGCCTTTTTCCACTCATTTTGGTGGTTAACTAATTCACAACTCTGGAGTTGTTTGCACAAAAAAACAATGGATGGTAACCGAGCAGAGCTGAGTGGCCAAACTGTGGTATTAGGCCAAAACTATTGGCTGGGTTAGATGCAGAAAAAAATTATTTTGAATTTGCAACCTGATGGAGGTCAGTATAGATGGACTAATAGAACAAGTCCCACACACAGCTAGAAGCCCAAATATTTTTTCAGAGCTAGATGCAGACAAAAATTATATTCAGTTTGCAACCTGATGGAGGTCAGTATAGATGGACTCAGGGTCGGACTGGGGTGCCTAGGGCCCACCAGGGGAACTGACTCTAGGGGCCCACACTACAGCCCACCTAAACGGTTTTATTACTTGTTATGTTTTTCTATAATGTACTATAATTACATGTTTGGCCGCGCTGTGGAGCACCAAGCGGCAGGACTTTCTTCGAACAGTCATTCCGTACTGCCAGAGTCCCTTTAATGGTAACTTGTCACCTTGAAAAATGCTATTTATCTGCAGATATAGGGGTAATCTGCAGGTAAATAGGGTGTAAAGCCTGGTTAGACGGCTTATTGGAAAAGCATTGGCTACACGGAGAAAATTACATTTTATTCTCCCTGCCGCCACTCGCTTCCTGTCATAGGGTCGGTGAGGGTGCTGCAATAACGTCCGGCACCTTGATTGTGACATCTTCCATGGAGGCCAACCTCAGGCTGAGTTTCATTGAATGACTAACATGGCAGCAGCACCTGGCAACTAGTGCTGAGCGAACGTGGTTGGATAAGGTGTGATCCCAGCATGCTCGGGTGTTATCCAAGTATCTTGTAGTGCTCTGCTACTATGCTCGAGTCCTCGGGGTAGCATGTTTTACGGAGGTAGACAGACGCAACACATACAGGAATTGCCGGTTTCTTAGGTAATCCCTGCATGTGTTGCTTCTGTCTATCACTGAAAAACATGCTACCCCGAGGACTCGAGCATAGTAGCAGAGCACTACAAGATACTCGGATAACACCCGAGCATGCTGAGATCACACCTTATCCGGCCACGCTCGCTCAGCACTAGTTGCCAGGTGCAGCTACCATGTTAGTCATTCAATGAAGCTCAGCCTGAGGTCGGGCTCCATGGAAGTGTCACAATCAAGGTGCCGGAAGTTATTGCAGCACCCTCACTTTGTAGTTCGCGGTGACTGTAATGTCTCTTATCCGACCACGCTCCCTCAGCACTACTGGCAACCGAACAGCAACCTGCAACTGCGTCACAGGGGGCTGCATGCACCGGCCATTGTGCTATCTAAATGCCGCTGTCAGTGATTAAAAAGGGCACTTAAATACTCAAAACAGCAGCAATCAAGGCGAGCTCTGATCACTGCTGTTACAGGCAGACGCCGGCTATGTAACACAGCCGACATCTGCCCGGTATGGAGCAGGCTCAGCTCCTGAACCCGCTCCATACAAGCACATCCCAATGGTGACAGTTATGACAAGGTTAGCAAATGTCACTTGTCTGTTCCTAAATGTGGAAAGACAAATGGAATTCCCTAACACATGTGAAAGAGACCTAATAGATGTAGTAAAGGAGCCTCAAGCATATGAATGTTATTACACACCACAATGGACTCTTACATACACGCATCTTACAAAAATACATATTATTCCAGATACACACACACATACTAAGGGCTCTTTCACACGTCAGTACATGCGATGACAGTTTCCACAAGTACCAGAGACATTGGTACACGCAGACCCATTCAAATGAATGTTTTTACCTGCTGCACCTCCTGCAAAACGTCCCACACACTGACAGCGCTCTTCCCAAGCACCGGGTGCTGAACACTGCTCTCATCATAGATCCCTGCCGGCGCTGCAATCAGCAACAGCAGGGTCAATGATGAGAGTAGTAGTCTACTCCCGCCGTGTCCAACTGTAAAAATAGGAATAAAATAAAAAAATCCTTATACTCACCTCTCCTAAGTGTCACCCGCTGTAATCCGTGCGAGCGCTCACGCCGAGGAGAATGACTCATGCAGCGAGCGGGCCCCGGAGCTGCGCTCAACAAGGGGTGCCCTGTCAATCACTGAGCACAGCTCTGGGGCCCGCTCGCTGCAGGAGTTGTTCTCCTCGGCGTGAGTGCTCGCACGGATTACAGCGGGTGACACTTAGGAGAGGTGAGTATAAGGATTTTTTAATTTTATTCCTATTTTTACAGTTGGACACGGCGGGAGTAGACTACTACTCTCATCATTGACCCCGCTGCTGCTGATCGCAGCGCCGGCAGGGATCTATGATGAGGGCAGCACCCAGCTCTTGGGAACAGCGCTAACTGTACATTGATTCCCAAGCGCTGGTATGTGTCACACGGATGACACACAGGTGGACACGGATATCTCCAGTCCTGTAAATATCAGGACATGTGAAAGAGCCCTAATATACACACGCAGATACACATACTCACAGAAATGGGGACACGTACACACACAGGCAAGCACTCACAGAAATGCACAGACACACTCAGACAATCACACACAAAAATGCAGACACGCAGGGAAGCACACACACACGTATGTGTGAAGACACATAAACACACAGGCATACACAATGGACACACACACACACACACACGCATGCAGGCATATACACACACATGCAGGCAGGCATATACACACACACTGTACACACACAGCCATATACAAAAACTGTACACACATGCATATACACACAGGCAGGCATATATACACACGCATCGCAGGTATATACACACACACACACACACACTGTACACACACAGGCATATACACACACACTGTACACACACACGCAGGCATATACACACATGAACTGCAGGCATATACAAAGTAACACACACACAGGCATATGACTCACCCATAAAAACGTTATTGACTATTTGGCACGGTGCTCTTGATATGAAATTGAAGCAGTGACAGCTGTAGGCCTGCAGCCTTGTTTCCAATTCCAGGCCTGGTTGGAGAGTTGAACTGTAGAGTGCTGCAGGTCACCGTCCACATATCCAGCCCCGGAACCGGTATAAAAAAAACCAGAGTCAGAGCAGGAGAGAAGGGAGCGGTGCCACCACCCGGGAGCCAGTATTACTACAGGGGAGCAGGCCAGGGCAGATATGGAGCCGGGATGGGACGTATCAGAAGCCCGGGAGCAGGGAGAGCAGAGCGAGACGTCGGCTTCGGTGGCGCCGGCGTCTCAGAGGCCGGCCCTGGAGCAGAGAGAGAGCACTGCAGAGCGCGGCCGCGCGTATCAGAGGCCAGAAGAGAGCGGCGTCAGCGTCACCTGACACCACAGTCTGCCAGCCAGCGGGAAAGCAGAGCGTGGTGCGTGTCACCGCCCAGAAAGAATCCGTCCTCTCAGTGTCAGAGACTCACGTGGTAAGTATGCTGCATGCACGTCACTGCAGGCCCGCTGTCACCAATGAATGTGCCGTGCGCGCGACACTACATTTGATTCAGCCGCGCTTTTAAAGGGCCCCCGCCACCAATTTTCTCACTCTCATATCGGGGCCCACCGGGAAATTTCCCGATTTCCCGCCAGGCCAGACCGACCCTGGATGGACTAATAGAACAAGTCCCACACACAGCTAGAAGGCCAAATATTTTTTCAGAGCTAGATGCAGAAAAAAATTATATTCAGTTTGCAACCTGATGGAGGTCAGTATAGATGGACTAATAGAATGATGCTATGCCCAAAAGGTTTTACTTCACTAGGTGCAGTAAAAAAATTGGTATTCTATACACAGGTGGTATATCTTGCAACACAGATAGGCTACTCCACTGACTAACACACTCTGCAATAGGCCAAAAAGGATTAGCTTTGCTAGATTCAGCCAAATGCTGTGAAAAAAACTTGCACAGCACTGGCACAGACCTGCCTGGCAAAAACTGATAGGAACTGATGTAACCTAGTCCTGAAAAGGACTCCAATTACAATTAGTCTTTACTCCCACAACCTATCTATTTAAGAGCACGGACCTGCCTGATAAAAGTCGTAGGAAATGCTGTAACCTAGTCCTTAAAAGGACTGCAATCACAACTATTCCCTACTCCCAAGCTATCTGTAGATTTGTGCGAAAATTGGCCTGAAATTAACAAAGTATAGCGCACACAGCAACAGCGGTGCCGTCTAACACGCAGCTGCAGCAGTGAGAAAATGGTGGCGACAGGGAAAATGGCTTGGTCTTATAGGGCAAGGACATGTGACATACACTGCCAATCACACATGCCCTTGCTTGTGTCACCTGGCTGTGCAGGTGTCCTCTAGGGCTGTTGTCCTTATGGATTAGGTTCCTATAGAGTTATCTGTTGGAGGACAGTGTGGGCGGTGTATTATTCAACTGGTGTAGGCTTCAGGTATTTGGAGGTGAAGGGCACATAAGAGTCACCTAGTTGAGGGATCCTCCTGGGGAACCTTGGCTTGTGCTTAAGGACAACAGGTAAATCTTGCTTTCAGGTGTCCATATTGCCATGTGGTACTGTAATGGCGTGGTCTAGTACAGCAAAGCTGGGTCTGGCTACTCTTACTGTTACACTTATCTCCATAGAACGTTGGCCACACTCCTGACCCTGACAATTTCCTTGACAAAGGCCTTAGCGAGTGTCTTAGCGCAGGGCAGTTTGATGAAAGGAACCAAGTGACACATCTTGCTAAAACGGTCCACGACCACCCAGATGACTGTGAAACCCTCAGAGGGGGGAAGGTCAGTAATAAAGTCCATAGCCAGATGTGTCCAAGGTGCACTAGGAACCTCCAGAGGGCAAAGCAACCCCGCAGCAGGAGCATGCGAAGACTTAGATCTAGCACACACAGTACATTGACGCACCCACTTAATGACTTCCTTCTGCCATCCAGGCCACCAAAAACTGCGACCCACAAGTCTCTTAGTCTCCGAAATTCCTGGGACCTGCCAACCGAGACTCATGACACTCCACAAACAAATCTCTCCTAAAGGTCCAGGGCACAAACAACCACTTGGCCCCCACTAACTGGTTAAACAAATCAGGAATTAACGGCAATGGGTAGGAATTGCGTACGGTAATTTTATTAATTTCGCAAAAGTCCAGACATGGACGTAAACCGCCGTCCTTTTTTTTTTACAATAAAAAATCCAACAGCCACAGGAGACTTAGAAGGTCTAATGTGACCGGCGGCCAAGCTTGTCTGTATGTATTCCTCCAAGGCCTTCCTCTCAGGAATAGTAAGATTAAATAAGCGACTTTTGGGAAGAGTAGCACCCGGAACAAACTCAATGGTGCAATCATAGTCCCTATGAGGAGGTAAAGTTTACGACTCCTCCTCTGAAAAAACCTTCCAAAAATCCTGAATAGGTACAGGTAATTCCCCTTTTTCCACAGCAGCAATGCGACCGTTACAACATTTATCATGACACTTAGGACTCCAAGACTTAATTTCATGGGTAGACCAGTCCAGTACAGGATTGTGCAATTTTAACCAAGGTAACCCCAAAACCACTGGAGAAGGCAAATTATTTAATACCGCCAAATCCAAATTCTCTTGGTGAATACCATTAATGGTGAGGGGAAATTCAAAAACCTTGTGAGTAACACATTTCAAGGGAGAGCCATCAACAGCAACCACAGAAATAGGAGATGACGAAAGTTTGGATTCTAATTTAAATTTTTCCAAAAATCCCCCATCAATCACATTGAGTGTAGAACCACAATCCACAAATACCCGAAATTCAATCAACTCCTCCTGGAATGAGGTGCTTCCAGAAAGAAATACTCCTTTTGAGTTTAAACAAGCTATACGGGCGTAACTGACCTCTTTTTTTTTTTCTTTGTTCAAACGAAGCACACAGTTCTTAATAAAGTGGTCAGATTTACCGCAATAAAAACACAATCCCTTAGTAAACCTGCGGTCTTTTTCCTGAGAGTGGGGTGACATCGCCCCAATCTACATTGGTTCTCCACCTTCCGAGCAGACCCTCTGAAAACTAGGAGCTGCCATAGCAGTAGATTTCTCTTCATTAATCCTAGCACGCAGTCTCCTGTCCACACGTATAGCTAATTGCATTGCCTCCTGCAAGGTTCCAGGTTTTGGGAAGGCAATCAGCAGATCCTTAACCCTTTCACCTAGACCAGCAAGAAACAGACATTTTAATGCCGAGTCATTCCATTCCACTTCAGCAGACCATCTTCTGAAGTATGTACAATAATTTTCCACATCACCTGATCCCTGCTTCAAACGTCTTAATTCAGTTTCAGCAGATGAGACTCGATCAGGATCATCATACAACAACCCCATAGCAGAAAAAAAATCTTCCACAGATCTAAAACACGGATCATTAGGTTGTAGAGAAAAGGCCCATCCCTGTGGTTCTTTGTGCAAAAGTGACATTATAAACCCAATGCGCTGTGATTCATTCCCAGAGGATCTGGGTCTTAAACGAAAATATAATAAACAAGCGTTTTTAAAGGGAAAAAAATCTTGCCGTTTACCATAAAAAAATCTGGCAGTCCTACCTTCGGTTCGACAAAATGCGCTCCAAGACAGCTACTCACGTGTTGCTGGAGCTCGGCCACCTCCAAAGACAATCCCTGCAGGCGATGAGCCAAATCCTGGACGGACACCATGCTGAAATCAGGATTTCTTTCCTTAGAGTGTTTTATTTTGGGCTGGACTTACTGTTATGAACTGCTACAAGCACTAAGGAAAGATAGGAAAACTGTCCCTACAATAGGACTAAGCTGATTCCCTACAATGCAGCGGGGGACCTGTTCCTTGTGAACAGACCCGCCTAAGTCCTCGGCTAGTCTGAATGCAGACCTATAGATATAAGGGAGGGGTCCCTACAAGAACTAAGGACTGGGATATAGTTGGACACCTCCTAGCAGAAATTGTAGCAGAGCAAAGACAAACAAACAAAAAGTACAAGTGGTCAAAAGACCAAGCAAACTACAGAGTAAGATACAAGGCACCTGGCTAGCTTAAGAGTAAATGAAACACTGAAGTCCAGCAAGGCCAGAAGGGCGGAGCTGGATTATATAGGCAGAAAGTCATGTGACCAGCAAAATAGAAAAAGAACTAACAGGAGGGTTCTAACACTACATGCCCAACAATTAGTCCCATATTTGACAAAGTTAGTTAATCAGGTATTTAAGGACGGGGTTCTTCCTAAAGAAATGTTAGAAGCCATCATTGCTATGATACCAAAGGGTACAGGTGATCTTCAAGATGTAGCAAACTATTGTCCAATTTCATTAGAAAGTTCAAACACAAAGATCTTGTTAAAAACAATAGGTACTAGAATTCAGAAGATCCTTCCTAACCTAATACATCAAGACCAAGTAGGGTTTATTACCGGTAGCCATACCACGGATGCTACAAGGAAGACATTGAATCTTTTGTCTTTCATGGAGAAGAAACAGACACCTTCATTATTCCTAGCCCTCGACGCTGAGAAAGCGTTCGATAGGGTCCATTGGGGTTTCCTACTTAAAGTTCTTCGAAAATTTGGTTTTAACCCCTTTCTGATGTGTGACCTAATAGTACGTCATGGTGACCTGGGCCGATTGGACCAATGACGTACTATTAGGTCATATGGCGATCGCGCCTGCACACAAGCGGTGCAGGGCAATCGCTGCCGGGTGTCAGCTGATTGTCACAGCTGACACCTGATACTATTTGCAGGGAGCTCTAGGGTTCGGGTTGTGCTACGGTTAGGGTTGTGTTAGAGTTGGAGTTAGGGTTGGGGTTAGGATTGGGATTTTTTCAAAAGTAAAGAAAAAAAATGCCGACAATATGGTGACTAGTGAGCGCAAGTGCTCGCTATTTGAGTTTGCATCGGGTATGCACCGAGTATTGCGGATGCTGGAGTCTCCTCCTCATATGTTTTGCAGCTGTTATACAGCCAAAAAAAACTTGCAGGGATTGCCTGCCATGCACGAGCGATCCCTGCATATTGTTTTTTTCGGGTGTCTAATAACCGTGAAACATGTGGGCGAGGACTCGAGCATGTCACTCCAGCACCCGCGATACATGGTGCATACCGGAGTACCCGATGCAAACTCAAGGAGCGAGCACTTGCTCTCAAGACTAATGACAACTTATTCAGTATGATGACCTAATGTTATCAAATTCTGTGTCGTACCTCTGGGTTCAAAATGTTCACTATACCCCTTGATAAAATCCTTGAGGGGGCTAGTTTCCAAAATGGTCTGACTTGTGGGGGTTTCCACTGTTTAGGCGCATCAGAAGCTCTCCAAATGCAACATGGCGTCCGCTAATTATTCAAGCAAATTTTACATTCAAAAACTCTAATGGCGCTCCTTCCCTTCCGAGCCCTGCCGTGCGCCCAAACAGTGGTTTGCCCCCCCATATGGGGTATTGGCGTGCTCAGGAGAAATTGGACAACAAATTCTGGGGTCCATTTGTTCCCGTTACCCTTGAAAAATAAAAAAATTGGGGTCTAAATTAACATTTTTGTGAAAAAAGTTAAATGTTCATTTTTTACTTCAACATTCCAAAAATGAAGCACATGAAGGGTTAATAAACTGCTTGAATGTGGTTTTGAGCATATTGAGGGGTGCAGTTTTTAGACTGGTGTCACTTTTGGGTATTCTCTGTCATATAGACCCCTCAAAGTGATTTCAAATGTGATGTGGTCCCTAAAAAAATGGTTTTGTAAATTTTGTTGGAAAAATGAGAAATCTCTGGTCAACTTTTAACCCTTATAGCTCCCTAACAAAAAAAAAATTTTGGTTCCAAAATTGTGCTGATGTAAAGTAGACATGTGGGAAATGTTATTTAGTAACTCTTTTGTGTGACATATCTCTTTGATTTAAGGGCATGACAATTCAGATGTTGAAAATTGCAAAATTTTCTAAATTTTTGCCAAATTTCCGTTTTTTTCACAAATAAATGCAAGTGATATCGAAGAAATGTTACCACAATCATGAAGGACAATATGTCACGAAAAAAACAGTCTCAGAATCAGGGGGATCCGGTGAAGCTCCAGAGTAATCAGCTCATAAAGGGACAGTGGTCAGAATTGTAAAAATTGGCCCGGTCATTAACGTGCAAACCACCCTCGGGGGTAAAGGGGTTAAGGGTCATATATTTAATTTAATTACTGGATTATACTCCTCACCATCTGCAGGAATTTTTGTTAATAACATCTTGTCCAGCCACTTTAGTTTGACTGATGGAAGCAGGCAAGGTCGCCCATCATCACCGACCTTTTTCACAATGTTTATTGAGCCGTTAGCGGAGAGTATAAGGAGGAATGGAAAAATTACAGGTGTTTAAGCTCAAAACAATATAAAATAAGACTTTGTGCCGATGACGTCTTACTCTCTGTAACAGACCCTCGAAATTCAGTTAGATATGTATTAGATACTGTAGATTTCTCTTCAAAGATCTCCCTATAGAAGATTAAGGAAACGAATTCTCAGATACTTAAAGTCAAAATAGATGAAGACTTATAAAATATCACGAAGAGAGGATTTTCCTTTAAATGGGGAGAGGGGAAACTTTCTGATCTTAGAATCCAACTGACCTCCCCCTTTTCACATTTGATGGAAGAAAATCTCTCCAATATCCAGAAAACGATTCAATCTGATTTATTAAATATTTCTAAGGTTGAACTTTCCTGGATAGGCAAAATCATTTCCTACAAAACAATAGCCCTCCCCAAACGATTGTCTGTACTGAGAGCCATTCCAATATTTATTCCTAAAATGTGGTTTCAGACACGACAAACTCAATTAGTAAGATTCACCTGGAACAATAAGAAACCTGGAGTAGCAAGGTCTATATTAGTTAAGGGGGGAAAAGAGGCGGATTCAGTCTGCCAAACTTACACGGCTGTTACCTAGCAAGTGTTATTAAACGGAGTCAAAAATGGACAAATGAGAATGAAAAATCTGCTTGGGTCTCAATGGAAAAGTCCCTTATTGAGGATAAACCTCTTCCGGCATTAATTATAGCCCATCTGATTGATAAATCTCTCCCCCTTCCTAAAGACCACTTCTGAAATCAACCATAATGGGGTGGAAACAACTTCAAGAAATGTCCAAAAAAAGAACACATTGTTTCCCAATTACATACTATACCTTTAGTGGTATTAGAAATATTCATCCCTAAATTAAAACTTTCATCATGGAAAAAACAAGTTCTCAGTAATGTAAAGGACGGTGTCATGGGTGACTCACTAATTCCCTTCCAAAACTTACAACAGGAATTTGAGATCTCGGATAAAGAACTTGGTAACTGGCAAGTCATTAACTCTTTTCTTAAAAAAAAAAGGGATCTCATGTAAATTCCCTCTAACAATTACTAATCTACTAAATAATCCTTCACCTGCACTTTTCTGGGAAACAAAGAAAATCTACCAACAATTCAATGAAGATTCCTCTTTGGGTAAAGGATGAAACATACGAGCTCGGGAGAAGGAGTTAGATTTGAAGTTTGGTAATGACCATCTTTAATAAGCTCCACATCACATATGCCAACGCATCTTGTGCAACACTACAAGAAACGCATCACACAGTATATATAAGGAGGTATTATACTCTGCAGAAACTCCGTGTAATCTACCCTGCTCCTTCTCCCCTCGGCTGGAGGAACTGTGGAGAGATTGGGAGAGATCTCATATGTTTTGGAATTGTCCTGTTTTGAGGGAGATGTGGATAGATCTACAAGATCTCTTCTTTAAATTAACGCATGTTTTTATCCCACTTACTCCACAATTAGTTTTATTTTCAATAGGTATAGAGGATCTACCAAGCAAACTCTGACACATAGTGTGTAGTGATGAGCGAGCATACTCACAAGTACTCGCCCGAGCATCTCAGTACTCCAGATGCCGGAGCTCGCCGAGTACTTGCGAGATGCTTGGGCCGATGCTCCGGTCCCCTCCCTCTTTACAGAGCCAATCAACATGCAGGGATTGCCTGCCACTCACTGTAATGCGGCAGCCATGTTGGTTGTGGCATTACAGTGATTGGCTGGCCGCACAGCGTCATCAGGTCTATAACAGACCGGGCCATGCTCGTCACAGTCACTCCGCATCAGACAGTGTAGGGAGAGCGAATGCTGCGTCAGGGAGAGATTTGCTTGTGTATTAGGTAGTGTAGGGAGAAAAACCGCACTTCAGCCTCTTTTTTTCTTGCAATTTACAGCACCAGCTTAGAGAATGAAAGTTCTAAACTCTCAGTCACACATTGCATTTTTTCCTGCGCTTTTTAAATCTACAGCTTGTAAATTCTTTCAGGGGTTTTGCAGCATTTTTCACCCATTCAAATGAATGAAAACAAAACAATTAAAAACACTGCAAAAACGCGAGTATTGTACGCAGTGTTTTTCCTGCTACCACTTTTAGAGTAGAAAAAAATGCTGCAAAAATGCAAAAGTGTGAAGATCCCCTTATCCTGGTTGTGTTCTAGCTGGAAATAAAAAGAGAATGGCCATAATAACATGGAGATGTAATTCATTCTATGGTGTTTCCACTTTCACTATTGCTAGGCAGCATCTATTTGTGCAGAGCCGACCGTTAACATTCTATCACAAGATTCCATGATGACATCACTGATGATGGTCGGCCATTATGACATCACTGCTCACAGCCACTACTTATAGAATGTACACAGGGTCACAAGTGCCTTTGTTGGCTTCATAGAGATTGAGCGCACTTGCAGTTTCTCGCTATTCTATAGTGACTGATCGCACTTGCAGTTTTTCGCTATGGCTGAATTACTTCTGGATAATCTTCAGGTAGAAGCACTAATGGGGATTCTTATCAACAATCGCCCTGACACTGCGCTTCTACCTCCTGATGGCGTCCTCAGCTTCACTCACCGGCTGGTGATGGAGCTAGTAAATGACTGCCTGACCAAATACTACCAAGGTCATCTAACGTCAGAGTATCTGACGGATTTACCTCAAAACATCAGAACATTACTACAGCAGGTAAGTGGCGGACGCTCCGCACAAATCTTCTCCATAATAATAGATAATAATAGTGGGATAGAAGTTTTTCTTTACTCCAATATAAAACACTAGCTATTGAACCTGTTCTATGCCCGGGTAGCAAGCATTTTTATTGGTACATTTCCGGCGCCATTTATTTTAAGACACTGTGTTTGCGAATTCACATATACAGTGTCTTCAATGCAGTGTCTTCAATAAAATGGCGTTGGATAGCACGGTATGCGGTATACACTGACTCCAGCGCCATTTTATTGAAGACAAATGTGCGATGTATTCAATACAGTCTGCAGATTTGTCTTTAATAAAGTGGCACTGAATATGGCGCTCTGCGCAGGCATTGATTCTGGCGCCACGCTGCTCCCCCGGCCTCTCCAGAGATGACAGCATGTGGTGCTGGCGCCAGGCGGTATGTGCTTATGGCGCAGGACATGGCGGTCTGTGCTCAGCGCCTACGCATACCGCCATCTCCAGCAGCACAGTCCTCCTCCCTGTCTGGGATGTGGAGGGGTCTTTCTGTCTCCGGCCACACTGCGCAGGGGTCTATAGAGGCTTCGGGCAGAAGGACACATCCCGGGTTATATTATAGAAGATGAGTCCTCAGATATGGAGTCATTGTATCTGCAGACAGAGGAGCAGATGGCACATACAATGGCCGCCTCTATTCTGACCGCTCTCATCTCAGGATTTTCATTTTTGTTTCTTTTCTTCTTTATAGGCTGAAAAAAGATTTCAACATGGCGATTTGTCTTTTATTAAAGGACTCGCTGAAAAAGTCCTGTGTGTCCTGGAAGGTCGGGCCCGCTCCCCGGAAGGCCTGGTAAGGAGCCGCCATCTTCTCTATCACACGTCCTTGTTTCCTGTCCTTCTCCAGATCAGCAGTCAGAGATCAGATCTGGTGGGAGATGTTCCCGGCCTCCTGGCAGATGGATGGCCGCCAGTCCCTGCTGCTCCCTCGCCTGTGAGGACAGTCTGTATTCTGCTGATGGAGTCACAGCTCAGTGCTGGGAAGTCTGGATTACCGCTTCTGTCTATCACTATTATCACAGTCTTCCTGCTTGTAAATGCTGCCGCTGAGATAATAGGCCATATTACAGAAATGTCATGCACACAAGTCTCTTCTACAGCAATCTGCTCTTGTGGAGAGGAACTGCAGTGTAAAGCAAGTCCACCCAATACTGTAGTGCATGGAGTGCAAGCTGTACTCATGATATAAAGAATGCAGGTAGCACAGCTCTGGGGTATCACAGTGCAGAAAAGTCAAAGTTTACACTGAACGTTTGATTTTTCAATCTTAATTTATCTTAATCCAACTAAGTGAGAGAAGTTTCTGAGAAAAGTTATCACAAGTTACACTTTATTCCTGCAGCTTTTTATCTGAATATCATTTCTTATCTTTTTATAGAGTGTGATGGAATCATTGATCCCGGCGAGAAAGCCGCGTATGAGCGACTTCCAAACATCCAAACTGATCGGCAGCGGAGCTTCTGGGTGAGATTTCTGTTGGCATAATCCACATTTCTCAGGGTTCCCTATGACAAGGCTTCAGCCTCTGTGCTCTGCCCTGCAGTGTTATCATAGGGACATGATCGGAGCGCACATCACTGCTCACATCTATTTCTCACTATTCAGGTCCGTTATACACAGTTGAGCAAACTGATCTGTAACAGATCAGATTGTAAGGGCCTGTGCACACATTGCAGATTTCTCGCATTTTTATTGTGTTTTTTTCTGCTCAGATTTTTTCACAGAACCTGCGGCATTTCCTGATGCCAGGAAAGTGAGTGACGTTCCTGAAGTCTTGTGTGCACGAGGCCTATTTATCCTTGTAGATTAGCAGCAGATTTATAGCAATTCTGTCAGCATTTTCTCTGCAGATTTCACACATAATAATGAGGGGGAGAAAATCTGCTCAAAAACGCAGGAAAAAAAGTGTCAAAACGCAGCGATTTAAAGCAGCATTTTTCCTGTCAAGAGATGCAAATATGGTGCAGAAATGTCTGCTGTAAACACTTAATATGGGCACAAACCCTTAAGGAAAGGGATAAAATAATCTAATCTCTTCCATTCCCCTGTCCTAGCCCCTCATCTGTTCTTGTGCTGCCTCCTCCTCCACAGCTTCCCTGTCCTCCTCCTCGCTGCACTTAGTTTTTTTCGGGGCGGCTCCATTATGGAGCTGATAAGAGTAATTGGCTGCACACGGTCACGTGAGGATTGACACGATACTGACGTCAATGACTTCTGCACCCACATCCTCCACCATGACCATGTGAGTCCAATCACTGGCCTCAGCACCAGAAGGGGGCGCCAGAACAACCAAAGACTGGCACGGAGGACTGCAGTGATGGACAGGTGAGCGCCTAGGACAGGGGGGTACAATGTCTTCCATTATTATTTAACTACTTTCTTCCCCTCCATTTATGATGTCTTGGGGTACGGGAGGAGCATAATCAACTTATTCTTACCACAATTGGAGGAATTTCAATTTAGACTAATTTTACTTGGACAGAATTGTATCTGTTGGTGAAATATAGCGAATCTGCCCAAGAAGAATCTGAATAGATTCTCTCATCTCTAATGTGACCTGGGTGAGGACTCGGACAGATCTAGCGATGTGCCGACCTCCCGTAGGTGATCTATGTAGAGCTATTTTATGCATTTCTAGAAATGTATTTCCAGTGACGGCCGGACTTCGAGAATTAGTACAAAAGATCATAGAAAGACTTCTATAGATGGACTGTTCATAAGGATTCAATATAACCCATGGATTCTCCTTCCCTCCAGGTCCATCTACTTAGCGAACCATAAAGACTCACACCAGGTCTTTGCAATGAAGAAAATGGACAAGTGGAAACTGAATACTCCTAAAAAGGTGGAATGGGCCTTTCAGGAGAGGGACATCCTGACATTCGCTGATTGTCCCTTTGTGGTCTCCATGCTCTGCTCCTTCCCTACGAGATCTCACCTGTGTATGGTCATGGAGTATGTAGGAGGTAGGACGCGTACATTGTATTATACTCAACCCATGTCTGCTGACATCTTATCACCGCTCATAGAATTAGGATTTGTCCAAGTGGTTGGTTACATCCCCACAGAGCATTTACTAGAGCTTATATTTTACCAAGATGCCTGATAATGTATTAATCTGTGTGCAGGGCTGCTATATAATAATAATAATAATAATAATAGTTTATTTTTATAGCGCCAACATATTCCGCAGCACTTTACAAATTTTAGGGGGGACTTATACAGACAATACAGAATAAGCATATCTCATATCGAACGGAGTGAGGGCCCTGCTCGCGAGCTTACAGTCTATGAGGAAGTGGGGGAGACACAAAAGGTAAAAAGTACATATATTGTATAATGCAGCCTTGATATACTGAATAGGATAAATAATAATACATGGACTGGTCGCCAGCCAGTATGTGTGCAGTCCTGACAGAGGCTTTTATGTGCATGGTTGGTTTGAACCCGAAGTTGAAGAAGATTTTAATATGGGGGAAAGCTGGGATGGACAGAGTGTGTTTAGGTGATACGCCAGTCTAAAGAAATGTGTTTTTAGGGTTCGCTTGAAACTGTGGGTATTGGGAATTAATCGAACTGTCCTGGGTAGTGCATTCCAGAGAATTGGCGCAGCACGCGAGAAATCTTGGAGACGGGAGTGGGAAGTTCGGATTATGGAGGATTTTAGTTTCAAGTCATTTGCAGAACGGAGGGCACGTGTAGGGTGGTAGACTGAGACAAGGGAGGAGATGTAGGGGGGTACTGAAGCATGGAGCGCTTTGTGGGTAAGCATGATAAGTTTAAAACGAACTCTATATTGGATGGGCAACCAATGCAATGACTGGCACAGGGAAGAGGCATCTGAGTAGCGGTTGGCGAGGAATATGATCCTGGCTGCTGCGTTCAGGACGGATTGGAGAGGGGAGAGTTTAGTAAGAGGGAGACCGATTAGTAGAGCGTTGCAATAGTCAAGACGAGAATGAATAAGAGCGACAGTAAGAGTTTTTGCCGAGTCAAAGGTGAGAAAAGTCCTGATTCTTGAGATGTTTTTGAGGTGTAGATGACATGAACGAGCGAGTGATTTGATGTGAGGAGTGAAAGAAAGATCTGAATCAAAAATGACCCCAAGACAGCGGGCTTGTAGCTGGGGAGTAATGGTTGAGCCACAAACGGAGATGGCAATATCGGGCACAGGTAGATTAATGGAGGGAGGAAAGACGAGTAGTTCAGTTTTTGACAGATTCAGTTTTAGGTAGAGGGAGGACATAATGTTAGACACAGCAGAAAGACAATCACTGGTCTTTTGTAGTAATGCAGGGGTGATGTCCGGAGCAGAGGTGTATAATTGGGTGTCATCAGCATAGAGATGGTACTGAAAACCGAATCTACTGATTGTTTGTCCAATAGGAGCGGTGTATAAGGAGAAAAGAAGGGGGCCTAGGACTGATCCTTGAGGAACCCCGACAGTAAGAGGAAGTAGGGAGGAGGAGGAGCCGGCAAAAGACACAGAGAAGGAGCGGTCAGAGAGATAAGAGGAGAACCAGGAGAGAACCGTGTCCTTGAGGCCAATAGTGCGGAGCATAGTGAGGAGGAGCTGGTGATCCACAGTGTCGAATGCTGCAGAGAGATCCAGGAGAATCAGCAGGGAGCAGTGACCATTAGATTTAGCTGTTAGTAGATCATTAGAGACTTTAGTGAGGGCAGTTTCAGTAGAATGTAAAGAGCGGAAACCAGATTGTAAAGGGTCAAGAAGAGAGTTGTCTGAGAGATAGCGGATTAGACGGGAGTGGACCAGGCGTTCCAGGAGTTTAGAGATAAAGGGAAGATTGGAAACAGGTCTGTAGTTGGCCGTGCAGTTCTGGTCAAGGGATGGTTTTTTAAGTAATGGTTGTATGCTGGCGTGTTTAAAAGAAGAGGGAAAGATACCAGATGAGAGGGAAAGGTTGAAAATTTTAGTTAGGTGAGAGGTGACAGCTGGAGCAAGGGACTGAAGGAGATGTGAGGGAATAGGGTCGCTGGTGCAGGTGGTAGGGCGAGAAGATGCAAGGAGCCTGATCACTTCATCTTCCGTGACTGGTTCGAAGTCAGAAAATGAGCAAGATACAATGTGGCGGGGGGGAGCATGCATAACATTTGGGGATTGGGAGAAAATTTCCTGTCGGATATGGTCAATTTTTTCTTTGAAATAGTTAGCCAGATCGTCAGCGCTGAGGTCGGTGGTCGGGGCCTGTGCTGTTTGATTGAGGAGAGAATGAAACGTGTCAAAGAGTCGTTTAGGATTATTGGAAAGTGAGATGATGAGGTTGTTAAAGTAGGTTTGTTTGGAGAGGTGAAGGGCAGAGTTATATGTTTTCAGCATAAATTTATAGTGGAGGAAATCTTCGGGCAGATTTGATTTTCTCCACAGCCGTTCAGCGCACCTGGAGTACCTCTGGAGAAGACGTGTTTGAGGCGTGTGCCAGGGTTGTCGCCGTCTATGCCGAATTGTTCTTTGTGTAGGAGGTGCGGCTTCATCCAGGGCGCATAGCATTATTTTGTTATAATGCTTCAATGCAGATTCGGGACATGAGAGGGAGGAGATTGGGGCCAATGATGATTGCAACCTTTTTATAAATTTCTGGGTGTTAATGGCGCGTAAATTTCTATAAGTGTGGACGGTGGGAGTGTCTTGAGTAGAGTCACAGTTCTTGACAGAGAATGAAAGAAGATTATGGTCAGAGAGTGGAAGGGGAGAGTTAGTAAAGTCATGTACTGAGCAAAGCCGGGAGAAGATCAGGTCCAATGTGTTCCCGTCCTCATGTGTAGGAGAATTAGCAAGCTGTGAAAGGCCGAAGGAGGAGGTTAATGATAAAAGATGCGTGGCAGATGGGGAAAGAGGATCGCCAATTGGGATGTTAAAGTCTCCCATGATTATCGTGGGGATGTCGCAGGATAGAAAATTTGTAAGCCAGGCAGCAAAGTGATCCAGGAATTGACGGAGGGGACCTGGGGGGCGATAGACAACCGCCACTCGCAGGGAGAAGGGCCGGTAGAGTCTGACTGTGTGGGCTTCAAAGGACGGGAAGATAAGGGAGGGTACAGGGGGGATAACCTGAAAAGTACATTTTGTTGAAAGAAGCAGACCAACACCTCCACCTGATCTGTTGTCAGGTCGCGGGGTATGAGAGAAATGTAGGCCACCATAGGAGAGAGCTGCAGCGGCGGTGGTGTCCGACTGCTGGATCCAGGTTTCAGTGAGAGCCAGAAGGTTGAGGGAATTAGAGAGGAAAAAGTCATGGATGTAAGAGAGTTTATTACAAGCTGAGCGTGCATTCCAAAGGGCACAGTTGAATGAGACAGAAGATATGCAGGGAATATTAATGAGATTAGCAGGGTTTCTGAATGTAACAGGGAAAGAGTTAGTGTTATTATTACTGGAGGGTCCTGGGTTGGGAGAAATATCACCTGCGACTAATAGAAGGAAGATACAGAGAGTGAGCAGATGATTGAGTGATTTGTGAGAGCGTTTCCTGCGTTGTATGGTGGGAATGAATGGATCTGCGTGGTATAACATTGTGAAGAGAGCATGACAACTGTACATAGGAGAAGAGAGGAGTGAGGGATTAATATGGATGAAGTGTGCCGCATTTGTGGGTGAACGGTGAATGTGGATGATTGTAGCAACCAGAGTATAAATGGCACAGATACAAATGGTGAATACTGTTTGCCAAAAAGATGACCTGGAAGCAAGTTTGTTTAATTGTCTTGCATGTCTTACCTGTCTCCAGCCCTGTCCAACTGCCATTTTCTAACTGCCAGGGCACTTTGCTAAATTATGGCACTTCGATAAAGTATGCATAAATGCCCCAGCATAAATGCCTCCCCTTAACTAAGTCTCAATATATAGGGACGTATCTGCTTAGATCTGCACAGATTTAACTCATTAACAATCAATCACTAGCTTAAAAGACAACAGGAGACCATAAAGTGCAGGGAAAAAAAAAAAAAAAAAAACAGACTAGTAAACTCGGCATGGATCATAAACTCTTAAAGTAAGTGTGATGACCTTTAAGTATCATGGAATAAAAAAGCTAGAGGAGTGAAAAAATATATACCAGAAATTGATAGGCTGCAGAGCATTGCATGGAGATATAATGCAGTTTTCAGGACAGATCACACAAGCAGTGAAAAATATATACCAGAAATTGATAGGCTGCAGAGCATTGCATGGAGATATAATGCAGTTTTCAGGACAGATCACACAAGCAGTGAAAAATATATACCAGAAATTGATAGGCTGCAGAGCATTGCATGGAGATATAATGCAGTTTTCAGGACAGATCACACAAGCAGTGAAAAATATATACCATGGGACCCATGAGTCTAAGGGGGCCCAGCGCCACTAGGTACTGGGCCCCATCCCTCCTCCTGTCATCACAATTTCAGCGGTATCCGTATCCTCAGAGTGTGGATACGGTTGAATAGAATGGTGGATGAGGGAGCCGAAAGCTCCTGATCCACCCTTCAGCCTGTGCTGGTGATTCTGTGCCCTGCAGCCACAAAGTCATCACAGCCTCAAACCAGTAGTGTGGAGTCTCAGTACTCCCACTGCACAGACCAGAGCAGCATGCTGGGGGAACAGGGCGAGCTGAGTAGTGTTTTTTTTAATGTCAGTATTTTTAGGGGCCATAATACTGAATGGCTCCCTCCAGCCGCCCAATCATACTGATTTGGGGAGCTGGTTTGGGCCATGATACTGATTTGGGGGCTGGTGTGGGCCATGATACTGATGGAAGGCTGGTGAGGGCATAATACTGAGTGGTGGGGCTGGTGGGGGCCATAATAGTGGTGGGTGGAGCTGGTGGGGTCCATGACACTGATTGGAGAGCTGGTGAGGGCCATAATACTGAGTGGTGGGGTTCATGGGCGTACCCAGGATCAAAACTAGGGGGGGGACAAGCCATGGTCACAGATACCGAAGAGAAATATACATATAGTACAATGCAAAGATTTCACTTCTTACATTACATGAGTGATATCTATTGTAAATTCCACAATAGCTTAGAAACCGGCAAATCGCTCCACATAGTATACTGGCGCCCATAAAATGCTCCATACGGAATACTTACCCCCATATAATGCTCCATACAGGATACTGGCCCCCATATAACGCTCTATACAGAATACTGGCTCCCATATAATGCTCCATACAGGATACTGGCCCCAATATAACCTTCCATGCAGGATACTGGCCCCCATATAACCCTCCATGCAGGATACTGGCCCCCATATAACGCTCTATACAGAATACTGGCTCCCATATAATGCTCCATACAGGATACTGGCCCCCATATAACGCTCCATACAAAATACTGGCCCCCATATAACGCTCTATACAGAATACTGGCTCCCATATAATGCTCCATACAGGATACTGGCCCCCATATAATGCTCCATGCAGGCTGTTCCCCACACATAATGCCTCATGCAGGCTGTCCCCCCCCGAATAATGCCCCACGCAGGCTGTTCCCCCCACATAATGCCCCACGCAGGCTGTTCCCCCCACATAATGCCCCATGCAGGCTGTTCCCCCCCATATAATGCCCCACGTAGGATGTCACCCCACCTTATAATGCCCCTTGCAGGATGACACCCCCCTTATTTATAATGCCCCATGCAGGATGTCACATTCCCCCTCCCTTATAATGCCCCATGCAGGATGTCACACCCCCCTCCCTTATAATACCCCATGCAGGATGTCACACCCCCCTTATAATGCCCCATGCAGGATGTCACCCCCCCTTATAATGCCCCATGCAGGATGTCACCCCCCCTTATAATGCCCCATGCAGGATGTCACCCCCCCTTATAATGCCCCATGCAGGATGTCACACCCCCCCCCCTTATAATGCCCCATGCAGGATGTCACACACCCCACCTCACCCCGCTCCCTTATATTGCCACAGGCCTCCATATAATAAAAAAAAAAATCCAATACTCACCTTACATCTCACCTTCTGCCGCTGCTCCGGACTCCAGCGTCGCCGGCCTCATCCCACTCAACGCTGTGACTGCTCAGGAGAAAGCGCGGTGTAAAGACGTCACCGCGCCCTCTGACCTGAGACGTCATAGTGCAGCAGCCGCGGAGGATTCAGGAGCTGCTGCGGAGGCACGGGGAGGGGTAAGCATTGTGCTGGGTGCCGGGGCCCTGAGCAAGCGGGGGGGAGCGGGCGCTGATGGTGAGGGGCCCCCCCGCCTGCTCAGGGCCACGGCGTTTGCCTGGGTGCGCCGGGTGCTGACGCCGGCCCTGGTGTGCGGCTTGTGTGTCTGCTTTTAGTGGGGGGGCAGCTGCCCCCCACTGGCCCACGGTGGGTACGCCCATAGTGGGGTTGATAAGGGCCATAATAATTCTGAGTAGTGTGCTGTGGAGGTCCTTATTTTGTGTAGGGGTCCTCATTCTGTGTTAGGGTCCAAATTCTGTGTGAGGGGCTATGAGGGCCATCCTACTGAGTGGGGACATTATATTGAGTGGAGGGACTGTGGGCGCCATCATTTCGAGTAGGGGGCTGTGGCCTGGCTCCCCTTACTTTAGACTAATATTACGTGCACTAGACATTATATGTGTATACATTCTCTCCTGAACAATATCTCTGCTCACTTC
Source organism: Phyllobates terribilis (assembly GCF_046119375.1). Taxonomy (NCBI): domain Eukaryota; kingdom Metazoa; phylum Chordata; class Amphibia; order Anura; family Dendrobatidae; genus Phyllobates; species Phyllobates terribilis. The sequence goes on along the minus strand of NW_027362774.1, from coordinate 30,789,261 downwards.
TTATTATACATCATGGTGAATTGCTTTATAAACCCCTCACCTGTCATATTTCCTTTTTTTCTATAGGTGGAGACTGTCGGACCCTTCTAAACACCAGTGGTCCTTTATCTGTCCCCTTGGCCCGCTTGTACTTTGCAGAAGCGGTTCTTGCTGTGGAATACCTGCACAGCTGTGGTGTGGTGCACAGAGACCTGAAGCCAAGCAAGTAAGCGCCCTTTTTAGTATAATAAGGGAAGGAAAATGATCATTTATTATCACATGGCCTGTGAGGCTAAAACCATCTTTTCGTTCACAGCCTCCTGATAACATCTTCTGGACACATTAAAGTTACCGATTTTGGGATTTCAAAAGTTGGTGTCATGATACCAAAAACCAACATCTACAAGCAATTAGCAGGGGACATCGCCAGAGAGTTCCTGGACGATGAGGTCGGCATCACTTACAGAAACCCAGCTTGTTCTTTACAAATCTCATCACACTTTTGCTTCTTCTCTACATTCTTCATTTCTAATACATACAGTTCATGGACGTAGCAGTAGTTTATGTCCCATATGGGAGTCATCAATATTATGCTCAATAAGTATTTTCATATCCAGGACTACTAGGATGTGGACATATAATAGGCTAAATCGTAAGCAAAACATATGTTAGAAACAAGGAGAAAAATAAACGATCAAAAAGCCATAGATATATAAATGTATCAAAAATTTATTAAACACATAGTAGCAAAAAGGGGTAAAATACAAATACCATGGACAAAAACCACAATCCACGTGTTAAATATATCATTGTATAGTTACAAAATTGCAAAATAGATAGTCACTATCACAGCCCCATATTCAAAAGTACAATCAGTAGGTGTCTATTAGAAAGTAATCATGTGCCCTTAGACATAACAATAGTATTATTCATGTAGTAATCTCATATACAGCCATAGAAGCCCCACTATACATACCAATGGAAAGCAAGGGGAGATCTGTGAGCAGACAGTCAGGGCACAGGGGCAGAGGACAGGCTACACACGTGGAGCAGGAGCCCCGACGTGCGTTTCGGATGTCCCTTCGTCAGGGGGCTTGAAGACATGTGTGGAGGATCCACTTTATATCGGCATACCGCAGTGCCGAAAACCGGAAGTGACCGGAAGTGACGCATGCGTCACCATGGAGATCGCGACGCCAAACGGCGTCCGCGTCACATGACAAACGGCGGCAGGCCACACGTGACCCGACGCCGGAAGGCACCAGAGACGCGGAGAGCCGGTCAGCGTCTAGAGTCCATAGTGCGCATGCGTGCAAGGTCAGTTCACAGAATATATACAGGAATAAAACAACACATATATATGCTATGATTTGGGACAATATGAAAACAAGTATCTATCAGAACATATAAATTACATTAGACCGCACATCCACAGCATGACCATAAAAGGATATACATGGTATGGTATGGTAGCATAAAGTCACTGTAGTGGCCCCAAGGAGTTGGAACACAAAATAGTATTACCAATTATAGCATAGAGGGAGAACATCAACCTAATAGATCTACATCAATTTATATATATATTTTCCTTAGTGATGGCCATATATCATCCACAGATTACAAAGTATCACATACCACAGATATACATCTATATAAAGATCATGCAGGATCCATATTTTATGTCATAAAATAAAATACATGACTAATTGATATATTAAGACAACAAAATAGACGGCATTATCCCAAGTGAGCGGTTAGCATCTCATAGCCGTAGGTTTTCACGCTCTGTATTGTGTAGTTAATTCGATCCACTGAGACTGTCCCAATTCATAGTGTGAAAAAGCATACAAAAACAAAGCAAGATCCTAGACAACACAAAAAACATAAATTAAAACCATATAAAAGAATAATAATAAACAAAGAATATCCATAGAACCTGTTAGGACGGTATAATCATGGTCACATATAACAAAGTAATGTGATAAGCAGGTGCAGAAGGCAGATGATCAGAGAAAAGGTGCATAGCTAATATTTTCATTCAGTCCTACTAGAGAACTTTTCCACTGATATTTCATCTTCTGTCATTGCGTTTTCATGGCGAGAACATGTTAAAATAATGCTATCATCAATCTCATCTCTTTCTTTTGTTGATTTACAGTCCTGTGGCACCCCAAGTTACCTAGCCCCAGAGGTCATCCTGAAAAATGGCTATGGAAGACCTATTGACTGGTGGTCATTGGGGATCATACTATATGAATTTCTTGTGGGATTTGTACCATTTTATGGGGATTCCCGAACTGAGCTTTATAAAAATGTTGTCTCTGGTAAGTAGAATAATCCGATCATTGCTTTTATTGGTTACATTGGTTTAGTTATTTCCTTTGCTTTATCTTACAGTTCAATAAAGAGTTTTTTTTCTGTCATTTTCTATATAACAGGAGACGTAGTTTGGGATCGTTATCCCGTTCCTCCCTTTCTTGCTCAGAATCTCATCACCAAACTGCTCAGAAAAAATCCTGCACATAGACTTGGGACAGGTAACAATTTACTTACTACACCTAGGACATATCGCTCATGTCCATGAGTATCAGCACTCCTCTATCAGCTCATCCATTTCTAGTTCTCCATTTCTCTATTTCAGTCTATTTCTCTCATGGGTGGCTCAGTTATGTCATTAGTTCAGATTAAGTTAAACTGTTCAGATATGGAGCAGTCTGTGACAATATCTGCAACACTTTTATTTTGTATTCTCCAGCAGGAGCATTTGAGATCAAGGGTCATCCATTCCTAAGTGACTTAGACTTTGACAACCTTGGAAGTCAGAAGACAGAGTACGTTTCTCAGCTTGTGTCAGACATGGACACAAGCTCCTCTAACAGTACAAGCTCCTCTATCAGTTCAAGCTCCTCTTTCAGTAAGTAGAAAAAGACGTCATCTAGACTAAACGTCTGTTTGTCTCGTCTTCCATAATATGAGACAATTGTTTCCCAATAATATTAGTGATAAATGGTGACTGTGTTATATTGACAACCTCTAATAATACTTCATTATCTATGTCTTGTAGATTTCTCTGATATAATCAAACATCTGATCTCAGAGCATGAGTGTCTTGCTTTCCAAAATTTTATATCATCTTCTGAATGGTTTTCTAAAGTAAGTATGAGATCAATAAATGCAAAATATGTTACAAAAAAAGACCTATAAAAGTATAAAAAAAAGTATTTCATATCTTCTTTTTGTCCACATTTAGCTCTCTACCACCGCTACCAGTACGATCAACGATGAGGATCCCAAGTCCCCTACAGAGTGTACCCCAACATCCAGTGAAAACATCTCAGAAATGTTAGTAGTTTATAGGGTCATTACTGGGAGCTCCAGGCTGATACATGTGCACGACCCCAAATATGTTACATAAGTACCATAATATCAAATGCAGCATCCATCAACCCATGGTTAGTGGTCATTGTGCCTTTGGCTACTGAAACCGCTGGTGATAATAACCCATATGTACAGCCAGTGTTGCTTTTTTACTGCTGCCCACACTGTAGGAGAGATGTAGTACTACTACATGCCATTCTTAGCAATTCATTTTTGCTTCGCTCTATAGTAGGTAGTTTAGAGCAGGAAACCTTGCCTACTATGACTCTCATATCCTAATAGGTCTTTTATAATCGGTGTTATTCTAGTGAGGCAACCCCTTCTTTACACGTTTATCTTCTTCAAAACAGGCAGAAAGGATCTTTTCCCGTATGTAATAGAGACGATGCTATTAGCAGCTTGCCGTCCTCGTCCCCATTATCGGGTATGTACATGTCTACAGCACGAAAAATTAGAATGTTTACTTCAAGGCTGAAATCTTTCCACATGGTTTTTCTTCTATTGTTCTCCTATGTTCTGCATGTGTCATGGATCCCAATGATGTTGCCCATAGGCCCATACTGCATCTCTATTTCCCTAATTTTGTACAGGGTTTCCAGATTACCAGATCTATAGGCGACAGGACTAGAATAATTCTCCTATACACAGGAAAGATACAAAGTAGATCCTATAAGAATATATTGTTACTGACTTTTTTACATTTTCTGATCAGGATTTCCATCTCACGAGAAAAGAAAATCTTCGCTATATTTACTTATAGAGCAACAAACCTCAAAAAACAAAGAAAAGGTGGAAAAGAGACGAGGTAAGTGTGAGAATCAGCTCCATATTGTGTGATGTCAGGGAGAATAATTCATGTGGAGCTGATGTCATCTGTCAGTGATTGAATTGTCACATGTATGATGGCTGACGATGATCCCGCACCTCAGTGTGGATAAGACTCCTCTACCGTCCGGCCACTGTGACCGCACAGTAGTATCATGTCATATGGAGCCACATCACTTACATTATAGATACAAAGCAGTTCCCAAAGGATATATTGTTACTGTGGATTTTTTTTTTTACTTTTTGATCAGAAATTCCAGCTAATGAGGAAATAAAATCTGCAATAAATCTGAGTATAGAGCAACAAACCTCAGAAATTGAAGAAAAGAGGGGAAGGAGACGAGGTAAGTGTGAGAATAGGCTCCATGTTGTGTGATGTCAGGGAGAATAATTCATGTGGAGCAGATGTCGTCTGTCAGTGATTGAATTGTCACATGTATGATGGCTGACGATGATCCCGCACCTCAGTGTGGATAAGACTCCTCTACCGTCCGGCCACTGTGACCGCACAGTAGTATCATGTCATATGGAGCCACATCACTTACATTATAGATACAAAGCAGTTCCCAAAGGATATATTGTTACTGTGGATTTTTTTTTTCACTTTCTGATCAGAAATTCCAGCTAATGAGGAAATAAAATCTGCAATAAATCTGAGTATAGAGCAACAAACCTCAGAAATTGAAGAAAAGAGGGGAAGGAGACGAGGTAAGTGTGAGAATAGGCTCCATGTTGTGTGATGTCAGTGAGAATAATTCATGAGGAGCAGATCTCATCTGTCAGTGGTGGGATTGTCACATGTATGATGGCTGACAATGATCCCGCACCTCAGTGTGGATAAGACTCCTCTACCGTCCTGTCACAGTGACACCACAGTAGTGTCCTCTAATATGAAGTCCCCTTACTTACAATGATGTTACATCTCTTTTCATAGGTTCCATCTTCCGCCGCTTGATATCATCCTGCCGGCGTGGATTATCCAGGGCTGCTTGTGTACTTCCATGTTGTCACCGTTCCCCCAGAATCATCTAAAAGACGGGAAACCTCGGCATCCAGCGCCCTGAAGTCCAGCAGATCTACCATCACTGCTGGACCTGTATAGAAGGACCTTCACCAGCTTCCTGTGGCCTTCTGACTTGAACATCTTTACCCGGACATGTTTTGCCTCTGTCACCGGGCTCCGCGGTATTCATGCTGCTCGCCTGACTTGGCTTTTACTGATCACCCGGTATCTGACTTCGGCTGTCTTCATGACTATGATTTTGTCCATTGATAATGTTCCTGGTTTTGTTCATCCCTTAACCTTGTATCCTATTATCAATTAAAACATAATAACTAAAAGCTGTTGCTGTTGCGCTGATTCCTTTTCATCTTAAACTCACAACTAATTGTAACTGACTAATTGTAACTGATTAATTGCAGCTAGTGTTGAGCCACCCCCGTAGTGTTCGAGTTCGGTTCGGTTCGTCGAACACCTTCGAACACCGTTAAAACCAATGGCAGGCAAACTAAAACACATAGAAACACATAGAAAACACCTTCAAAGGTGTCCAAAAGCTGACAAACTGCTCAGAAGACACAACTAACACATGGAAAAGTGACAAGTACATATAGTCATGCGAAAAGAAAAGAGGTGGAGGAGTAAAAGGAGGGGGAGACACAGATATAGGCATGTCATGCCCTTCTAAAACCAAAAAAGTGCGAAGCCGACACGGCCAGTCCGTTCCTGCCCGTGCCACCTCCGTGTCGCCGGGTTTGTGCCAGAGCCGCGGTGAACCCTGACGGCCAGCCCCCCTCTCCCAATACTGGTGCCTGTCCACTGGTGGGTCGAGCGAGCCCCCCTGCGGTGGAGGCAGCTCTAAGCTTTTTAATTTAAATTGTCTCTGTAATTTGAATGAATACACTTTAAATCCATTTACAAGGATCTATTGGAGGGCAAGTCTCATGCCAGCAGCCGCGGGAATTCCAGCTCCAATAGCGTCCACTAAAACTGCTGCAGTTAAAAAGCTTTTATAAGGATCGAGCTCGGCTGTCCACCGCAAGGCGTCCTACCGCCAGTCCCAGCCCCTGTGCCTTGGGGTGCCTCCCCGATGCTCTTCACCGAGTGTCCCGGGGGCCCGAACCATTTCCTTTGAAAAAATTAAGTGTCCAAACTACAGGTGGTGTAGCTTGCTTAACAGCTGGGATAATCCGCTGACTAGCAGACACTGCTACTAGGCACAAAGTATTTCCTGGGCTAGATGGCTAGATGCAGTTAAAAATTTGTAATTAGATACTCTCGTTGGATGCTGAGAAAGCATTCCATAGAGTCTCCTGGCACGCCATATATGATTCTCTTAAAAAGCTTGGGGTAGGGGTCTAGGGGACCCTTTTATAGCCAAAATCACGGCCCTGTATCGCAATACGTCACCTAGGCTGAAGATAAATGGAACATTTTCATCACCTTTCATAATCACCAATGGGACAAGGCAGGGATGTCCTCTGTCCCCTCTCTTATACATCCTAATGACGGAGCACCTGCTCTCATCAATTCGCCATAACCCCAATATTAGGTGGACTGAGGTGGAAAGCACCGAGTACAAGTGTTCTGCATTTGCTGATGGTGTCCTAGTATATATCACTCAATCACATATATCCATCCATGCTGTTATGGCTGAAATAGATCACTTTGTTACATGGTCAAATTTTAAAATCAATGCAGCGAAGTCTGAGGCCCTCGATGTCTCCCTCCCCAAATCCATATAGGATTCCATCCAGTCCAACTTTCCCTTTGCCTGGCCCTCACAGGGTATCAAATACTTAGGAATTCCTATTCATAGAGACCTTAATTTTGGGCCCTTTATTGAACAACTCCATACAGACCACGGTTGGTAAGTTAGAACTGTAAGATTCACTACGTGAACCACTGGTGTTTTGTGGAAAAGCACATGTACACTGTGTTCCAAATTATTATGCAAAAAGTGTTTAGGAGTGATAAGGGAAGAATTTGTTTGTTTGTCAGTTAAACTCATTGATGGTGATGTGTGTCAGGGCTCTTTATATCACTGTAAGCAATTGCAGACACCTGTGCTAATTAGTTTGGCAGGTGTGTCCAATGAAAGGCAAGACTACTTAAGAAGGCTGTCCCACATTATTAAGCAGCCTACATTTTCTGCCAAAATGGGAAAGAAAAAGGATGTGTCGGCTGCTGAGAAGCAACAAATTGTGGAGTGTTTAGGTCAAGGCATGACTACAATCAACATTGCCAAGACACTTCATCCTGATCATCGCACAATCAAGAAGTATGTAGCGGATTCACAGTACACACGTGTGCGTGCTGATAAGGGAAAATTGAGGACTCTTTCCTACAGACAATTACGTCAGGTTAAAAGAGCAGCAGCAAAAAAGCCTTGTCATAGCAGCAGACAAGTTTTTGCAGCTGCTGGTGCCTCCAACGTCCCCCGAACAACAAGATGCAGGGTCCTTCAGAGGTTTGCAGCTGTGCATACGCCATCCTGTCGACCTCCTCTATCCACTTCACACAAGCAGAAACGGCTCCAGTGGGCCAAACAATACATGAAGACTGACTTCAAAACTGTTTTGTTCACCGATGAGTGCCGTGCAACGCTCGATGGTCCAGATGGATGGAGTGGAGGATGGCTGGTTGATGGACACCCCATGCAAACACGGCTATGGCGCCAACAAGGAGGAGGTGGAGTAATGTTTTGGGCTGGAATCATGGGGAGAGAGATTGTCGGCCCCTTTAGGATCCCTGAAGGGGTAAAGATGAACTCCATAATGTATGTGGAGTTTCTCAAACAGCACTTCCTGCCATGGTTCAAGAAGAAGAACTGTGTATTCCGCAGCAAGATCATTTTCATGCATGATAATGCACCGTCTCATGCTGCACATAACACATCTGCATCTCTGGCTGATATGGGCATAAAAGGGGACAAACTTATGGTGTGACCCCCATGCTCCCCTGACCTCAACCCCATTCAGAACCTCTGGAGCATCATCAAAAGGAGTGTCTATGATGGCGGGAGGCAGTTCACATCTAAGCAACAGCTCTGGGAGGGTATTCTGTCCTCATGCAAAAAATTGAAGCAGAAACCATCCGAAACCTGACAAATTCAATGGACGAGAGAGTTCAGAAGCTCCTTTCGAACAAGGGGTCATATGTGCAAATGTAACATCACCTAGAATAAAGTTTTGAGTTGAAAACTGTTTGATTTCAGTTTCTAACAACCTGGTAATGCTTATAATTTCAAAAATGACCATTTTTTTGTTCTTTATTAAAATGAAAAGGTTGATCGAAGAGTGTGGGGGATCTAAGAGTGTGGCAACCCAGTAGTCAGGATTATTTCAAATTCTGACAATCTGAGGGTCATGTTGCAGGTAGTGCAGCAAGAAGGCACTCATGAGTCTTGCGCATCTAGGAGCCCCAAAATTATTTTCCGGGCTAGATGCAGCTAAAAATTATTATTAATTTGAAAGCTGGTGGAGCTTAGTATAGATGGCCTAATAGAATCAGTACTGCAAACTGCTACAAGGCTCAAATTATTTTCCAGCCAAGATACAGATAAACATGATTAGTAATTTTAAATCTGGTGGAGTTTAGTATAGATGACCTAATAGAATCAGTACTGCAAACTGCTACAAGGCCCAAATTATTTTCCAGCCAAGATACAGATAAACATGATTTGTAATTTGAAAGCTTAAAACGGTTGGTGAGGTGATTTCAACAAATCATCAAGCTTTTACTCTCCCCAGGATGACACAGGGGTAGAAAAGTCGTTTCGGATCCATGATTTGTTCATCTTTATGAACGTGAGTCTGTCTACATTATCAGTGGAGAGCCGCGTGCGCTTATCTGTCAGCACACCACCAGCAGCGCTGAACACACGTTCAGACAGAACGCTGGCTGCGGGACATGACAAGATCTCCAAGGCGTAAGGGGCGAGCTCCGGCCATTTATCCAGATTGGAAGCCCAAAAAGAGCAATGGTCCAGTGACACAGTCGTGGCTTCAATGTTTACTTGGAGATACTCCTGTACCATCGTCTCTAGGCGTTGACTATGTGTCAGACTTCTTGTGTCCTGTGGCATTGCAAAGGATGGGCTAAAAAAGTGGTGAAATGATTCCGCAAAATTGCTGTTACCAGCAGATACTGTGGTTCTGTTACGTTTTGAGTGCTGAACACTTGACGGTCCCACGGTTGGCAAGTTGGAAATGAGAGATTCACTACGTGCACCACTAGTGTTTTGGGGAAAAGCACATGTAAGATTCTGCAACAGTCTCTGCTGATACTCCTGCATGCGTGCATGCCTTTCTATGGCAGGAATAATTTCTCCAAATTTACTTTTGTATCGGGGATCTAACAGTGTGGCAACCCAGTAGTCAGGATTATTTCTAATTCTCACAATTCGAGGGTCATGTTGCAGGTAGTGCAGCAAGAAGGCACTCATGTGTCTTGCGCATACAGGAGCATCAAGTCCCTGTTGTGTTGGTGGCGAGGTAATAATCATGCTTCCTTCCTCTGCCCTCTCCCCCCAACCTCGCACAACAGAAATGTGATCAAGGTCTCCCTCATCTGATGAGTCTTCCATCAGTTCATCCTCCACTTCTTCCTGGGCTCCTGCACCTTCCTCACTAGTTTGGCTGCTACCATGCGCCCTGGTAAAACCATCTCCCCCACCCTCACATGCCTGCCGCCTTGGTGCTGCCGACCGTCTGGACCTTGCAGATGTTAGCCCTTCCGCATACAACTCCTCCTCCTCTACTTCCTCCACCTCCTCTTGTGCCACCACCTGACTCCGAATTCTGTTTAACATGTGCTCCAGCATGTAAATCACCGGAATAGTCATGCTGATAATGGCATCGTCAGCACTAAACATCTTCGTCGCCATTTCAAAACTGTGCAGAAGGGTGCATAGGTCCCTGATCTGAGACCACTCCTCCAGCGTGATTTGCCCCACCTCTGGATCTCGTTGGCCCAGGCTATACGTCAGAACGTATTGCACCAGGGCTTGTCGGTGCTGCCACAGTCGCTGCAACATGTGCAGAGTTGAATTCCACCGGGTAGGCACATCGCATTTTAGCCGGTGAAGTGGCAGGCCCAACGACTTCTGTAGAGATGTAAGTCGCTGAGCTGCGGGATGCGAACGGCGGAAGTGAGCACACAGCGACCGTGCCCTCTGCAGAAGGCCATCTAGTCTGGGATAGTGGGCTAAAAATTGCTGGACAACCAGGTTCAACACGTGAGCCATACAAGGCACGTGTGTGACATTGCCCCGGCGAAGGGCCGCACCCAGGTTTGCAGCATTGTCGCACACGGCCTTCCCTGGTTTCAGGTCCAGTGGAGACAACCATTCATGAAATTGGTTCTCCAGAGCTGACCACAACTCCTCAGCTGTGTGACTCACATTTCCCAGACATTTCAAAGTAAAAACCGCCTGATGACGTTGAGCCCTACTGCCAGCATAGTAAGGAGGTGTGCAGGATCCCTTCTGCGCAGTTAGAAAGCTTGTGGCATGACCAGACAGGCTTTGGGTGCAGGTGGAGGACCGAGAGGAGGTTGAGGAGGCAGAAGCAGTGGAGGAACTTTGACATAAAGAGGATTGACGCACAACTCGTGGGGACGGCAAGACTTGGACAGTAGCCCCTTGTCCTGCTGTCACCATAGTTACCCAGTGCCCAGTCAGCGACATGTAACGCCCCTGTCCATGCCTACTCGTCCAAGTGTCTGTGGTGAAATGCACCCTGTCACACACAGAGTTTCTCAAAGAAGGGGTGATGTTGTGTGCGACATGCTGGTGGAGCGCAGGCACACCTTTCTTTGAGAAGTAGTGCCGACTGGGCATCTGGTACTGGGGCACTGCGACGGACATAAGGTCTCGAAAATCCTCTGTGTCCACCAGGCGGAAAGGCAGCATTTCTGTAGCCAAGAGCTTGCAGATGGTGAAATTCAACCTCTTAGCTTTCTCATGGCTAGGAGGAAATGGTCTTTTACTTGTCCACATCTGAGGGACCGAGGGCTGGCTATTGTGCTTAGACGGGGTTGAGAAGGGTGTCCCGGGCAAACTGCCGGTCTGTGAGGAAGATGCAGGCGGACATGTTAGGTTGCCTTGATCCAAAGGTGGTGCTATCGATGTCGGACAGCGCTCAACACCAGCTGGTGTTACCACCTCCAAAGAAAATGATGACCTGCCAATCACGCTGGCTGTTGCGGGTAAAGAGGTGGCAGGTCTGCGCCCCAAAACAGGTGTGACTGCTGTACCCCCAGTCACAGAGGATGAAGAGGCCGCGGATGCACAAGATATGGCAGACGGTGGTTGGCCCGGCCGGCTAGGCCGCATTGTAGCACACTGAGCTTCCCACTGCAACTTATGCTTCATGTCCATGTGCCGGTTCATGCATGAAGTACTCAAACTATGTATTTTTTGGCCTCTACTTAGCTTTTGCTGACAAATGTTACAGATAACACGAGTTGGGTCATCTTTATCGATCTGAAAAAATGCCCAGGCTATGCAAGGCTTAGCACCCATGCGACCTGAAGAGCCACCACGACTTGTGGTGAGAGGCAGAGTTGTGTTTGAGGATGCAGTTGTTGACGTGCTTCCAGGACTACGTCTCTGTCCAGGAAGGCGCAACCTGACCTCGCCGTCACTAGCATCTTCCTCCACCTCCTCTGCTGACCTCATCTCTTGGCTGACTGTGGGTTGACAGTAAGTGGGATCTCCAACCTCATCATCATCACCCTGTGCGTTATCACACCCGTCGTCCTCAGAGCCAACCTGTTCCTGCCCTGACAAAAAACTAAAGTTGTCGCTCCAATCAGGTATTTGAGTCTCATCATCGTCTTCCTCATTGTCTCCACCAACAGGAGTTACAGTTTGGGAATGAGGGTCTACATTATGGTCAGAACCTTCTGCGTCTGGTCCTGGATCCGACTCATAAAGATTCTAGGCATCAGTGCAGATCATTTCCTCGTCTGGATTCACAGAAGCGCTGGATTCGACCTCTGATTCCCAGGCTATAGTATGAGTAAACAGCTCTGCAGACTCAACCATCTGTTCTACCTCATACTCAGACGGGCAGCTGGAGACTTGGGAGCTGTGAGGAAGCAAGTGCGATTTGGGTGACACCTTTGAGGACTGGAGTATTTGTGATGTTGAAGTTGATGTGGAGGAGAGCCCACTTAAAGGAGCACTTGATATCCGTTGAAGCACCTGCTGTTTTTGTGCCTCATCTGGAATTTGTAGTGATTGGCGTGGCCGTAAGAAAGGGATCTTATCACATTGTCCGCTAAAAGAAGTAGACATTTTAGTTTGGCTGGAAGATGGTCTTTCTTCTGCACCTACCCCACGGACACAACCTTTTTTCCCCTTCCCAACACGCCTATTCCCCTTTCCACCAGCAGCAGGCCTTTTTCCACTCATTTTGGTGGTTAACTAATTCACAACTCTGGAGTTGTTTGCACAAAAAAACAATGGATGGGAACTGAGCAGAGCTGAGTGGCCAAACTGTGGTATTAGGCCAAAACTATTGGCTGGGTTAGATGCAGAAAAAAATTATATTCAATTTGCAACCTGATGGAGGTCAGTATAGATGGATTAATAGAACAAGTCCCACACACAGCTACAAGCCCAATATTTTTTCAGAGGTAGATGCAGAAAAAAAATATATTCAGTTTGCAACCCGATGGAGGTCAGTATAGATGGACTAATAGAGAAAGTCCCACACACTGCTAGAAGCCCAAATATTTTTTCAGAGCTAGATGCAGACAAAAAATTATTTTTAATTTGCAACCTGATGGAGGTCAGTATAGATGGACTCAGGGTCGGACTGGGGTGCCTAGGGCCCACCAGGGGAACTGACTCTAGGGGCCCACACTACAGCCCACCTAAACGGTTTTATTACTTGTTATGTTTTTCTATAATGTACTATAATTACATGTTTGGCCGCGCTGTGGAGCACCAAGCGGCAGGACTTTCTTCGAACAGTCATTCCGTACTGCCAGAGTCCCTTTAATGGTAACTTGTCACCTTGAAAAATGCTATTCATCTGCAGATATAGGGGTAATCTGCAGGTAAATAGGGTGTAAAGCCTGGTTAGACGGCTTATTGGAAAAGCATTGGCTACACGGAGAAAATTACATTTTATTCTCCCTGCCGCCACTCGCTTCCTGTCATAGGGTCGGTGAGGGTGCTGCAATAACGTCCGGCACCTTGATTGTGACATCTTCCATGGAGGCCAACCTCAGGCTGAGCTTCATTGAATGACTAACATGGCAGCAGCACCTGGCAACTAGTGCTGAGCGAACGTGGTTGGATAAGGTGTGATCCCAGCATGCTCGGGTGTTATCCAAGTATCTTGTAGTGCTCTGCTACTATGCTCGAGTCCTCGGGGTAGCATGTTTTACGGAGGTAGACAGACGCAACACATACAGGAATTGCCGGTTTCTTAGGTAATCCCTGCATGTGTTGCTTCTGTCTATCACCGAAAAACATGCTACCCCGGGGACTCGAGCATATTAGCAGAGCACTACAAGATACTTGGATAACACCCGAGCATGCTGGGATCACACCTTATCCGGCCACGCTCGCTCAGCACTAGTTGCCAGGTGCTGCTGCCATGTTAGTCATTCAATGAAGCTCAGCCTGAGGTTGGGCTCCATGGAAGTGTCACAATCAAGGTGCCGGAAGTTATTGCAGCACGCTCACTTTGTAGTTCGCGGTGACTGTAATGTCTCTTATCCGACCACGCTCCCTCAGCACTACTGGCAACCGAACAGCAACCTGCAACTGCGTCACAGGGGGCTGCATGCACCGGCCATTGTGCTATCTAAATGCCGCTGTCAGTGATTAAAAAGGGCACTTAAATACTCAAAACAGCAGCAATCAAGACGAGCTCTGATCACTGCTGTTACAGGCAGACGCCGGCTATGTAACACAGCCGACATCTGCCCGGTATGGAGCAGGCTCAGCTCCTGAACCCGCTCCATACAAGCACATCCCAATGGTGACAGTTATGACAAGGTTAGCAAATTTCACTTGTCTGTTCCTAAATGTGGAAAGACAAATGGAATTCCCTAACACATGTGAAAGAGACCTAATAGATGTAGTAAAGGTGCCTCAAGCATATGAATGTTATTACACACCACAATGGACTCTTACATACACGCATCTTACAAAAAGACATATTATTCCAGATACGCAGACACATACAAGCACGCAGACGCGCACAAACACATGAGTACATGAATACATCATCTGAACCACCATCATTTGTAATGTCAGGTCAGACCCATATATCTTTGTATCACATAAACCTACAACTCCCAGTATGTAATTAACAATAGAGATACTGGGAGTTGTTATCAGTCATCATCAGACTGCGGACCATACAGGAACCACAGTACTGGCGAGACACAGGCAGGATCACAAATGAACATTTACATCCAGGTATCTTACCTGAGACGTCTTCTCTGATTAGAGTCGTTCTCCTTCTTTTTGTCTCCATCTTGTCCAGACCCCTTGAGGACTTTTCTCATCCACAGCTCGTCTCTGCAGACTTCCATCTTCTCCGGTCTTCTGCAGCTCATCCCCACACGATGCCCTTAAAGATACAGTGTCATTATAATGCTCCCGAATAAAAATATCTACACTGAGCCCCTGAATAAACCTAACTCTTACAATGCTCCCTGCACAAAACATGACATACACTCTACCCCTCTTATGGTACCTGCTCTCCACACTGTCCTCTCCTTACCATACTGGGCCCCCTCTTCACACTGTCCTCTCACACTGTGTCCCCCCTATACTGCCCAGTCTCTATACTGTGCCCCTTCATCACACTCCCCCCTCCTCAGCATACTGTTCCCCCCTTTCTGTGCCCTCACACTGTTTCCCCCATACTGCCGCATCTCTATACCTTCCCCCACACTACCTAGTCTCTGTGCTGTGTCACCTCACACTTTTCTCCCTCCATACTGTCTCCTCACACTATTCCCCCACTCTCCGTACTGTTTCCTCATACATCCCCCTTCTGTTCCCGCACCCATTCCCACACCTCCCCTAGTTATTTCACACATCTCCCCATTCTGTCTCCTAAAATTTCTCTCCCATCTCTCCGCAAATATAATAAATCTTCGGAAGAGCACACAGACATGCAGAAGCGCGCTTACACACACACATACTAAGGGCTCTTTCACACGTCAGTACATGCGATGACAGTTTCCACAAGTACCAGAGACATTGGTACACGCAGACCCATTCAAATGAATGTTTTTACCTGCTGCACCTCCTGCAAAACGTCCCACACACTGATGACAGCACTCTTCCCAAGCACCGGGTGCTGAACACTGCTCTCATCATAGATCCCTGCCGGCGCTGCAATCAGCAACAGCAGGGTCAATGATGAGAGTAGTAGTCTACTCCCGCCGTGTCCAACTGTAAAAATAGGAATAAAATAAAAAAATCCTTATACTCACCTCTCCTAAGTGTCACCCGCTGTAATCCGTGCGAGCGCTCACGCCGAGGAGAATGACTCATGCAGCGAGCGGGCCCCGGAGCTGCGCTCAACAAGGGGTGCCCTGTCAATCACTGAGCACAGCTCTGGGGCCCGCTCGCTGCAGGAGTTGTTCTCCTCGGTGTGAGTGCTCGCACGGATTACAGCGGGTGACACTTAGGAGAGGTGAGTATAAGGATTTTTTAATTTTATTCCTATTTTTACAGTTGGACACGGCGGGAGTAGACTACTACTCTCATCATTGACCCCGCTGCTGCTGATCGCAGCGCCGGCAGGGATCTATGATGAGGGCAGCACCCAGCTCTTGGGAACAGCGCTAACTGTACATTGATTCCCAAGCGCTGGTATGTGTCACACGGATGACACACAGGTGGACACGGATATCTCCAGTCCTGTAAATATCAGGACATGTGAAAGAGCCCTAATATACACACGCAGATACACATACTCACAGAAATGGGGACACGTACACACGCAGGCAAGCACTCACAGAAATGCACAGACACACTCAGACAATCACACACAAAAATGCAGACACGCAGGGAAGCACACACACACGTATGTGTGAAGACACATAAACACACAGGCATACACAATGGACACACACACACACACGCATGCAGGCATATACACACACATGCAGGCAGGCATATACACACACACTGTACACACACAGCCATATACAAAAACTGTACACACATGCATATACACACAGGCAGGCATATATACACACGCATCGCAGGTATATACACACACACACACACACACTGTACACACACAGGCATATACACACACACTGTACACACACACGCAGGCATATACACACATGAACTGCAGGCATATACAAAGTAACACACACACAGGCATATGACTCACCCATAAAAACGTTATTGACTATTTGGCACGGTGCTCTTGATATGAAATTGAAGCAGTGACAGCTGTAGGCCTGCAGCCTTGTTTCCAATTCCAGGCCTGGTTGGAGAGTTGAACTGTAGAGTGCTGCAGGTCACCGTCCACATATCCAGCCCCGGAACCGGTATAAAAAAAACCAGAGTCAGAGCAGGAGAGAAGGGAGCGGTGCCACCACCCGAGAGCCAGTATTACTACAGGGGAGCAGGCCAGGGCAGATATGGAGCCGGGATGGGATGTATCAGAAGCCCGGGAGCAGGGAGAGCAGAGCGAGACGTCGGCTTCGGTGGCGCCGGCGTCTCAGAGGCCGGCCCTGGAGCAGAGAGAGAGCACTGCAGAGCGCGGCCGCGCGTATCAGAGGCCAGAAGAGAGCGGCGTCAGCGTCAGTGTCACCTGACACCACAGTCTGCCAGCCAGCGGGAAAGCAGAGCGTGGTGCGTGTCACCGCCCAGAAAGAATCCGTCCTCTCAGTGTCAGAGACTCACATGGTAAGTATGCTGCATGCACGTCACTGCAGGCCCGCTGTCACCAATGAATGTGCCGTGCGCGCGACACTACATTTGATTCAGCCGCGCTTTTAAAGGGCCCCCGCCACCAATTTTCTCACTCTCATATCGGGGCCCACCGGGAAATTTCCCGATTTCCCGCCAGGCCAGACCGACCCTGGATGGACTAATAGAACAAGTCCCACACACAGCTAGAAGGCCAAATATTTTTTCAGAGCTAGATGCAGAAAAAAATTATATTCAGTTTGCAACCTGATGGAGGTCAGTATAGATGGACTAATAGAATGATGCTATGCCCAAAAGGTTTTACTTCACTAGGTGCAGTAAAAAAATTGGTATTCTATACACAGGTGGTATATCTTGCAACACAGATAGGCTACTCCACTGACTAACACACTCTGCAAGAGGCCAAAAAGGATTAGCTTTGCTAGATTCAGCCAAATGCTGTGAAAAAAAACTTGCACAGCACTGGCACAGACCTGCCTGGCAAAAACTGATAGGAACTGATGTAACTTAGTCCTGAAAAGGACTCCAATTACAATTAGTCTTTACTCCCACAATCTATCTATTTAAGAGCACAGACCTGCCTGATAAAAGTCGTAGGAAATGCTGTAACCTAGTCCTTAAAAGGACTGCAATCACAACTATTCCCTACTCCCAAGCTATCTGTAGATTTGTGCGAAAATTGGCTTGAAATTAACAAAGTATAGCGCACACAGCAACAGCGGTGCCGTCTAACACGCAGCTGCAGCAGTGAGAAAATGGTGGCGACAGGGAAAATGTCTGGGTCTTATAGGGCAAGGACATGTGACATACACTGCCAATGACACATGCCCTTGCTTGTGTCACCTGGCTGTGCAGGTGTCCTCTAGGGCTGTTGTCCTTATGGATTAGGTTCCTATAGAGTTATCTGTTGGAGGACAGTGTGGGCGGTGTATTATTCAACTGGTGTAGGCTTCAGGTATTTGGAGGTGAAGGGCACATAAGAGTCACCTAGTTGAGGGATCCTCCTGGGGAACCTTGGCTTGTGCTTAAGGACAACAGGTAAATCTTGCTTTCAGGTGTCCATATTGCCATGTGGTACTGTAATGGCGTGGTCTAGTACAGCAAAGCTGGGTCTGGCTACTCTTACTGTTACACTTATCTCCATAGAACGTTGGCCACACTCCTGACCCTGACAATTTCCTTGACAAAGGCCTTAGCGAGTGTCTTAGCGCAGGGCAGTTTGATGAAAGGAACCAAGTGACACATCTTGCTAAAACGGTCCACGACCACCCAGATGACTGTGAAACCCTCAGAGGGGGGAAGGTCAGTAATAAAGTCCATAGCCAGATGTGTCCAAGGTGCACTAGGAACCTCCAGAGGGCAAAGCAACCCCGCAGCAGGAGCATGCGAAGACTTAGATCTAGCACACACAGTACATTGACGCACCCACTTAATGACTTCCTTCTGCCATCCAGGCCACCAAAAACTGCGACCCACAAGTCTCTTAGTCTCCGAAATTCCTGGGACCTGCCAACCGAGACTCATGACACTCCACAAACAAATCTCTCCTAAAGGTCCAGGGCACAAACAACCACTTGGCCCCCACTAACTGGTTAAACAAATCAGGAATTAACGGCAATGGGTAGGAATTGCGTACGGTAATTTTATTAATTTCGCAAAAGTCCAGACATGGACGTAAACCGCCGTCCTTTTTTTTTTACAATAAAAAATCCAACAGCCACAGGAGACTTAGAAGGTCTAATGTGACCGGCGGCCAAGCTTGTCTGTATGTATTCCTCCAAAGCCTTCCTCTCAGGAATAGTAAGATTAAATAAGCGACTTTTGGGAAGAGTAGCACCCGGAACAAACTCAATGGTGCAATCATAGTCCCTATGAGGAGGTAAAGTTTACGACTCCTCCTCTGAAAAAACCTTCCAAAAATCCTGAATAGGTACAGGTAATTCCCCTTTTTCCACAGCAGCAATGCGACCGTTACAACATTTATCATGACACTTAGGACTCCAAGACTTAATTTCATGGGTAGACCAGTCCAGTACAGGATTGTGCAATTTTAACCAAGTTAACCCCAAAACCACTGGAGAAGTCAAATTATTTAATACCGCCAAATCCAAATTCTCTTGGTGAATACCATTAATGGTGAGGGGAAATTCAAAAACCTTGTGAGTAACACATTTCAAGGGAGAGCCATCAACAGCAACCACAGAAATAGGAGATGACGAAAGTTTGGATTCTAATTTAAATTTTTCCAAAAATCCCCCATCAATCACATTGAGTGTAGAACCACAATCCACAAATACCCGAAATTCAATCAACTCCTCCTGGAATGAGGTGCTTCCAGAAAGAAATACTCCTTTTGAGTTTAAACAAGCTATACGGGCGTAACTGACCTCTTTTTTTTTTTCTTTGTTCAAACGAAGCACACAGTTCTTAATAAAGTGGTCAGATTTACCGCAATAAAAACACAATCCCTTAGTAAACCTGCGGTCTTTTTCCTGAGAGTGGGGTGACATCGCCCCAATCTACATTGGTTCTCCACCTTCCGAGCAGACCCTCTGAAAACTAGGAGCTGCCATAGCAGTAGATTTCTCTTCATTAATCCTAGCACGCAGTCTCCTGTCCACACGTATAGCTAATTGCATTGCCTCCTGCAAGGTTCCAGGTTTTGGGAAGGCAATCAGCAGATCCTTAACCCTTTCACCTAGACCAGCAAGAAACAGACATTTTAATGCCGAGTCATTCCATTCCACTTCAGCAGACCATCTTCTGAAGTATGTACAATAATTTTCCACATCACCTGATCCCTGCTTCAAACGTCTTAATTCAGTTTCAGCAGATGAGACTCGATCAGGATCATCATACAACAACCCCATAGCAGAAAAAAAATCTTCCACAGATCTAAAACACGGATCATTAGGTTGTAGAGAAAAGGCCCATCCCTGTGGTTCTTTGTGCAAAAGTGACATTATAAACCCAATGCGCTGTGATTCATTCCCAGAGGATCTGGGTCTTAAACGAAAATATAATAAACAAGCGTTTTTAAAGGGAAAAAAATCTTGCCGTTTACCATAAAAAAATCTGGCAATCCTACCTTCGGTTCGACAAAATGCGCTCCAAGACAGCTACTCACATGTTGCTGGAGCTCGGCCACCTCCAAAGACAATCCCTGCAGGCGATGAGCCAAATCCTGGACGGACACCATGCTGAAATCAGGATTTCTTTCCTTAGAGTGTTTTATTTTGGGCTGGACTTACTGTTATGAACTGCTACAAGCACTAAGGAAAGATAGGAAAACTGTCCCTACAATAGGACTAAGCTGATTCCCTACAATGCAGCGGGGGACCTGTTCCTTGTGAACAGACCCGCCTAAGTCCTCGGCTAGTCTGAATGCAGACCTATAGATATAAGGGAGGGGTCCCTACAAGAACTAAGGACTGGGATATAGTTGGACACCTCCTAGCAGAAATTGTAGCAGAGCAAAGACAAACAAACAAAAAGTACAAGTGGTCAAAAGACCAAGCAAACTACAGAGTAAGGTACAAAGCACCTGGCTAGCTTAAGAGTAAATGAAACACTGAAGTCCAGCAAGGCCAGAAGGGCGGAGCTGGATTATATAGGCAGAAAGTCATGTGACCAACAAAATAGAAAAAGAACTAACAGGAGGGTTCTAACACTACATGCCCAACAATTAGTCCCATATTTGACAAAGTTAGTTAATCAGGTATTTAAGGACGGGGTTCTTCCTAAAGAAATGTTAGAAGCCATCATTGCTATGATACCAAAGGGTACAGGTGATCTTCAAGATGTAGCAAACTATTGTCCAATTTCATTAGAAAGTTCAAACACAAAGATCTTGTTAAAAACAATAGGTACTAGAATTCAGAAGATCCTTCCTAACCTAATACATCAAGACCAAGTAGGGTTTATTACCGGTAGCCATACCACGGATGCTACAAGGAAGACATTGAATCTTTTGTCTTTCATGGAGAAGAAACAGACACCTTCATTATTCCTAGCCCTCGACGCTAAGAAAGCGTTCGATAGGGTCCATTGGGGTTTCCTACTTAAAGTTCTTCGAAAATTTGGTTTTAACCCCTTTCTGATGTGTGACCTAATAGTACGTCATGGTGACCTGGGCCGATTGGACCAATGACGTACTATTAGGTCATATGGCGATCGCGCCTGCACACAAGCGGTGCAGGGCAATCGCTGCCGGGTGTCAGCTGATTGTCACAGCTGACACCTGATACTATTTGCAGGGAGCTCTAGGGTTCGGGTTGTGCTACGGTTAGGGTTGTGTTAGAGTTGGAGTTAGGGTTGGGGTTAGGATTGGGATTTTTTCAAAAGTAAAGAAAAAAAATGCCGACAATATGGTGACTAGTGAGCGCAAGTGCTCGCTATTTGAGTTTGCATCGGGTATGCACCGAGTATTGCGGATGCTGGAGTCTCCTCCTCATATGTTTTGCAGCTGTTATACAGCCAAAAAAAACTTGCAGGGATTGCCTGCCATGCACGAGCGATCCCTGCATATTGTTTTTTTCGGGTGTCTAATAACCGTGAAACATGTGGGCGGGGACTCGAGCATGTCACTCCAGCACCCGCGATACATGGTGCATACCGGAGTACCCGATGCAAACTCAAGGAGCGAGCACTTGCTCTCAAGACTAATGACAACTTATTCAGTATGATGACCTAATGTTATCAAATTCTGTGTCGTACCTCTGGGTTCAAAATGTTCACTATACCCCTTGATAAAATCCTTGAGGGGGCTAGTTTCCAAAATGGTCTGACTTGTGGGGGTTTCCACTGTTTAGGCGCATCTGAAGCTCTCCAAATGCAACATGGCGTCTTCTAATTATTCAAGCAAATTTTACATTCAAAAACTCTAATGGCGCTCCTTCCCTTCCGAGCCCTGCCGTGCGCCCAAACAGTGGTTTGCCCCCCCATATGGGGTATTGGCGTGCTCAGGAGAAATTGCACAACAAATTTTGGGGTCCATTTGTTCCCGTTACCCTTGAAAAATAAAAAAATTGGGGTCTAAATTAACATTTTTGTGAAAAAAGTTAAATGTTCATTTTTACTTCAACATTCCAAAAATGAAGCACATGAAGGGTTAATAAACTGCTTGAATGTGGTTTTGAGCACCTTGAGGGGTGCAGTTTTTAGACTGGTGTCACTTTTGGGTATTCTCTGTCATAAAGACCCCTCAAAGTGACTTCAAATGTGATGTGGTCCCTAAAAAAATGGTTTTGTAAATTTTGTTGGAAAAATGAGAAATCTCTGGCCAACTTTTAACCCTTATAGCTCCCTAAAAAAAATTTTGGTTCCAAAATTGTGCTGATGTAAAGTAGACATGTGGGAAATGTTATTTAGTAACTCTTTTGTGTGACATATCTCTCTGATTTAAGGGCATAAAAATTCAAATTTTCAAAATTTTCGCCAAATTTCCGTTTTTTTCACAAATAAACGCAAGTGATATCGAAGAAATGTTACCACTATCATAAAGTACAATATGTCACGAAAAAACAATCTCAGAATCAGGGGGATCCGGTGAAGCTCCAGAGTAATCACCTCATAAAGGGACAGTGGTCAGAATTGTAAGAATTGGCCCAGTCGTTAATGTGCAGACCACCCTCGGGGGTAAAGGGGTTAAGGGTCATATATTTAATTTAATTACTGGATTATACTCCTCACCATCTGCAGGAATTTTTGTTAATAACATCTTGTCCAGCCACTTTAGTTTGACTGATGGAAGCAGGCAAGGTCGCCCATCGTCACCGACCTTTTTCACAATGTTTATTGAGCCGTTAGCGGAGAGTATAAGGAGGAATGGAAAAATTACAGGTGTTTAAGCTCAAAACAATATAAAATAAGACTTTGTGCCGATGACGTCTTACTCTCTGTAACAGACCCTCGAAATTCAGTTAGATATGTATTAGATACTGTAGATTTCTCTTCAAAGATCTCCCTATAGAAGATTAAGGAAACGAATTCTCAGATACTTAAAGTCAAAATAGATGAAGACTTATAAAATATCACGAAGAGAGGATTTTCCTTTAAATGGGGAGAGGGGAAACTTTCTGATCTTAGAATCCAACTGACCTCCCCCTTTTCACATTTGATGGAAGAAAATCTCTCCAATATCCAGAAAACGATTCAATCTGATTTATTAAATATTTCTAAGGTTGAACTTTCCTGGATAGGCAAAATCATTTCCTACAAAACAATAGCCCTCCCCAAACGATTGTCTGTACTGAGAGCCATTCCAATATTTATTCCTAAAATGTGGTTTCAGACACGACAAACTCAATTAGTAAGATTCACCTGGAACAATAAGAAACCTGGAGTAGCAAGGTCTATATTAGTTAAGGGGGGAAAAGAGGCGGATTCAGTCTGCCAAACTTACACGGCTGTTACCTAGCAAGTGTTATTAAACGGAGTCAAAAATGGACAAATGAGAATGAAAAATCTGCTTGGGTCTCAATGGAAAAGTCCCTTATTGAGGATAAACCTCTTCCGGCATTAATTATAGCCCATCTGATTGATAAATCTCTCCCCCTTCCTAAAGACCACTTCTGAAATCAACCATAATGGGGTGGAAACAACTTCAAGAAATGTCCAAAAAAAGAACACATTGTTTCCCAATTACATACTATACCTTTAGTGGTATTAGAAATATTCATCCCTAAATTAAAACTTTCATCATGGAAAAAACAAGTTCTCAGTAATGTAAAGGACGGTGTCATGGGTGACTCACTAATTCCCTTCCAAAACTTACAACAGGAATTTGAGATCTCGGATAAAGAACTTGGTAACTGGCAAGTCATTAACTCTTTTCTTAAAAAAAAAAGGGATCTCATGTAAATTCCCTCTAACAATTACTAATCTACTAAATAATCCTTCACCTGCACTTTTCTGGGAAACAAAGAAAATCTACCAACAATTCAATGAAGATTCCTCTTTGGGTAAAGGATGAAACATACGAGCTCGGGAGAAGGAGTTAGATTTGAAGTTTGGTAATGACCATCTTTAATAAGCTCCACATCACATATGCCAACGCATCTTGTGCAACACTACAAGAAACGCATCACACAGTATATATAAGGAGGTATTATACTCTGCAGAAACTCCGTGTAATCTACCCTGCTCCTTCTCCCCTCGGCTGGAGGAACTGTGGAGAGATTGGGAGAGATCTCATATGTTTTGGAATTGTCCTGTTTTGAGGGAGATGTGGATAGATCTACAAGATCTCTTCTTTAAATTAACGCATGTTTTTATCCCACTTACTCCACAATTAGTTTTATTTTCAATAGGTATAGAGGATCTACCAAGCAAACTCTGACACATAGTGTGTAGTGATGAGCGAGCATACTCACAAGTACTCGCCCGAGCATCTCAGTACTCCAGATGCCGGAGCTCGCCGAGTACTTGCGAGATGCTTGGGCCGATGCTCCGGTCCCCTCCCTCTTTACAGAGCCAATCAACATGCAGGGATTGCCTGCCACTCACTGTAATGCGGCAGCCATGTTGGTTGTGGCATTACAGTGATTGGCTGGCCGCACAGCGTCATCAGGTCTATAACAGACCGGGCCATGCTCGTCACAGTCACTCCGCATCAGACAGTGTAGGGAGAGCGAATGCTGCGTCAGGGAGAGATTTGCTTGTGTATTAGGTAGTGTAGGGAGAAAAACCGCACTTCAGCCTCTTTTTTTCTTGCAATTTACAGCACCAGCTTAGAGAATGAAAGTTCTAAACTCTCAGTCACACATTGCATTTTTTCCTGCGCTTTTTAAATCTACAGCTTGTAAATTCTTTCAGGGGTTTTGCAGCATTTTTCACCCATTCAAATGAATGAAAACAAAACAATTAAAAACACCGCAAAAACGCGAGTATTGTACGCAGTGTTTTTCCTGCTACCACTTTTAGAGTAGAAAAAAATGCTGCAAAAATGCAAAAGTGTGAAGATCCCCTTATCCTGGTTGTGTTCTAGCTGGAAATAAAAAGAGAATGGCCATAATAACATGGAGATGTAATTCATTCTATGGTGTTTCCACTTTCACTATTGCTAGGCAGCATCTATTTGTGCAGAGCCGACCGTTAACA
This sequence comes from Phyllobates terribilis, assembly GCF_046119375.1. Classification (NCBI taxonomy): domain Eukaryota; kingdom Metazoa; phylum Chordata; class Amphibia; order Anura; family Dendrobatidae; genus Phyllobates; species Phyllobates terribilis. Next base: position 30,764,047 of record NW_027362774.1, on the reverse strand, counting down.
TTCTATCACAAGATTCCATGATGACATCACTGATGATGGTCGGCCATTATGACATCACTGCTCACAGCCACTACTTATAGAATGTACACAGGGTCACAAGTGCCTTTGTTGGCTTCATAGAGATTGAGCGCACTTGCAGTTTCTCGCTATTCTATAGTGACTGATCGCACTTGCAGTTTTTCGCTATGGCTGAATTACTTCTGGATAATCTTCAGGTAGAAGCACTAATGGGGATTCTTATCAACAATCGCCCTGACACTGCGCTTCTACCTCCTGATGGCGTCCTCAGCTTCACTCACCGGCTGGTGATGGAGCTAGTAAATGACTGCCTGACCAAATACTACCAAGGTCATCTAACGTCAGAGTATCTGACGGATTTACCTCAAAACATCAGAACATTACTACAGCAGGTAAGTGGCGGACGCTCCGCACAAATCTTCTCCATAATAATAGATAATAATAGTGGGATAGAAGTTTTTCTTTACTCCAATATAAAACACTAGCTATTGAACCTGTTCTATGCCCGGGTAGCAAGCATTTTTATTGGTACATTTCCGGCGCCATTTATTTTAAGACACTGTGTTTGCGAATTCACATATACAGTGTCTTCAATGCAGTGTCTTCAATAAAATGGCGTTGGATAGCACGGTATGCGGTATACACTGACTCCAGCGCCATTTTATTGAAGACAAATGTGCGATGTATTCAATACAGTCTGCAGATTTGTCTTTAATAAAGTGGCGCTGAATATGGTGCTCTGCGCAGGCATTGATTCTGGCGCCACGCTGCTCCCCGGCCTCTCCAGAGATGACAGCATGTGGTGCTGGCGCCAGGCGGTATGTGCTTATGGCGCAGGACATGGCGGTCTGTGCTCAGCGCCTACGCATACCGCCATCTCCAGCAGCACAGTCCTCCTCCCTGTCTGGGATGTGGAGGGGTCTTTCTGTCTCCGGCCACACTGCGCAGGGGTCTATAGAGGCTTCGGGCAGAAGGACACATCCCGGGTTATATTATAGAAGATGAGTCCTCAGATATGGAGTCATTGTATCTGCAGACAGAGGAGCAGATGGCACATACAATGGCCGCCTCTATTCTGACCGCTCTCATCTCAGGATTTTCATTTTTGTTTCTTTTCTTCTTTATAGGCTGAAAAAAGATTTCAACATGGCGATTTGTCTTTTATTAAAGGACTCGCTGAAAAAGTCCTGTGTGTCCTGGAAGGTCGGGCCCGCTCCCCGGAAGGCCTGGTAAGGAGCCGCCATCTTCTCTATCACACGTCCTTGTTTCCTGTCCTTCTCCAGATCAGCAGTCAGAGATCAGATCTGGTGGGAGATGTTCCCGGCCTCCTGGCAGATGGATGGCCGCCAGTCCCTGCTGCTCCCTCGCCTGTGAGGACAGTCTGTATTCTGCTGATGGAGTCACAGCTCAGTGCTGGGAAGTCTGGATTACCGCTTCTGTCTATCACTATTATCACAGTCTTCCTGCTTGTAAATGCTGCCGCTGAGATAATAGGCCATATTACAGAAATGTCATGCACACAAGTCTCTTCTACAGCAATCTGCTCTTGTGGAGAGGAACTGCAGTGTAAAGCAAGTCCACCCAATACTGTAGTGCATGGAGTGCAAGCTGTACTCATGATATAAAGAATGCAGGTAGCACAGCTCTGGGGTATCACAGTGCAGAAAAGTCAAAGTTTACACTGAACGTTTGATTTTTCAATCTTAATTTATCTTAATCCAACTAAGTGAGAGAAGTTTCTGAGAAAAGTTATCACAAGTTACACTTTATTCCTGCAGCTTTTTATCTGAATATCATTTCTTATCTTTTTATAGAGTGTGATGGAATCATTGATCCCGGCGAGAAAGCCGCGTATGAGCGACTTCCAAACATCCAAACTGATCGGCAGCGGAGCTTCTGGGTGAGATTTCTGTTGGCATAATCCACATTTCTCAGGGTTCCCTATGACAATGCTTCAGCCTCTGTGCTCTGCCCTGCAGTGTTATCATAGGGACATGATCGGAGCGCACATCACTGCTCACATCTATTTCTCACTATTCAGGTCCGTTATACACAGTTGAGCAAACTGATCTGTAACAGATCAGATTGTAAGGGCCTGTGCACACATTGCAGATTTCTCGCATTTTTATTGTGTTTTTTTCTGCTCAGATTTTTTCACAGAACCTGCGGCATTTCCTGATGCCAGGAAAGTGAGTGACGTTCCTGAAGTCTCGTGTGCACGAGGCCTATTTATCCTTGCAGATTAGCAGCAGATTTATAGCAATTCTGTCAGCATTTTCTCTGCAGATTTCACACATAATAATGAGGGGGAGAAAATCTGCTCAAAAACGCAGGAAAAAAAGTGTCAAAATGCAGCGATTTAAAGCAGCATTTTTCCTGTCAAGAGATGCAAATATGGTGCAGAAATGTCTGCTGTAAACACTTAATATGGGCACAAACCCTTAAGGAAAGGGATAAAATAATCTAATCTCTTCCATTCCCCTGTCCTAGCCCCTCATCTGTTCTTGTGCTGCCTCCTCCTCCACAGCTTCCCTGTCCTCCTCCTCGCTGCACTTAGTTTTTTTCGGGGCGGCTCCATTATGGAGCTGATAAGAGTAATTGGCTGCACACGGTCACGTGAGGATTGACACGATACTGACGTCAATGACTTCTGCACCCACATCCTCCACCATGACCATGTGAGTCCAATCACTGGCCTCAGCACCAGAAGGGGGCGCCAGAACAACCAAAGACTGGCACGGAGGACTGCAGTGATGGACAGGTGAGCGCCTAGGACAGGGGGGTACAATGTCTTCCATTATTATTTAACTACTTTCTTCCCCTCCATTTATGATGTCTTGGGGTACGGGAGGAGCATAATCAACTTATTCTTACCACAATTGGAGGAATTTCAATTTAGACTAATTTTACTTGGACAGAATTGTATCTGTTGGTGAAATATAGCGAATCTGCCCAAGAAGAATCTGAATAGATTCTCTCATCTCTAATGTGACCTGGGTGAGGACTCGGACAGATCTAGCGATGTGCCGACCTCCCGTAGGTGATCTATGTAGAGCTATTTTATGCATTTCTAGAAATGTATTTCCAGTGACGGCCGGACTTCGAGAATTAGTACAAAAGATCATAGAAAGACTTCTATAGATGGACTGTTCATAAGGATTCAATATAACCCATGGATTCTCCTTCCCTCCAGGTCCATCTACTTAGCGAACCATAAAGACTCACACCAGGTCTTTGCAATGAAGAAAATGGACAAGTGGAAACTGAATACTCCTAAAAAGGTGGAATGGGCCTTTCAGGAGAGGGACATCCTGACATTCGCTGATTGTCCCTTTGTGGTCTCCATGCTCTGCTCCTTCCCTACGAGATCTCACCTGTGTATGGTCATGGAGTATGTAGGAGGTAGGACACGTACATTGTATTATACTCAACCCATGTCTGCTGACATCTTATCACCGCTCATAGAATTAGGATTTGTCCAAGTGGTTGGTTACATCCCCACAGAGCATTTACTAGAGCTTATATTTTACCAAGATGCCTGATAATGTATTAATCTGTGTGCAGGGCTGCTATGGGACCCATGAGTCTAAGGGGGCCCAGCGCCACTAGGTACTGGGCCCCATCCCTCCTCCTGTCATCACAATTTCAGCGGTATCCGTATCCTCAGAGTGTGGATACGGTTGAATAGAATGGTGGATGAGGGAGCCGAAAGCTCCTGATCCACCCTTCAGCCTGTGCTGGTGATTCTGTGCCCTGCAGCCACAAAGTCATCACAGCCTCAAACCAGTAGTGTGGAGTCTCAGTACTCCCACTGCACAGACCAGAGCAGCATGCTGGGGGAACAGGGTGAGCTGAGTAGTGTTTTTTTAGGGGCCATAATACTGAATGGGCGGCTGGAGGGAGCCAATCATACTGATTTGGGGAGCTGGTGTGGGCCATGATACTGATTTGGGGGCTGGTGTGGGCCATAATACTGATGGAAGGCTGGTGAGGGCATAATACTGAGTGGTGGGGCTGGTGGGGGCCATAATAGTGGTGGGTGGAGCTGGTGGGGTCCATGACACTGATTGGAGAGCTGGTGAGGGCCATAATACTGAGTGGTGGGGTTCATGGGCGTACCCAGGATCAAAACTAAGGGGGGGGCAAACCATGGTCACAGATATCGAAGAGAAATATATATATAGTACAATGCTGAAGATTTCACTTCTTACATTACATGAGTGATATCTACTGTAAATTCCACAATAGCTCAGAAACCAGCGAATCGCTCCACATAGTATACTGGCCCCCATAAAATGCTCCATACGGAATACTGGCCCCCATATAACGCTCCATACAGGATACTGGCCCCCATATAACACTCCATACAGGATACTGGCCCCCATATAACACTCCATACAGGATACTGGCCCCCATATAACGCTCCATACAGGATACTGACTCCCATATAACGCTCCATACAGGATACTGGCCCCCATATAACACTCCATACAGGATACTGGCCCCCATATAACGCTCCATACAGGATACTGGCCCCCATATAAGGCTCCATACGGAATACTGGCCCCCATATAATGCTCCATGCAGAATACTGGCCCCCATATAACGCTCCATACAGAATACTGGCCCCCATATAACGCTCCATACAGAATACTGGCCCCCATATAACGCTCCATACAGAATACTGGCCCCCATAAAATGCTCCATGCAGAATACTGGCCCCCATATAATGCTCCATGCAGAATACTGGCCCCCATATAATGCTCCATTCAGAATACTGGCCCCCATATAATGCTCCATACAGGATACTGGCCCCCAAATAACGCTCCATACAGAATACTGGCCCCCATATAACGCTCTATACGGAATACTGGCTCCCATATAATGCTCCATACAGGATACTGGCCCCCATATAACACTCCATACAGAATACTGGCTCCCATATAATGCTCCATACGGAATACTGGCCCCCATATAACGCTCCAGGCAGGATACTGGCCCCCATATAACGCTCCATACAGAATACTGGCCCCCATATAACGCTCCATACAGAACACTGGCCCCCATATAAAGCTCCATGCAGGCTGTTCCCCATACATAATGCCTCATGCAGGCTGTCCCCCCCCCCCCCGAATAATGCCCCACGCAGGCTGTTCCACCCACATAATGCCCCATGCATGCTGTTCCCCCCCATATAATGCCCCATGTAGGATGTCACCCCACCTTATAATGCCCCATGCAGGATGACACCCCCCTTCCTTATAATGCCCCATGCAGGATGTAACACCCCCCCTCCCTTATAATGCCCCATGCAGGATATCACCCCCCTCCCTTATAATACCCCATGCAGGATGTCACACACACCCCCTCCCCTTATAATGCCCCATGCAGGATGTCACCCCCCCCTCCCTTATAATGCCCCATGCAGGATGTCACCCCCCCTCCCTTATAATGCCCCATGCAGGATGTCACACCCCCCCTCCCTTATAATGCCCCATGCAGGATGTCACACCCCCCCCCCTTATAATGCCCCATGCAGGATGTCACACACCCCACCTCACCCCGCTCCCTTATATTGCCACAGGCCTCCATATAATAAAAAAAAAATCCAATACTCACCTCACATCTCACCTGCTGCCGCTGCTCCGGACTCCAGCGTCGCCGGCCTCATCCCACTCTGCGCTGTGACTGCTCAGGAGAAAGCGCGGTGTAAAGACGTCACCGCGCCCTCTGACCTGAGACGTCACAGTGCAGCAGCCGGGGAGGATTCAGGAGCTGCTGCGGAGACATGGGGAGGGGTAAGTATTGTGCTGGGTGCCGGGGCCCTGAGCAAGCGGGGGGGAGCGGGCGCTGATGGTGAGGGGCCCCCCCGCCTGCTCAGGGCCACGGCGTTTGCCTGGGTGCGCCGGGTGCTGACGCCGGCCCTGGTGTGCGGCTTGTGTGTCTGCTTTTAGTGGGGGGGCAGCTGCCCCCCACTGGCCCACGGTGGGTACGCCCATAGTGGGGTTGATAAGGGCCATAATAATTCTGAGTAGTGTGCTGTGGAGGTCCTTATTTTGTGTAGCGGTCCCCATTCTGTGTTAGGGTCCAAATTCTGTGTGAGGGGCTATGAGGGCCGTCATACTGAGTGGGGACATTATATTGAGTGGAGGGACTGTGGGCGCCATCATATCGAGTAGGGGGCTGTGGCCTGGCTCCCCTCACTTTAGACTAATATTACGTGCACTAGACATTATATGTGTATATGTAGCACCCTGAGGACTCGGCTGCTACAGGGGTATTACACCTCAAGCCAGAGGTGTGGTATTCCACTCCCGGGTAAGGATGGAGTGTGGGACTGAGCTCAGATAGCTGCATACACTACATACATGCCATTTCCGGGGGACAGACCGACGGTACTCCCACCAGTATATGTGCAGGTACGACAGTGTCTGTCCCTGGCTGGAGTGGGAGGGGGGTGGAACATCCCAGTAGTGTAGGGGCAGATAGGGGGAGCAGTCTGGGTAAGGCTAGGAGCTCATTGGGTGCTGGTCACCTGAGCTCACACATAGAGGGAGTATATAAGGTGGGCACCATCTTAGATCAGGGTCAGTCTTCTGTAGAGGGTCAGTCAGTCCTGAGAGAGGTCCAGGAGCGCCTGCAGAGAGAAGAGAGAGAGGAGAAGAGAAGGACCCAGAGGGGGAGAAGAAGGAACCCCAAGAACCCAGTATACAACCAGAAGGGTGACGGGTTGGCACGCAAGGGAACCGGATCCCAAATTAGTGGAGGAGAGAAACTACCCTCAACTAAGAACCGGAGGCTGCGACATTACATGTGGAGCAGCCCCTCACCAAGTCCACTAAGAAGGCACACCGAGCATAGGGTCAGGGAAGCCAAAGAAGGTTCACCCAACAGGAGACCCGAGGGAGCCGGACATAAGTGGACCCCTGGTGGGAACGGCCAGTAGAGAGGACAGTCAGAAAGGGAGCTCAGGACCACGCTCCAGAATTGCTTGGGGGTTGGCCGAGTCCAGGACCTGGTGGACGCAGCACGGCTCGGGCGGTCACTCAAGGCCAGAGTGACCAACAGAACAGCAGTAAGTAAAAACCCTGAACTGCACAGCCCGACTCTGAGTCTTCTTACCATCCACACTGCACCACCACTACCAACATCCTCTACACCTGACCCCCTGAGGCTATACCCCTCCCGTTGGGGGTTATACTACCACAGCTGCACATATACCACCAGCCTCAGCGGACCCTGCTGCAGCGGCGGCCTTTTGACCGCAAATCAACGGGTGGCGTAGTCGACACTAAGAACAACTAATAACATCTGTAAAGACTGCCACACACTGAGTTTGACACCCTGGGCACGGACCGGGTCGCCGCCACTCGGAGACTACAACCCCCATCTGATCCGGCTCCGGGTAATCCCCAAACAGCACTGGCCCAGGGGGCGCGTCATATACATTCTCTCCTGAACAATATCTCTGCTCACTTCTTATTATACATCATGGTGAATTGCTTTATAAACCCCTCACCTGTCATATTTCCTTTTTTTCTATAGGTGGAGACTGTCGGACCCTTCTAAACACCAGTGGTCCTTTATCTGTCCCCTTGGCCCGCTTGTACTTTGCAGAAGCGGTTCTTGCTGTGGAATACCTGCACAGCTATGGCGTGGTGCACAGAGACCTGAAGCCAAGCAAGTAAGCGCCCTTTTTAGTATAATAAGGGAAGGAAAATGATCATTTATTATCACATGGCCTGTGAGGCTAAAACCATCTTTTCGTTCACAGCCTCCTGATAACATCTTCTGGACACATTAAAGTTACCGATTTTGGGATTTCAAAAGTTGGTGTCATGATACCAAAAACCAACATCTACAAGCAATTAGCAGGGGACATCACCAGAGAGTTCCTGGACGATGAGGTCGGCATCACTTACAGAAACCCAGCTTGTTCTTTACAAATCTCATCACACTTTTGCTTCTTCTCTACATTCTTCATTTCTAGAGAACTTTTCCACTGATATTTCATCTTCTGTCATTGCGTTTTCATGGCGAGAACATGTTAAAATAATGCTATCATCAATCACATCTCTTTCTTTTGTTGATTTACAGTCCTGTGGCACCCCAAGTTACCTAGCCCCAGAGGTCATCCTGAAAAATGGCTATGGAAGACCTATTGACTGGTGGTCATTGGGGATCATACTATATGAATTTCTTGTGGGATTTGTACCATTTTATGGGGATTCCCGAACTGAGCTTTATAAAAATGTTTTCTCTGGTAAGTAGAATAATCCGATCATTGCTTTGATTGGTTACATTGGTTTAGTTATTTCCTTTGCTTTATCTTACAGTCCAATAAAGAGTTTTTTTTCTGTCATTTTCTATATAACAGGAGACGTAGTTTGGGATCGTTATCCCGTTCCTTCCTTTCTTGCTCAGAATCTCATCACCAAACTGCTCAGAAAAAATCCTGCACATAGACTTGGGACAGGTAACAATTTACTTACTACACCTAGGACATATCGCTCATGTCCATGAGTATCAGCACTCCTCTATCAGCTCATCCATTTCTAGTTCTCCATTTCTCTATTTCAGTCTATTTCTCTCATGGGTGGCTCAGTTATGTCATTAGTTCAGATTAAGTTAAACTGTTCAGATATGGAGCAGTCTGTGACAATATCTGCAACACTTTTATTTTGTATTCTCCAGCAGGAGCATTTGAGATCAAGGGTCATCCATTCCTAAGTGACTTAGACTTTGACAACCTTGGAAGTCAGAAGACAGAGTACATTTCTCAGCTTGTGTCAGACATGGACACAAGCTCCTCTAACAGTACAAGCTCCTCTATCAGTTCAAGCTCCTCTTTCAGTAAGTAGAAAAAGACGTCATCTAGACTAAACGTCTGTTTGTCTCGTCTTCCATAATATGAGACAATTGTTTCCCAATAATATTAGTGATAAATGGTGACTGTGTTATATTGACAACCTCTAATAATACTTCATTATCTATGTCTTGTAGATTTCTCTGATATAATCAAACATCTGATCTCAGAGCATGAGTGTCTTGCTTTCCAAAATTTTATATCATCTTCTGAATGGTTTTCTAAAGTAAGTATGAGATCAATAAATGCAAAATATGTTACAAAAAAAAGACCTATAAAAGTATAAAAAAAAGTATTTCATATCTTCTTTTTGTCCACATTTAGCTCTCTACCACCGCTACCAGTACGATCAACGATGAGGATCCCAAGTCCCCTACAGAGTGTACCCCAGCATCCAGTGAAAACATCTCAGAAATGTTAGTAGTTTATAGGGTCATTACTGGGAGCTCCAGGCTGATACATGTGCACGACCTCAAATATGTTACATAAGTACCATAATATCAAATGCAGCATCCATCAACCCATGGTTAGTGGTCATTGTGCCTTTGGCTACTGAAACCGCTGGTGATAATAACCCATATGTACAGCCAGTGTTGCTTTTTTACTGCTGCCCACACTGTAGGAGAGATGTAGTACTACTACATGCCATTCTTAGCAATTCATTTTTGCTTCGCTCTATAGTAGGTAGTTTAGAGCAGGAAACCTTGCCTACTATGACTCTCATATCCTAATAGGTCTTTTATAATCGGTGTTATTCTAGTGAGGCAACCCCTTCTTTACACGTTTATCTTCTTCAAAACAGGCAGAAAGGATCTTTTCCCGTATGTAATAGAGACGATGCTATTAGCAGCTTGCCGTCCTCGTCCCCATTATCGGGTATGTACATGTCTACAGCACGAAAAATTAGAATGTTTACTTCAAGGCTGAAATCTTTCCACATGGTTTTTCTTCTATTGTTCTCCTATGTTCTGCATGTGTCATGGATCCCAATGATGTTGCCCATAGGCCCATACTGCATCTCTATTTCCCTAATTTTGTACAGTGTTTCCAGATTACCAGATCTATAGGCGACAGGACTAGAATAATTCTCCTATACACAGGAAAGATACAAAGTAGATCCTATAAGAATATATTGTTACTGACTTTTTTACATTTTCTGATCAGGATTTCCATCTCACGAGAAAAGAAAATCTTCGCTATATTTACTTATAGAGCAACAAACCTCAAAAAACAAAGAAAAGGTGGAAAAGAGACGAGGTAAGTGTGAGAATCAGCCCCATATTGTGTGATGTCAGGGAGAATAATTCATGTGGAGCAGATGTCGTCTGTCAGTGATTGGATTGTCACATGTATGATGGCTGACGATGATCCCGCACCTCAGTGTGGATAAGACTCCTCTACCGTCCGGCCACTGTGACCGCACAGTAGTATCATGTCATATGGAGCCACATCACTTACATTATAGATACAAAGCAGTTCCCAAAGGATATATTGTTACTGTGGATTTTTTTTTTTACTTTCTGATCAGAAATTCCAGCTAATGAGGAAATAAAATCTGCAATAAATCTGAGTATAGAGCAACAAACCTCAGAAATTGAAGAAAAGAGGGGAAGGAGACGAGGTAAGTGTGAGAATAGGCTCCATGTTGTGTGATGTCAGTGAGAATAATTCATGAGGAGCAGATCTCATCTGTCAGTGGTGGGATTGTCACATGTATGATGGCTGACAATGATCCCGCACCTCAGTGTGGATAAGACTCCTCTACCGTCCTGTCACAGTGACACCACAGTAGTGTCCTCTAATATGAAGTCCCCTTACTTACAATGATGTTACATCTCTTTTCATAGGTTCCATCTTCCGCCGCTTGATATCATCCTGCCGGCGTGGATTATCCAGGGCTGCTCGCGTACTTCCATGTTGTCACCGTTCCCCCAAAATCATCTAAAAGACGGGAAACCTCGGCATCCAGCGCCCTGAAGTCCAGCAGATCTACCATCACTGCTGGACCTGTATAGAAGGACCGTCACCAGCTTCCTGTGGCCTTCTGACTTGAACATCTTTACCCGGACATGTTTTGCCTCTGTCACCGGGCTCCGCGGTATTCATGCTGCTCGCCTGACTTGGCTTTTACTGATCACCCGGTATCTGACTTCGGCTGTCTTCATGACTATGATTTTGTCCATTGATAATGTTCCTGGTTTTGTTCATCCCTTAACCTTGTATCCTATTATCAATTAAAACATAATAACTAAAAGCTGTTGCTGTTGCGCTGATTCCTTTTCATCTTAAACTCACAACTAATTGTAACTGACTAATTGTAACTGATTAATTGCAGCTAGTGTTGAGCCACCCCCGTAGTGTTCGAGTTCGGTTCGGTTCGTCGAACACCTTCGAACACCGTTAAAACCAATGGCAGGCAAACTAAAACACATAGAAACACATAGAAAACACCTTCAAAGGTGTCCAAAAGCTGACAAACTGCTCAGAAGACACAACTAACACATGGAAAAGTGACAAGTACATATAGTTGTAGCGCTGGCGTCCCTGCCCTCTGCTAGGCAGGGACGCTGCTCCCCTCACCGCTCTGCTGTCAGCGCGCGCTCCGTCCCGGCGTCCTCTCCCCGCTCTGCTCCGTGCCCGGCGTCCTCTCCCCGCTCTGCTGTCAGCGCGCGCTCCTTCCCGGCATCCTCCTCCCGCTCTGCTCTCAGCGCGCGCTCCTTCCCGGCCCCTGTGCTTAGGGCGCGCGCGCGCGCGCTCCCCTCCTCTTAAAGGGGCCGCGCGCGCCGTCCTAAGGAGTCCCCGGCCAATGGCCGGAGGACTTCATCATATATAAGGCACCTCCTCCAAAATGGAGGTGCCCGAGCAATGTTGTTTGCACCTGTGTCTCACCTGTGCTTCAGCCCTCAGGTCCCGTTGCCAGTTTCCTGCCAGTTACCTGCCTGATTCCTGCCTGAATACTTGTTACCTGTCTGCCAGTCTGAGGTCCGACGGTCTGCCTTACTACTCCTGTCAGTCTGTCTAAAGGACCAGCCTGCCCGCTCACCTGGGAGCGCACATCAGCTACCTGCCTACTTTCCTGAGGTCCAACGGTCTGCCTTACAACTCCGGTCAGTCTGTCTATGGACCAGCTTGCCCGCTCACCTGGGAGCGCTTCTCCGTTACCTGCCTGCTTGCCAGCCCGGAGGCTCCGTTGTCACGTGCTGTGACCATCAGCTACTTCAGAGAGTCTTGCCCGCTCACCTGGGAGCGCTTCTCCGTTACCTGCCTGCTTGCCAGCCCGGAGGTCCCGTTGTCACGTGCGGTGACCACCAGCTATTCCAGAGACTCTTGCCCGCTCACCTGGGAGCGCTTCTCCGTTACCTACCTGCCTGCCAGCCCGGAGGTTCCGCCGTCACGTGCCGTGACCACCTGTTATTCCAGAGACTCTCGCTTGCTCACCTGGGAGCACACATCTACCATCTGCCTGCTAGCCTACCCGGAGGCTCTGCCATCACAGGTCGTACCTACCCTTTACCCAGAGACTGCCCTGATCACTTGCCGTATCTCCCTGTCCGTTCATCCAGAGACTGCCGCCCGCTCCCTTACAAGGGCCGCCCCCTTGTATAGTAGCTCAGAGGTTCCGCCTCCCAGACCCGTTACAGTTTGCTCGGGCCATGGAACCCGGTGGCACCCAAGCTCCCTCGCTCTCGGACCTCTGTCTTGAACTGTCCCGTCAGAGGTCCCAACAGGAGTCCATCCTGGGTCACCTGCGGAATGTCAACACTCGCCTGGATACTCTGACAACACCACCTGCAACTACGGCCAGTACCATGGTATCCTTTTCCGGACCCCGGCTCTCTGCACCTCCTCGCTTCGGAGGCGACTCCGTCCTGGCTCGGGGCTTCATAAATCAGTGCACCCTGCATTTTGAACTATTGTCCCACCAGTTTAACTCCGACCGAGCCAAAATTGCATTCATCATGTCCCATCTCACCGGGGAGGCTCTGGCCTGGCTAAATCCTCTATGGGAGAGAGGAGACCCCCTGGTGTCCGACTTGCCTGCCTTTCTCACGGCTTTCCGGAAAGCCTTCGACGAACCCGGACGGAGGACCTCATCCGCATCATCTCTGCTACGCCTCCGTCAGGGAAGCCTCACCGTGGGTCAATATGCCATACGGTTCCGTACCCTTGCCTCGGAGCTGGCCTGGGATAACCAAGCTCTGGTATCCGTCTTCTGGGAGGGTCTGTCCGGCCGTATTAAAGATGAACTTGCTGGTCGGGACATTCCTACCACTCTCGATGACCTAATAACTCTTGCCACCCGGATTGACCTACGGTTCCAGGAACGTGCCAAAGAGGTCACCCGTGAAAAGGGGCTTCCACGTCTGGTTCCTACTTTTCTGAAACCCGTCACTCCTTCCGTTTCTCCCCAGGTACACTCTCCTGAGCCTATGCAGGTCGACCAGACCAAGATGGTCAAATCCCGTCAGGACTTTCGCCGTGCCGAGGGGAGCTGCTTCTACTGTGGCAGTAAGGAGCATCGGATCCGTGCCTGCCTGGAGAGGTCGGGAGAACGCCTGTGTCTAGGTTCGCTCAGAGGACTTGATCTAGACAAAAATAAATCCTCTCCATCCCTGCTGCTGTCTGTCTCAATCATCTGCGGGGAGAATCGTTATTCCGAACTAGCCCAACTTGACTCTGGAGCAGCCGGAAATCTTATTTCACTGTCCCTGGTGGAGAAATACCGCATCCCCACCAAACCTCTGGCTGTACCCTTGTCTGTTGTTGCCGTGGATGGGGGCCTCTTATCTCGCCCCATCCAATTCATCACCGAATCCATTACTCTGCAAGTGGGTATGCTGCATTCAGAGAGTATCTCCCTTCACGTTCTGCCTGGACTCTCTCACGCCCTCTTGCTAGGTCTGCCTTGGCTCCAGAGACATGCACCCGTGCTTGACTGGCAAACCGGAGAGGTCCTTCGCTGGGGACAAGACTGTCATAAAACCTGTCTGGTTCCCGTCCATTCCGTCCGTCCCTCTCCTATCCCAGCTAATCTACCTGGACTTCCGATTCCTTATTGGTCTTGTGCTGATGTCTTTGATATGGAGGAGGCAGAGACATTACCACCTCATAGACCATGTGACTGCCCCATCGATCCCGCCAGAGTAATGCAGGTGGCTCCCGTGAGTCTAAATTGTCTCCCTCCTGGTAAGACGTTCGTATCGGTACCTGATCGGGAGAGGATCCTACACTGGGGTCATTCGTCTAAACTAGCTGGCCACGCCGGTCAGAAAAAGACCCTCCAGCTTATTACCCGGCACTACTGGTGGCCTAACCTGCACAAGGATGTTATGGACTTTGTTTCTGCCTGTGTGTCCTGCGCCCGCAACAAGGTTCCGAGACACCTGTCGGCCGGCCGCCTTCTTCCTCTGCCAGCACCTGCTGCCCCCTGGCAGCATATAGCGATGGACTTCGTAACTGATCTGCCCGTCTCTGCCGGTTGTACGGTCATTTGGGTGGTCGCTGACCGCTTTTCCAAGATGGCTCACTTCATTCCCCTGCCAGGTCTTCCGTCTGCACCCGAGCTGGCTAGAGTCTTTATCCGCCACATCTTCCGTCTTCATGGCCTGCCCCGTCACATCGTGTCGGATCGAGGAGTACAGTTCACTTCTCGTTTCTGGAGAGCCACTTGTAAATTGCTAGACGTCACTCTGGACTTCTCCTCCGCTTACCACCCACAGTCTAATGGTCAAGTGGAGCGGATCAATCAGAACCTGACCAGTTACCTCCGGCACTTCGTTAATGCTCACCATTCTGACTGGGTGGATCTCCTGCCATGGGCCGAATTCTCATACAACAATCACGAGAGCGAGTCTTCCTCCATATGGGAGAGTACCCGGTCCGCACTCCTTCTGTCATCCGAGCGTATGAAAAGGCACGCTGACAAAGGACGTCTGGATCCTCCTCAATTCCGTCCTGGGGATAAAGTCTGGCTCTCGTCCAAATATGTCCGGCTCAAGATCCCTTCCTATAAGTTGGGGCCTCGGTTCATCGGCCCACTGGAGGTTATCAGTCAGATCAACCCGGTGGCCTATAAATTGAAACTCCCGGCCAACTTACGGATCCCTAACTCCTTCCATGTATCTCTCCTCAAACCTGTGGTACTTAACTCTTTTTCTAAGTCTACAGGTACGCCTCTTGCTCCGGTTTCTGCTGAGGACGAGTTTGAGGTAGAGAACATTCTTGCCACCAAAAGGGTAAGAGGAAAGACCTTTTTCTTGGTAGATTGGAGGGGGTTTGGTCCTGAGGAGAGAACGTGGGAGCCCCGGGAGAATATCCATGCCCCTCTAATCCTAGCTAAATTTCTGTCTGGCCTAAAAAAGGGGGGGCCTAAAGGGGGGGGTACTGTAGCGCTGGCGTCCCTGCCCTCTGCTAGGCAGGGACGCTGCTCCCCTCACCGCTCTGCTGTCAGCGCGCGCTCCGTCCCGGCGTCCTCTCCCCGCTCTGCTCCGTGCCCGGCGTCCTCTCCCCGCTCTGCTGTCAGCGCGCGCTCCTTCCCGGCGTCCTCCTCCCGCTCTGCTCTCAGCGCACGCTCCTTCCCGGCCCCTGTGCTTAGGGCGCGCGCGCGCGCGCTCCCCTCCTCTTAAAGGGGCCGCGCGCGCCGTCCTAAGGAGTCCCCGGCCAATGGCCGGAGGACTTCATCATATATAAGGCACCTCCTCCAAAATGGAGGTGCCCGAGCAATGTTGTTTGCACCTGTGTCTCACCTGTGCTTCAGCCCTCAGGTCCCGTTGCCAGTTTCCTGCCAGTTTCCTGCCAGTTTCCTGCTAGTTTCCTGCCAGTTTCCTGCTAGTTACCTGCCTGATTCCTGCCTGAATACTTGTTACCTGTCTGCCAGTCTGAGGTCCGACGGTCTGCCTTACTACTCCTGTCAGTCTGTCTAAAGGACCAGCCTGCCCGCTCACCTGGGAGCGCACATCAGCTACCTGCCTACTTTCCTGAGGTCCGACGGTCTGCCTTACAACTCCGGTCAGTCTGTCTATGGACCAGCTTGCCCGCTCACCTGGGAGCGCTTCTCCGTTACCTGCCTGCTTGCCAGCCCGGAGGCTCCGTTGTCACGTGCTGTGACCATCAGCTACTTCAGAGACTCTTGCCCGCTCACCTGGGAGCGCTTCTCCGTTACCTGCCTGCTTGCCAGCCCGGAGGTCCCGTTGTCACGTGCGGTGACCACCAGCTATTCCAGAGACTCTTGCCCGCTCACCTGGGAGCGCTTCTCCGTTACCTACCTGCCTGCCAGCCCGGAGGTTCCGCCGTCACGTGCCGTGACCACCTGTTATTCCAGAGACTCTCGCTTGCTCACCTGGGAGCACACATCTACCATCTGCCTGCTAGCCTACCCGGAGGCTCTGCCATCACAGGTCGTACCTACCCTTTACCCAGAGACTGCCCTGATCACTTGCCGTATCTCCCTGTCCGTTCATCCAGAGACTGCCGCCCGCTCCCTTACAAGGGCCGCCCCCTTGTATAGTAGCTCAGAGGTTCCGCCTCCCAGACCCGTTACAATAGTCATGCGAAAAGAAAAGAGGTGGAGGAGTAAAAGGAGGGGGAGACACAGATATAGGCATGTCATGCCCTTCTAAAACCAAAAAAGTGCGAAGCCGACACGGCCAGTCCGTTCCTGCCCGTGCCACCTCCGTGTCGCCGGGTTTGTGCCAGAGCCGCGGTGAACCCTGACGGCCAGCCCCCCTCTCCCAATACTGGTGCCTGTCCACTGGTGGGTCGAGCGAGCCTCCCTGCGGTGGAGGCAGCTCTAAGCTTTTTAATTTAAATTGTCTCTCTAATTTGAATGAATACACTTTAAATCCTTTTACAAGGATCTATTGGAGGGCAAGTCTCATGCCAGCAGCCGCGGTAATTCCAGCTGCAGTAGCGTCCACTAAAGCTGCTGCTGTTAAAAAGCTTTTATAAGGATCGAGCTTGGCGGCCAACCACAAGGCGTCCTACCGCCAGTCCCAGCCCCTATGCCTTGGGGTGCCTACCCGATGCTCTTCACTGAGTGTCCCGGGGGCCCGAACCATTTCCTTTGAAAAAATTAAGTGTCCAAACTACAGGTGGTGTAGCTTGCTTAACAGCCGGGATAATCCGCTGACTAGCAGACACTGCTACTAGGCACAAAGTATTTACTGGGCTAGATGCAGTTAAAAATTTGTAATTAGATGCTCTCGTTGGATGCTGAGAAAGCATTCCATAGAGTCTCCTGGCACGCCATATATGATTCTCTTAAAAAGCTTGGGGTAGGGGTCTAGGGGACCCTTTTATAGCCCAAATCACAGCCCTGTATCACAATACATCACCTAGGCTGAAGATAAATGGAACATTTTCATCACCTTTCATAATCACCAATGGGACAAGGCAGGGATGTCCTCTGTCCCCTCTCTTATACATCCTAGTGACGGAGCACCTGCTCTCATCAATTCGCCATAACCCCAATATTAGGTGGATTGAGGTGGGAGGCACCGAGTACAAGTGCTCTCTATTTGCTGATGATGTCCTAGTATATATCACTCAATCACATATATCCATCCATGCTGTTATGGCTGAAATAGATCACTTTGTTACATGGTCAAATTTTAAAATCAATGCAGCGAAGTCTGAGGCCCTCGATGTCTCCCTCCCCAAATCCATACAGGATTCCATCCAGTCCAACTTTCCCTTTGCCTGGCCCTCACAGGGTATCAAATACTTAGGAATTCCTATTCATAGAGACCTTAATTTTGGGCCCTTTATTGAACAACTCCATACAGACCACGGTTGGTAAGTTAGAACTGTAAGATTCACTACGTGAACCACTGGTGTTTTGTGGAAAAGCACATGTACACTGTGTTCCAAATTATTATGCAAAAAGTGTTTAGGAGTGATAAGGGAAGAATTTGTTTGTTTGTCAGTTAAACTCATTGATGGTGATGTGTGTCAGGGCTCTTTATATCACTGTAAGCAATTGCAGACACCTGTGCTAATTAGTTTGGCAGGTGTGTCCAATGAAAGGCAAGACTACTTAAGAAGGCTGTCCCACATTATTAAGCAGCCTACATTTTCTGCCAAAATGGGAAAGAAAAAGGATGTGTCGGCTGCTGAGAAGCAACAAATTGTGGAGTGTTTAGGTCAAGGCATGACTACAATCAACATTGCCAAGACACTTCATCCTGATCATCGCACAATCAAGAAGTATGTAGCCGATTCACAGTACACACGTGTGCGTGCTGATAAGGGAAAATTGAGGACTCTTTCCTACAGACAATTACGTCAGGTTAAAAGAGCAGCAGCAAAAAAGCCTTGTCATAGCAGCAGACAAGTTTTTGCAGCTGCTGGTGCCTCCAACGTCCCCCGAACAACAAGATGCAGGGTCCTTCAGAGGTTTGCAGCTGTGCGTAAGCCATCCTGTCGACCTCCTCTATCCACTGTACACAAGCAGAAACGGCTCCAGTGGGCCAAACAATACATGAAGACTGACTTCAAAACTGTTTTGTTCACCGATGAGTGCCGTGCAACGCTCGATGGTCCAGATGGATGGAGTGGAGGATGGCTGGTTGATGGACACCCCATGCAAACACGGCTATGGCGCCAACAAGGAGGAGGTGGAGTAATGTTTTGGGCTGGAATCATGGGGAGAGAGATTGTCGGCCCTTTTAGGATCCCTGAAGGGGTAAAGATGAACTCCATAATGTATGTGGAGTTTCTCAAACAGCACTTCCTGCCATGGTTCAAGAAGAAGAACTGTGTATTCCGCAGCAAGATCATTTTCATGCATGATAATGCACCGTCTCATGCTGCACATAACACATCTGCATCTCTGGCTGATATGGGCATAAAAGGGGACAAACTTATGGTGTGACCCACATGCTCCCCTGACCTCAACCCCATTCAGAACCTCTGGAGCATCATTAAAAGGAGTATCTATGATGGCGGGAGGCAGTTCACATCTAAGCAACAGCTCTGGGAGGGTATTCTGTCCTCATGCTAAAAATTGAAGCAGAAACCATCCGAAACCTGACAAATTCAATGGACGAGAGAGTTCAGAAGCTCCTTTCGAACAAGGGGTCATATGTGCAAATGTAACATCACCTAGAATAAAGTTTTGAGTTGAAAACTGTTTGATTTCAGTTTCTAATAACCTGCTAATGCTTATAATTTCAAAAATGACCATTTTTTTGTTCTTTATTAAAATGAAAAGGTTGATCGAAGAGTGTGGGGGATCTAAGAGTGTGGCAACCCAGTAGTCAGGATTATTTCAAATTCTGACAATCTGAGGGTCATGTTGCAGGTAGTGCAGCAAGAAGGCACTCATGTGTCTTGCGCATCTAGGAGCCCCAAAATTATTTTCCGGGCTAGATGCAGCTAAAAATTATTATTAATTTGAAAGCTGGTGGAGCTTAGTATAGATGGCCTAATAGAATCAGTACTGCAAACTGCTACAAGGCCCTAACTATTTTCCAGCCAAGATACAGATAAACATGATTAGTAATTTTAAATCTGGTGGAGTTTAGTATAGATGGCCTAATAGAATCAGTACTGCAAACTGCTACAAGGCCCAAATTATTTTCCAGCCAAGATACAGATAAACATGATTAGTAATTTGAAAGCTTAAAACGGTTGGTGAGGTGATTTTAACCAATCATCAAGCTTTTACTCTCCCCAGGATGACACAGGGGTAGAAAAGTCGTTTCGGATCCATGATTTGTTCATCTTTATGAACATGAGTGTCTACATTATCAGTGGAGAGCCGCGTGCGCTTATCTGTCAGCACACCACCAGCAGCGCTGAACACACGTTCAGACAGAACGCTGGCTGCGGGGCATGACAAGATCTCCAAGGCGTAAGTGGCTAGCTCCGGCCATTTATCCAGATTGGAAGCCCAAAAAGAGCAATAGTCCAGTGACACAGTCATGGCTTCAATGTTTACTTGGAGATACTCCTGTACCATCGTCTCTAGGCGTTGACTATGTGTCAGACTTCTTGTCTCCTGTGGCATTGCAAAGGATGGGCTAAAAAAGTGGTGAAATGATTCCGCAAAATTGCTGTTACCAGCAGATACTGTGTTTCTGTTACGTTTGAGTGCTGAACACTTGACGGTCCCACGGTTGGCAAGTTGGAAATGAGAGATTCACTATGTGCACCACTGGTGTTTTGGGGAAAAGCACATGTAAGATTCTGCAACAGTCTCTGCTGATACTCCTTCATGCGTGCATCTCTTTCTATGGCAGGAATAATTTCTCCAAATTTACTTTTGTATCGGGGATCTAACAGTGTGGCAACCCAGTAGTCAGGATTATTTCTAATTCTCACAATTCGAGGGTCATGTTGCAGGTAGTGCAGCAAGAAGGCACTCATGTGTCTTGCGCATACAGGAGCACCAAGTCCCTGTTGTGTTGGTGGCGAGGTAACAATCATGCTTCCTTCCTCTGCCCTCTCCCCCCCAACCTCGCACAACATAAATGTGATCAAGGTCTCCCTCATCTGATGAGTCTTCCATCAGTTCGTCCTCCACTTCTTCCTGGGCTCCTGCACCTCCCTCACTAGTTTGGCTGCTACCATGCGCCCTGGTAAAACCATCTCCCCCACCCTCACATGCCTGCCGCCTTGGTGCTGCCGACCGTCTGGACCTTGCAAATGTTAGCCCTTCCGCATACAACTCCTCCTCCTCTACTTCCTCCACCTCCTCTTGTGCCACCACCTGACTCCGAATTCTGTTTAACATGTGCTCCAGCATGTAAATCACCGGAATAGTCATGCTGATAATGGCATCGTCAGCACTAAACATCTTCGTCGCCATTTCAAAACTGTGCAGAAGGGTGCATAGGTCCCTGATCTGAGACCACTCCTCCAGCGTGATTTGCCCCACCTCTGGATCTCGTTGGCCCAGGCTATACGTCAGAACGTATTGCACCAGGGCTTGTCGGTGCTGCCACAGTCGCTGCAACATGTGCAGAGTTGAATTCCACCGGGTAGGCACATCGCATTTTAGCCGGTGAAGTGGCAGGCCCAACGACTTCTGTAGAGATGTAAGTCGCTGAGCTGCGGGATGCGAACGGCGGAAGTGAGCACACAGCGACCGTGCCCTCTGCAGAAGGCCATCTAGTCTGGGATAGTGGGCTAAAAATTGCTGGACAACCAGGTTCAACACGTGAGCCATACAAGGCACGTGTGTGACATTGCCCCGGCGAAGGGCCGCACCCAGGTTTGCAGCATTGTCGCACACGGCCTTCCCTGGTTTCAGGTCCAGTGGAGACAACCATTCATGAAATTGGTTCTCCAGAGCTGACCACAACTCCTCAGCTGTGTGACTCACATTTCCCAGACATTTCAAAGTAAAAACCGCCTGATGACGTTGAGCCCTACTGCCAGCATAGTAAGGAGGTGTGCAGGATCCCTTCTGCGCAGTTAGAAAGCTTGTGGCATGACCAGACAGGCTTTGGGTGCAGGTGGAGGACCGAGAGGAGGTTGAGGAGGCAGAAGCAGTGGAGGAACTTTGACATAAAGAGGATTGACGCACAACTCGTGGGGACGGCAAGACTTGGACAGTAGCCCCTTGTCCTGCTGTCACCATAGTTACCCAGTGCCCAGTCAGCGACATGTAACGCCCCTGTCCATGCCTACTCGTCCAAGTGTCTGTGGTGAAATGCACCCTGTCACACACAGAGTTTCTCAAAGAAGGGGTGATGTTGTGTGCGACATGCTGGTGGAGCGCAGGCACACCTTTCTTTGAGAAGTAGTGCCGACTGGGCATCTGGTACTGGGGCACTGCGACGGACATAAGGTCTCGAAAATCCTCTGTGTCCACCAGGCGGAAAGGCAGCATTTCTGTAGCCAAGAGCTTGCAGATGGTGAAATTCAACCTCTTAGCTTTCTCATGGCTAGGAGGAAATGGTCTTTTACTTTTCCACATCTGAGGGACCGAGGGCTGGCTGTTGTGCTTAGACGGGGTTGAGAAGGGTGTCCACGGCAAACTGCCGGTCTGTGAGGAAGATGCAGGCGGACATGTTAGGTTGCCTTGATCCAAAGGTGGTGCTATCGATGTCGGACAGCGCTCAACACCAGCTGGTATTTCCACTTCCAAATGAAATGATGACCTGCCAATCACGCTGGCTGTTGCGGGTAAAGAGGTGGCAGGTCTGCGTCCCAAAACAGGTGTGACTGTTGTCCCCCCAGTCACAGAGGATGAAGAGGCCGCGGACGCACAAGATGTGGCAGACGGTGGTTGACCCGGCCGGCTAGGCCGCATTGTAGCACACTGAGCTTCCCACTGCAACTTACGCTTCATGTCCATGTGCCGGTTCATGCATGAAGTACTCAAACTATGTATTTTTTGGCCTCTACTTAGCTTTTGCTGACAAATGTTACAGATAACACGAGTTGGGTCATCTTTATCGATCTGAAAAAATGCCCAGGCTATGCAAGGCTTAGCACCCATGCGACCTGAAGAGCCACCACGACTTGTGGTGAGAGGCAGAGTTGTGTTTGAGGATGCAGTTGTTGACGTGCTTCCAGTACTATGTCTCTGTCCAGGAAGGCGCAACCTGACCTCGTCGTCACTAGCATCCTCCTCCACCTCCTCTGCTGACCTCATCTCTTGGCTGACTGTGGGT
This sequence comes from Phyllobates terribilis, assembly GCF_046119375.1. Taxonomy (NCBI): domain Eukaryota; kingdom Metazoa; phylum Chordata; class Amphibia; order Anura; family Dendrobatidae; genus Phyllobates; species Phyllobates terribilis. The sequence goes on along the minus strand of NW_027362774.1, from coordinate 30,741,541 downwards.
TGACAGTAAGTGGGATCTCCAACCTCATCATCATCACCCTGTGTGTTATCACACCCGTCGTCCTCAGAGCCAACCTGTTCCTGCCCTGACAAAAAACTAAAGTTGTCGCTCCAATCAGGTATTTGAGTCTTATCATCGTCTTCCTCATTGTCTCCACCAACAGGAGTTACAGTTTGGGAATGAGGGTCTACATTATGGTCAGAACCTTCTGCGTCTGGTCCTGGATCCGACTCATAAAGATTCTGGGCATCAGTGCAGATCATTTCCTCGCCTGGATTTACAGAAGCGCTGGAGTCGACCTCTGATTCCCAGGCTATAGTATGAGTAAACAGCTCTGCAGACTCAACCATCTGTTCTACCTCATACTCAGACGGGCAGCTGGAGATTTGGGAGCTGTGAGGAAGCAAGTGCGATTTGGGTGACACCTCTGAGGACTGGAGTATTTGTGATGTTGAAGTTGATGTGGAGGAGAGCCCACTTAAAGGAGCACTTGATATCCGTTGAAGCACCTGCTGTTTTTGTGCCTCATCTGGAATTTGTAGCGATTGGCGTGGCCGTAAGAAAGGGATCTTATCACATTGTCCGCTAAAAGAAGTAGACATTTTAGTTTGGCTGGAAGATGGTCTTTCTTCTGCACCTACCCCACGGACACAACCTTTTTTCCCCTTCCCAACACGCCTATTCCCCTTTCCACCAGCAGCAGGCCTTTTTCCACTCATTTTGGTGGTTAACTAATTCACAACTCTGGAGTTGTTTGCACAAAAAACAATGGATGGGAACCGAGCAGAGCTGAGTGGCCAAACTGTGGTATTAGGCCAAAACTATTGGCTGGGTTAGATGCAGAAAAAAATTATATTCAATTTGCAACCTGATGGAGGTCAGTATAGATGGACTCAGGGTCGGACTGGGGTGCCTAGGGCCCACCAGGGGAACTGACTCTAGGGTCCACACTACAGCCCACCTAAACGGTTTTATTACTTGTTATGTTTTTCTATAATGTACTATAATTACATGTTTGGCTGCGCTGTGGAGCACCAAGCGGCAGGACTTTCTTCGAACAGTCATTCCGTACTGCCAGAGTCCCTTTAATGGTAACTTGTCACCTTGAAAAATGCTATTTATCTGCAGATATAGGGGTAATGTGCAGGTAAATAGGGTGTAAAGCCTGGTTAGACGGCTTATTGGAAAAGCATTGGCTACACGGAGAAAATTACATTTTATTCTCCCTGCCGCCACTCGCTTCCTGTCATAGGGTCGGTGAGGGTGCTGCAATAACGTCCGGCACCTTGATTGTGACATCTTCCATGGAGGCCAACCTCAGGCTGAGCTTCATTGAATGACTAACATGGCAGCAGCACCTGGCAACTAGTGCCGAGCGAACGTGGTTGGATAAGGTGTGATCCCAGCATGCTCGGGTGTTATCCAAGTATCTTGTAGTGCTCTGCTACTATGCTCGAGTCCTCGGGGTAGCATGTTTTACGGAGGTAGACAGACGCAACACATACAGGAATTGCCGGTTTCTTAGGTAATCCCTGCATGTGTTGCTTCTGTCTATCACTGAAAAACATGCTACCCCGGGGACTCGAGCATATTAGCAGAGCACTACAAGATACTCGGATAACACCCGAGCATGCTGAGATCACACCTTATCCGGCCACGCTCGCTCAGCACTAGTTGCCAGGTGCTGCTGCCATGTTAGTCATTCAATGAAGCTCAGCCTGAGGTCGGGCTCCATGGAAGTGTCACAATCAAGGTGCCGGAAGTTATTGCAGCACGCTCACTTTGTAGTTCGCGGTGACTGTAATGTCTCTTATCCGACCACGCTCCCTCAGCACTACTGGCAACCGAACAGCAACCTGCAACTGCGTCACAGGGGGCTGCATGCACCGGCCATTGTGCTATCTAAATGCCGTTGTCAGTGATTAAAAAGGGCACTTAAATACTCAAAACAGCAGCAATCAAGGCGAGCTCTGATCACTGCTGTTACAGGCAGACGCCGGCTATGTAACACAGCCGACATCTGCCCGGTATGGAGCAGGCTCAGCTCCTGAACCCGCTCCATACAAGCACATCCCAATGGTGACAGTTATGACAAGGTTAGCAAATTTCACTGGTCTGTTCCTAAATGTGGAAAGACAAATGGAATTCCCTAACACATGTGAAAGAGACCTAATAGATGTAGTAAAGGTGCCTCAAGCATATGAATGTTATTACACACCACAATGGACTCTTACATACACGCATCTTACAAAAAGACATATTATTCCAGATACACAGACGCGCACAAACACACAGACACGCACAAACACACAGACACATACAAACACGCAGACACATACAAACACGCAGACGCGCACAAACACGCAGACGCGCACAAACACGCAGACGCGCACAAACACGCAGACACATACAAACACGCAGACACATACAAACACGCAGACGCGCACAAACACGCAGACGCGCACAAACACGCAGACGCGCACAAACACGCAGACACATACAAACACGCAGACACATATAAACACGCAGACGCGCACAAACACGCAGACACATACAAACACGCAGACGCGCACAAACACATCAGTACATGAATACATCATCGGAACCACCATCATTTGTAATGTCAGGTCAGACCCATATATCTTTGTATCGCATAAACCTACAACTCCCAGTATGTAATTAACAATAGAGATACTGAGAGTTATCAGTCATCATCAGACTGCGGACCATACAGGAACCACAGTACTGGCGAGACACAGGCAGGATCACAGATGAACATTTACATCCAGGTATCTTACCTGAGACGTCTTCTCTGATTACAGTCGTTCTCCTTCTTTTTGTCTCCATCTTGTCCAGACCCCTTGAGGACTTTTCTCATCCACAGCTCGTCTCTGCAGACTTCCATCTTCTCCGGTCTTCTGCAGCACATCCCCACACGATGCCCTTAAAGATACAGTGTCATTATAATGCTCCTGAATAAAAATATCTACACTGAGCCCCTGAATAACCCTAACTCTTACAATGCTTCCTGCACAAAACATGACATACACTCTACCCCTCTTATGGTACCTGCTCTCCACACTGTCCTCTCCTTACCATACTGGGCCCCCTCTTCACACTGTCCTCTCACACTGTGTCCCCCCTATACTGCCCAGTCTCTATACTGTGCCCCTTCATCACACTCCCCCCTCCTCAGCATACTGTTCCCCCCTTTCTGTGCCCTCACACTGTTCCCCCCATACTGCCGCATCTCTATACCTTCCCCCACACTACCTAGTCTCTGTGCTGTGTCACCTCACACTTTTCTCCCTCCATACTGTCTCCTCACACTATTCCCCCACTCTCCGTACTGTTTCCTCATACATCCCCCTTCTGTTCCCGCACCCATTCCCACACCTCCCCTAGTTATTTCACACATCTCCCCATTCTGTCTCCTAAAATTTCTCTCCCATCTCTCCGCAAATATAATAAATCTTCGGAAGAGCACACAGACATGCAGAAGCGTGCTTACACACACACATACTAAGGGCTCTTTCACACGTCAGTACATGCGATGACAGTTTCCACAAGTACCAGAGACATTGGTACACGCAGACCCATTCAAATGAATGTTTTTACCTGCTGCACCTCCTGCAAAACGTCCCACACACTGATGACAGCACTCTTCCCAAGCACCGGGTGCTGAACACTGCTCTCATCATAGATCCCTGCCGGCGCTGCAATCAGCAACAGCAGGGTCAATGATGAGAGTAGTAGTCTACTCCCGCCGTGTCCAACTGTAAAAATAGGAATAAAATAAAAAAATCCTTATACTCACCTCTCCTAAGTGTCACCCGCTGTAATCCGTGCGAGCGCTCACGCCGAGGAGAATGACTCATGCAGCGAGCGGGCCCCGGAGCTGCGCTCAACAAGGGGTGCCCTGTCAATCACTGAGCACAGCTCTGGGGCCCGCTCGCTGCAGGAGTTGTTCTCCTCGGTGTGAGTGCTCGCACGGATTACAGCGGGTGACACTTAGGAGAGGTGAGTATAAGGATTTTTTAATTTTATTCCTATTTTTACAGTTGGACACGGCGGGAGTAGACTACTACTCTCATCATTGACCCCGCTGCTGCTGATCGCAGCGCCGGCAGGGATCTATGATGAGGGCAGCACCCAGCTCTTGGGAACAGCGCTAACTGTACATTGATTCCCAAGCGCTGGTATGTGTCACACGGATGACACACAGGTGGACACGGATATCTCCAGTCCTGTAAATATCAGGACATGTGAAAGAGCCCTAATATACACACGCAGATACACATACTCACAGAAATGGGGACACGTACACACGCAGGCAAGCACTCACAGAAATGCACAGACACACTCAGACAATCACACACAAAAATGCAGACACGCAGGGAAGCACACACACACGTATGTGTGAAGACACATAAACACACAGGCATACACAATGGACACACACACACACACACGCATGCAGGCATATACACACACATGCAGGCATATACACACACACTGTACACACACAGCCATATACACAAACTGTACACACATACATATACACACAGGCAGGCATATATACACACGCATCGCAGGTATATACACACACACTGTACACACACAGGCATTTTCACACACACTGTACACACACACGCAGGCATATACACACATGAACTGCAGGCATATACAAAGTAACACACACACAGGCATATGACTCACCCATAAAAACGTTATTGACTATTTGGCACGGTGCTCTTGATATGAAATTGAAGCAGTGACAGCTGTAGGCCTGCAGCCTTGTTTCCAATTCCAGGCCACGTTGGAGAGTTGAACTGTAGAGTGCTGCAGGTCACCGTCCACATATCCAGCCCCGGAACCGGTATAAAAAAAACCAGAGTCAGAGCAGGAGAGAAGGGAGCGGTGCCACCACCCGGGAGCCAGTATTACTACAGGGGAGCAGGCCAGGGCAGATATGGAGCCGGGATGGGATGTATCAGAAGCCCGGGAGCAGGGAGAGCAGAGCGAGACGTCGGCTTCGGTGGCGCCGGCGTCTCAGAGGCCGGCCCTGGAGCAGAGAGAGAGCACTGCAGAGCGCGGCCGCGCGTATCAGAGGCCAGAAGAGAGCGGCGTCAGCGTCAGTGTCACCTGACACCACAGTCTGCCAGCCAGCGGGAAAGCAGAGCGTGGTGCGTGTCACCGCCCAGAAAGAATCCGTCCTCTCAGTGTCAGAGACTCACGTGGTAAGTATGCTGCATGCACGTCACTGCAGGCCCGCTGTCACCAATGAATGTGCCGTGCGCGCGACACTACATTTGATTCAGCCGCGCTTTTAAAGGGCCCCCGCCACCAATTTTCTCACTCTCATATCGGGGCCCACCGGGAAATTTCCCGATTTCCCGCCAGGCCAGACCGACCCTGGATGGACTAATAGAACAAGTCCCACACACAGCTAGAAGGCCAAATATTTTTTCAGAGCTAGATGCAGAAAAAAATTATATTCAGTTTGCAACCTGATGGAGGTCAGTATAGATGGACTAATAGAATGATGCTATGCCCAAAAGGTTTTACTTCACTAGGTGCAGTAAAAAAATTGGTATTCTATACACAGGTGGTATATCTTGCAACACAGATAGGCTACTCCACTGACTAACACACTCTGCAAGAGGCCAAAAAGGATTAGCTTTGCTAGATTCAGCCAAATGCTGTGAAAAAAAACTTGCACAGCACTGGCACAGACCTGCCTGGCAAAAACTGATAGGAACTGATGTAACTTAGTCCTGAAAAGGACTCCAATTACAATTAGTCTTTACTCCCACAATCTATCTATTTAAGAGCACAGACCTGCCTGATAAAAGTCGTAGGAAATGCTGTAACCTAGTCCTTAAAAGGACTGCAATCACAACTATTCCCTACTCCCAAGCTATCTGTAGATTTGTGCGAAAATTGGCTTGAAATTAACAAAGTATAGCGCACACAGCAACAGCGGTGCCGTCTAACACGCAGCTGCAGCAGTGAGAAAATGGTGGCGACAGGGAAAATGTCTGGGTCTTATAGGGCAAGGACATGTGACATACACTGCCAATGACACATGCCCTTGCTTGTGTCACCTGGCTGTGCAGGTGTCCTCTAGGGCTGTTGTCCTTATGGATTAGGTTCCTATAGAGTTATCTGTTGGAGGACAGTGTGGGCGGTGTATTATTCAACTGGTGTAGGCTTCAGGTATTTGGAGGTGAAGGGCACATAAGAGTCACCTAGTTGAGGGATCCTCCTGGGGAACCTTGGCTTGTGCTTAAGGACAACAGGTAAATCTTGCTTTCAGGTGTCCATATTGCCATGTGGTACTGTAATGGCGTGGTCTAGTACAGCAAAGCTGGGTCTGGCTACTCTTACTGTTACACTTATCTCCATAGAACGTTGGCCACACTCCTGACCCTGACAATTTCCTTGACAAAGGCCTTAGCGAGTGTCTTAGCGCAGGGCAGTTTGATGAAAGGAACCAAGTGACACATCTTGCTAAAACGGTCCACGACCACCCAGATGACTGTGAAACCCTCAGAGGGGGGAAGGTCAGTAATAAAGTCCATAGCCAGATGTGTCCAAGGTGCACTAGGAACCTCCAGAGGGCAAAGCAACCCCGCAGCAGGAGCATGCGAAGACTTAGATCTAGCACACACAGTACATTGACGCACCCACTTAATGACTTCCTTCTGCCATCCAGGCCACCAAAAACTGCGACCCACAAGTCTCTTAGTCTCCGAAATTCCTGGGACCTGCCAACCGAGACTCATGACACTCCACAAACAAATCTCTCCTAAAGGTCCAGGGCACAAACAACCACTTGGCCCCCACTAACTGGTTAAACAAATCAGGAATTAACGGCAATGGGTAGGAATTGCGTACGGTAATTTTATTAATTTCGCAAAAGTCCAGACATGGACGTAAACCGCCGTCCTTTTTTTTTTACAATAAAAAATCCAACAGCCACAGGAGACTTAGAAGGTCTAATGTGACCGGCGGCCAAGCTTGTCTGTATGTATTCCTCCAAAGCCTTCCTCTCAGGAATAGTAAGATTAAATAAGCGACTTTTGGGAAGAGTAGCACCCGGAACAAACTCAATGGTGCAATCATAGTCCCTATGAGGAGGTAAAGTTTACGACTCCTCCTCTGAAAAAACCTTCCAAAAATCCTGAATAGGTACAGGTAATTCCCCTTTTTCCACAGCAGCAATGCGACCGTTACAACATTTATCATGACACTTAGGACTCCAAGACTTAATTTCATGGGTAGACCAGTCCAGTACAGGATTGTGCAATTTTAACCAAGTTAACCCCAAAACCACTGGAGAAGTCAAATTATTTAATACCGCCAAATCCAAATTCTCTTGGTGAATACCATTAATGGTGAGGGGAAATTCAAAAACCTTGTGAGTAACACATTTCAAGGGAGAGCCATCAACAGCAACCACAGAAATAGGAGATGACGAAAGTTTGGATTCTAATTTAAATTTTTCCAAAAATCCCCCATCAATCACATTGAGTGTAGAACCACAATCCACAAATACCCGAAATTCAATCAACTCCTCCTGGAATGAGGTGCTTCCAGAAAGAAATACTCCTTTTGAGTTTAAACAAGCTATACGGGCGTAACTGACCTCTTTTTTTTTTTCTTTGTTCAAACGAAGCACACAGTTCTTAATAAAGTGGTCAGATTTACCGCAATAAAAACACAATCCCTTAGTAAACCTGCGGTCTTTTTCCTGAGAGTGGGGTGACATCGCCCCAATCTACATTGGTTCTCCACCTTCCGAGCAGACCCTCTGAAAACTAGGAGCTGCCATAGCAGTAGATTTCTCTTCATTAATCCTAGCACGCAGTCTCCTGTCCACACGTATAGCTAATTGCATTGCCTCCTGCAAGGTTCCAGGTTTTGGGAAGGTAATCAGCAGATCCTTAACCCTTTCACCTAGACCAGCAAGAAACAGACATTTTAATGCCGAGTCATTCCATTCCACTTCAGCAGACCATCTTCTGAAGTATGTACAATAATTTTCCACATCACCTGATCCCTGCTTCAAACGTCTTAATTCAGTTTCAGCAGATGAGACTCGATCAGGATCATCATACAACAACCCCATAGCAGAAAAAAAATCTTCCACAGATCTAAAACACGGATCATTAGGTTGTAGAGAAAAGGCCCATCCCTGTGGTTCTTTGTGCAAAAGTGACATTATAAACCCAATGCGCTGTGATTCATTCCCAGAGGATCTGGGTCTTAAACGAAAATATAATAAACAAGCGTTTTTAAAGGGAAAAAAATCTTGCCGTTTACCATAAAAAAATCTGGCAGTCCTACCTTCGGTTCGACAAAATGCGCTCCAAGACAGCTACTCACGTGTTGCTGGAGCTCGGCCACCTCCAAAGACAATCCCTGCAGGCGATGAGCCAAATCCTGGACGGACACCATGCTGAAATCAGGATTTCTTTCCTTAGAGTGTTTTATTTTGGGCTGGACTTACTGTTATGAACTGCTACAAGCACTAAGGAAAGATAGGAAAACTGTCCCTACAATAGGACTAAGCTGATTCCCTACAATGCAGCGGGGGACCTGTTCCTTGTGAACAGACCCGCCTAAGTCCTCGGCTAGTCTGAATGCAGACCTATAGATATAAGGGAGGGGTCCCTACAAGAACTAAGGACTGGGATATAGTTGGACACCTCCTAGCAGAAATTGTAGCAGAGCAAAGACAAACAAACAAAAAGTACAAGTGGTCAAAAGACCAAGCAAACTACAGAGTAAGATACAAGGCACCTGGCTAGCTTAAGAGTAAATGAAACACTGAAGTCCAGCAAGGCCAGAAGGGCGGAGCTGGATTATATAGGCAGAAAGTCATGTGACCAGCAAAATAGAAAAAGAACTAACAGGAGGGTTCTAACACTACATGCCCAACAATTAGTCCCATATTTGACAAAGTTAGTTAATCAGGTATTTAAGGACGGGGTTCTTCCTAAAGAAATGTTAGAAGCCATCATTGCTATGATACCAAAGGGTACAGGTGATCTTCAAGATGTAGCAAACTATTGTCCAATTTCATTAGAAAGTTCAAACACAAAGATCTTGTTAAAAACAATAGGTACTAGAATTCAGAAGATCCTTCCTAACCTAATACATCAAGACCAAGTAGGGTTTATTACCGGTAGCCATACCACGGATGCTACAAGGAAGACATTGAATCTTTTGTCTTTCATGGAGAAGAAACAGACACCTTCATTATTCCTAGCCCTCGACGCTGAGAAAGCGTTCGATAGGGTCCATTGGGGTTTCCTACTTAAAGTTCTTCGAAAATTTGGTTTTAACCCCTTTCTGATGTGTGACCTAATAGTACGTCATGGTGACCTGGGCCGATTGGACCAATGACGTACTATTAGGTCATATGGCGATCGCGCCTGCACACAAGCGGTGCAGGGCAATCGCTGCCGGGTGTCAGCTGATTGTCACAGCTGACACCTGATACTATTTGCAGGGAGCTCTAGGGTTCGGGTTGTGCTACGGTTAGGGTTGTGTTAGAGTTGGAGTTAGGGTTGGGGTTAGGATTGGGATTTTTTCAAAAGTAAAGAAAAAAAATGCCGACAATATGGTGACTAGTGAGCGCAAGTGCTCGCTATTTGAGTTTGCATCGGGTATGCACCGAGTATTGCGGATGCTGGAGTCTCCTCCTCATATGTTTTGCAGCTGTTATACAGCCAAAAAAAACTTGCAGGGATTGCCTGCCATGCACGAGCGATCCCTGCATATTGTTTTTTTCGGGTGTCTAATAACCGTGAAACATGTGGGCGAGGACTCGAGCATGTCACTCCAGCACCCGCGATACATGGTGCATACCCGAGTACCCGATGCAAACTCAAGGAGCGAGCACTTGCTCTCAAGACTAATGACAACTTATTCAATATGATGACCTAATGTTATCAAATTCTGTGTCGTACCTCTGGGTTCAAAATGTTCACTATACCCCTTGATAAAATCCTTGAGGGGGCTAGTTTCCAAAATGGTCTGACTTGTGGGGGTTTCCACTGTTTAGGCGCATCAGAAGCTCTCCAAATGCAACATGGCGTCCGCTAATTATTCAAGCAAATTTTACATTCAAAAACTCTAATGGCGCTCCTTCCCTTCCGAGCCCTGCCGTGCGCCCAAACAGTGGTTTGCCCCCCCATATGGGGTATTGGCGTGCTCAGGAGAAATTGCACAACAAATTTTGGGGTCCATTTGTTCCCGTTACCCTTGAAAAATAAAAAAATTGGGGTCTAAATTAACATTTTTGTGAAAAAAGTTAAATGTTCATTTTTTACTTCAACATTCCAAAAATGAAGCACATGAAGGGTTAATAAACTGCTTGAATGTGGTTTTGAGCATATTGAGGGGTGCAGTTTTTAGACTGGTGTCACTTTTGGGTATTCTCTGTCATAAAGACCCCTCAAAGTGATTTCAAATGTGATGTGGTCCCTAAAAAAATGGTTTTGTAAATTTTGTTGGAAAAATGAGAAATCTCTGGTCAACTTTTAACCCTTATAGCTCCCTAACAAAAAAAAAATTTTGGTTCCAAAATTGTGCTGATGTAAAGTAGACATGTGGGAAATGTTATTTAGTAACTCTTTTGTGTGACATATCTCTTTGATTTAAGGGCATGAAAATTCAGATGTTGAAAATTGCAAAATTTTCTAAATTTTTGCCAAATTTCCGTTTTTTTCACAAATAAATGCAAGTGATATCGAAGAAATGTTACCACAATCATGAAGGACAATATGTCACGAAAAAACAATCTCAGAATCAGGGGGATCCGGTGAAGCTCCAGAGTAATCAGCTCATAAAGGGACAGTGGTCAGAATTGTAAAAATTGGCCCAGTCGTTAATGTGCAGACCACCCTCGGGGGTAAAGGGGTTAAGGGTCATATATTTAATTTAATTACTGGATTATACTCCTCACCATCTGCAGGAATTTTTGTTAATAACATCTTGTCCAGCCACTTTAGTTTGACTGATGGAAGCAGGCAAGGTCGCCCATCGTCACCGACCTTTTTCACAATGTTTATTGAGCCGTTAGCGGAGAGTATAAGGAGGAATGGAAAAATTACAGGTGTTTAAGCTCAAAACAATATAAAATAAGACTTTGTGCCGATGACGTCTTACTCTCTGTAACAGACCCTCGAAATTCAGTTAGATATGTATTAGATACTGTAGATTTCTCTTCAAAGATCTCCCTATAGAAGATTAAGGAAACGAATTCTCAGATACTTAAAGTCAAAATAGATGAAGACTTATAAAATATCACGAAGAGAGGATTTTCCTTTAAATGGGGAGAGGGGAAACTTTCTGATCTTAGAATCCAACTGACCTCCCCCTTTTCACATTTGATGGAAGAAAATCTCTCCAATATCCAGAAAACGATTCAATCTGATTTATTAAATATTTCTAAGGTTGAACTTTCCTGGATAGGCAAAATCATTTCCTACAAAACAATAGCCCTCCCCAAACGATTGTCTGTACTGAGAGCCATTCCAATATTTATTCCTAAAATGTGGTTTCAGACACGACAAACTCAATTAGTAAGATTCACCTGGAACAATAAGAAACCTGGAGTAGCAAGGTCTATATTAGTTAAGGGGGGAAAAGAGGCGGATTCAGTCTGCCAAACTTACACGGCTGTTACCTAGCAAGTGTTATTAAACGGAGTCAAAAATGGACAAATGAGAATGAAAAATCTGCTTGGGTCTCAATGGAAAAGTCCCTTATTGAGGATAAACCTCTTCCGGCATTAATTATAGCCCATCTGATTGATAAATCTCTCCCCCTTCCTAAAGACCACTTCTGAAATCAACCATAATGGGGTGGAAACAACTTCAAGAAATGTCCAAAAAAAGAACACATTGTTTCCCAATTACATACTATACCTTTAGTGGTATTAGAAATATTCATCCCTAAATTAAAACTTTCATCATGGAAAAAACAAGTTCTCAGTAATGTAAAGGACGGTGTCATGGGTGACTCACTAATTCCCTTCCAAAACTTACAACAGGAATTTGAGATCTCGGATAAAGAACTTGGTAACTGGCAAGTCATTAACTCTTTTCTTAAAAAAAAAAGGGATCTCATGTAAATTCCCTCTAACAATTACTAATCTACTAAATAATCCTTCACCTGCACTTTTCTGGGAAACAAAGAAAATCTACCAACAATTCAATGAAGATTCCTCTTTGGGTAAAGGATGAAACATACGAGCTCGGGAGAAGGAGTTAGATTTGAAGTTTGGTAATGACCATCTTTAATAAGCTCCACATCACATATGCCAACGCATCTTGTGCAACACTACAAGAAACGCATCACACAGTATATATAAGGAGGTATTATACTCTGCAGAAACTCCGTGTAATCTACCCTGCTCCTTCTCCCCTCGGCTGGAGGAACTGTGGAGAGATTGGGAGAGATCTCATATGTTTTGGAATTGTCCTGTTTTGAGGGAGATGTGGATAGATCTACAAGATCTCTTCTTTAAATTAACGCATGTTTTTATCCCACTTACTCCACAATTAGTTTTATTTTCAATAGGTATAGAGGATCTACCAAGCAAACTCTGACACATAGTGTGTAGTGATGAGCGAGCATACTCACAAGTACTCGCCCGAGCATCTCAGTACTCCAGATGCCGGAGCTCGCCGAGTACTTGCGAGATGCTTGGGCCGATGCTCCGGTCCCCTCCCTCTTTACAGAGCCAATCAACATGCAGGGATTGCCTGCCACTCACTGTAATGCGGCAGCCATGTTGGTTGTGGCATTACAGTGATTGGCTGGCCGCACAGCGTCATCAGGTCTATAACAGACCGGGCCATGCTCGTCACAGTCACTCCGCATCAGACAGTGTAGGGAGAGCGAATGCTGCGTCAGGGAGAGATTTGCTTGTGTATTAGGTAGTGTAGGGAGAAAAACCGCACTTCAGCCTCTTTTTTTCTTGCAATTTACAGCACCAGCTTAGAGAATGAAAGTTCTAAACTCTCAGTCACACATTGCATTTTTTCCTGCGCTTTTTAAATCTACAGCTTGTAAATTCTTTCAGGGGTTTTGCAGCATTTTTCACCCATTCAAATGAATGAAAACAAAACAATTAAAAACACTGCAAAAACGCGAGTATTGTACGCAGTGTTTTTCCTGCTACCACTTTTAGAGTAGAAAAAAATGCTGCAAAAATGCAAAAGTGTGAAGATCCCCTTATCCTGGTTGTGTTCTAGCTGGAAATAAAAAGAGAATGGCCATAATAACATGGAGATGTAATTCATTCTATGGTGTTTCCACTTTCACTATTGCTAGGCAGCATCTATTTGTGCAGAGCCGACCGTTAACATTCTATCACAAGATTCCATGATGACATCACTGATGATGGTCGGCCATTATGACATCACTGCTCACAGCCACTACTTATAGAATGTACACAGGGTCACAAGTGCCTTTGTTGGCTTCATAGAGATTGAGCGCACTTGCAGTTTCTCGCTATTCTATAGTGACTGATCGCACTTGCAGTTTTTCGCTATGGCTGAATTACTTCTGGATAATCTTCAGGTAGAAGCACTAATGGGGATTCTTATCAACAATCGCCCTGACACTGCGCTTCTACCTCCTGATGGCGTCCTCAGCTTCACTCACCGGCTGGTGATGGAGCTAGTAAATGACTGCCTGACCAAATACTACCAAGGTCATCTAACGTCAGAGTATCTGACGGATTTACCTCAAAACATCAGAACATTACTACAGCAGGTAAGTGGCGGACGCTCCGCACAAATCTTCTCCATAATAATAGATAATAATAGTGGGATAGAAGTTTTTCTTTACTCCAATATAAAACACTAGCTATTGAACCTGTTCTATGCCCGGGTAGCAAGCATTTTTATTGGTACATTTCCGGCGCCATTTATTTTAAGACACTGTGTTTGCGAATTCACATATACAGTGTCTTCAATGCAGTGTCTTCAATAAAATGGCGTTGGATAGCACGGTATGCGGTATACACTGACTCCAGCGCCATTTTATTGAAGACAAATGTGCGATGTATTCAATACAGTCTGCAGATTTGTCTTTAATAAAGTGGCGCTGAATATGGTGCTCTGCGCAGGCATTGATTCTGGCGCCACGCTGCTCCCCCGGCCTCTCCAGAGATGACAGCATGTGGTGCTGGCGCCAGGCGGTATGTGCTTATGGCGCAGGACATGGCGGTCTGTGCTCAGCGCCTACGCATACCGCCATCTCCAGCAGCACAGTCCTCCTCCCTGTCTGGGATGTGGAGGGGTCTTTCTGTCTCCGGCCACACTGTGCAGGGGTCTATAGAGGCTTCAGGCAGAAGGACACATCCCGGGTTATATTATAGAAGATGAGTCCTCAGATATGGAGTCATTGTATCTGCAGACAGAGGAGCAGATGGCACATACAATGGCCGCCTCTATTCTGACCGCTCTCATCTCAGGATTTTCATTTTTGTTTCTTTTCTTCTTTATAGGCTGAAAAAAGATTTCAACATGGCGATTTGTCTTTTATTAAAGGACTCGCTGAAAAAGTCCTGTGTGTCCTGGAAGGTCGGGCCCGCTCCCCGGAAGGCCTGGTAAGGAGCCGCCATCTTCTCTATCACACGTCCTTGTTTCCTGTCCTTCTCCAGATCAGCAGTCAGAGATCAGATCTGGTGGGAGATGTTCCCGGCCTCCTGGCAGATGGATGGCCGCCAGTCCCTGCTGCTCCCTCGCCTGTGAGGACAGTCTGTATTCTGCTGATGGAGTCACAGCTCAGTGCTGGGAAGTCTGGATTACCGCTTCTGTCTATCACTATTATCAGAGTCTTCCTGCTTGTAAATGCTGCCGCTGAGATAATAGGCCATATTACAGAAATGTCATGCACACAAGTCTCTTCTACAGCAATCTGCTCTTGTGGAGAGGAACTGCAGTGTAAAGCAAGTCCACCCAATACTGTAGTGCATGGAGTGCAAGATGTACTCATGATATAAAGAATGCAGGTAGCACAGCTCTGGGGTATCACAGTGCAGAAAAGTCAAAGTTTACACTGAACGTTTGATTTTTCAATCTTAATTTATCTTAATCCAACTAAGTGAGAGAAGTTTCTGAGAAAAGTTATCACAAGTTACACTTTATTCCTGCAGCTTTTTATCTGAATATCATTTCTTATCTTTTTATAGAGTGTGATGGAATCATTGATCCCGGCGAGAAAGCCGCGTATGAGCGACTTCCAAACATCCAAACTGATCGGCAGCGGAGCTTCTGGGTGAGATTTCTGTTGGCATAATCCACATTTCTCAGGGTTCCCTATGACAATGCTTCAGCCTCTGTGCTCTGCCCTGCAGTGTTATCATAGGGACATGATCGGAGCGCACATCACTGCTCACATCTATTTCTCACTATTCAGGTCCGTTATACACAGTTGAGCAAACTGATCTGTAACAGATCAGATTGTAAGGGCCTGTGCACACATTGCAGATTTCTCGCATTTTTATTGTGTTTTTTTCTGCTCAGATTTTTTCACAGAACCTGCGGCATTTCCTGATGCCAGGAAAGTGAGTGACGTTCCTGAAGTCTCGTGTGCACGAGGCCTATTTATCCTTGTAGATTAGCAGCAGATTTATAGCAATTCTGTCAGCATTTTCTCTGCAGATTTCACACATAATAATGAGGGGGAGAAAATCTGCTCAAAAACGCAGGAAAAAAAGTGTCAAAATGCAGCGATTTAAAGCAGCATTTTTCCTGTCAAGAGATGCAAATATGGTGCAGAAATGTCTGCTGTAAACACTTAATATGGGCACAAACCCTTAAGGAAAGGGATAAAATAATCTAATCTCTTCCATTCCCCTGTCCTAGCCCCTCATCTGTTCTTGTGCTGCCTCCTCCTCCACAGCTTCCCTGTCCTCCTCCTCGCTGCACTTAGTTTTTTTCGGGGCGGCTCCATTATGGAGCTGATAAGAGTAATTGGCTGCACACGGTCACGTGAGGATTGACACGATACTGACGTCAATGACTTCTGCACCCACATCCTCCACCATGACCATGTGAGTCCAATCACTGGCCTCAGCACCAGAAGGGGGCGCCAGAACAACCAAAGACTGGCACGGAGGACTGCAGTGATGGACAGGTGAGCGCCTAGGACAGGGGGGTACAATGTCTTCCATTATTATTTAACTACTTTCTTCCCCTCCATTTATGATGTCTTGGGGTACGGGAGGAGCATAATCAACTTATTCTTACCACAATTGGAGGAATTTCAATTTAGACTAATTTTACTTGGACAGAATTGTATCTGTTGGTGAAATATAGCGAATCTGCCCAAAAAGAATCTGAATAGATTCTCTCATCTCTAATGTGACCTGGGTGAGGACTCGGACAGATCTAGCGATGTGCCGACCTCCCGTAGGTGATCTATGTAGAGCTATTTTATGCATTTCTAGAAATGTATTTCCAGTGACGGCCGGACTTCGAGAATTAGTACAAAAGATCATAGAAAGACTTCTATAGATGGACTGTTCATAAGGATTCAATATAACCCATGGATTCTCCTTCCCTCCAGGTCCATCTACTTAGCGAACCATAAAGACTCACACCAGGTCTTTGCAATGAAGAAAATGGACAAGTGGAAACTGAATACTCCTAAAAAGGTGGAATGGGCCTTTCAGGAGAGGGACATCCTGACATTCGCTGATTGTCCCTTTGTGGTCTCCATGCTCTGCTCCTTCCCTACGAGATCTCACCTGTGTATGGTCATGGAGTATGTAGGAGGTAGGACACGTACATTGTATTATACTCAACCCATGTCTGCTGACATCTTATCACCGCTCATAGAATTAGGATTTGTCCAAGTGGTTGGTTACATCCCCACAGAGCATTTACTAGAGCTTATATTTTACCAAGATGCCTGATAATGTATTAATCTGTGTGCAGGGCTGCTATGGGACCCATGAGTCTAAGGGGGCCCAGCGCCACTAGGTACTGGGCCCCATCCCTCCTCCTGTCATCACAATTTCAGCGGTATCCGTATCCTCAGAGTGTGGATACGGTTGAATAGAATGGTGGATGAGGGAGCCGAAAGCTCCTGATCCACCCTTCAGCCTGTGCTGGTGATTCTGTGCCCTGCAGCCACAAAGTCATCACAGCCTCAAACCAGTAGTGTGGAGTCTCAGTACTCCCACTGCACAGACCAGAGCAGCATGCTGGGGGAACAGGGCGAGCTGAGTAGTGTTTTTTTTAATGTCAGTATTTTTAGGGGCCATAATACTGAATGGCTCCCTCCAGCCGCCCAATCATACTGATTTGGGGAGCTGGTTTGGGCCATGATACTGATTTGGGGGCTGGTGTGGGCCATGATACTGATGGAAGGCTGGTGAGGGCATAATACTGAGTGGTGGGGCTGGTGGGGGCCATAATAGTGGTGGGTGGAGCTGGTGGGGTCCATGACACTGATTGGAGAGCTGGTGAGGGCCATAATACTGAGTGGTGGGGTTCATGGGCGTACCCAGGATCAAAACTAGGGGGGGGACAAGCCATGGTCACAGATACCGAAGAGAAATATACATATAGTACAATGCAAAGATTTCACTTCTTACATTACATGAGTGATATCTATTGTAAATTCCACAATAGCTCAGAAACCGGCAAATCGCTCCACATAGTATACTGGCGCCCATAAAATGCTCCATACGGAATACTTACCCCCATATAATGCTCCATACAGGATACTGGCCCCCATATAACGCTCTATACAGAATACTGGCTCCCATATAATGCTCCATACAGGATACTGGCCCCAATATAACCTTCCATGCAGGATACTGGCCCCCATATAACCCTCCATGCAGGATACTGGCCCCCATATAACGCTCTATACAGAATACTGGCTCCCATATAATGCTCCATACAGGATACTGGCCCCCATATAACGCTCCATACAAAATACTGGCCCCCATATAACGCTCTATACAGAATACTGGCTCCCATATAATGCTCCATACAGAATACTGGCCCCCATATAATGCTCCATGCAGGCTGTTCCCCACACATAATGCCTCATGCAGGCTGTTCCCCCCCGAATAATGCCCCACGCAGGCTGTTCCCCCCACATAATGCCCCACGCAGGCTGTTCCCCCCACATAATGCCCCATGCAGGCTGTTCCCCCCCATATAATGCCCCACGTAGGATGTCACCCCACCTTATAATGCCCCTTGCAGGATGACACCCCCCTTATTTATAATGCCCCATGCAGGATGTCACATTCCCCCTCCCTTATAATACCCCATGCAGGATGTCACACCCCCCCTTATAATGCCCCATGCAGGATGTCACCCCCCCTTATAATGCCCCATGCAGGATGTCACCCCCCCTTATAATGCCCCATGCAGGATGTCACCCCCCCTTATAATGCCCCATGCAGGATGTCACACCCCCCCCCCTTATAATGCCCCATGCAGGATGTCACACACCCCACCTCACCCCGCTCCCTTATATTGCCACAGGCCTCCATATAATAAAAAAAAAAATCCAATACTCACCTTACATCTCACCTTCTGCCGCTGCTCCGGACTCCAGCGTCGCCGGTCTCATCCCACTCAACGCTGTGACTGCTCAGGAGAAAGCGCGGTGTAAAGACGTCACCGCGCCCTCTGACCTGAGACGTCACAGTGCAGCAGCCGCGGAGGATTCAGGAGCTGCTGCGGAGGCACGGGGAGGGGTAAGCATTGTGCTGGGTGCCGGGGCCCTGAGCAAGCGGGGGGGAGCGGGCGCTGATGGTGAGGGGCCCCCCCGCCTGCTCAGGGCCACGGCGTTTGCCTGGGTGCGCCGGGTGCTGACGCCGGCCCTGGTGTGCGGCTTGTGTGTCTGCTTTTAGTGGGGGGGCAGCTGCCCCCCACTGGCCCACGGTGGGTACGCCCATAGTGGGGTTGATAAGGGCCATAATAATTCTGAGTAGTGTGCTGTGGAGGTCCTTATTTTGTGTAGGGGTCCTCATTCTGTGTTAGGGTCCAAATTCTGTGTGAGGGGCTATGAGGGCCATCCTACTGAGTGGGGACATTATATTGAGTGGAGGGACTGTGGGCGCCATCATATCGAGTAGGGGGCTGTGGCCTGGCTCCCCTTACTTTAGACTAATATTACGTGCACTAGACATTATATGTGTATACATTCTCTCCTGAACAATATCTCTGCTCACTTCTTATTATACATCATGGTGAATTGCTTTATAAACCCCTCACCTGTCATATTTCCTTTTTTTCTATAGGTGGAGACTGTCGGACCCTTCTAAACACCAGTGGTCCTTTACCTGTCCCCTTGGCCCGCTTGTACTTTGCAGAAGCGGTTCTTGCTGTGGAATACCTGCACAGCTATGGCGTGGTGCACAGAGACCTGAAGCCAAGCAAGTAAGCGCCCTTTTTAGTATAATAAGGGAAGGAAAATGATCATTTATTATCACATGGCCTGTGAGGCTAAAACCATCTTTTCGTTCACAGCCTCCTGATAACATCTTCTGGACACATTAAAGTTACCGATTTTGGGATTTCAAAAGTTGGTGTCATGATACCAAAAACCAACATCTACAAGCAATTAGCAGGGGACATCACCAGAGAGTTCCTGGACGATGAGGTCGGCATCACTTACAGAAACCCAGCTTGTTCTTTACAAATCTCATCACACTTTTGCTTCTTCTCTACATTCTTCATTTCTAGAGAACTTTTCCACTGATATTTCATCTTCTGTCATTGCGTTTTCATGGCGAGAACATGTTAAAATAATGCTATCATCAATCACATCTCTTTCTTTTGTTGATTTACAGTCCTGTGGCACCCCAAGTTACCTAGCCCCAGAGGTCATCCTGAAAAATGGCTATGGAAGACCTATTGACTGGTGGTCATTGGGGATCATACTATATGAATTTCTTGTGGGATTTGTACCATTTTATGGGGATTCCCGAACTGAGCTTTATAAAAATGTTGTCTCTGGTAAGTAGAATAATCCGATCATTGCTTTGATTGGTTACATTGGTTTAGTTATTTCCTTTGCTTTATCTTACAGTCCAATAAAGAGTTTTTTTTCTGTCATTTTCTATATAACAGGAGACGTAGTTTGGGATCGTTATCCCGTTCCTTCCTTTCTTGCTCAGAATCTCATCACCAAACTGCTCAGAAAAAATCCTGCACATAGACTTGGGACAGGTAACAATTTACTTACTACACCTAGGACATATCGCTCATGTCCATGAGTATCAGCACTCCTCTATCAGCTCATCCATTTCTAGTTCTCCATTTCTCTATTTCAGTCTATTTCTCTCATGGGTGGCTCAGTTATGTCATTAGTTCAGATTAAGTTAAACTGTTCAGATATGGAGCAGTCTGTGACAATATCTGCAACACTTTTATTTTGTATTCTCCAGCAGGAGCATTTGAGATCAAGGGTCATCCATTCCTAAGTGACTTAGACTTTGACAACCTTGGAAGTCAGAAGACAGAGTACGTTTCTCAGCTTGTGTCAGACATGGACACAAGCTCCTCTAACAGTACAAGCTCCTCTATCAGTTCAAGCTCCTCTTTCAGTAAGTAGAAAAAGACGTCATCTAGACTAAACGTCTGTTTGTCTCGTCTTCCATAATATGAGACAATTGTTTCCCAATAATATTAGTGATAAATGGTGACTGTGTTATATTGACAACCTCTAATAATACTTCATTATCTATGTCTTGTAGATTTCTCTGATATAATCAAACATCTGATCTCAGAGCATGAGTGTCTTGCTTTCCAAAATTTTATATCATCTTCTGAATGGTTTTCTAAAGTAAGTATGAGATCAATAAATGCAAAATATGTTACAAAAAAAAGACCTATAAAAGTATAAAAAAAAGTATTTCATATCTTCTTTTTGTCCACATTTAGCTCTCTACCACCGCTACCAGTACGATCAACGATGAGGATCCCAAGTCCCCTACAGAGTGTACCCCAGCATCCAGTGAAAACATCTCAGAAATGTTAGTAGTTTATAGGGTCATTACTGGGAGCTCCAGGCTGATACATGTGCACGGCCCCAAATATGTTACATAAGTACCATAATATCAAATGCAGCATCCATCAACCCATGGTTAGTGGTCATTGTGCCTTTGGCTACTGAAACCGCTGGTGATAATAGCCCATATGTACAGCCAGTGTTGCTTTTTTACTGCTGCCCACACTGTAGGAGAGATGTAGTACTACTACATGCCATTCTTAGCAATTCATTTTTGCTTCGCTCTATAGTAGGTAGTTTAGAGCAGGAAACCTTGCCTACTATGACTCTCATATCCTAATAGGTCTTTTATAATCGGTGTTATTCTAGTGAGGCAACCCCTTCTTTACACGTTTATCTTCTTCAAAACAGGCAGAAAGGATCTTTTCCCGTATGTAATAGAGACGATGCTATTAGCAGCTTGCCGTCCTCGTCCCCATTATCGGGTATGTACATGTCTACAGCACGAAAAATTAGAATGTTTACTTCAAGGCTGAAATCTTTCCACATGGTTTTTCTTCTATTGTTCTCCTATGTTCTGCATGTGTCATGGATCCCAATGATGTTGCCCATAGGCCCATACTGCATCTCTATTTCCCTAATTTTGTACAGGGTTTCCAGATTACCAGATCTATAGGCGACAGGACTAGAATAATTCTCCTATACACAGGAAAGATACAAAGTAGATCCTATAAGAATATATTGTTACTGACTTTTTTACATTTTCTGATCAGGATTTCCATCTCACGAGAAAAGAAAATCTTCGCTATATTTACTTATAGAGCAACAAACCTCAAAAAACAAAGAAAAGGTGGAAAAGAGACGAGGTAAGTGTGAGAATCAGCTCCATATTGTGTGATGTCAGGGAGAATAATTCATGTGGAGCAGATGTCGTCTGTCAGTGATTGAATTGTCACATGTATGATGGCTGACGATGATCCCGCACCTCAGTGTGGATAAGACTCCTCTACCGTCCGGCCACTGTGACCGCACAGTAGTATCATGTCATATGGAGCCACATCACTTACATTATAGATACAAAGCAGTTCCCAAAGGATATATTGTTACTGTGGATTTTTTTTTTTACTTTCTGATCAGAAATTCCAGCTAATGAGGAAATAAAATCTGCAATAAATCTGAGTATAGAGCAACAAACCTCAGAAATTGAAGAAAAGAGGGGAAGGAGACGAGGTAAGTGTGAGAATAGGCTCCATGTTGTGTGATGTCAGTGAGAATAATTCATGAGGAGCAGATCTCATCTGTCAGTGGTGGGATTGTCACATGTATGATGGCTGACAATGATCCCGCACCTCAGTGTGGATAAGACTCCTCTACCGTCCTTTCACAGTGACACCACAGTAGTGTCCTCTAATATGAAGTCCCCTTACTTACAATGATGTTACATCTCTTTTCATAGGTTCCATCTTCCGCCGCTTGATATCATCCTGCCGGCGTGGATTATCCAGGGCTGCTTGTGTACTTCCATGTTGTCACCGTTCCCCCAGAATCATCTAAAAGACGGGAAACCTCGGCATCCAGCGCCCTGAAGTCCAGCAGATCTACCATCACTGCTGGACCTGTATAGAAGGACCTTCACCAGCTTCCTGTGGCCTTCTGACTTGAACATCTTTACCCGGACATGTTTTGCCTCTGTCACCGGGCTCCGCGGTATTCATGCTGCTCGCCTGACTTGGCTTTTACTGATCACCCGGTATCTGACTTCGGCTGTCTTCATGACTATGATTTTGTCCATTGATAATGTTCCTGGTTTTGTTCATCCCTTAACCTTGTATCCTATTATCAATTAAAACATAATAACTAAAAGCTGTTGCTGTTGCGCTGATTCCTTTTCATCTTAAACTCACAACTAATTGTAACTGACTAATTGTAACTGATTAATTGCAGCTAGTGTTGAGCCACCCCCGTAGTGTTCGAGTTCGGTTCGGTTCGTCGAACACCTTCGAACACCGTTAAAACCAATGGCAGGCAAACTAAAACACATAGAAACACATAGAAAACACCTTCAAAGGTGTCCAAAAGCTGACAAACTGCTCAGAAGACACAACTAACACATGGAAAAGTGACAAGTACATATAGTCATGCGAAAAGAAAAGAGGTGGAGGAGTAAAAGGAGGGGGAGACACAGATATAGGCATGTCATGCCCTTCTAAAACCAAAAAAGTGCGAAGCCGACACGGCCAGTCCGTTCCTGCCCGTGCCACCTCCGTGTCGCCGGGTTTGTGCCAGAGCCGCGGTGAACCCTGACGGCCAGCCCCCCTCTCCCAATACTGGTGCCTGTCCGCTGGTGGGTCGAGCGAGCCCCCCTGTGGTGGAGGCAGCTCTAAGCTTTTTAATTTAAATTGTCTCTGTAATTTGAATGAATACACTTTAAATCCATTTACAAGGATCTATTGGAGGGCAAGTCTCATGCCAGCAGCCGCGGGAATTCCAGCTCCAATAGTGTCCACTAAAACTGCTGCAGTTAAAAAGCTTTTATAAGGATCGAGCTTGGCGGTCCACCGCAAGGCGTCCTACCGCCAGTCCCAGCCCCTGTGCCTTGGGGTGCCTCCCCGATGCTCTTCACTGAGTGTCCCGGGGGCCCGAACCATTTCCTTTGAAAAAATTAAGTGTCCAAACTACAGGTGGTGTAGCTTGCTTAACAGCTGGGATAATCCGCTGACTAGCAGACACTGCTACTAGGCACAAAGTATTTCCTGGGCTAGATGCAGTTAAAAATTTGTAATTAGATACTCTCGTTGGATGCTGAGAAAGCATTCCATAGAGTCTCCTGGCACGCCATATATGATTCTCTTAAAAAGCTTGGGGTAGGGGTCTAGGGGACCCTTTTATAGCCAAAATCACGGCCCTGTATCGCAATACGTCACCTAGGCTGAAGATAAATGGAACATTTTCATCACCTTTCATAATCACCAATGGGACAAGGCAGGGATGTCCTCTGTCCCCTCTCTTATACATCCTAATGACGGAGCACCTACTCTCATCAATTCGCCATAACCCCAATAATAGGTGGACTGAGGTGGAAAGCATCGAGTACAAGTGTTCTGCATTTGCTGATGGTGTCCTAGTATATATCACTCAATCACATATATCCATCCATGCTGTTATGGCTGAAATAGATCACTTTGTTACATGGTCAAATTTTAAAATCAATGCAGCGAAGTCTGAGGCCCTCGATGTCTCCCTCCCCAAATCCATACAGGATTCCATCCAGTCCAACTTTCCCTTTGCCTGGCCCTCACAGGGTATCAAATACTTAGGAATTCCTATTCATAGAGACCTTAATTTTGGGCCCTTTATTGAACAACTCCATACAGACCACGGTTGGTAAGTTAGAACTGTAAGATTCACTACGTGAACCACTGGTGTTTTGTGGAAAAGCACATGTACACTGTGTTCCAAATTATTATGCAAAAAGTGTTTAGGAGTGATAAGGGAAGAATTTGTTTGTTTGTCAGTTAAACTCATTGATGGTGATGTGTGTCAGGGCTCTTTATATCACTGTAAGCAATTGCAGACACCTGTGCTAATTAGTTTGGCAGGTGTGTCCAATGAAAGGCAAGACTACTTAAGAAGGCTGTCCCACATTATTAAGCAGCCTACATTTTCTGCCAAAATGGGAAAGAAAAAGGATGTGTCGGCTGCTGAGAAGCAACAAATTGTGGAGTGTTTAGGTCAAGGCATGACTACAATCAACATTGCCAAGACACTTCATCCTGATCATCGCACAATCAAGAAGTATGTAGCGGATTCACAGTACACACGTGTGCGTGCTGATAAGGGAAAATTGAGGACTCTTTCCTACAGACAATTACGTCAGGTTAAAAGAGCAGCAGCAAAAAAGCCTTGTCATAGCAGCAGACAAGTTTTTGCAGCTGCTGGTGCCTCCAACGTCCCCCGAACAACAAGATGCAGGGTCCTTCAGAGGTTTGCAGCTGTGCATACGCCATCCTGTCGACCTCCTCTATCCACTTCACACAAGCAGAAACGGCTCCAGTGGGCCAAACAATACATGAAGACTGACTTCAAAACTGTTTTGTTCACCGATGAGTGCCGTGCAACGCTCGATGGTCCAGATGGATGGAGTGGAGGATGGCTGGTTGATGGACACCCCATGCAAACACGGCTATGGCGCCAACAAGGAGGAGGTGGAGTAATGTTTTGGGCTGGAATCATGGGGAGAGAGATTGTCGGCCCCTTTAGGATCCCTGAAGGGGTAAAGATGAACTCCATAATGTATGTGGAGTTTCTCAAACAGCACTTCCTGCCATGGTTCAAGAAGAAGAACTGTGTATTCCGCAGCAAGATCATTTTCATGCATGATAATGCACCGTCTCATGCTGCACATAACACATCTGCATCTCTGGCTGATATGGGCATAAAAGGGGACAAACTTATGGTGTGACCCCCATGCTCCCCTGACCTCAACCCCATTCAGAACCTCTGGAGCATCATCAAAAGGAGTGTCTATGATGGCGGGAGGCAGTTCACATCTAAGCAACAGCTCTGGGAGGGTATTCTGTCCTCATGCAAAAAATTGAAGCAGAAACCATCCGAAACCTGACAAATTCAATGGACGAGAGAGTTCAGAAGCTCCTTTCGAACAAGGGGTCATATGTGCAAATGTAACATCACCTAGAATAAAGTTTTGAGTTGAAAACTGTTTGATTTCAGTTTCTAACAACCTGGTAATGCTTATAATTTCAAAAATGACCATTTTTTTGTTCTTTATTAAAATGAAAAGGTTGATCGAAGAGTGTGGGGGATCTAAGAGTGTGGCAACCCAGTAGTCAGGATTATTTCAAATTCTGACAATCTGAGGGTCATGTTGCAGGTAGTGCAGCAAGAAGGCACTCATGAGTCTTGCGCATCTAGGAGCCCCAAAATTATTTTCCGGGCTAGATGCAGCTAAAAATTATTATTAATTTGAAAGCTGGTGGAGCTTAGTATAGATGGCCTAATAGAATCAGTACTGCAAACTGCTACAAGGCTCAAATTATTTTCCAGCCAAGATACAGATAAACATGATTAGTAATTTTAAATCTGGTGGAGTTTAGTATAGATGACCTAATAGAATCAGTACTGCAAACTGCTACAAGGCCCTAATTATTTTCCAGCCAAGATACAGATAAACATGATTAGTAATTTTAAATCTGGTGGAGTTTAGTATAGATGGCCTAATAGAATCAGTACTGCAAACTGCTACAAGGCCCAAATTATTTTCCAGCCAAGATACAGATAAACATGATTTGTAATTTGAAAGCTTAAAACGGTTGGTGAGGTGATTTCAACAAATCATCAAGCTTTTACTCTCCCCAGGATGACACAGGGGTAGAAAAGTCGTTTCGGATCCATGATTTGTTCATCTTTATGAACGTGAGTCTGTCTACATTATCAGTGGAGAGCCGCGTGCGCTTATCTGTCAGCACACCACCAGCAGCGCTGAACACACGTTCAGACAGAACGCTGGCTGCGGGACATGACAAGATCTCCAAGGCGTAAGGGGCGAGCTCCGGCCATTTATCCAGATTGGAAGCCCAAAAAGAGCAATGGTCCAGTGACACAGTCGTGGCTTCAATGTTTACTTGGAGATACTCCTGTACCATCGTCTCTAGGCGTTGACTATGTGTCAGACTTCTTGTGTCCTGTGGCATTGCAAAGGATGGGCTAAAAAAGTGGTGAAATGATTCCGCAAAATTGCTCTTACCAGCAGATACTGTGGTTCTGTTACGTTTTGAGTGCTGAACACTTGACGGTCCCACGGTTGGCAAGTTGGAAATGAGAGATTCACTACGTGCACCACTAGTGTTTTGGGGAAAAGCACATGTAAGATTCTGCAACAGTCTCTGCTGATACTCCTGCATGCGTGCATGCCTTTCTATGGCAGGAATAATTTCTCCAAATTTACTTTTGTATCGGGGATCTAACAGTGTGGCAACCCAGTAGTCAGGATTATTTCTAATTCTCACAATTCGAGGGTCATGTTGCAGGTAGTGCAGCAAGAAGGCACTCATGTGTCTTGCGCATACAGGAGCATCAAGTCCCTGTTGTGTTGGTGGCGAGGTAATAATCATGCTTCCTTCCTCTGCCCTCTCCCCCCAACCTCGCACAACAGAAATGTGATCAAGGTCTCCCTCATCTGATGAGTCTTCCATCAGTTCGTCCTCCACTTCTTCCTGGGCTCCTGCACCTTCCTCACTAGTTTGGCTGCTACCATGCGCCCTGGTAAAACCATCTCCCCCACCCTCACATGCCTGCCGCCTTGGTGCTGCCGACCGTCTGGACCTTGCAGATGTTAGCCCTTCCGCATACAACTCCTCCTCCTCTACTTCCTCCACCTCCTCTTGTGCCACCACCTGACTCCGAATTCTGTTTAACATGTGCTCCAGCATGTAAATCACCGGAATAGTCATGCTGATAATGGCATCGTCAGCACTAAACATCTTCGTCGCCATTTCAAAACTGTGCAGAAGGGTGCATAGGTCCCTGATCTGAGACCACTCCTGCAGCGTGATTTGCCCCACCTCTGGATCTCGTTGGCCCAGGCTATACGTCAGAACGTATTGCACCAGGGCTTGTCGGTGCTGCCACAGTCGCTGCAACATGTGCATAGTTGAATTCCACCGGGTAGGCACATCGCATTTTAGCCGGTGAAGTGGCAGGCCCAACGATTTCTGTAGAGATGTAAGTCGCTGAGCTGCGGGATGTGAACGGCGGAAGTGAGCACACAGCGACCGTGCACTCTGCAGAAGGCCATCTAGTCCGGGATAGTGGGCTAAAAATTGCTGGACAACCAGGTTCAACACGTGAGCCATACAAGGCACGTGTGTGACATTGCCCCGGCGAAGGGCCGCACCCAGGTTTGCAGCATTGTCGCACACGGCCTTCCCTGGTTTCAGGTCCAGTGGAGACAACCATTCATGAAACTGGTTCTCCAGAGCTGACCACAACTCCTCAGCTGTGTGACTCACATTTCCCAGACATTTCAAAGTAAAAACCGCCTGATGACGTTGAGCCCTGCTGCCAGCATAGTAAGGAGGTGTGCAGGATCCCTTCTGCGCAGTTAGAAAGCTTGTGGCATGACCAGACAGGCTTTGGGTGCAGGTGGAAGACCGAGAGGAGGTTGAGGAGGCAGAAGCAGTGGAGGAACTTTGACATAAAGAGGATTGACGCACAACTCGTGGGGACGGCAAGACTTGGACAGTAGCCCCTTGTCCTGCTGTCACCATAGCTACCCAGTGCCCAGTCAGCGACATGTAACGCCCCTGTTCATGCCTACTCGTCCAAGTGTCTGTGGTGAAATGCACCCTGTCACACACAGAGTTTCTCAAAGAAGCGGTGATGTTGTGTGCGACATGCTGGTGGAGCGCAGGCACACCTTTCTTTGAGAAGTAGTGCCGACTGGGCATCTGGTACTGGGGCACTGCGACGGACATAAGGTCTCGAAAATCCTCTGTGTCCACCAGGCGGAAAGGCAGCATTTCTGTAGCCAAGAGCTTGCAGATGGTGAAATTCAACCTCTTAGCTTTCTCATGGCTAGGAGGAAATGGTCTTTTACTTTTCCACATCTGAGTGACCGAGGGCTGGCTGTTGTGCTTAGACGGGGTTGAGAAGGGTGTCCACGGCAAACTGCCGGTCTGTGAGGAAGATGCAGGCGGACATGTTAGGTTGCCTTGATCCAAAGGTGGTGCTATCGATGTCGGACAGCGCTCAACACCAGCTGGTGTTTCCACTTCCAAATGAAATGATGACCTGCCAATCACGCTGGCTGTTGCGGGTAAAGAGGTGGCAGGTCTGCGTCCCAAAACAGGTGTGACTGTTGTCCCCCCAGTCACAGAGGATGAAGAGGCCGCGGACGCACAAGATATGGCAGACGGTGGTTGGCCCGGCCGGCTAGGCCGCATTGTAGCACACTGAGCTTCCCACTGCAACTTATGCTTCATGTCCATGTGCCGGTTCATGCATGAAGTACTCAAACTATGTATTTTTTGGCCTCTACTTAGCTTTTGCTGACAAATGTTACAGATAACACGAGTTGGGTCATCTTTATCGATCTGAAAAAATGCCTAGGCTATGCAAGGCTTAGCACCCATGCGACCTGAAGAGCCACCACGACTTGTGGTCAGAGGCAGAGTTGTGTTTGAGGATGCAGTTGTTAACGTGCTTCCAGGACTACGTCTCTGTCCAGGAAGGCGCAACCTGACCTCGTCGTCACTAGCATCTTCCTCCACCTCCTCTGCTGACCTCATCTCTTGGCTGACTGTGGGTTGACAGTAAGTGGGATCTCCAACCTCATCAACATCACCCTGTGCGTTATCACACCCGTCGTCCTCAGAGCCAACCTGTTCCTGCCCTGACAAAAAACTAAAGTTGGCGCTCCAATTAGGTATTTGAGTCATCATCGTCTTCCTCATTGTCTCCAACAGGAGTTACAGTTTGGGAATGAGGGTCTACATTATGGTCAGAACCTTCTGCGTCTGGTCCTGGATCCGACTCAAAGATTCTGGGCATCAGTGCAGATCATTTCCTCGTCTGGATTCACAGAAGCGCTGGAGTCTACCTCTGATTCCCAGGCTATAGTATGAGTAAACAGCTCTGCAGACTCAACCATCTGTTCTACCTCATACTCAGACGGGCAGCTGGAGATTTGGGAGCTGTGAGGAAGCAAGTGCGATTGGGGTGACACCTCTGAGGACTGGAGAATTTGTGATGTTGCAGTTGATGTGGAGGAGAGCCCACTTAAAGGAGCACTTGATATCCGTTGAAGCACCTGCTGTTTTTGTGCCTTATCTGGAATTTGCAGCGATTGGCGTGGCCGTAAGAAAGGGATCTTATCACATTGTCCGCTAAAAGAAGTAGACATCTTAGTTTGGCTGGAAGATGGTCTTTCTTCTGCAGATGTTACTGTTGCTTTAACACCTACCCCACGGACACAACCTTTTTTCCCCTTCCCAACACGCCTATTCCCCTTTCCACCAGCAGCAGGCCTTTTTCCACTCATTTTGGTGGTTAACTAATTCACAACTCTGGAGTTGTTTGCACAAAAAAACAATGGATTGGAACCGAGCAGAGCTGAGTGGCCAAACTGTGGTATTAGGCCAAAACTATTGGCTGGGTTAGATGCAGAAAAAAATATATTGAATTTGCAACCTGATGGAGGTCAGTATAGATGGACTAATAGAGAAAGTCCGACACACTACTAGAAGGCCAAATATTTTTTCAGAGGTAGATGCAGAAAAAAATATATTCAGTTTGCAACCTGATGGAGGTCAGTATAGATGGACTAATAGAATGATGCTATGCCCAAAAGGTTTTACTTCACTAGGTGCAGTAAAAAAATTGGTATTCTATACACAGGTGGTGTAGCTTGCAACACAGATAGGCTACTCCACTGACTAACACACTCTGCAAGAGGCCAAAAAGGATTTGCTTTGCTAGATTTAGCCAAATGCTGTGAAAAAAACTTGCACAGCACTGGCACAGACCTGCCTGGCAAAAACTGATAGGAACTGATGTAACCTAGTCCTGAAAAGGACTGCAATTACAATTAGTCTTTACTCCCAACCTATTTAAGACCACAGACCTGCCTGATAAAAGTCGTAGGAAATGCTGTAACCTAGCCCTCAAAAGGACTGCAATCACAACTATTCCCTACTCCCAAGCTATCTGTAGAGTTGTGCGAAAATTGGCTTGAAATTAAAGTATAGCGCACACAGCAACAGCGGTGCCGTCTAACACGCAGCTGCAGCAGTGAGAAAATGGTGGCGACGGGGAAAATGGCTTGGTCTTATAGGGCAAGGACATGTGACATACACTGCCAATCACACATGCCCTTGCTTGTGTGAAAAAAAGCACTTCGCTCCGTGTGTGCGCTGCTGATAGGCTGACAGATTGCACCTCCCCACTGTAAATGCGGGAAAGAGAAAAAAAAATGGAGATCTTCATTATTCCTGCAGAGATCCATCCCCTGCCCCTCCCCCCGCCCCGCTGTACACTCAAACTGCGTATTAACATTAATTTTCATCATTACTGAGAAAAAATCCAGTTATGATTTTGGTGCACGAACAGTTATCGAACATAACCTCGAACAGCCGATTTTTTTTCAAATTGTTCGTGTTCGCCGAACGGCTCGAACACCGCCCAAAACAGCTCGAATATGAGATTGGCGAACAGTTCTAGTCGAACAACGCTCATCTCTAGTTGTAACTGACTAATTGCTCTTTTCCACCATGTCACCTAATAGGATTCCTCACTCCACCATGTCACCTAATAGGATTCCTCACTCCACCATGTCTCCTAATAGGATTCCTCACTCCACCATGTCACCTAATAGGATTCCTCACTCCACCATGTCACCTAATAGGATTCCTCACTCCACCATGTCACCTAATAGGATTCCTCACTCCACCATGTCTCCTAATAGGATTCCTCACTCCACCATGTCACCTAATAGGATTCCTCACTCCACCATGTCACCTAATAGGATTCCTCACTCCACCATGTCACCTAATAGGATTCCTCACTCTACCATGTCACCTAATAGGATTCCTCACTCCACCATGACACCTAACAGGATTCCTCACTCCACCATGACACCTAATAGGAGTCCTCACTCCACCATGACACCTAATAGGATTCCTCACTCCACCATGTCAGCTAATAGGATTCCTCGCTCCACCATGTCACCTAATAGGATTCCTCGCTCCACCATGTCACCTAATAGGATTCCTCGCTCCACCATGTCTCCTAATAGGATTCCTCACTCCACCATGTCACCTAATAGGATTCCTCACTCCACCATGTCACCTAATAGGATTCCTCACTCCACCATGTCACCTAATAGGATTCCTCACTCCACCATGTCACCTAATAGGATTCCTCACTCCACCATGTCTCCTAATAGGATTCCTCACTCCACCATGTCACCTAATAGGATTCCTCACTCCACCATGTCTCCTAATAGGATTCCTCACTCCACCATGACACCTAATAGGATTCCTCACTCCACCATGTCTCCTAATAGGATTCCTCACTCCACCATGTCACCTAATAGGATTCCTCACTCCACCATGTCACCTAATAGGATTCCTCACTCCACCATGTCACCTAATAGGATTCCTCACTCCACCATGTCACCTAATAGGATTCCTCACTCCACCATGTCACCTAATAGGATTCCTCGCTCCACCATGACACCTAACAGGATTCCTCGCTCCACCATGTCACCTAACAGGATTCCTCGCTCCACCATGTCACCTAATAGGATTCCTCGCTCCACCATGTCACCTAATAGGATTCCTCGCTCCACCATGTCTCCTAATAGGATTCCTCACTCCACCATGTCACCTAATAGGATTCCTCACTCCACCATGTCACCTAATAGGATTCCTCACTCCACCATGTCACCTAATAGGATTCCTCACTCCACCATGTCACCTAATAGGATTCCTCACTCCACCATGTCACCTAATAGGATTCCTCACTCCACCATGTCACCTAATAGGATTCCTCACTCCACCATGTCACCTAATAGGATTCCTCACTCCACCATGACACCTAATAGGATTCCTCACTCCACCATGTCTCCTAATAGGATTCCTCACTCCACCATGTCTCCTAATAGGATTCCTCACTCCACCATGTCACCTAATAGGATTCCTCCCTCCACCATGTCACCTAATAGGATTCCTCCCTCCACCATGTCACCTAATAGGATTCCTCCCTCCACCATGTCACCTAATAGGATTCCTCACTCCACCATGTCTCCTAATAGGATTCCTCACTCCACCATGTCACCTAATAGGATTCCTCACTCCACCATGTCACCTAATAGGATTCCTCCCTCCACCATGTCACCTAATAGGATTCCTCCCTCCACCATGTCACCTAATAGGATTCCTCCCTCCACCATGTCACCTAATAGGATTCCTCCCTCCACCATGTCACCTAATAGGATTCCTCCCTCCACCATGTCTCCTAATAGGATTCCTCACTCCACCATGTCACCTAATAGGATTCCTCACTCCACCATGTCACCTAATAGGATTCCTCCCTCCACCATGTCACCTAATAGGATTCCTCCCTCCACCATGTCACCTAATAGGATTCCTCCCTCCACCATGTCACCTAATAGGATTCCTCCCTCCACCATGTCACCTAATAGGATTCCTCCCTCCACCATGTCACCTAATAGGATTCCTCCCTCCACCATGTCACCTAATAGGATTCCTCCCTCCACCATGTCACCTAATAGGATTCCTCCCTCCACCATGTCACCTAATAGGATTCCTCCCTCCACCATGTCTCCTAATAGGATTCCTCACTCCACCATGTCTCCTAATAGGATTCCTCACTCCACCATGTCTCCAAATAGGATTCCTCACTCCACCATGTCTCCAAATAGGATTCCTCACTCCACCATGTCACCTAATAGGATTCCTCACTCCACCATGACACCTAATAGGATTCCTCACTCCAGCATGTCACCTAATAGGAGTCCTCACTCCACCATGACACCTAATAGGAGTCCTCACTCCACCATGTCACCTAATAGGATTCCTCACTCCACCATGTCTCCTAATAGGAGTCCTCACTCCACCATGACACCTAATAGGATTCCTCACTCCACCATGACACCTAATAGGAGTCCTCACTCCACCATGTCCCCTAATAGGATTCCTCACTCCACCATGTCACCTAATAGGATTCCTCACCCCATGTCACCTAATAGGATTCCTCACCCCACCATGTCACCTAATAGGATTCCTCACTCCACCATGTCACCTAATAGGATTCCTCACTACACCATGTCACCTAATAGGATTCCTCACTCCACCATGTCTCCTAATAGGAGTCCTCACTCCACCATGTCAACTAATAGGATTCCTCACTCCACCATGTCTCCTAATAGGATTCCTCACTCCACCATATCTCCTAATAGGATTCCTCCCTCCACCATGTCTCCTAATAGGATTCCTCCCTCCACCATGTCACCTAATAGGATTCCTCCATCCACCATGTCACCTAATAGGATTCCTCCCTCCACCATGTCACCTAATAGGATTCCTCCCTCCACCATGTCACCTAATAGGATTCCTCCCTCCACCATGTTACCTAATAGGATTCCTCCCTCCACCATGTCACCTAATAGGATTCCTCCCTCCACCATGTCACCTAATAGGATTCCTCCCTCCACCATGTCACCTAATAGGATTCCTCCCTCCACCATGTCACCTAATAGGATTCCTCCCTCCACCATGTTACCTAATAGGATTCCTCCCTCCACCATGTCACCTAATAGGATTCCTCCCTCCACCATGTCACCTAATAGGATTCCTCCTTCCATGTCACCTAATAGGATTCCTCCCTCCACCATGTCTCCTAATAGGATTCCTCACTCCACCATGTCACCTAATAGGATTCCTCACTCCACCATGTCACCTAATAGGATTCCTCACCCCACCATGTCACCTAATAGGATTCCTCACTCCACCATGTCACCTAATAGGATTCCTCACTCCACCATGTCACCTAATAGGATTCCTCACTCCACCATGTCTCCTAATAGGAGTCCTCACTCCACCATGTCAACTAATAGGATTCCTCACTCCGCCATGTCAACTAATAGGATTCCTCACTCCGCCATGTCTCCTAATAGGATTCCTCACTCCACCATGTCTCCTAATAGGATTCCTCACTCCACCATGTCACCTAATAGGATTCCTCACTCCACCATGTCTCCTAATAGGATTCCTCACTCCACCATGTCTCCTAATAGGATTCCTCACTCCACCATGTCTCCTAATAGGATTCCTCCCTCCACCATGTCACCTAATAGGATTCCTCCCTCCACCATGTCACCTAATAGGATTCCTCCCTCCACCATGTCACCTAATAGGATTCCTCCCTCCACCATGTCACCTAATAGGATTCCTCCCTCCACCATGTCACCTAATAGGATTCCTCCCTCCACCATGTCACCTAATAGGATTCCTCCCTCCACCATGTCACCTAATAGGATTCCTCCCTCCACCATGTCACCTAATAGGATTCCTCCCTCCACCATGTCACCTAATAGGATTCCTCCCTCCACCATGTCACCTAATAGGATTCCTCCCTCCACCATGTCTCCTAATAGGATTCCTCACTCCACCATGTCACCTAATAGGATTCCTCACTCCACCATGTCTCCTAATAGGATTCCTCACTCCACCATGTCTCCTAATAGGATTCCTCACTCCACCATGTCTCCTAAAAGGATTCCTCACTCCACCATGTCTCCAAATAGGATTCCTCACTCCACCATGTCTCCAAATAGGATTCCTCACTCCACCATGTCACCTAATAGGATTCCTCACTCCACCATGACACCTAATAGGATTCCTCACTCCACCATGTCACCTAATAGGATTCCTCACTCCACCATGACACGTAATAGGATTCCTCACTCCACCATGTCACCTAATAGGAGTCCTCACTCCACCAAGTCTCCCAATAGGAGTCCTCACTCCACCAAGTCTCCCAATAGGAGTCCTCACTCCACCAAGTCTCCCAATAGGAGTCCTCACTCCGCCATGTCTCCCAATAGGAGTCCTCACTCCGCCATGTCACCTAATAGGATTCCTCACTCCGCCATGTCTCCTAATAGGATTCCTCACTCCGCCATGTCTCCTAATAGGATTCCTCACTCCGCCATGTCTCCTAATAGGATTCCTCACTCCGCCATGTCTCCTAATAGGATTCCTCACTCCGCCATGTCTCCTAATAGGATTCCTCACTCCGCCATGTCTCCTAATAGGATTCCTCACTCCGCCATGTCTCCTAATAGGATTCCTCACTCCGCCATGTCTCCTAATAGGATTCCTCACTCCGCCATGTCTCCTAATAGGATTCCTCACTCCGCCATGTCTCCTAATAGGAGTCCTCACTCCGCCATGTCACCTAATAGGATTCCTCACTCCGCCATGTCTCCTAATAGGAGTCCTCACTCCACCATGTCACCTAATAGGAGTCCTCACTCCACCATGTCACCTAATAGGATTCCTCACTCCACCATGTCTCCTAATAGGATTCCTCACTCCACCATGTCTCCTAATAGGATTCCTCACTCCACCATGTCTCCTAATAGGATTCCTCACTCCACCATGTCTCCTAATAGGATTCCTCACTCCACCATGTCTCCTAATAGGATTCCTCACTCCACCATGTCTCCTAATAGGATTCCTCACTCCACCATGTCTCCTAATAGGATTCCTCACTCCACCATGTCTCCTAATAGGATTCCTCACTCCACCATGTCTCCTAATAGGATTCCTCACTCCACCATGTCTACTAATAGGATTCCTCACTCCACCATGTCTCCTAATAGGATTCCTCACTCCACCATGTCTCCTAATAGGATTCCTCACTCCACCATGTCACCTAATAGGATTCCTCACTCCACCATGTCACCTAATAGGATTCCTCACTCCACCATGACACCTAATAGGAGTCCTCACTCCACCATGTCACCTAATAGGATTCCTCACTGCACCATGTCTCCTAATAGGAGTCCTCACTCCACCATGACACCTAATAGGATTCCTCACTCCACCATGACACCTAATAGGAGTCCTCACTCCACCATGTCACCTAATAGGATTCCTCACTCCACCATGTCACCTAATAGGAGTCCTCACTCCACCATGTCACCTAATAGGATTTCTCACTCCACCATGTCTCCTAATAGGAGTCCTCACTCCACCATGACACCTAATAGGATTCCTCACTCCATGTCTCCTAATAGGATTCCTCACTCCACCATGTCTCCTAATAGGATTCCTCACTCCACCATGTCACCTAATAGGATTCCTCACTCCACCATGTCTCCTAATAGGAGTCCTCACTCCACCATGTCTCCTAATAGGAGTCCTCACTCCACCATGTCTCCTAATAGGAGTCCTCACTCCACCATGACACCTAATAGGATTCCTCACTCCACCATGTCACCAAATAGGATTCCTCACTCCACCATGACACCTAATAGGATTCCTCACTCCACCATGACACCTAATAGGATTCCTCACTCCACCATGACACCTAATAGGAGTCCTCACTCCACCATGTCCCCTAATAGGATTCCTCACTCCACCATGTCACCTAATAGGATTCCTCACCCCACCATGTCACCTAATAGGATTCCTCACCCCATGTCACCTAATAGGATTCCTCACGCCACCATGTCTCCTAATAGGATTCCTCACTCCACCATGTCTCCTAATAGGATTCCTCACTCCACCATGTCTCCTAATAGGATTCCTCACTCCACCATGTCTCCTAATAGGATTCCTCACTCCACCATGTCTCCTAATAGGATTCCTCACTCCACCATGTCTCCTAATAGGATTCCTCACTCCACCATGTCTCCTAATAGGATTCCTCCCTCCACCATGTCACCTAATAGGAGTCCTCACTCCACCATGTCAACTAATAGGAGTCCTCACTCCACCATGTCACCTAATAGGAGTCCTCACTCCACCATGTCACCTAATAGGAGTCCTCACTCCACCAAGTCTCCCAATAGGAGTCCTCACTCCACCAAGTCTCCCAATAGGAGTCCTCACTCCGCCATGTCTCCCAATAGGAGTCCTCACTCCGCCATGTCACCTAATAGGATTCCTCACTCCGCCATGTCTCCTAATAGGATTCCTCACTCCGCCATGTCTCCTAATAGGATTCCTCACTCCACCATGTCTCCTAATAGGATTCCTCACTCCACCATGTCTCCTAATAGGATTCCTCACTCCACCATGTCACCTAATAGGATTCCTCACTCCACCATGTCAACTAATAGGAGTCCTCACTCCACCATGTCAACTAATAAGAGTCCTCACTCCACCATGTCAACTAATAGGAGTCCTCACTCCACCATGTCAATTAATAGGAGTCCTCACTCCACCATGTCTCCTAATTGGATTCCTCACTCCACCATGTCAACTAATAGGAGTCCTCACTCCAGCATGTCACCTAATAGGATTCCTCACTCCACCATGACACCTAATAGGAGTCCTCACTCCACCATGTCTCCTAATAGGAGTCCTCACTCCGCCATGTCACGTAATAGGAGTCCTCACTCCGCCATGTCACGTAATAGGAGTCCTCACTCCGCCATGTCTCCTAATAGGATTCCTCACTCCGCCATGTCTCCTAATAGGATTCCTCACTCCGCCATGTCTCCTAATAGGATTGCTCACTCCGCCATGTCTCCTAATAGGATTCCTCACTCCACCATGTCACCTAATAGGATTCCTCACTCCACCATGACACCTAATAGGATTCCTCACTCCGCCATGTCTCCTAATAGGAGTCCTCACTCCGCCATGTCACCTAATAGGAGTCCTCACTCCACCATGTCACCTAATAGGAGTCCTC
Source organism: Phyllobates terribilis (assembly GCF_046119375.1). Lineage (NCBI taxonomy): Eukaryota > Metazoa > Chordata > Amphibia > Anura > Dendrobatidae > Phyllobates > Phyllobates terribilis. The sequence goes on along the minus strand of NW_027362774.1, from coordinate 30,703,063 downwards.
ACTCCGCCATGTCACCTAATAGGAGTCCTCACTCCGCCATGTCACCTAATAGGAGTCCTCACTCCGCCATGTCACCTAATAGGAGTCCTCACTCCGCCATGTCACCTAATAGGAGTCCTCACTCCGCCATGTCACCTAATAGGAGTCCTCACTCCGCCATGTCACCTAATAGGAGTCCTCACTCCGCCATGTCACCTAATAGGATTCCTCACTCCGCCATGTCTCCTAATAGGATTCCTCACTCCGCCATGTCTCCTAATAGGATTCCTCACTCCGCCATGTCTCCTAATAGGATTCCTCACTCCGCCATGTCTCCTAATAGGATTCCTCACTCCGCCATGTCTCCTAATAGGATTCCTCACTCCGCCATGTCTCCTAATAGGATTCCTCACTCCGCCATGTCTCCTAATAGGAGTCCTCACTCCGCCATGTCTCCTAATAGGAGTCCTCACTCCGCCATGTCTCCTAATAGGAGTCCTCACTCCGCCATGTCTCCTAATAGGAGTCCTCACTCCGCCATGTCTCCTAATAGGAGTCCTCACTCCGCCATGTCTCCTAATAGGAGTCCTCACTCCGCCATGTCTCCTAATAGGAGTCCTCACTCCGCCATGTCTCCTAATAGGAGTCCTCACTCCGCCATGTCTCCTAATAGGAGTCCTCACTCCGCCATGTCTCCTAATAGGAGTCCTCACTCCGCCATGTCTCCTAATAGGAGTCCTCACTCCGCCATGTCTCCTAATAGGAGTCCTCACTCCGCCATGTCTCCTAATAGGAGTCCTCACTCCGCCATGTCTCCTAATAGGAGTCCTCACTCCGCCATGTCTCCTAATAGGAGTCCTCACTCCGCCATGTCTCCTAATAGGAGTCCTCACTCCGCCATGTCTCCTAATAGGAGTCCTCACTCCGCCATGTCTCCTAATAGGAGTCCTCACTCCGCCATGTCTCCTAATAGGATTCCTCACTCCGCCATGTCACCTAATAGGATTCCTGACTCCACCATGACACCTAATAGGAGTCCTCACTCCACCATGTCTCCTAATAGGAGTCCTCACTCCACCATGTCTCCTAATAGGAGTCCTCACTCCACCATGACACCTAATAGGATTCCTCACTCCGCCATGACACCTAATAGGAGTCCTCACTCCGCCATGACACCTAATAGGAGTCCTCACTCCGCCATGACACCTAATAGGAGTCCTCACTCCGCCATGTCACCTAATAGGAGTCCTCACTCCGCCATGTCACCTAATAGGAGTCCTCACTCCGCCATGTCACCTAATAGGAGTCCTCACTCCACCATGTCACCTAATAGGAGTCCTCACTCCGCCATGTCACCTAATAGGAGTCCTCACTCCGCCATGTCACCTAATAGGAGTCCTCACTCCGCCATGTCACCTAATAGGATTCCTCACTCCGCCATGTCTCCTAATAGGATTCCTCACTCCGCCATGTCTCCTAATAGGATTCCTCACTCCGCCATGTCTCCTAATAGGATTCCTCACTCCGCCATGTCTCCTAATAGGATTCCTCACTCCGCCATGTCTCCTAATAGGATTCCTCACTCCGCCATGTCTCCTAATAGGATTCCTCACTCCGCCATGTCTCCTAATAGGATTCCTCACTCCGCCATGTCTCCTAATAGGAGTCCTCACTCCACCATGTCTCCTAATTGGATTCCTCACTCCACCATGTCAACTAATAGGAGTCCTCACTCCACCATGTCACCTAATAGGAGTCCTCACTCCACCATGACACCTAATAGGAGTCCTCACTCCACCATGTCTCCTAATAGGAGTCCTCACTCCGCCTTGTCACCTAATAGGAGTCCTCACTCCGCCATGTCACCTAATAGGAGTCCTCACTCCGCCATGTCACCTAATAGGAGTCCTCACTCCGCCATGTCTCCTAATAGGATTCCTCACTCCGCCATGTCTCCTAATAGGATTCCTCACTCCGCCATGTCTCCTAATAGGATTCCTCACTCCGCCATGTCTCCTAATAGGATTCCTCACTCCGCCATGTCTCCTAATAGGATTCCTCACTCCGCCATGTCTCCTAATAGGATTCCTCACTCCGCCATGTCTCCTAATAGGATTCCTCACTCCGCCATGTCTCCTAATAGGAGTCCTCACTCCGCCATGTCTCCTAATAGGAGTCCTCACTCCGCCATGTCTCCTAATAGGAGTCCTCACTCCGCCATGTCTCCTAATAGGAGTCCTCACTCCGCCATGTCTCCTAATAGGAGTCCTCACTCCGCCATGTCTCCTAATAGGAGTCCTCACTCCGCCATGTCTCCTAATAGGAGTCCTCACTCCGCCATGTCTCCTAATAGGAGTCCTCACTCCGCCATGTCTCCTAATAGGAGTCCTCACTCCGCCATGTCTCCTAATAGGAGTCCTCACTCCGCCATGTCACCTATAGGATGCCTCACTCCGCCATGTCTCCTAATAGGATTCCTCACTCCGCCATGTCACCTAATAGGAGTCCTCACTCCACCATGTCACCTAATAGGATTCCTCACTCCACCATGTCTCCTAATAGGATTCCTCACTCCACCATGTCTCCTAATAGGATTCCTCACTCCACCATGTTTCCTAATATGATTCCTCACTCCACCATGTCTCCTAATAGGATTCCTCACTCCACCATGTCTCCTAATAGGATTCCTCACTCCACCATGTTTCCTAATAGGATTCCTCACTCCACCATGTCTCCTAATAGGATTCCTCACTCCACCATGTCTCCTAATAGGATTCCTCACTCCACCATGTCTCCTAATAGGATTCCTCACTCCACCATGTCTCCTAATAGGATTCCTCACTCCACCATGTCTCCTAATAGGATTCCTCACTCCACCATGTCTCCTAATAGGATTCCTCACTCCACCATGTCACCTAATAGGATTCCTCACTCCACCATGTCACCTAATAGGATTCCTGACTCCACCATGACAGCTAATAGGAGTCCTGACTCCACCATGACACCTAATAGGAGTCCTCACTCCACCATGTCTCCTAATAGGATTCCTCACTCCACCATGTCTCCTAATAGGAGTCCTCACTCCACCATGACACCTAATAGGATTCCTCACTCCACCATGACACCTAATAGGATTCCTCACTCCACCATGACACCTAATAGGATTCCTCACTCCACCATGACACCTAATAGGATTCCTCACTCCACCATGACACCTAATAGGAGTCCTCACTCCACCATGTCACCTAATAGGAGTCCTCACTCCACCATGTCTCCTAATAGGAGTCCTCACTCCACCATGTCACCTAATAGGATTCCTCACTCCACCATGTCTCCTAATAGGAGTCCTCACTCCACCATGACACCTAATAGGATTCCTCACTCCACCATGTCTCCAAATAGGATTCCTCACTCCACCATGACACCTAATAGGATTCCTCACTCCACCATGACACCTAATAGGATTCCTCCCTCCACCATGTCACCTAATAGGAGTCCTCACTCCACCATGTCACCTAATAGGAGTCCTCACTCCACCATGTCACCTAATAGGAGTCCTCACTCCACCATGTCACCTAATAGGAGTCCTCACTCCACCATGTCACCTAATAGGAGTCCTCACTCCACCATGTCACCTAATAGGATTCCTCACTCCACCATGTCTCCTAATAGGATTCCTCCCTCCACCATGTCTCCTAATAGGATTCCTCCCTCCACCATGTCACCTAATAGGAGTCCTCACTCCACCATGTCAACTAATAGGAGTCCTCACTCCACCATGTCACCTAATAGGAGTCCTCACTCCACCGCGCGCGCATTTTGAAGCTTTTTTTTTAAGCTTTTTTCACTGTTTTCAGAACATTAACAATAAGAACATGGAAGAGTCCAGGAGCCATTTGGTGAGCTGCATATCCTGCTACATGTTCACAGACTTGCCAGTGGAAAAGCCAAACTTCACATGCCAGAAATGCAAGCTTGTGTCCCTGTTGGAGGAAAAGTTGCGAAATCTAGAAGAGAGGTTAACTACCTTGAAAATCATTAAGGAAGGTGAAGAGTTCTTAGACAGAGCAGAATTATCTCTTCATGATTCAGAAAGAGAAGAAATTCGAACTGCACCTGACGAAACAGAGGAATGGAAGCATGTGACCCACCGAAGCAGGAGGATCGAGAGGCAGTCAGCACCCATACTGCTCAGGAACCAGTACCAGGCTCTCTCGCAGGAGCACCATGAAGAAATACAGCAAGATAAGACTTTGCCAGCAATGAATAACCTTGCAAGCCCTCAGAATCCTCCTGGATGGAGAAAGAAGAATGTTGTGAAGAAAAAACGGAGAGTGGTGGTCATGGGGGATTCCCTGTTAAGAGGAACAGAGGCCGCTATCTGCAGACCAGACATAACCTCAAGAGAAATGTGCTGTCTTCCAGGAGCAAAAATTAAAGATGTGTCTGACAGGATATCAAGCCTCTTCAGACCTACAGATCACTACCCATTCCTGCTAATACATGTGGGGACAAATGACACCGCAAGAAAGGACCTGGAAACCATCTGCAGTGACTTTGAAGACTTAGGCAAGAAAGTGAAAGAATTGGGAGCGCAGGTGGTCTTCTCATCCATCCTCCCAGTGGATGGCCATGGAACAATGAGGTGGAATAAGATTCTACAGGTGAACAACTGGCTACGTCGATGGTGCCGTCAACAAGGATTTGGATTTCTGGATCACGGAATGAATTACCTATACGATGGACTACTTGCTAGAGATGGGGTGCACCTTACGAAGACTGGAAAACATGTATTTGGAAGTCGCCTTGCTACACTCATCAGAAGAGCTTTAAACTAGAACAATGTGGGAAGGGAAGCAAAAGGCCAGAAAAAGCCATACAGCTGACAAATACTATTGAGATCTCTGCTACTGGAAGTGGAAAGGAAGAACAAAGACAAAACAATTTAAATAATAAAAATATGGGAGGAAGAGAAACCAATCACAAACTAAAATGTTTTTATACAAATGCACAAAGCATGGGCAACAAACAAGGAGAATTGGAACTACTAATGCAGGAAAAGGAATATGATGTCATTGGAATCACTGAAACTTGGTGGGACGATACACATGATTGGAATAAAAGGCTAAAAGGATACAACTTATTTGCAAGAAACAGACTTGATAAACGAGGAGGAGGTGTTGCATTGTATGTTAGAAAAGCGTATATCTGCACAGAGATTGAAGCTTCAGAGACTGGGAGTTCTGTGGAAACTGTTTGGGTAAGAATACAAGGAGAGAACAACGGAAAGGACACCATTGTAGGCATTTACTACAGGCCACCTGGGCAAGCTGAAGATATGGATGAACTCTTTATGTATCAAATGACCAAGTTCTCCAAAAAATATGACGTAGTGGTCATGGGAGATTTCAACTATCCAGACATTTGTTGGGAATCTCTCTCAAGTAAAACTAACAGGTCAAGCAAATTCTTATCCTCTCTTGCTGACAACTTTATCTTCCAAAAGGTAGGGGAGAAAACAAGGGGATCTGCTACTTTGGATCTAATCCTTATAAACAGGGAGGAAATGGTTGAGGAGGTAAAGGTGGCTGGGACCCTAGGAGGCAGCGATCATGCTATTATAGAATTTTGGATAACTAGAGGAGGAAGACATGTGAAGACTCAAACTTCAAGGTTAGATTTTAGAAAGGCAGATTTTAAGAGACTCAGAAAGAGAATAGGAGGGATCCAATGGCTGGATGTCCTTAAGGACAAAAATGTCCAGGAAGGATGGGAAATTTTTAAAAATGAGATTCTCAAAGCACAATCGTTAACAATCCCGAAAAGTAGGAAGAATGGGAAGCATTTAAGGAAACCAGGATGGATGAACACAGAACTTAAACACATGCTAAAAAGAAAGAAAGAAATGTTTATTAAATGGAAAGAGGGAGGCATATCTAAAGAAGATTATAATGCAGTCTGCAGATCCTGCAGGGCACGTATCAGGTTAGCTAAAGCTGACAATGAATTAAGGCTTGCAAGAGATGTCAAAAGCAATAAAAAAGGATTTTGGGGGTATGTCAAAAGTAAAAGAAAAGTCAAAGATGCTATAGGATTTTTACAGGATGAAAATGGAGAAATGGTAAGAGAGGATGTTGAGAAGGCCGAACTTTTTAATTCCTATTTTGCATCTGTTTTCTCTCAGAAAGAAAATGTAACATCAACTGATCTTCACTGTCCTTTTAAAGGAACAGAGGAATCCAAGTTATCTGTAAACAGAAAGATTGTGAGGGAATATTTAGCTAACATAAATGAGTTCAAGTCACCAGGTCCAGATGAATTACACCCCAGAGTACTGAAGGAGATCGTAGAAGAAATTTTAGAACCACTCTCCATAATCTTTGAAAATTCTTGGAGAACAGGAGAAGTCCCAGAAGACTGGAGAAGAGCAAATGTTGTTCCTATCTTCAAAAAGGGGAAGAAGGTGGACCCAGGGAACTATAGGCCGGTGAGTCTGACTTCTATACCAGGAAAGATCTTTGAACAAATTATTAAACAACATGTATGTAAGTACATGGATAAGAATGAAGTGATTAACCAGAGTCAGCATGGGTTTGTAACTAACAAGTCATGTCAGACTAACTTAATTTCCTTCTATGACAGAATCACTGACTGGGTGGATCAGGGAAATGCTGTAGATATAGTATATCTTGACTTCAGCAAAGCATTTGACAAAGTATCTCACACCATCCTTATTGAAAAAATGACCAAGTATGCAATGGACCAGGCAACTGTTAGGTGGATTCATAACTGGCTTAGTGATCGGACTCAAAGGGTGGTTGTAAATGGCTTCACATCCAGCTGGATGAATGTCTCAAGTGGGGTACCACAGGGCTCCGTCCTGGGACCTGTATTGTTCAACATCTTTATCAATGATTTAGATGAAGGAATTGAGGGTAAACTGATTAAATTTGCTGATGACACAAAGCTAGGAGGGATAGCTAATACTAGAGAAGAGAGAGAGAGGATTCAAAAAGACCTAAATAAACTGGAGCAGTGGGCAGCAACCAACAGAATGGTTTTTAACAGGGAAAAATGCAAAGTACTACATCTGGGCAATAAAAATGAAAAAAGCATATACAGAATGGGAGGAATAGAGCTAAGCAACAGTACATGTGAAAAAGACTTAGGTATACTAATAGATCATAGACTGAACATGAGTCAACAGTGTGATGCAGCAGCAAAAAAGGCAAATACAATTCTGGGATGTATTAACAGAAGCATACAGTCTAGATCACGTGAAGTCATTATCGGTCTTTACTCCTCTTTGGTCAGACCTCATCTGGAATACTGTGTACAGTTTTGGGCACCACATTTTAAAAAAGACATAGACAAACTGGAGCAAGTTCAGAGAAGAGCGACCAGAATGGTGACTGGTCTGCAAACCATGTCCTATGAGGAACGGTTGCAGGATTTGGGAATGTTTAGCTTGCAAAAAAGAAGACTGAGAGGAGACTTAATAGCTGTCTACAAATATGTCAAGGGCTGTCACATTGTAGAAGGATCATCTTTATTCTCATTTGCACAAGGAAAGACTAGAAGCAATGGGATGAAACTAAATGGGAGGAGACACAGATTAGATATTAGAAAAAACTTTTTGACAGTTAGGGTGATTAATGAGTGGAACAGGCTGCCACGAGAGGTGGTGAGTTCCCCTTCAATGGACGTCTTCAAACAGAGGCTGGACAGACATCTGTCTGAGATGATCTAGTGAATCCTGCTTTGAGCAGGGGGTTGGACCAGATGACCCAGGAGGTCCCTTCCAACTCTACCATTCTATGATTCTATGATCTATGATTCTATGTCACCTAATAGGAGTCCTCACTCCACCAAGTCTCCCAATAGGAGTCCTCACTCCACCAAGTCTCCCAATAGGAGTCCTCACTCCGCCATGTCTCCCAATAGGAGTCCTCACTCCGCCATGTCACCTAATAGGATTCCTCACTCCGCCATGTCTCCTAATAGGATTCCTCACTCCGCCATGTCTTCTAATAGGATTCCTCACTCCGCCATGTCTCCTAATAGGATTCCTCACTCCGCCATGTCTCCTAATAGGATTCCTCACTCCGCCATGTCTCCTAATAGGATTCCTCACTCCGCCATGTCTCCTAATAGGATTCCTCACTCCGCCATGTCTCCTAATAGGATTCCTCACTCCGCCATGTCTCCTAATAGGATTCCTCACTCCGCCATGTCTCCTAATAGGATTCCTCACTCCGCCATGTCTCCTAATAGGATTCCTCACTCCGCCATGTCTCCTAATAGGATTCCTCACTCCGCCATGTCTCCTAATAGGAGTCCTCACTCCGCCATGTCTCCTAATAGGAGTCCTCACTCCGCCATGTCTCCTAATAGGAGTCCTCACTCCGCCATGTCACCTAATAGGATTCCTCACTCCGCCATGTCACCTAATAGGATTCCTCACTCCATGTCACCTAATAGGAGTCCTCACTCCGCCATGTCACCTATTAGGATTCCTCACTCCACCATGTCTCCTAATAGGATTCCTCACTCCACCATGTCTCCTAATAGGATTCCTCACTCCACCATGTCTCCTAATAGGATTCCTCACTCCACCATGTCTCCTGATAGGATTCCTCACTCCACCATGTCTCCTGATAGGATTCCTCACTCCACCATGTCTCCTAATAGGATTCCTCACTCCACCATGTCTCCTAATAGGAGTCCTCACTCCACCATGTCTCCTAATAGGATTCCTCACTCCATGTCTCCTAATAGGATTCCTCACTCCACCATGTCTCCTAATAGGATTCCTCACTCCACCATGTCACCTAATAGGAGTCCTCACTCCACCATGTCACCTAATAGGAGTCCTCACTCCACCATGTCACCTAATAGGAGTCCTCACTCCACCATGTCAACTAATAGGAGTCCTCACTCCGCCTTGTCACCTAATAGGAGTCCTCACTCCGCCATGTCACCTAATAGGAGTCCTCACTCCGCCATGTCTCCTAATAGGATTCCTCACTCCGCCATGTCTCCTAATAGGATTCCTCACTCCGCCATGTCTCCTAATAGGATTCCTCACTCCGCCATGTCTCCTAATAGGATTCCTCACTCCGCCATGTCTCCTAATAGGATTCCTCACTCCGCCATGTCTCCTAATAGGATTCCTCACTCCACCATGTCACCTAATAGGATTCCTCACTCCACCATGTCACCTAATAGGATTCCTGACTCCACCATGACACCTAATAGGAGTCCTGACTCCACCATGACACCTAATAGGAGTCCTCACCCCACCATGTCTCCTAATAGGATTCCTCACTCCACCATGTCTCCTAATAGGAGTCCTCACTCCACCATGACACCTAATAGGATTCCTCACTCCACCATGACACCTAATAGGATTCCTCACTCCACCATGACACCTAATAGGAGTCCTCACTCCACCATGACACCTAATAGGAGTCCTCACTCCACCATGACACCTAATAGGAGTCCTCACTCCACCATGACACCTAATAGGAGTCCTCACTCCACCATGACACCTAATAGGAGTCCTCACTCCACCATGTCACCTAATAGGAGTCCTCACTCCACCATGTCTCCTAATAGGAGTCCTCACTCCACCATGTCACCTAATAGGATTCCTCACTCCACCATGTCTCCTAATAGGAGTCCTCACTCCACCATGACACCTAATAGGATTCCTCACTCCACCATGTCTCCTAATAGGATTCCTCACTCCACCATGTCTCCTAATAGGATTTCTCACTCCACCATGTCACCTAATAGGATTCCTCACTCCACCATGACACCTAATAGGAGTCCTCACTCCACCAGGTCACCTAATAGGATTCCTCACTCCACCATGTCTCCTAATAGGAGTCCTCACTCCACCATGACACCTAATAGGATTCCTCACTCCACCATGTCTCCTAATAGGATTCCTCACGCCACCATGTCACCAAATAGGATTCCTCACTCCACCATGACACCTAATAGGATTCCTCACTCCATGTCTCCAAATAGGATTCCTCACTCCACCATGTCACCAAATAGGATTCCTCACTCCACCATGACACCTAATAGGATTCCTCACTCCACCATGTCAGCTAATAGGATTCCTCGCTCCACCATGTCTCCTAATAGGATTCCTCGCTCCACCATGTCTCCTAATAGGATTCCTCACTCCACCAAGACACCTAATAGGATTCCTCACTCCATGTCTCCAAATAGGATTCCTCACTCCACCATGTCACCAAATAGGATTCCTCACTCCACCATGACACCTAATAGGATTCCTCACTCCACCATGTCACCTAATAGGATTCCTCATTCCACCATGTCACCTAATAGGAGTCCTCACTCCACCATGTCACCTAATAGGATTCCTCACTCCACCATGTCTCCTAATAGGATTCCTCACTCCACCATGTCTCCTAATAGGAGTCCTCACTCCACCATGACACCTAATAGGAGTCCTCACTCCACCATGTCACCTAATAGGATTCCTCACTTCACCATGACACCTAATAGGATTCCTCACTCCACCATGACATCTAAAAGGAGTCCTCACTCCACCATGTCACCTAATAGGATTCCTCACTCCACCATGACACCCAATAGGAGTCCTCACTCCACCATGACACCTAATAGGAGTCCTCACTCCACCATGACACCTAATAGGAGTCCTCACTCCACCATGACACCTAATAGGAGTCCTCACTCCACCATGACACCTAATAGGATTCCTCACTCCACCATGTCTCCTAATAGGATTCCTCACTCCACCATGACACCTAATAGGATTCCTCACTCCACCATGTCTCCTAATAGGATTCCTCACTCCACCATGACACCTAATAGGATTCCTCACTCCACCATGTCTCCTAATAGGATTCCTCACTCCACCATGTCACCTAATAGGATTCCTCACTCCACCATGTCTCCTAAAAGGATTCCTCCCTCCACCATGTCACCAAATAGGATTCCTCCCTCCACCATGTCACCAAATAGGATTCCTCACTCCACCATGACACCTAATAGGATTCCTCACTCCACCATGTCTCCTAATAGGATTCCTCACTCCACCATGACACCTAATAGGAGTCCTCACTCCACCATGTCTCCTAATAGGATTCCTCACTCCACCATGTCTCCTAATAGGATTCCTCACTCCACCATGTCTCCTATTAGGATTCCTCACTCCACCATGACACCTAATAGGAGTCCTCACTCCGCCATGTCTCCTAATAGGATTCCTCACTCCACCATGTCACCTAATAGGATTCCTCACTCCACCATGACACCTAATAGGAGTCCTCACTCCGCCATGTCTCCTAATAGGATTCCTCACTCCACCATGACACCTAATAGGATTCCTCACTCCACCATGACACCTAATAGGATTCCTCACTCCACCATGTCTCCAAATAGGATTCCTCACTCCACCATGACACCTAATAGGATTCCTCACTCCACCATGACACCTAATAAGATTCCTCCCTTCACCATGACACCTAATAGGAGTCCTCACTCCACCATGTCACCTAATAGGATTCCTCACTCCACCATGTCTCCAAATAGGATTCCTCACTCCACCATGACACCTAATAGGATTCCTCACTCCACCATGACACCTAATAGGATTCCTCCCTCCACCATGTCACCTAATAGGAGTCCTCACTCCACCATGTCACCTAATAGGAGTCCTCACTCCACCATGTCACCTAATAGGAGTCCTCACTCCACCATGTCACCTAATAGGAGTCCTCACTCCACCATGTCACCTAATAGGAGTCCTCACTCCACCATGTCACCTAATAGGAGTCCTCACTCCACCATGTCACCTAATAGGATTCCTCACTCCACCATGTCTCCTAATAGGATTCCTCCCTCCACCATGTCTCCTAATAGGATTCCTCCCTCCACCATGTCACCTAATAGGATTCCTCCCTCCACCATGTCACCTAATAGGAGTCCTCACTCCACCATGTCAACTAATAGGAGTCCTCACTCCACCATGTCACCTAATAGGAGTCCTCACTCCACCATGTCACCTAATAGGAGTCCTCACTCCACCAAGTCTCCCAATAGGAGTCCTCACTCCACCAAGTCTCCCAATAGGAGTCCTCACTCCGCCATGTCTCCCAATAGGAGTCCTCACTCCGCCATGTCACCTAATAGGATTCCTCACTCCGCCATGTCTCCTAATAGGATTCCTCACTCCGCCATGTCTCCTAATAGGATTCCTCACTCCACCATGACACCTAATAGGAGTCCTCACTCCACCATGTCTCCTAATAGGATTCCTCACTCCACCATGTCTCCTAATAGGATTCCTCACTCCACCATGTCTCCTATTAGGATTCCTCACTCCACCATGACACCTAATAGGAGTCCTCACTCCGCCATGTCTCCTAATAGGATTCCTCACTCCACCATGTCACCTAATAGGATTCCTCACTCCACCATGACACCTAATAGGAGTCCTCACTCCGCCATGTCTCCTAATAGGATTCCTCACTCCACCATGACACCTAATAGGATTCCTCACTCCACCATGACACCTAATAGGATTCCTCACTCCACCATGTCTCCAAATAGGATTCCTCACTCCACCATGACACCTAATAGGATTCCTCACTCCACCATGACACCTAATAAGATTCCTCCCTTCACCATGACACCTAATAGGAGTCCTCACTCCACCATGTCACCTAATAGGATTCCTCACTCCACCATGTCTCCAAATAGGATTCCTCACTCCACCATGACACCTAATAGGATTCCTCACTCCACCATGACACCTAATAGGATTCCTCCCTCCACCATGTCACCTAATAGGATTCCTCCCTCCACCATGTCACCTAATAGGAGTCCTCACTCCACCATGTCACCTAATAGGAGTCCTCACTCCACCATGTCACCTAATAGGAGTCCTCACTCCACCATGTCACCTAATAGGAGTCCTCACTCCACCATGTCACCTAATAGGAGTCCTCACTCCACCATGTCACCTAATAGGATTCCTCACTCCACCATGTCTCCTAATAGGATTCCTCCCTCCACCATGTCTCCTAATAGGATTCCTCCCTCCACCATGTCACCTAATAGGATTCCTCCCTCCACCATGTCACCTAATAGGATTCCTCCCTCCACCATGTCAACTAATAGGAGTCCTCACTCCACCATGTCAACTAATAGGATTCCTCACTCCACCATGACACCTAATAAGATTCCTCCCTTCACCATGACACCTAATAGGAGTCCTCACTCCACCATGTCACCTAATAGGATTCCTCACTCCACCATGTCTCCAAATAGGATTCCTCACTCCACCATGACACCTAATAGGATTCCTCACTCCACCATGACACCTAATAGGATTCCTCCCTCCACCATGTCACCTAATAGGAGTCCTCACTCCACCATGTCACCTAATAGGAGTCCTCACTCCACCATGTCACCTAATAGGAGTCCTCACTCCACCATGTCACCTAATAGGAGTCCTCACTCCACCATGTCACCTAATAGGAGTCCTCACTCCACCATGTCACCTAATAGGAGTCCTCACTCCACCATGTCACCTAATAGGATTCCTCACTCCACCATGTCTCCTAATAGGATTCCTCCCTCCACCATGTCTCCTAATAGGATTCCTCCCTCCACCATGTCACCTAATAGGATTCCTCCCTCCACCATGTCACCTAATAGGAGTCCTCACTCCACCATGTCAACTAATAGGAGTCCTCACTCCACCATGTCACCTAATAGGAGTCCTCACTCCACCATGTCACCTAATAGGAGTCCTCACTCCACCAAGTCTCCCAATAGGAGTCCTCACTCCACCAAGTCTCCCAATAGGAGTCCTCACTCCGCCATGTCTCCCAATAGGAGTCCTCACTCCGCCATGTCACCTAATAGGATTCCTCACTCCGCCATGTCTCCTAATAGGATTCCTCACTCCGCCATGTCTCCTAATAGGATTCCTCACTCCACCATGACACCTAATAGGAGTCCTCACTCCACCATGTCTCCTAATAGGATTCCTCACTCCACCATGTCTCCTAATAGGATTCCTCACTCCACCATGTCTCCTATTAGGATTCCTCACTCCACCATGACACCTAATAGGAGTCCTCACTCCGCCATGTCTCCTAATAGGATTCCTCACTCCACCATGTCACCTAATAGGATTCCTCACTCCACCATGACACCTAATAGGAGTCCTCACTCCGCCATGTCTCCTAATAGGATTCCTCACTCCACCATGACACCTAATAGGATTCCTCACTCCACCATGACACCTAATAGGATTCCTCACTCCACCATGTCTCCAAATAGGATTCCTCACTCCACCATGACACCTAATAGGATTCCTCACTCCACCATGACACCTAATAAGATTCCTCCCTTCACCATGACACCTAATAGGAGTCCTCACTCCACCATGTCACCTAATAGGATTCCTCACTCCACCATGTCTCCAAATAGGATTCCTCACTCCACCATGACACCTAATAGGATTCCTCACTCCACCATGACACCTAATAGGATTCCTCCCTCCACCATGTCACCTAATAGGATTCCTCCCTCCACCATGTCACCTAATAGGAGTCCTCACTCCACCATGTCACCTAATAGGAGTCCTCACTCCACCATGTCACCTAATAGGAGTCCTCACTCCACCATGTCACCTAATAGGAGTCCTCACTCCACCATGTCACCTAATAGGAGTCCTCACTCCACCATGTCACCTAATAGGATTCCTCACTCCACCATGTCTCCTAATAGGATTCCTCCCTCCACCATGTCTCCTAATAGGATTCCTCCCTCCACCATGTCACCTAATAGGATTCCTCCCTCCACCATGTCACCTAATAGGATTCCTCCCTCCACCATGTCAACTAATAGGAGTCCTCACTCCACCATGTCACCTAATAGGAGTCCTCACTCCACCATGTCACCTAATAGGAGTCCTCACTCCACCAAGTCTCCCAATAGGAGTCCTCACTCCACCAAGTCTCCCAATAGGAGTCCTCACTCCGCCATGTCTCCCAATAGGAGTCCTCACTCCGCCATGTCACCTAATAGGATTCCTCACTCCGCCATGTCTCCTAATAGGATTCCTCACTCCGCCATGTCTTCTAATAGGATTCCTCACTCCGCCATGTCTCCTAATAGGATTCCTCACTCCGCCATGTCTCCTAATAGGATTCCTCACTCCGCCATGTCTCCTAATAGGATTCCTCACTCCGCCATGTCTCCTAATAGGATTCCTCACTCCGCCATGTCTCCTAATAGGATTCCTCACTCCGCCATGTCTCCTAATAGGATTCCTCACTCCGCCATGTCTCCTAATAGGATTCCTCACTCCGCCATGTCTCCTAATAGGATTCCTCACTCCGCCATGTCTCCTAATAGGATTCCTCACTCCGCCATGTCTCCTAATAGGATTCCTCACTCCGCCATGTCTCCTAATAGGAGTCCTCACTCCGCCATGTCTCCTAATAGGAGTCCTCACTCCGCCATGTCTCCTAATAGGAGTCCTCACTCCGCCATGTCTCCTAATAGGAGTCCTCACTCCGCCATGTCTCCTAATAGGAGTCCTCACTCCGCCATGTCACCTAATAGGATTCCTCACTCCGCCATGTCACCTAATAGGATTCCTCACTCCGCCATGTCACCTAATAGGAGTCCTCACTCCGCCATGTCACCTAATAGGAGTCCTCACTCCGCCATGTCACCTAATAGGATTCCTCACTCCACCATGTCTCCTAATAGGATTCCTCACTCCACCATGTCTCCTAATAGGATTCCTCACGGATTCCTCACTCCACCATGTCTCCTAATAGGATTCCTCACTCCACCATGTCTCCTGATAGGATTCCTCACTCCACCATGTCTCCTGATAGGATTCCTCACTCCACCATGTCTCCTAATAGGATTCCTCACTCCACCATGTCTCCTAATAGGATTCCTCACTCCACCATGTCTCCTAATAGGATTCCTCACTCCATGTCTCCTAATAGGATTCCTCACTCCACCATGTCTCCTAATAGGATTCCTCACTCCACCATGTCTCCTAATAGGATTCCTCACTCCACCATGTCACCTAATAGGATTCCTCACTCCACCATGTCACCTAATAGGAGTCCTCACTCCACCATGTCACCTAATAGGAGTCCTCACTCCACCATGTCAACTAATAGGAGTCCTCACTCCGCCTTGTCACCTAATAGGAGTCCTCACTCCGCCATGTCACCTAATAGGAGTCCTCACTCCGCCATGTCTCCTAATAGGATTCCTCACTCCGCCATGTCTCCTAATAGGATTCCTCACTCCGCCATGTCTCCTAATAGGATTCCTCACTCCGCCATGTCTCCTAATAGGATTCCTCACTCCGCCATGTCTCCTAATAGGATTCCTCACTCCGCCATGTCTCCTAATAGGATTCCTCACTCCGCCATGTCTCCTAATAGGATTCCTCACTCCGCCATGTCTCCTAATAGGATTCCTCACTCCGCCATGTCTCCTAATAGGATTCCTCACTCCGCCATGTCTCCTAATAGGATTCCTCACTCCGCCATGTCTCCTAATAGGATTCCTCACTCCGCCATGTCTCCTAATAGGATTCCTCACTCCGCCATGTCTCCTAATAGGATTCCTCACTCCGCCATGTCTCCTAATAGGAGTCCTCACTCCGCCATGTCTCCTAATAGGAGTCCTCACTCCGCCATGTCTCCTAATAGGAGTCCTCACTCCGCCATGTCTCCTAATAGGAGTCCTCACTCCGCCATGTCTCCTAATAGGAGTCCTCACTCCGCCATGTCTCCTAATAGGAGTCCTCACTCCGCCATGTCTCCTAATAGGAGTCCTCACTCCGCCATGTCTCCTAATAGGAGTCCTCACTCCGCCATGTCTCCTAATAGGAGTCCTCACTCCGCCATGTCTCCTAATAGGAGTCCTCACTCCGCCATGTCTCCTAATAGGAGTCCTCACTCCGCCATGTCACCTAATAGGATTCCTCACTCCGCCATGTCTCCTAATAGGATTCCTCACTCCACCATGTCACCTAATAGGATTCCTCACTCCACCATGTCACCTAATAGGATTCCTGACTCCACCATGACACCTAATAGGAGTCCTGACTCCACCATGACACCTAATAGGAGTCCTCACTCCACCATGTCTCCTAATAGGAGTCCTCACTCCACCATGACACCTAATAGGATTCCTCACTCCACCATGACACCTAATAGGATTCCTCACTCCACCATGACACCTAATAGGAGTCCTCACTCCACCATGACACCTAATAGGAGTCCTCACTCCACCATGACACCTAATAGGAGTCCTCACTCCACCATGACACCTAATAGGAGTCCTCACTCCACCATGACACCTAATAGGAGTCCTCACTCCACCATGTCACCTAATAGGAGTCCTCACTCCACCATGTCTCCTAATAGGAGTCCTCACTCCACCATGTCACCTAATAGGATTCCTCACTCCACCATGTCTCCTAATAGGAGTCCTCACTCCACCATGACACCTAATAGGATTCCTCACTCCACCATGTCTCCTAATAGGATTTCTCACTCCACCATGTCACCTAATAGGATTCCTCACTCCACCATGACACCTAATAGGAGTCCTCACTCCACCATGTCACCTAATAGGATTCCTCACTCCACCATGTCTCCTAATAGGAGTCCTCACTCCACCATGACACCTAATAGGATTCCTCACTCCACCATGTCTCCTAATAGGATTCCTCACGCCACCATGTCACCAAATAGGATTCCTCACTCCACCATGACACCTAATAGGATTCCTCACTCCATGTCTCCAAATAGGATTCCTCACTCCACCATGTCACCAAATAGGATTCCTCACTGAACCATGACACCTAATAGGATTCCTCACTCCACCATGTCAGCTAATAGGATTCCTCGCTCCACCATGTCTCCTAATAGGATTCCTCGCTCCACCATGTCTCCTAATAGGATTCCTCACTCCACCAAGACACCTAATAGGATTCCTCACTCCACCATGTCTCCAAATAGGATTCCTCACTCCACCATGTCACCAAATAGGATTCCTCACTCCACCATGACACCTAATAGGATTCCTCACTCCACCATGTCACCTAATAGGATTCCACACTCCACCATGTCTCCTAATAGGATTCCTCACTCCACCATGTCTCCTAATAGGATTCCTCACTCCACCATGACACCTAATAGGATTCCTCACTCCACCATGACACCTAATAGGATTCCTCACTCCACCATGTCACCTAATAGGATTCCTCATTCCACCATGTCACCTAATAGGAGTCCTCACTCCACCATGTCACCTAATAGGATTCCTCACTCCACCATGTCTCCTAATAGGATTCCTCACTCCACCATGTCTCCTAATAGGAGTCCTCACTCCACCATGACACCTAATAGGAGTCCTCACTCCACCATGTCACCTAATAGGATTCCTCACTTCACCATGACACCTAATAGGATTCCTCACTCCACCATGACATCTAAAAGGAGTCCTCACTCCACCATGTCACCTAATAGGATTCCTCACTCCACCATGACACCCAATAGGAGTCCTCACTCCACCATGACACCCAATAGGAGTCCTCACTCCACCATGACACCTAATAGGAGTCCTCACTCCACCATGACACCTAATAGGAGTCCTCACTCCACCATGACACCTAATAGGAGTCCTCACTCCACCATGACACCTAATAGGATTCCTCACTCCACCATGTCTCCTAATAGGATTCCTCACTCCACCATGACACCTAATAGGATTCCTCACTCCACCATGTCTCCTAATAGGATTCCTCACTCCACCATGACACCTAATAGGATTCCTCACTCCACCATGTCTCCTAATAGGATTCCTCACTCCACCATGTCACCTAATAGGATTCCTCCCTCCACCATGTCTCCTAATAGGATTCCTCACTCCACCATGTCTCCTAATAGGAGTCCTCCCTCCACCATGTCTCCTAATAGGAGTCCTCACTCCACCATGTCTCCTAATAGGATTCCTCACTCCACCATGTCTCCTAATAGGATTCCTCACTCCACCATGTCTCCTAATAGGATTCCTCACTCCACCATGTCTCCTAATAGGATTCCTCACTCCACCATGTCTCCTAATAGGATTCCTCACTCCACCATGTCACCTAATAGGAGTCCTCACTCCACCATGTCTCCTAATAGGAGTCCTCACTCCACCATGTCTCCTAATAGGAGTCCTCACTCCACCATGTCTCCTAATAGGAGTCCTCACTCCACCATGTCTCCTAATAGGATTCCTCACTCCACCATGTCACCTAATAGGAGTCCTCACTCCACCATGTCTCCTAATAGGAGTCCTCACTCCACCATGTCTCCTAATAGGATTCCTCCCTCCACCATGTCACCTAATAGGAGTCCTCACTCCACCATGTCTCCTAATAGGAGTCCTCACTCCACCATGTCACCTAATAGGAGTCCTCACTCCACCATGTCTCCTAATAGGATTCCTCACTCCACCATGTCTCCTAATAGGATTCCTCACTCCACCATGTCTCCTAATAGGATTCCTCACTCCACCATGTCACCTAATAGGAGTCCTCCCTCCACCATGTCTCCTAATAGGAGTCCTCACTCCACCATGTCTCCTAATAGGATTCCTCCCTCCACCATGTCACCTAATAGGAGTCCTCACTCCACCATGTCTCCTAATAGGAGTCCTCACTCCACCATGTCTCCTAATAGGAGTCCTCACTCCACCATGTCTCCTAATAGGAGTCCTCACTCCACCATGTCACCTAATAGGAGTCCTCACTCCACCATGTCTCCTAATAGGATTCCTCACTCCACCATGACACCTAATAGGATTCCTCACTCCACCATGTCTCCTAATAGGATTCCTCACTCCACCATGTCACCTAATAGGAGTCCTCACTCCACCATGTCTCCTAATAGGAGTCCTCACTCCACCATGTCTCCTAATAGGATTCCTCCCTCCACCATATCACCTAATAGGAGTCCTCACTCCACCATGTCTCCTAATAGGAGTCCTCACTCCAAAATGTCTCCTAATAGGAGTCCTCACTCCACCATGTCTCCTAATAGGATTCCTCCCTCCACCATGTCACCTAATAGGAGTCCTCACTCCACCATGTTTCCTAATAGGATTCCTCACTCCACCATGTCTCCTAATAGGATTCCTCACTCCACCATGTCTCCTAATAGGATTCCTCCCTCCACCATGTCACCTAATAGGATTCCTCACTCCACCATGTCTCGTAATAGGATTCCTCCCTCCACCATGTCTCCTAATAGGATTCCTCACTCCACCATGTCACCTAATAGGATTCCTCCCTCCACCATGTCTCCTAATAGGATTCCTCACTCCACCATGTCACCTAATAGGAGTCCTCACTCCACCATGTCACCTAATAGGATTCCTCCCTCCACCATGTCTCCTAATAGGATTCCTCCCTCCACCATGTCACCTAATAGGATTCCTCCCTCCACCATGTCTCCTAATAGGATTCCTCCCTCCACCATGTCTCCTAATAGGATTCCTCCCTCCACCATGTCACCTAATAGGATTCCTCCCTCCACCATGTCACCTAATAGGATTCCTCACTCCACCATGTCTCCTAATAGGATTCCTCCCTCCACCATGTCTCCTAATAGGATTCCTCACTCCACCATGTCACCTAATAGGATTCCTCCCTCCACCATGTCTCCTAATAGGATTCCTCCCTCCACCATGTCTCCTAATAGGATTCCTCCCTCCACCATGTCTCCTAATAGGATTCCTCACTCCACCATGTCTCCTAATAGGATTCCTCCCTCCACCATGTCACCTAATAGGATTCCTCACTCCACCATGTCTCCTAATAGGATTCCTCCCTCCATGTCTCCTAATAGGATTCCTCACTCCACCATGTCACCTAATAGGATTCCTCCCTCCACCATGTCTCCTAATAGGATTCCTCACTCCACCATGTCACCTAATAGGAGTCCTCACTCCACCATGTCACCTAATAGGATTCCTCCCTCCACCATGTCTCCTAATAGGATTCCTCCCTCCACCATGTCTCCTAATAGGATTCCTCCCTCCACCATGTCACCTAATAGGATTCCTCCCTCCACCATGTCTCCTAATAGGATTCCTCCCTCCACCATGTCTCCTAATAGGATTCCTCCCTCCACCATGTCACCTAATAGGATTCCTCCCTCCACCATGTCACCTAATAGGATTCCTCACTCCACCATGTCTCCTAATAGGATTCCTCCCTCCACCATGTCTCCTAATAGGATTCCTCACTCCACCATGTCACCTAATAGGATTCCTCCCTCCACCATGTCTCCTAATAGGATTCCTCCCTCCACCATGTCTCCTAATAGGATTCCTCCCTCCACCATGTCTGCTAATAGGATTCCTCACTCCACCATGTCTCCTAATAGGATTCCTCACTCCACCATGACACCTAATAGGATTCCTCACTCCACCATGTCTCCTAATAGGATTCCTCACTCCACCATGTCACCTAATAGGATTCCTCCCTCCACCATGTCTCCTAATAGGATTCCTCACTCCACCATGTCTCCTAATAGGAGTCCTCCCTCCACCATGTCTCCTAATAGGAGTCCTCACTCCACCATGTCTCCTAATAGGATTCCTCACTCCACCATGTCTCCTAATAGGATTCCTCACTCCACCATGTCTCCTAATAGGATTCCTCACTCCACCATGTCTCCTAATAGGATTCCTCACTCCACCATGTCTCCTAATAGGATTCCTCACTCCACCATGTCACCTAATAGGAGTCCTCACTCCACCATGTCTCCTAATAGGAGTCCTCACTCCACCATGTCTCCTAATAGGAGTCCTCACTCCACCATGTCTCCTAATAGGAGTCCTCACTCCACCATGTCTCCTAATAGGATTCCTCACTCCACCATGTCACCTAATAGGAGTCCTCACTCCACCATGTCTCCTAATAGGAGTCCTCACTCCACCATGTCTCCTAATAGGATTCCTCCCTCCACCATGTCACCTAATAGGAGTCCTCACTCCACTATGTCTCCTAATAGGAGTCCTCACTCCACCATGTCACCTAATAGGAGTCCTCACTCCACCATGTCTCCTAATAGGATTCCTCACTCCACCATGTCTCCTAATAGGATTCCTCACTCCACCATGTCTCCTAATAGGATTCCTCACTCCACCATGTCACCTAATAGGAGTCCTCCCTCCACCATGTCTCCTAATAGGAGTCCTCACTCCACCATGTCTCCTAATAGGATTCCTCCCTCCACCATGTCACCTAATAGGAGTCCTCACTCCACCATGTCTCCTAATAGGAGTCCTCACTCCACCATGTCTCCTAATAGGAGTCCTCACTCCACCATGTCTCCTAATAGGAGTCCTCACTCCACCATGTCACCTAATAGGAGTCCTCACTCCACCATGTCTCCTAATAGGAGTCCTCACTCCACCATGTCTCCTAATAGGATTCCTCACTCCACCATGACACCTAATAGGATTCCTCACTCCACCATGTCTCCTAATAGGATTCCTCACTCCACCATGTCTCCTAATAGGATTCCTCCCTCCACCATATCACCTAATAGGAGTCCTCACTCCACCATGTCTCCTAATAGGAGTCCTCACTCCACCATGTCTCCTAATAGGATTCCTCCCTCCACCATATCACCTAATAGGAGTCCTCACTCCACCATGTCTCCTAATAGGAGTCCTCACTCCAAAATGTCTCCTAATAGGAGTCCTCACTCCACCATGTCTCCTAATAGGATTCCTCCCTCCACCATGTCACCTAATAGGAGTCCTCACTCCACCATGTTTCCTAATAGGATTCCTCACTCCACCATGTCTCCTAATAGGATTCCTCACTCCACCATGTCTCCTAATAGGATTCCTCCCTCCACCATGTCACCTAATAGGATTCCTCACTCCACCATGTCTCGTAATAGGATTCCTCCCTCCACCATGTCTCCTAATAGGATTCCTCACTCCACCATGTCACCTAATAGGATTCCTCCCTCCACCATGTCTCCTAATAGGATTCCTCACTCCATGTCACCTAATAGGAGTCCTCACTCCACCATGTCACCTAATAGGATTCCTCCCTCCACCATGTCTCCTAATAGGATTCCTCCCTCCACCATGTCACCTAATAGGATTCCTCCCTCCACCATGTCTCCTAATAGGATTCCTCCCTCCACCATGTCTCCTAATAGGATTCCTCCCTCCACCATGTCACCTAATAGGATTCCTCCCTCCACCATGTCACCTAATAGGATTCCTCACTCCACCATGTCTCCTAATAGGATTCCTCCCTCCACCATGTCTCCTAATAGGATTCCTCACTCCACCATGTCACCTAATAGGATTCCTCCCTCCACCATGTCTCCTAATAGGATTCCTCCCTCCACCATGTCTCCTAATAGGATTCCTCCCTCCACCATGTCTCCTAATAGGATTCCTCACTCCACCATGTCTCCTAATAGGATTCCTCCCTCCACCATGTCACCTAATAGGATTCCTCACTCCACCATGTCTCCTAATAGGATTCCTCCCTCCATGTCTCCTAATAGGATTCCTCACTCCACCATGTCACCTAATAGGATTCCTCCCTCCACCATGTCTCCTAATAGGATTCCTCACTCCACCATGTCACCTAATAGGAGTCCTCACTCCACCATGTCACCTAATAGGATTCCTCCCTCCACCATGTCTCCTAATAGGATTCCTCCCTCCACCATGTCTCCTAATAGGATTCCTCCCTCCACCATGTCACCTAATAGGATTCCTCCCTCCACCATGTCTCCTAATAGGATTCCTCCCTCCACCATGTCTCCTAATAGGATTCCTCCCTCCACCATGTCACCTAATAGGATTCCTCCCTCCACCATGTCACCTAATAGGATTCCTCACTCCACCATGTCTCCTAATAGGATTCCTCCCTCCACCATGTCTCCTAATAGGATTCCTCACTCCACCATGTCACCTAATAGGATTCCTCCCTCCACCATGTCTCCTAATAGGATTCCTCCCTCCACCATGTCTCCTAATAGGATTCCTCCCTCCACCATGTCTCCTAATAGGATTCCTCCCTCCACCATGTCTCCTAATAGGATTCCTCCCTCCACCATGTCTCCTAATAGGATTCCTCCCTCCACCATGTCACCTAATAGGATTCCTCCCTCCACCATGTCTCCTAATAGGATTCCTCCCTCCACCATGTCTCCTAATAGGATTCCTCCCTCCACCATGTCACCTAATAGGATTCCTCCCTCCACCATGTCACCTAATAGGATTCCTCACTCCACCATGTCTCCTAATAGGAGTCCTCACTCCGCCATGTCACCTAATAGGATTCCTCACTCCACCATGTCTCCTAATAGGATTCCTCACGCCACCATGTCACCAAATAGGATTCCTCACTCCACCATGACACCTAATAGGATTCCTCACTCCATGTCTCCAAATAGGATTCCTCACTCCACCATGTCACCAAATAGGATTCCTCACTCCACCATGACACCTAATAGGATTCCTCACTCCACCATGTCAGCTAATAGGATTCCTCGCTCCACCATGTCTCCTAATAGGATTCCTCGCTCCACCATGTCTCCTAATAGGATTCCTCACTCCACCAAGACACCTAATAGGATTCCTCACTCCACCATGTCTCCAAATAGGATTCCTCACTCCACCATGTCACCAAATAGGATTCCTCACTCCACCATGACACCTAATAGGATTCCTCACTCCACCATGTCACCTAATAGGATTCCACACTCCACCATGTCTCCTAATAGGATTCCTCACTCCACCATGTCTCCTAATAGGATTCCTCACTCCACCATGACACCTAATAGGATTCCTCACTCCACCATGACACCTAATAGGATTCCTCACTCCACCATGTCACCTAATAGGATTCCTCATTCCACCATGTCACCTAATAGGAGTCCTCACTCCACCATGTCACCTAATAGGATTCCTCACTCCACCATGTCTCCTAATAGGATTCCTCACTCCACCATGTCTCCTAATAGGAGTCCTCACTCCACCATGACACCTAATAGGAGTCCTCACTCCACCATGTCACCTAATAGGATTCCTCACTTCACCATGACACCTAATAGGATTCCTCACTCCACCATGACATCTAAAAGGAGTCCTCACTCCACCATGTCACCTAATAGGATTCCTCACTCCACCATGACACCCAATAGGAGTCCTCACTCCACCATGACACCCAATAGGAGTCCTCACTCCACCATGACACCTAATAGGAGTCCTCACTCCACCATGACACCTAATAGGAGTCCTCACTCCACCATGACACGTAATAGGAGTCCTCACTCCACCATGACACCTAATAGGATTCCTCACTCCACCATGTCTCCTAATAGGATTCCTCACTCCACCATGACACCTAATAGGATTCCTCACTCCACCATGTCTCCTAATAGGATTCCTCACTCCACCATGACACCTAATAGGATTCCTCACTCCACCATGTCTCCTAATAGGATTCCTCACTCCACCATGTCACCTAATAGGATTCCTCCCTCCACCATGTCTCCTAATAGGATTCCTCACTCCACCATGTCTCCTAATAGGAGTCCTCCCTCCACCATGTCTCCTAATAGGAGTCCTCACTCCACCATGTCTCCTAATAGGATTCCTCACTCCACCATGTCTCCTAATAGGATTCCTCACTCCACCATGTCTCCTAATAGGATTCCTCACTCCACCATGTCTCCTAATAGGATTCCTCACTCCACCATGTCTCCTAATAGGATTCCTCACTCCACCATGTCACCTAATAGGAGTCCTCACTCCACCATGTCTCCTAATAGGAGTCCTCACTCCACCATGTCTCCTAATAGGAGTCCTCACTCCACCATGTCTCCTAATAGGAGTCCTCACTCCACCATGTCTCCTAATAGGATTCCTCACTCCACCATGTCACCTAATAGGAGTCCTCACTCCACCATGTCTCCTAATAGGAGTCCTCACTCCACCATGTCTCCTAATAGGATTCCTCCCTCCACCATGTCACCTAATAGGAGTCCTCACTCCACCATGTCTCCTAATAGGAGTCCTCACTCCACCATGTCACCTAATAGGAGTCCTCACTCCACCATGTCTCCTAATAGGATTCCTCACTCCACCATGTCTCCTAATAGGATTCCTCACTCCACCATGTCTCCTAATAGGATTCCTCACTCCACCATGTCACCTAATAGGAGTCCTCCCTCCACCATGTCTCCTAATAGGAGTCCTCACTCCACCATGTCTCCTAATAGGATTCCTCCCTCCACCATGTCACCTAATAGGAGTCCTCACTCCACCATGTCTCCTAATAGGAGTCCTCACTCCACCATGTCTCCTAATAGGAGTCCTCACTCCACCATGTCTCCTAATAGGAGTCCTCACTCCACCATGTCACCTAATAGGAGTCCTCACTCCACCATGTCTCCTAATAGGATTCCTCACTCCACCATGACACCTAATAGGATTCCTCACTCCACCATGTCTCCTAATAGGATTCCTCACTCCACCATGTCACCTAATAGGAGTCCTCACTCCACCATGTCTCCTAATAGGAGTCCTCACTCCACCATGTCTCCTAATAGGATTCCTCCCTCCACCATATCACCTAATAGGAGTCCTCACTCCACCATGTCTCCTAATAGGAGTCCTCACTCCAAAATGTCTCCTAATAGGAGTCCTCACTCCACCATGTCTCCTAATAGGATTCCTCCCTCCACCATGTCACCTAATAGGAGTCCTCACTCCACCATGTTTCCTAATAGGATTCCTCACTCCACCATGTCTCCTAATAGGATTCCTCACTCCACCATGTCTCCTAATAGGATTCCTCCCTCCACCATGTCACCTAATAGGATTCCTCACTCCACCATGTCTCGTAATAGGATTCCTCCCTCCACCATGTCTCCTAATAGGATTCCTCACTCCACCATGTCACCTAATAGGATTCCTCCCTCCACCATGTCTCCTAATAGGATTCCTCACTCCACCATGTCACCTAATAGGAGTCCTCACTCCACCATGTCACCTAATAGGATTCCTCCCTCCACCATGTCTCCTAATAGGATTCCTCCCTCCACCATGTCACCTAATAGGATTCCTCCCTCCACCATGTCTCCTAATAGGATTCCTCCCTCCACCATGTCTCCTAATAGGATTCCTCCCTCCACCATGTCACCTAATAGGATTCCTCCCTCCACCATGTCACCTAATAGGATTCCTCACTCCACCATGTCTCCTAATAGGATTCCTCCCTCCACCATGTCTCCTAATAGGATTCCTCACTCCACCATGTCACCTAATAGGATTCCTCCCTCCACCATGTCTCCTAATAGGATTCCTCCCTCCACCATGTCTCCTAATAGGATTCCTCCCTCCACCATGTCTCCTAATAGGATTCCTCACTCCACCATGTCTCCTAATAGGATTCCTCCCTCCACCATGTCACCTAATAGGATTCCTCACTCCACCATGTCTCCTAATAGGATTCCTCCCTCCATGTCTCCTAATAGGATTCCTCACTCCACCATGTCACCTAATAGGATTCCTCCCTCCACCATGTCTCCTAATAGGATTCCTCACTCCACCATGTCACCTAATAGGAGTCCTCACTCCACCATGTCACCTAATAGGATTCCTCCCTCCACCATGTCTCCTAATAGGATTCCTCCCTCCACCATGTCTCCTAATAGGATTCCTCCCTCCACCATGTCACCTAATAGGATTCCTCCCTCCACCATGTCTCCTAATAGGATTCCTCCCTCCACCATGTCTCCTAATAGGATTCCTCCCTCCACCATGTCACCTAATAGGATTCCTCCCTCCACCATGTCACCTAATAGGATTCCTCACTCCACCATGTCTCCTAATAGGATTCCTCCCTCCACCATGTCTCCTAATAGGATTCCTCACTCCACCATGTCACCTAATAGGATTCC
Organism: Phyllobates terribilis; assembly: GCF_046119375.1. Taxonomy (NCBI): domain Eukaryota; kingdom Metazoa; phylum Chordata; class Amphibia; order Anura; family Dendrobatidae; genus Phyllobates; species Phyllobates terribilis. The sequence goes on along the minus strand of NW_027362774.1, from coordinate 30,675,026 downwards.
TCCCTCCACCATGTCTCCTAATAGGATTCCTCCCTCCACCATGTCTCCTAATAGGATTCCTCCCTCCACCATGTCTCCTAATAGGATTCCTCACTCCACCATGTCTCCTAATAGGATTCCTCACTCCACCATGACACCTAATAGGATTCCTCACTCCACCATGTCTCCTAATAGGATTCCTCACTCCACCATGTCACCTAATAGGATTCCTCCCTCCACCATGTCTCCTAATAGGATTCCTCACTCCACCATGTCTCCTAATAGGAGTCCTCCCTCCACCATGTCTCCTAATAGGAGTCCTCACTCCACCATGTCTCCTAATAGGATTCCTCACTCCACCATGTCTCCTAATAGGATTCCTCACTCCACCATGTCTCCTAATAGGATTCCTCACTCCACCATGTCTCCTAATAGGATTCCTCACTCCACCATGTCTCCTAATAGGATTCCTCACTCCACCATGTCACCTAATAGGAGTCCTCACTCCACCATGTCTCCTAATAGGAGTCCTCACTCCACCATGTCTCCTAATAGGAGTCCTCACTCCACCATGTCTCCTAATAGGAGTCCTCACTCCACCATGTCTCCTAATAGGATTCCTCACTCCACCATGTCACCTAATAGGAGTCCTCACTCCACCATGTCTCCTAATAGGAGTCCTCACTCCACCATGTCTCCTAATAGGATTCCTCCCTCCACCATGTCACCTAATAGGAGTCCTCACTCCACTATGTCTCCTAATAGGAGTCCTCACTCCACCATGTCACCTAATAGGAGTCCTCACTCCACCATGTCTCCTAATAGGATTCCTCACTCCACCATGTCTCCTAATAGGATTCCTCACTCCACCATGTCTCCTAATAGGATTCCTCACTCCACCATGTCACCTAATAGGAGTCCTCCCTCCACCATGTCTCCTAATAGGAGTCCTCACTCCACCATGTCTCCTAATAGGATTCCTCCCTCCACCATGTCACCTAATAGGAGTCCTCACTCCACCATGTCTCCTAATAGGAGTCCTCACTCCACCATGTCTCCTAATAGGAGTCCTCACTCCACCATGTCTCCTAATAGGAGTCCTCACTCCACCATGTCACCTAATAGGAGTCCTCACTCCACCATGTCTCCTAATAGGAGTCCTCACTCCACCATGTCTCCTAATAGGATTCCTCACTCCACCATGACACCTAATAGGATTCCTCACTCCACCATGTCTCCTAATAGGATTCCTCACTCCACCATGTCACCTAATAGGAGTCCTCACTCCACCATGTCTCCTAATAGGATTCCTCCCTCCACCATATCACCTAATAGGAGTCCTCACTCCACCATGTCTCCTAATAGGAGTCCTCACTCCAAAATGTCTCCTAATAGGAGTCCTCACTCCACCATGTCTCCTAATAGGATTCCTCCCTCCACCATGTCACCTAATAGGAGTCCTCACTCCACCATGTTTCCTAATAGGATTCCTCACTCCACCATGTCTCCTAATAGGATTCCTCACTCCACCATGTCTCCTAATAGGATTCCTCCCTCCACCATGTCACCTAATAGGATTCCTCACTCCACCATGTCTCGTAATAGGATTCCTCCCTCCACCATGTCTCCTAATAGGATTCCTCACTCCACCATGTCACCTAATAGGATTCCTCCCTCCACCATGTCTCCTAATAGGATTCCTCACTCCATGTCACCTAATAGGAGTCCTCACTCCACCATGTCACCTAATAGGATTCCTCCCTCCACCATGTCTCCTAATAGGATTCCTCCCTCCACCATGTCACCTAATAGGATTCCTCCCTCCACCATGTCTCCTAATAGGATTCCTCCCTCCACCATGTCTCCTAATAGGATTCCTCCCTCCACCATGTCACCTAATAGGATTCCTCCCTCCACCATGTCACCTAATAGGATTCCTCACTCCACCATGTCTCCTAATAGGATTCCTCCCTCCACCATGTCTCCTAATAGGATTCCTCACTCCACCATGTCACCTAATAGGATTCCTCCCTCCACCATGTCTCCTAATAGGATTCCTCCCTCCACCATGTCTCCTAATAGGATTCCTCCCTCCACCATGTCTCCTAATAGGATTCCTCACTCCACCATGTCTCCTAATAGGATTCCTCCCTCCACCATGTCACCTAATAGGATTCCTCACTCCACCATGTCTCCTAATAGGATTCCTCCCTCCATGTCTCCTAATAGGATTCCTCACTCCACCATGTCACCTAATAGGATTCCTCCCTCCACCATGTCTCCTAATAGGATTCCTCACTCCACCATGTCACCTAATAGGAGTCCTCACTCCACCATGTCACCTAATAGGATTCCTCCCTCCACCATGTCTCCTAATAGGATTCCTCCCTCCACCATGTCTCCTAATAGGATTCCTCCCTCCACCATGTCACCTAATAGGATTCCTCCCTCCACCATGTCTCCTAATAGGATTCCTCCCTCCACCATGTCTCCTAATAGGATTCCTCCCTCCACCATGTCACCTAATAGGATTCCTCCCTCCACCATGTCACCTAATAGGATTCCTCACTCCACCATGTCTCCTAATAGGATTCCTCCCTCCACCATGTCTCCTAATAGGATTCCTCACTCCACCATGTCACCTAATAGGATTCCTCCCTCCACCATGTCTCCTAATAGGATTCCTCCCTCCACCATGTCTCCTAATAGGATTCCTCCCTCCACCATGTCTCCTAATAGGATTCCTCCCTCCACCATGTCTCCTAATAGGATTCCTCCCTCCACCATGTCTCCTAATAGGATTCCTCCCTCCACCATGTCACCTAATAGGATTCCTCCCTCCACCATGTCTCCTAATAGGATTCCTCCCTCCACCATGTCTCCTAATAGGATTCCTCCCTCCACCATGTCACCTAATAGGATTCCTCCCTCCACCATGTCACCTAATAGGATTCCTCACTCCACCATGTCTCCTAATAGGAGTCCTCACTCCGCCATGTCACCTAATAGGATTCCTCACTCCACCATGTCTCCTAATAGGATTCCTCCCTCCACCATGTCACCTAATAGGATTCCTCCCTCCACCATGTCTCCTAATAGGATTCCTCCCTCCACCATGTCTCCTAATAGGATTCCTCACTCCACCATGTCTCCTAATAGGATTCCTCACTCCACCATGTCTCCTAATAGGATTCCTCCCTCCACCATGTCACCTAATAGGATTCCTCCCTCCACCATGTCTCCTAATAGGATTCCTCCCTCCACCATGTCACCTAATAGGATTCCTCACTCCACCATGTCTCCTAATAGGAGTCCTCACTCCACCATGTCTCCTAATAGGATTCCTCACTCCACCATGTCACCTAATAGGATTCCTCCCTCCACCATGTCTCCTAATAGGATTCCTCACTCCACCATGTCTCCTAATAGGATTCCTCCCTCCACCATGTCACCTAATAGGATTCCTCCCTCCACCATGTCTCCTAATAGGATTCCTCCCTCCACCATGTCTCCTAATAGGATTCCTCACTCCACCATGTCTCCTAATAGGATTCCTCACTCCACCAAGACACCTAATAGGATTCCTCACTCCACCATGTCTCCTAATAGGATTCCTCACTCCACCATGACACCTAATAGGATTCCTCACTCCACCATGACACCTGGGAAATTCTATTTCACACTTAGATTATTTGCTCTTTCTCCCACTACAGTTGTGTGAGAGGAGGGCATTGTCTCCTCACTGGAGGGTCTCAGTCTATGGTTCCTCGGCCACTGCTGCTCCGCCACTTCTGCATCACACACGCGGCAGATGAATTTCCCGCTTAAATAAAGACACTGCGGTCACGTGATAGGAGCTGCACTTCTGCGATGATTGACAGTCGTTACCATCCATTTAGAAAGCTGGAAGCTCACTTCCGGTAGTTACCCTGGTAACGGGCCCGCCCCATCAGGACTGACGCTAAGGTTCTCCAATCAGCTTGGACCGGGAGGAGCGGGCGAATCGCTGGCGGTTGGCGGGGAGAATGATCTAAGGAGACGGGAGAATTGGCGGGCGGCTCCCGGGCCCGGGATCCTGTAAGTATTGCTGACGGCTCGGACCACTGCAGTGACCGACAAGTCCTGGTGATGATTCCCCCCCCCCCTGTGTTGCAGTGGTTTGGCTCTACCGTGTATTGGCATGTTCCATTCTGTATTGAAAATGGGGAGAGGGGAAATAATGCTCAACATTATCGTAAGTGGCGTCGGGATGTACCATGTCATGAAGAAGAGGGGGACCTGTCACATAGGCTTAGCTTGTGTCATGTGACCTGACCCAACCCCCCTATACATCCCCAGCATGTACCCCGAACATGAGACCCCAAGGCATCCCCTGTATATAGTGTGTCCTCCCCTGTGCATAGCGTCCCCCTCCCCTCAGTGTCGTCCCCTGTGTATAGCGTCCCCCCCCCCCTCAGTGTCGTCCCCTGTGTATAGCGTCCCCCTCCCCTCAGTGTCGTCCCCTGTGTATATAGCGTCCCCCTCCCCTCAGTGTCGTCCCCTGTGTATAGCGTCCCCCTCCCCTCAGTGTCGTCCCCTGTGTATAGCGTCCCCCTCCCCTCAGTGTCGTCCCCTGTGTATAGCGTCCCCCTCCCCTCAGTGTCGTCCCCTGTGTATAGCGTCCCCCTCCCCTCAGTGTCGTCCCCTGTGTATAGCGTCCCCCTCCCCTCAGTGTCGTTCCCTGTGTATAGCGTCCCCCTCCCCTCAGTGTCGTCCCCTGTGTATAGCGTCCCCCTCCCCTCAGTGTCGTCCCCTGTGTATAGCGTCCCCCTCCCCTCAGTGTCGTCCCCTGTGTATAGCGTCCCCCTCCCCTCAGTGTCGTCCCCTGTGTATAGCGTCCCCCCCCTCAGTGTCGTCCCCTGTGTATAGCGTCCCCCCCCCTCAGTGTCGTTCCCTGTGTATAGCGTCCCCCCCCCCTCAGTGTCGTCCCCTGTGTATAGCGTCCCCCCCCCCTCAGTGTCGTCCCCTGTGTATAGCGTCCCCCCCCCCTCAGTGTCGTCCCCTGTGTATAGCGTCCCCCTCCCCTCAGTGTCGTCCCCTGTGTATAGCGTCCCCCTCCCCTCAGTGTCGTCCCCTGTGTATAGCGTCCCCCCCCTCAGTGTCGTCCCCTGTGTATAGCGTCCCCCCCCCTCAGTGTCGTCCCCTGTGTATAGCGTCCCCCCCCTCAGTGTCGTCCGCTGTGTATAGCGTCCCCCCCCTCAGTGTCGTCCCCTGTGTATAGCGTCCCCCCCCCTCAGTGTCGTCCCCTGTGTATAGCGTCCCCCTCCCCTCAGTGTCGTCCCCTGTGTATAGCGTCCCCCCCCCCCTCAGTGTCGTCCCCTGTGTATAGCGTCCCCCTCCCCTCAGTGTCGTCCCCTGTGTATAGCGTCCCCCTCCCCTCAGTGTCGTCCCCTGTGTATAGCGTCCCCCTCCCCTCAGTGTCGTCCCCTGTGTATAGCGTCCCCCTCCCCTCAGTGTCGTCCCCTGTGTATAGCGTCCCCCCCCTCAGTGTCGTCCCCTGTGTATAGCGTCCCCCTCCCCTCAGTGTCGTCCCCTGTGTATAGCGTCCCCCTCCCCTCAGTGTCGTCCCCTGTGTATAGCGTCCCCCTCCCCTCAGTGTCGTCCCCTGTGTATAGCGTCCCCCCCCCCCCTCAGTGTCGTCCCCTGTGTATAGCGTCCCCCTCCCTCAGTGTCGTCCCCTGTGTATAGCGTCCCCCTCCCCTCAGTGTCGTCCCCTGTGTATAGCGTCCCCCCCCTCAGTGTCGTCCCCTGTGTATAGCGTGTCCCCCCCTCAGTGTCGTCCCCTGTGTATAGCGTCCCCCCCCCCTCAGTGTCGTCCCCTGTGTATAGCGTCCCCCCCCCTCAGTGTCGTCCCCTGTGTATAGCGTCCCCCCCCCTCAGTGTCGTCCCCTGTGTATAGCGTCCCCCCCCCCCTCAGTGTCGTCCCCTGTGTATAGCGTCCCTCCCCCTCAGTGTCGTCCCCTGTGTATAGCGTCCCCCCCCTCAGTGTCGTCCCCTGTGTATAGCGTCCCCCCCTCAGTGTCGTCCCCTGTGTATAGCGTCCCCCTCCCCTCAGTGTCGTCCCCTGTGTATAGCGTCCCCCTCCCCTCAGTGTCGTCCCCTGTGTATAGCGTCCCCCTCCCCTCAGTGTCGTCCCCTGTGTATAGCGTCCCCCTCCCCTCAGTGTCGTCCCCTGTGTATAGCGTCCCCCCCTCAGTGTCGTCCCCTGTGTATAGCGTTCCCCCCCCCCTCAGTGTCGTCCCCTGTGTATAGCGTCCCCCCCCCTCAGTGTCGTCCCCTGTGTATAGCGTCCCCCCCCCTCAGTGTCGTCCCCTGTGTATAGCGTCCCCCCCCCTCAGTGTCGTCCCCTGTGTATAGCGTCCCCCCCCCTCAGTGTCGTCCCCTGTGTATAGCGTCCCCCCCCTCAGTGTCATCCCCTGTGTACAGCGTCCCCCCCCCTCAGTGTCGTCCCCTGTGTACAGCGTCCCCCCCCCCTCAGTGTCGTCCCCTGTGTATAGCGTCCCCCCCCCTCAGTGTCGTCCCCTGTGTATAGCGTCCCCCCCCCTCAGTGTCGTCCCCTGTGTATAGCGTCCCCCTCCCCTCAGTGTCGTCCCCTGTGTATAGCGTCCCCCTCCCCTCAGTGTCGTCCCCTGTGTATAGCGTCCCCCTCCCCTCAGTGTCGTCCCCTGTGTATAGCGTCCCCCTCCCCTCAGTGTCGTCCCCTGTGTATAGCGTCCCCCTCCCCTCAGTGTCGTCCCCTGTGTATAGCGTCCCCCTCCCCTCAGTGTCGTCCCCTGTGTATAGCGTCCCCCTCCCCTCAGTGTCGTCCCCTGTGTATAGCGTCCCCCTCCCCTCAGTGTCGTCCCCTGTGTATAGCGTCCCCCTCCCCTCAGTGTCGTCCCCTGTGTATAGCGTCCCCCTCCCCTCAGTGTCGTCCCCTGTGTATAGCGTCCCCCTCCCCTCAGTGTCGTCCCCTGTGTATAGCGTCCCCCTCCCCTCAGTGTCGTCCCCTGTGTATAGCGTCCCCCTCCCCTCAGTGTCGTCCCCTGTGTATAGCGTCCCCCTCCCCTCAGTGTCGTCCCCTGTGTATAGCGTCCCCCTCCCCTCAGTGTCGTCCCCTGTGTATAGCGTCCCCCTCCCCTCAGTGTCGTCCCCTGTGTATAGCGTCCCCCTCCCCTCAGTGTCGTCCCTTGTGTATAGCGTCCCCCTCCCCTCAGTGTCGTCCCCTGTGTATAGCGTCCCCCTCCCCTCAGTGTCGTCCCCTGTGTATAGCGTCCCCCTCCCCTCAGTGTCGTCCCCTGTGTATAGCGTCCCCCTCCCCTCAGTGTCGTCCCCTGTGTATAGCGTCCCCCTCCCCTCAGTGTCGTCCCCTGTGTATAGCGTCCCCCTCCCCTCAGTGTCGTCCCCTGTGTATAGCGTCCCCCTCCCCTCAGTGTCGTCCCCTGTGTATAGCGTCCCCCTCCCCTCAGTGTCGTCCCCTGTGTATAGCGTCCCCCTCCCCTCAGTGTCGTCCCCTGTGTATAGCGTCCCCCTCCCCTCAGTGTCGTCCCCTGTGTATAGCGTCCCCCTCCCCTCAGTGTCGTCCCCTGTGTATAGCGTCCCCCTCCCCTCAGTGTCGTCCCCTGTGTATAGCGTCCCCCTCCCCTCAGTGTCGTCCCCTGTGTATAGCGTCCCCCTCCCCTCAGTGTCGTCCCTTGTGTATAGCGTCCCCCTCCCCTCAGTGTCGTCCCCTGTGTATAGCGTCCCCCTCCCCTCAGTGTCGTCCCCTGTGTATAGCGTCCCCCTCCCCTCAGTGTCGTCCCCTGTGTATAGCGTCCCCCTCCCCTCAGTGTCGTCCCCTGTGTATAGCGTCCCCCTCCCCTCAGTGTCGTCCCCTGTGTATAGCGTCCCCCTCCCCTCAGTGTCGTCCCCTGTGTATAGCGTCCCCCTCCCCTCAGTGTCGTCCCCTGTGTATAGCGTCCCCCTCCCCTCAGTGTCGTCCCCTGTGTATAGCGTCCCCCTCCCCTCAGTGTCGTCCCCTGTGTATAGCGTCCCCCTCCCCTCAGTGTCGTCCCCTGTGTATAGCGTCCCCCTCCCCTCAGTGTCGTCCCCTGTGTATAGCGTCCCCCTCCCCTCAGTGTCGTCCCCTGTGTATAGCGTCCCCCTCCCCTCAGTGTCGTCCCCTGTGTATAGCGTCCCCCTCCCCTCAGTGTCGTCCCCTGTGTATAGCGTCCCCCTCCCCTCAGTGTCGTCCCCTGTGTATAGCGTCCCCCCCCCCCCTCAGTGTTGTCCCTTGTGCATAGCGTCGTCCCCTGTGTATAGCGTCCCCTGTGTATAGCGTCCCCCCCCTCAGTGTCGTCCCCTGTGTATAGCGTCCCCCCCCCCCCTCAGTGTCGTCCCCTGTGTATAGCGTCCCCCCCCCCTCAGCGTCGTCCCCTGTGCATAGCGTCGTCCCCTGTGCATAGCGTCGTCCCCTGTGCATAGCGTCGTCCCCAGTGTATAGTGTCGTCGTCCCCAGTGTCGTCCCCTGTGCATAGCGTCGTCCCCCCCAGTGTCGTCCCCTGTGTATAGCTTCCCCTCCCCCCAGCGTCGTCCCCCCGTGTATAGCGTCATCCCCTGTGTATTGTGTCCCCTCCCCCCAGCGTCGTCCCCCCCCGTGTATAGCGTCGTCGTCCCCTGTGTATAGGGTCCTCTCCCACCCTGTGTCTCCTCCCACCCCGTGTCGCCCCCACCCAGTGTCTGGCGTTCTTCCTGCATGCCTTGCCGCTTCCTTTCCCCCCTGCATGCGGTGCCGCCTCCTATCCCCCCCCCTCCTGCGTGCGGTGCCACCTCCTGCCCCCCCCCTCCTGCGTGCGGTGCCGCCTCCTGCCCCCCCCCCTCCTGCGTGCGGCGCCGCCTCCTGTCCCCTCCCCTCCTGCGTGCGGTGCCGCCTCCTGTCCCCCCCCCTCCTGCGTGCGGTGCCGCCTCCTGTCCCCCCTCCTCCTTCGTGCGGTGCCGCCTCCTGTCCCCCCTCCTCCTTCGTGCGGTGCCGCCTCCTGTCCCCCCCCCCTCCTGCGTGCGGTGCCGCCTCCTGTCCCCCCCCCCCTCCTGCGTGCGGTGCCGCCTCCTGTCCCCCCCCCCTCCTGCGTGCGGTGCCGCCTCCTGTCCCCCCCCCCCCTCCTGCGTGCGGTGCCGCCTCCTGTCCCCCCCCCCTCCTGCGTGCGGTGCCGCCTCCTGTCCCCCCCCCCTCCTGCGTGCGGTGCCGCCTCCTGTCCCCCCCCCCTCCTGCGTGCGGTGCCGCCTCCTGTCCCCCCCCCTCCTGCGTGCGGTGCCGCCTCCTGTCCCCCCCCCCCTCCTGCGTGCAGTGCCGCCTCCTGTCCCCCCTCCTCCTGCGTGCGGTGCCGCCTCCTGTCCCCCCTCCTCCTGCGTGCGGTGCCGCCTCCTGTCCCCCCTCCTCCTGCGTGCGGTGCCGCCTCCTGTCCCCCCTCCTCCTGCGTGCGGCGCCGCCTCCTGTCGCTCCCCCCCCTCTCCTGTATGTGGCGCGGCGCCTTTCCCTCTATTTCCAGCCCCTGACTTTCCTGTATTTCCCGCTGCTGTTTTGCCGCAGGCCTGGTGATGGCGCAGGAGGAGATGGACGTGGATCTCTCTGCGGGGGGCTTCCTCCCAGAGCCGCCCATGTTTTCTCGCATCGCCCTGGATCCGTCATTGGTGTTCAGCAACGTTCCCGTACAGAGGGCAGCGGATCGGAGCGCAGAGGCTGGCGGTGCGGACAGGCAGGGCGTCTTCATCCCCATCTACTCTCCCCCGCAGTCTCACACTTCTAGTGCACTGCACATGCTGCAGGGGGCGCTAGAGCAGCTCCGCCAGGCAGCAGAGCACCGCTCCGCTTCACAGCAGATACGAGCCCGCAGGACGAGCGCCCGGAGCCGCCAGCGAGCGTCCTCACAGCGTGTTGGCGGTATGCGGTAAGTGACGGCGCTGCCGACCGCCTCTTGTGTGTCCGGTGCCGGCTGCTCTGATCTGTGTTTGTCTCCAGACGTAACCAGGCCTTCCACAACCTTTTCCAATTAACGGGAAACCTGAGGACGGCCATGTCTGTAGATGAGGGGAACGTGGCATGGCACTCGGGGTCAACGAGGGGCCCCCCGGGAGGCGAGGGCGACAGCTCTGATGAGACCGTGGAGCTGAGCGATGATGACGATGACAGCCCTACAGAAGTGGATGAAGGAGCAGGAGACACCAGAGCGGCTCAGCCGGCAGAGCCAGGTGCGTGCTGCCAGTGTCGCCCCCTGCAGATGGCAGAGGGCACTGCTGTGCATGGAGGTTCCCTGCCTCATCTGGCTGCGTCCTGCTCACAGCTGGGAGTTTGTTACAGTTGTATTCACAGTGTGAGATGTACGATGTTAAGGTCTTGGAGGTAGTAGGGAACACGAAACAAAACTGTGGCACAGGAAGACGGGGAATCGCCCAAATCAGACAACTAGGTCGCTGCAAAAAAAACAAGACGAATACGGCTGCTGTAGCCAGAGACGGCGCCAGGGCAGCCAATCAGAAAGATGCAGAGTTAGAGCGGCAGCACTCCGTGACAATGTGTCAGCGGCGCTGATCAATGCAACAATCCATTACTGTAGAGACGAGGAGCCGCTGAGGACGGGGAGCAGTTATTCATATTGGGGATTTTTTTTATTTTAGCCCCTGAAGAACTTCACATAAATCTTGTGGCCACCGCACCAGACGCCCCAGAAAGATCTGATGACCCTGCAGCCGAAAACCAGAGCGCAACGTCGGACACGACACAGCCATGCAAACAGGTAAGACGCCGGAGAAACCATAATGAAGTCATGTCCTGTACCCCAGTCACCTCCAGAGCTGCAGTCACAATTCTGCTGTTACATCCAGTATTTATTACCACCAGCTTGTTCTTCTCTCTCAGCCATCACCAGTGAAGCCTGTGACGTCCGCAGCCCCTCCTGCGGCAGAGGAGGATGAAGGTGACACCTGTGCCATCTGCTTTGAATCTTGGACCAATGCCGGTCAGCACCGTCTCTCCGCTCTGCGTTGCGGCCATTTGTTTGGTTTTACCTGCATCGATCGTTGGCTGAAGGGAGGAGCAGCCAAGTGTCCGCAGGTCGGTGCTTGTACTCGCCGTTCATTGAGTCTGCAGCCGTGTTCAGGATATGAGTTGATCATGGGGTACTGCTGCTGGGACTCCCAAACTTTACTTATTACTAGGGGAAGTAAACCTTAATCCAGACATTAAAGTGAGTCATTGGGTGGTGCATACAGTGGCTTGCGAAAGTATTCACCCCCTTGGCTTTTTCCCTGTGTTACATTATCACCTGTTAATAAGAGGCACCACTAACCAACCACCACCACAAAGACCGAGGAGGTCTCCAGACACCACCACAAAGACCGAGGAGGTCTCCAGACACCACCACAAAGACCGAGGAGGTCTCCAGACACCACCACAAAGACCGAGGAGGTCTCCAGACACCACCACAAAGACCGAGGAGGTCTCCAGACACCACCACAAAGACCGAGGAGGTCTCCAGACACCACCACAAAGACCGAGGAGGTCTCCAGACACCACCACAAAGACCGAGGAGGTCTCCAGACACCACCACAAAGACCGAGGAGGTCTCCAGACACCACCACAAAGACCGAGGAGGTCTCCAGACACCACCACAAAGACCGAGGAGGTCTCCAGACACCACCACAAAGACCGAGGAGGTCTCCAGACACCACCACAAAGACCGAGGAGGTCTCCAGACACCACCACAAAGACCGAGGAGGTCTCCAGACACCACCACAAAGACCGAGGAGGTCTCCAGACACCACCACAAAGACCGAGGAGGTCTCCAGACACCACCACAAAGACCGAGGAGGTCTCCAGACACCACCACAAAGACCGAGGAGGTCTCCAGACACCACCACAAAGACCGAGGAGGTCTCCAGACACCACCACAAAGACCGAGGAGGTCTCCAGACACCACCACAAAGACCGAGGAGGTCTCCAGACACCACCACAAAGACCGAGGAGGTCTCCAGACACCACCACAAAGACCGAGGAGGTCTCCAGACACCACCAGTCAGGCATAAAGTTGGTGAGAAGTGGTTAAAACAAACAAACAAAAAAATATCTCCCAATCTCTGATGATCCCCGGAGCACCATCAAATCCATTATCATCAAATGGAAAGAACATGGTACCACAGCAAACCTGCCAAGAGAGGGCGCCACCAAAACTCTCAGCCCGGGCAAGGAGGGATTAATCAGAGAGGCAGCACAGAGACCAAAGATAACCATTAAGGAGCCGCAGAGTTCCCGAGCAGAGACTGGAGTATCTGTCCATACGGCCACAACAAGCCGTACACTCCATAGAGATGGCCTTTATGGAAGAGTGGGTGGAAAAAGCCTTTACTTACACACACAAATTGTAAGGCTCGTTTTGCGTTTGCCAAAAGACGTGTGGGAGACTCCTCAAATGTACGGAGGAAGATGCTGTAGTCAGAGGAGACCAAAATGGAACTTTTTGGCCACCAAGGTAAACGCAATATAGCCCAAAGGGAGGGAAACCCTATCAGTTACCGTCCTGACAATATAGATGGTAAAATACTAACAAATAAGGCGCAGGTAGGGAGTTTGTTGAGCGAATTTGTTCTTCATATCAAATTAGGGTTCGTGTTCGGGCTTCCGGCTTGTTTGCAGCAAAAAATCGGCTCCGTCCACAAACATCCCTGATTTGTCACGCAGATAACATCGCTCAACACTACTCCCTACCTCCGCCTTATTTTATTTTACTATCTATATTGTCAGGACAGTAACTGATAGGGATTCCCTCCCTTTGGACCAGGGCTGTGGAGTCGGTATAAAATGGATCGACTCCTAAAATCTATAATAAATTGGGTGCAGTCGTTCAATACAGTTTGGGGGGAATATTTTTTCATAATAATTTGGGAAAGTTCTGAAATGTCCTATAAATGTCCGTCCTATTCCTGATCTCAGGGTCTGGACTTTACGGAGATGAATCTGTGCTGCAGTAAATTTATCACTTACACATCAGCCGTCTATGAGGGAGTCAGAGTTGGTGTCATGGAAATTGAAGAGTCGGAGGTTTGGTTTGCCGACTCCACAGCCCTCCTTTGGGCTATATTGTCTTTGTTTTAGAGGTAAGTTTTACTACTTGGTAGCGCTATCTCCTTTATAGGTTAAAACGTAAACTCTATGTTTGGCACCAAATCAATACCGATCATCACCCCAAGAACACCATCCCCACAGTGAGACATGGTGGTGACCGCATCATGCTATCAGGATGTTTTTCAGCAGCAGGGACAGGGAAAATGATCCGAGTTGAGGGGAAGATGGATGGTGCGAAATACAGTGATATTCTTGAGAAAAATCTGTTTGTCTGTCAGTGATTTGGGACTGGGACGGAGGTTACCTTCCAACAAGATGATGACCAAAGCATACTGCTAAAGGAAAACTCGAGTGGTGTAAGGGGAAACGTGTAAATGTTCTGGAGTGGCCGAGTCACAGCCCAGACCTTAATCCAATGGAGAATCTGTGGTCAGACTTGAAGTTCGCTGTTCACCAGAGGAAACTTCTAACGTGAAGGAGCTGGAGCAGTTTTGCATTGAGGAATGGGCAAAAATCCCAGTGATCAGATGTGGAAAACTCAAGAGACTTATCCAAAGTGACTTTTAGCTGTAATTGCCGCAACAGGAGGCTCTACAAAGTACTGACTTTAAGGGGGTGAATAGTTTTGCACACTGAAGTCTTCAGTTATTTTTGTCCTGTTTGCTTCATAAGAAAAAGAAAACCAAATGATCACAGTTGTTGGCAGGTTCTTCACATGAACTGATGAAAACCCTCAGAAAAACAGTGAAATTCCAGGTTGTGAGATGGCAAAAACACAAAAATGCCAAGGGGGTGAATACTTTCACACGTCACTGTATAATGCCGGGTGTCTGTACAGCTGCCGTCTGCTCTGGCTATGGGGCTGTCATGCAGCATGCCCTCTTATCAGCCCCATATCTTGCGGGCCAGTATGAGGAGACCACCCCCGAGGGCCTCACTGGATTGTACGTGGTTGGTTGTGAGGGTCTTCTCCGTGTCTGAGAGGCTGAGTTTAGAGTCTGATCCTCCTTTATCTTCACTCACGTGTGAGCGCCCTCTGTGGTTGTCACTTGTGTCCTCCCTTAAAGCCTCTTGAGATTTTGGGGTGTGGGGTTCACAGATGTGACCTGACATCAGATGCAGTGAGGTTTTCTGCCCATTAGTGCAACAAGAAGGCGAAGCGTTCTGACATTGTGGTCCTGTACGCCCGCACGCTGAAGGCCCTGGACACCAGCGAGCAGGAACGTATGAAGAGGTAAGAACCACCGTCTACAAATGTCCTCCGGATGGCCAGAGACTGCAGCATCGCCGCCTACCTCAGGCGTTATCCTCCAGAGCTGCACTCACTATTCTGCTGTTATATCATGTATTCTATCATGCGGATGATTAGCAGTCGCTCCCGGCATTACTCCTGCAGACTGCCTTCCATTTTTCTTGCAGCTCTCTGGAGAAGGAGCAGTCGCTGCGCAGGAAGGCCGAGCTGGAGTCTGCACAGTGCCGGCTGCAGGTCCAGGTCCTGACTGACGAATGTGGGAAGCTTCGTAAACAAATCCAGGTGAGGGGTGTGGAGGGGGAGACTCGTCCACAGGGTCCGGCTGGCCTCATGCCTTCTGGTAGGGGAAGCTTTGGTGCCACAGTACATGATTCATTCTAGGGTGGTTGATAACTGCGAGGTTTTAGAACTGCTCCGCGGCCCTGTCGGCCAGCGCTCCCCCTCTTCTCGGCGGCCCTGTCGGCCGGCGCTCCCCCTCTTCTCGGCGGCCCTGTCGGCCGGCGCTCCCCCTCTTCTCGGCGGCCCTGTCGGCCGGCGCTCCCCCTCTTCTCGGCGGCCCTGTCGGCCGGCGCTCCCCCTCTTCTCGGCGGCCCTGTCGGCCGGCGCTCCCCCTCTTCTCGGCGGCCCTGTCGGCCGGCGCTCCCCCTCTTCTCGGCGGCCCTGTCGGCCGGCGCTCCCCCTCTTCTCGGCGGCCCTGTCGGCCGGCGCTCCCCCTCTTCTCGGCGGCCCTGTCGGCCGGCGCTCCCGCTCTTCTCGGCGGCCCTGTCGGCCGGCGCTCCCCCCCCTTCTCGGCGGCCCTGTCGGCCGGCGCTCCCCCCCTTCTCGGCGGCCCTGTCGGCCGGCGCTCCCCCTCTTCTCGGCGGCCCTGTCGGCCGGCGCTCCCCCTCTTCTCGGCGGCCCTGTCGGCCGGCGCTCCCCCTCTTCTCGGCGGCCCTGTCGGCCGGCGCTCCCCCTCTTCTCGGCGGCCCAGTCGGCCGGCGCTCCCCCCCTTCTCGGCGGCCCAGTCGGCCGGCGCTCCCCCCCTTCTCGGCGGCCCAGTCGGCCGGCGCTCCCCCCCTTCTCGGCGGCCCAGTCGGCCGGCGCTCCCCCCCCTTCTCGGCGGCCCAGTCGGCCGGCGCTCCCCCCCCTTCTCGGCGGCCCAGTCGGCCGGCGCTCCCCCCCTTCTCGGCGGCCCTGTCGGCCGGCGCGCCCCCCCTTCTCGGCGGCCGGCATTTTTACTTGGTGCCCTTTGTAATGTGACCTCTCGTCCAGGGCTGCGGGATGTAGCACAGTTAGACGACGGTGTGTGCACTGTGCCATTGATGGTGAGGTCTCTGTAGCTGATCATGTTTGTCTACGGCAGGAGTTGAAGATGCTGATGGCGCAGCATGGCACCAGCTCCTCTCAGCCGTCCTCCAGCTCGAGGGCAGGGACCTCCGGCTCTTCGCCCTCCAGTCAGGGGCAGCACAAGTACAATTTTGAGAAGGCCGTTCTGATCAACCAAGGAGGGAACTGCCGCGTGATGGCTTACTGCGAGCGTCTCAGCTGCCTGGTGGTGTCTCAGCCGTCCTCCCACACCACGCTGGTGCCAGGTAAGACCTCAGTGCCTTGTGCCAGTGGGTGCTGCATTGTAAAACCAGTGCAGAAAACGTGATGGAGCCGATGGCAGCTAAAAAAAAAACCCCTCACGACCTGTAGCTGCCGGCGGGTGACACTCGGCAGCAGTCTGACCTCCAGCTGCTCCATGGCTACCCACACGTCTCCTGCTTCTACACTTCGGCGATGGTGGATGGACTGCCGGGGTCTCCGCTGGTGGAGCAGAGATTGTTGTCTCACTGTTTACTCTTTGCAGGTTGTGGGATCAAGAAGCTGAGTGCGGCCAATATGAAGAGCAGCCAGTACGTGCCCATCCACGCCAAGCAGATCCGTGGCCTGGCCTTCAGTAACCGCACAGATGGACTGCTGCTCTCCGCGGCCCTGGATAACACTGTGAAGCTGACCAGGTGAGGTCCGAACCTCCGGACAGACGAGAGACGGCCACACCGTCTGATGTCTCGGGAGTATGGGCCTCTGTCCTGGGCCTCTGTCCTGGGCCTCTGTCCTGGGCCTCTGTCCTGGGCCTCTGTCCTGGGCCTCTGTCCTGGGCCTCTGTCCTGGGCCTCTGTCCTGGGCCTCTGTCCTGGGCCTCTGTCCTGGGCCTCTGTCCTCAGATCTTCCCCCTCTCTCTGCAGCCTGCTGACTAACACGGTGGTGCAGACGTATAACACGGGGCGGCCGGTGTGGAGCTGCAGCTGGTGCTCTGATGATAACAACTACGTGTACGCTGGGCTGATCAATGGATCGGTGCTGGTCTACGACCTGAGAGACACCAGCCAGTATGTGAAGGAGCTGGTGCCGCTGGGCTCACGGTAGGTGCCGGTGCGTGGCTGGTGAGGGGCTGCCTGTTGGGGACGGGCTCTTGACTTGTGCTCGGCTGGTTCTGTCTTCCAGCTGCCCGGTGGTCTCCCTCTCCTACGTCCCCCGAGCGGCGTCTGAGGTCTTCCCGTGTGGCGGTGTCCTGGCCGGCACCCTGGAGGGAGCGTGCTTTTGGGAGATGAGTGACGCCCAGTACAAGCCTCACCTCCTACCCCTAGAGCCGGGAGGATGCACGGACATCCAGACGGAGAGCAGCACGCGGCACTGCCTGGTGACGTACCGCCCCGGTGAGTGTGGATCAGGTTGACTGTCAGCTGCTGATGTTGTGACCAGTCACTGGAGGGCGCTCTTGTTACTGACAGGGAAGAGCCACAACTACCTGCGCTGTGTGATGATGGAGCTGACCCGTTCCAGGCTGACGGACCCCCAGGATGAATACTCCTGCTCCTGCTATCCCGTCCAGACCTTTAACGCTGGGCCCACCTGTAAGCTGCTGACCAAGAACGCCATATTCCAGAGCCCTGACCGGGATGGCAGCATGCTGGTGTGCGCCGGAGACGAGTCCTCCAACTCTGCTATGGTGAGAGCCGCCCGAGTCCTGGTCCCCCACATGAACGTGGCCACACATAGGCCCACCATCTACTGATTATCAGCCCCTCCTCGGTGCCTAACGCTTCTGATGGATGCCATCCCCTCCCCCGTGAACTGGGGGATGGCAGAGCGGCTATCACTCGCCCCACATACAAGAACACGCGTGTGCCCAGATTAACCCCTTTACAGCCCAGGGTGTACGAATACTTACCTGCGCTCTGGGCTTTAAGAGCCAGGTACGTATTAGTACGCCCTGTGGATTTCGCCTGCACACAGGCTGTGCGGGCACGATCGCCGCCGGGTGTCAACTGATAGCACCGGGTGTCAGCTGTGACAATGTGCTGGGAGCGGTCCAACACCGCTCCCGGCAGATTAAACCCCGCAATGCTGCGATCGAAGTGGAGGTAAGCGCTGCATACTCACCTCTTCCCCGCTGTCCCACGCTGTCTGAGGCCGGTTTCCTTGGTTGTCATGGTGACCCAGATGTTGTCATGACAACATCCGGGTCACCAGACAGCAGGAAGATACTTAGATCATGCGCAGTGCATGACCAAAGTATCTTCTACATCTGCAGCGCTGACAGCCTGTATAGCACAGGGATGGTGCTGCATTCCTGTACTATGTAGGTGATCAGAGTAAAAAAAAGTCCCATAGTGGGTCAAAGTATAAAAGTAAAAAATAAAAAAAAAATTGTAAAAATATATAAAAAAAAAATAATCTAACAAAAATAAAATATAATGTACCCATCAATAAATATTAGGGAAAAAAACAATACAAAACCATAAAAGTACACACATTTGGTATCGCTGCGTCTGGAACAACCTGACCTAGAAAACTGTCCCACTAGTTAACCCCTTTAGTGAACACTGTAAAAAATAAAAATAAAAAACACAGCAAAAAAACTATGCTTTATCATACCGGCAAACAAAAAATGGAATAAAACGTGATCAAACAGACGAATATAAATAAAAATGGTACCGCTAAAAACATCATCTTGTCCTACAAAAAACAAGCCGCCATACAGCTCCATCAGCCGAAAAATAAAAAAGTTATAGCTCTCAGAATAAAGCGATGCAAAAAAATTTTTTTTTTTATAAAATAGCTTTTATTGTGTAAAAGCGCCAAAACATAAAAAAACAATATAAATGTGATACCGCTGTAAATGTACAGACCCGAAGAATAAAGCTGCCTTATCAATTTTACCACATGCGGAACAGAATAAAAAAAAAAAAAAAAACAATTCCTGAATTGTTGGTTTTTGTTTATTTTGCCTCCCAAAAATCGGAATAGAAAGTGATCAAAAAATGTCACGTGCCTGAAAATGGCGCCAATAAAAACGTCAGCTCATCCCGCAAAAAACAAGCCGTCACATGACTGTTGGCCAAAATCTGGAAAAATTATAGCTCTCAAAATATGGCGATGCAAAAACTAAATTTTACAAAAAATGCGTCTTTTAGTGTGTGACAGCTGTCAGTCATAAAAACCCGATATGATTCTGGTATCTCTGTAATCGCACCGACCTGAAGAATAAAGTAATCTCATCACTTATACCGCACGAGGATCGGCGTAAAAAATAAACTCTAGGGTTGGGTTGTGCTGGGGTTGGGATTTAAAAAAAAAAAAAAAAAAAAAATGGCTACTAGTGTTGAGCGCCAGTGCTCGCTACTTGAGTTTGCATCGGGTGCTCGGGTATGCGCTGAGTATCGCGGGTGCTTGAATCTTCGCCCCATATGTTTCGTTATACAGCAAAAAAAACCTCTCGGGGATTGCCTGCCATGCACGAGCGATCCCCGCATTTTTTTTGGGGTGTCTAATAACCGTGAAACTTGTGGGCGGGGACTCGAGCATGTCACTCCAGCACCCGCGATACATGGTGCATACCTGAGTACCTGATGCAAACTCAAGTAGCGAACACTTGCACTCAAGACTAATGACATCTTATTCAGTATGATGACCTAATGTTATCAAATTCTGTGTCGTACCTCTGGGTTCAAAATGTTCACTATACCCCTTGATAAAATCCTTGAGGGGGCTAGTTTCTAAAATGGGCTCACTTGTGGGGGGTTTCCACTGTTTAGGCGCATCAGGGGCTCCCCAAATGCGACACGGAGTCCGCTCTCGATTCCAGCCAATTTTGCATTCAAAAAGTCACACAGTGCTCCTTCACTCTTGAACCCTGCCGTGCGCCCAAACACTGTATTTTCCCCACATATGGGGTATCGGCGTACTCAGGAGAAATTGCACAAAAGTTTTTGGGGTCCATTTTCTCCTCTTACCCTTGTGAAAATAAACAAATTGGGGCTAAAACATAATTTTTGTGGAAAAAGTTAGATTTTTTTATTTTCACAGCTCCATGTTATAAACTTCTGTAAAGCACTTGGGGGTTCAAGGTGCTCACCACACATCTAGATAAGTTCCCTAAGGGGTCTAGTTTCCAAAATGGTGTCAGTTGTGGGGGGTTTCCACTGTTTAGGCACATCAGGGGCTCCCCAAACGCAACATGGCGTCCGCTAATTATTCAAGCAAATTTTACATTCAAAAAGTCAAATGGCGCTTCTTCCCTTCCGAGCCCTGCCGTGCGCCCAAACAGTGGTTTTCCCCCACATATGGGGTATCGACTTACTCACAACAAATTTTGGGGTCCATTTTTTCCTGTTACCCCTGCGAAAATAAAAAAAATTGGGTCTAAAGTAACATTTTTGTGAAAAAAGTTAAATGTTCATTTTTTTTCTTCCACATTCCAAAAACTCCTGTGAAGCACCTGAAGGGTTAATAAACTTCTTGAATGTGGTGTTGAGCACCTTGAGGCGTGCAGTGTTTAGAATGGTGTCACTTTTGGGTATTCTCTGTCATAAAGGCCCCTCAAAGTGACTTCAAATGTGATGTGGTCCCTAAAAAAATGGTTTTGTAAATTTTGTTGGAAAAATGAGATATCGCTGGCCAACTTTTAACCCTTATAACTTCCTAATTAAAAAAATATATATATTTGGTTCCAAAATTGTGCTGATGTAAAGTAGACATGTGGGAAATGTTATTTAGTAACTCTTTTGTGTGACATATCGCTCTGATTTAAGGGCATAAAAATTCAAATTTTAAAAATTTTCGCCAAATTTCCGTTTTTTTCACAAATAAACGCAAGTGATATCGAAGAAATGTTACCACAATCATAAAGTACAATATGTCACGAAAAAACAATCTCAGAATCAGGGGGATCCGGTGAAGCTCCAGAGTAATCACCTCATAAAGTGACAGTGGTCAGAATTGTAAAAATTGGCCCAGTCGTTAACGTGCAGACCACCCTCGGGGGTAAAGGGGTTAATGCTCCATAGTGCAGGTGCCCAGCGCCGAGGCTGGTACTGCCGAGAACAGCTGCCCCTGCATCAGGGAAACAGTCATCATGGAGCTGGCTGTAGAGAGGTCATTAGATTGTCAGCTCCTGTGTCGCAGGGATGGGGATTGAATTCATTCTGTTTTCCTCTTTCCTCCCTCCTGGCACAGCTCTGGCACTCGGGCAGCGGCTCCCTCATCCAGAAGCTCCAGGCCGACCAACCTGTGCTGGACATCTGCCCCCTGGAGGTGAATCAGAGCAGCCTGCTGGCCACGCTGACCGAGAAGATGGTGAAGATCTACCGATGGGAGTGAGCGGTCCGTGCGGCGCCGGGCCCTCCCCCGGTCCGTGCGGCGCCGGGCCCTCCCCCGGTCCGTGCGGCGCCGGGCCCTCCCCCGGTCCGTGCGGGGCCGGCCCCTCCCCCGGTCCACACCCTCCTCTTGTACATATTCTCCATGTTTCTGTACAGTTTCTTGTATGTTTTTTCATTTCCTCTTAGAATAAAATGTTGATAATTTTAGCGGCGCAGTAACTTATTAATGACCTTGTGGATGGGATGGAGAGTAAAGCCTCAGTCTTTGAAGGATCTTACAACCTGATCTTGACGTTAGGATATTGCAGATCGATCTGGATAAGATGAATGGGAAACACCCGGCAGATGAGGTATAACGTAGAGTAAGGCTATGTGCACACCATCAGGAATTGCTTGCAGACATTTTTGCAGCGTTCCTGCACCTCTTGGCTGTGGAAAATCCACAGCGTTTTTTATGCAATTTTTTTTTTTTTTGTGTGTTTTTTGCCTGCGGATTTGCCATGCGTTTTTTCCAATGCATTGTATAGGAAAAACACAGGCGCATCGGTACAAAGAACGGGCGCGCTGCTGCATCTTTTTCTGCCCATGAAATTAAGTCAGGAAAAATCCTGATCGTGGGCACAGATCTTGCAAAATGTTATAGGAAATCGTGGGATAAGGTCTGCAATGCATTTTTGGACTTTTCTGTACGGAAAAAAACGCACTGTGTGTGGCCTGATGCCCCGAGGACAGAGTAATCCTAATGCTGCATATACATTAGATGGGAGAATACTCGGGACTACAGAACAGGAGAAGGACGGGGAATTCTGGTGACAAGTAACTGAGCAGCAGCTCAATGTCAGGCAGCAGCCGCAAAAGCAAACAAGGATGTATAAAAAGAGATGTTTGTTAGACAGCTGTGACACATGCAGGGATTGCGTAACAGCTGCGACATATCAAACATAGAGGCCGAGCACGCCGCAAATACTAGCGGGGGTGCCTTCTCCACCTCGGTCGGTGCAGGGCTCCTGGTAGCACCACAGTGGGCTCAAAGGGGCCGCCTCCGTGAGCTGTCGCTATTGAGCCACGTCCCCTGCCTGGGGATGAGCGACTCCGGCGCGGCTCAGACGGCTGGAGAGTTACCGGCCAAATCCCCCCCCCCCCCCAATGCGGAAGTGTCTCGTGGAACGCTGCCAGGGGCGCGGCTATCGACGTCGGAGGTCACCGGTGACGCACCCAGGGGGTGGTCGCATCACACCAATGGTGTGTCCAGGGGAGGCGTCCCCCCGCCAGAAAGGGAGAGGAACGCTGACGGGGATGCCGTGCAGGGGTCACGTGACCCAGAAGTCTTTGGTGCCGGGCTCAGTGGCCAGTATATAATAAACTGGTTGTACTGAGCAGGTGCGTCCCAGCCCATCTGTAGTGACATGATGGAGAGTGGCATAATCAGCTGTGTCTGGGGAGAAACCCTGGAGAGTTCGGTGGGACGTTGCCCTCGCGATAGCGGTGGAAGTGGCCATACCGTGGCAAATCGCGGATCTGGGAGTAGGTAAAGCCAATGCAGCTCCAGTAGACGGGACGAATCTGCAGCCTCTAGGGAGGACCCCCCCGGCTGATAGAGGTCCTTCGTCTATGCCTGTACCGATCAAGTACAGGGTAAGTGATCTTCGTGAACGTTCACTTGGTAATAGAGTCCCTTTCTTCCTATATTTTCAGGGGAAGAAGTGCGTTTCTAAATCTAAATACAAGGAATGTGTCTTGGGTAAATCCCTTTGCCAGATTCTTGCCCCAAAAGGCTCCATCAGTCATACATTGACCAGACAGTAGCAGAGGAGACCCCCTAACTTCTCTTCAGGGTTAAAGTCCCTTATTAAAACTGAAATTAACAAAGCCCTCTCAAGGAAAAAGAAGCCAAGGGGATGCGGGACCAGGAGGACTCCGCTGTAACGGGCGGCTCCCCTGTATCTGATGGTTAGCTCAGAGGATCTCTCCCGGTTGGCATCATCCATGGATAGAGACTCTGGTCGCCAATGTTTTCCTTTGAATGAAATGGATGCACTGGTCAGAGCGGTCAGTTCCACAATGGGCCTTGTGGACACAAGGACGGAGAAATCTGTCCCAAGATTTAATGCTTAGGGGTCTGGACCAAAAGAAGAAAAGGTGCTTTCCCTTGAATGATAAAATCCAGGGGTTAGTACAGAAGGAGTGGAAGAGGCCAGAGAGAAAGGGCTCCCCCTTCCACCTTCGTTTAAGAGAAAGTACCCCTTCGAAGAATCATCATCTTCTTGGGACAAAGCCCCTAAGCTGGACGCAGCCATAACTAAGGCCTCCAGAAGATCCTCTCTGCCCTTTGATGACACGGGGCCATTGAGAGACCCGCTTGATAAGATGGTGGATGCCTTCCTCAAAGGAATCTGGGAGCCTTAAAACCAGCGGCCGCAGCAGCATGCACATCTAGATCCCTGATGATCTGCCTACAACAGCTGGAATCTCCGTTAAAGGATAAGGTGGCAAGGATGGAAATCCTGTCCACCATTCCTCTAATACAGGGTGCAGCAGCCTTCCTGGCCGATGCATCAGCAGACTCGGTGAGATTGGCAGCAAGGTCGGCCCCCCGGTCTAATGCTGCTCGTCGAGCCTTATGGATAAAGGGTTGGCCAGGAGACATCCAAGCCAGAGCAAGGCCATGTTCCATCCCTTGTGAAGGAGAGTATCTCTTCAGTCCGGCTATGGATGAAATACTCGAAGGCGGGGGGACGCTAAGAAAGGGCTTCCTTCAGTGTCAATACCAACCTATATAATAGATCCCTCTGTGTGTAATGACTCTATATAATAGATCCCTCTGTGTGTAATGACTATATAATAGATCCCTCTGTGTGTAATGACTCTATATAATAGATCCCTCTGTGTGTAATGACTCTATATAATAGATCCCTCTGTGTGTAATGACTCTATATAATAGATCCCTCTGTGTGTAATGACTCTATATAATAGATCCCTCTGTGTGTAATGACTCTATATAATAGATCCCTCTGTGTGTAATGACCATATAATAGATCACTCTGTGTGTAATGACTCTATATAATAGATCACTCTGTGTAATGACTATATAATAGATCACTCTGTGTGTAATGACTCTATATAATAGATCCCTCTGCGTGTAATGACTCTATATAATAGATCGCTCTGTGTGTAATGACTCTATATAATAGATCCCTCTGTGTGTAATCACTCTATATAATAGATCCCTCTGCGTGTAATCACTCTATATAATAGATCACTCTGTGTGTAATGACTCTATATAATAGATCCCTCTGTGTGTAATGACTCTATATAATAGATCGCTCTGTGTGTAATGACTCTATATAATAGATCCCTCTGTGTGTAATGACTCTATATAATAGATCCCTCTGCGTGTAATGACTCTATATAATAGATCGCTCTGTGTGTAATGACTCTATATAATAGATCCCTCTGTGTGTAATGACTCTATATAATAGATCCCTCTGTGTGTAATGACCTATATAATAGATCCCTCTGCGTGTAATGACTCTATATAATAGATCGCTCTGTGTGTAATGACTCTATATAATAGATCCCTCTGTGTGTAATGACTCTATATAATATATCCCTCTGCGTGTAATCACTCTATATAATAGATCACTCTGTGTGTAATGACTCTATATAATAGATCCCTCTGTGTGTAATGACTCTATATAATAGATCGCTCTGTGTGTAATGACTCTATATAATAGATCCCTCTGTGTGTAATGACTCTATATAATAGATCCCTCTGCGTGTAATGACTCTATATAATAGATCGCTCTGTGTGTAATGACTCTATATAATAGATCCCTCTGTGTGTAATGACTCTATATAATAGATCCCTCTGTGTGTAACGACTCTATATAATAGATCCCTCTGTGTGTAATGACTCTATATAATAGATCCCTCTGTGTGTAACGACTCATAATAGATCGCTCTGTGTGTAATGACTCTATATAATAGATCCCTGTGTGTGTAATGACTCTATATAATAGATCCCTGTGTGTGTAATGACTATATAATAGATCACTCTGTGTGTAATGACTATAGAATAGATCACTGTGTGTAATGACTATATAATAGATCCCTCTGCGTGTAATGACTCTATATAATAGATCCCTCTGCGTGTAATGACTCTATATAATAGATCCCTCTGTGTGTAATGACTCTATATAATAGATCCCTCTGTGTGTAATGACTCTATATAATAGATCCCTCTGTGTGTAATGACCATATAATAGATCACTCTGTGTGTAATGACTCTATATAATAGATCACTGTGTGTAATGACTATATAATAGATCACTCTGTGTGTAATGACTCTATATAATAGATCCCTCTGCGTGTAATGACTATATAATAGATCACTCTGTGTGTAATGACTCTATATAATAGATCCCTCTGCGTGTAATGACTCTATATAATAGATCGCTCTGTGTGTAATGACTCTATATAATAGATCCCTCTGCGTGTAATGACTCTATATAATAGATCCCTCTGCGTGTAATGACTCTATATAATAGATCCCTCTGCGTGTAATGACTCTATATAATAGATCCCTCTGCGTGTAATGACTATATAATAGATCACTCTGTGTGTAATGACTCTATATAATAGATCACTCTGTGTGTAATGACTATATAATAGATCACTCTGTGTGTAATGACTCTATATAATAGATCACTCTGTGTGTAATGACTCTATATAATAGATCACTCTGTGTGTAATGACTATATAATAGATCACTCTGTGTAATGACTCTATAATAGATCACTCTGTGTGTAATGACTCTATATAATAGATCCCTCTGTGTGTAATGACTCTATATAATAGATCCCTCTGCGTGTAATGACCATATAATAGATCACTCTGTGTGTAATGACTCTATATAATAGATCCCTCTGCGTGTAATGACTATATAATGGATCACTCTGCGTGTAATGACTCTATATAATAGATCCCTCTGCGTGTAATGACTCTATATAATAGATCGCTCTGCGTGTAATGACTCTATATAATAGATCGCTCTGTGTGTAATGACTCTATATAATAGATCGCTCTGCGTGTAATGACTCTATATAATAGATCGCTCTGTGTGTAATGACTCTATATAATAGATCGCTCTGTGTGTAATGACTCTATATAATAGATCACTCTGTGTGTAATGACTCTATATAATAGATCACTCTGTGTGTAATGACTCTATATAATAGATCCCTCTGCGTGTAATGACTCTGTATAATAGATCCCCCTGTGTGTAGTGACTCTATATAATAGATCCCCCTGTGTGTAGTGACTCTATATAATAGATCCCCCTGTGTGTAATGATTCTATATAATAGATCGCTCTGCGTGTAATGACTCTATATAATAGATCCCTCTGCGTGTAATGACTCTATATAATAGATCCCTCTGCGTGTAATGACTCTATATAATAGATCCCTCTGCGTGTAATGGCTCTATATAATAGATCCCTCTGCGTGTAATGGCTCTATATAATCGCTCTGTGTGTAATGACTCTATATAATAGATCGCTCTGTGTGTAATGACTCTATATAATAGATCGCTCTGTGTGTAATGACTCTATATAATAGATCCCTCTGTGTAATGACTCTAAATAGATCCCTCTGCGTGTAATGACTCTATATAATAGATCCCTCTGCGTGTAATGACTCTATATAATAGATCCCTCTGTGTGTAATGACTCTATATAATAGACCGCTCTGTGTGTAATGACTCTATATAATAGATCCCTCTGTGTGTAATTGTCATGAAACATCACCCACTTTTGGGTCAGACCTTGCAGCTCTCTGGCGCCCCCTTATCCTGCTTGTCACACACGGTATTGACCGAGGATAAGCACGGGCGCAGCTGCTCTAATTTATGTTGACTATTGCGGCACGTGATGTGACAGGACGTGTATATATACCACCAGTTCCTTCCAGGAACGTATATATACCTCCGTCCAGCCACCCTCAAACCACAATATCACATAAATACTGGTATACTGCCACCACCAATCGCTTAACAGGTGGATCGGGTACCCGTTAGGTAACGTGAATTAGCGGGTGAGGAACGTGTTTGCTCGACATAGGACAAGAAGAACGAAACTGGTAAATAATGATTTACTCCCGAAAGGGGGGCAGTGTTTGCAAAATATATACAAGATATTATAAAAGAGACTATTTACATATATGCATTAAACAGTTATTAAAATAAAAGGGATAAGTAATAGCAAAACCTGCGCCACGAGGTGATGGTCTCAGATTCTGTGGGGGGGACGGCTCCCCGGAAAGTAGATGTGATTCCTTCACGCAGCATGTAAGGCATGCGTCTGACGTCCCTGGTTGGAATGACTTGGAAAATGGCCGTTCTGGTTTTTACTAAAGGGGCCAAACGATTAGGAGACACCCATTATTTACCTCACAAGGGGGGCTCGGCTTTGTGAGCCCGCCCTGCTGCACAAGACCTAATCATCCTTCATATTCCATATCTTGGTGTGGGGGGGTCCCACATCCAAGATGGAGACATCATGTTGGCCGTCACTAATTTTCATGCAGATGGATATTAAACATGACATCTCTATGATGCTCAGAATCCATTATCCCAGTTCCCGGTCGTTTCTCAGTTATGCAAGATATACTGTTATAATGGGAAAAAGGTGCGCATTCCAAAAATGTGGTCCCTGGGTTAGTGACAGTCCTGTGCGTTATTAAAATTGACATTAAACGTTTGTCCAGCTAAACAATAGAATTGGAGGGAGAGACCAGTTTAAACTAGACGCTGCTCTACGCTGATGGTTTACGGCGGTAATAAAAATTCTTAGGGTGGGGGCAAGCACTGCAGTTCTATGTCTTACAAATGGACAGGGGGGGTGGAAATTTGAGACAGCTCTCATTTTTTAAAACTAGGACCAAAAATAAATTTTGCCAGACACCTCCCCTTTTAGACTGCGCTATAGAGGTAGGACCTTCTGGTACTCCTCCAAGCGTATGTCTGGAGGCTCCCCTCGCCGGGACAACCCATCGGCATTGCCATGCTCGCTGCCTTTGCGGTGTTGGACGGTAAAGTCGTACTGCTGGAGGGTGAGGCTCCAGCGTAACAACCTTCCGTTGGCACCGGACATGGTGTGCAGCTAACTCAGGGGGTTGTGGTCAGTCACGACAGTGAAGGGGCGCCCGTACAAGTAAGGCTGTAAATGGTTGAGGGCCCATACAATGGCCAGGTACTCCTTCTCTATGGTGGAATAGGCCACTTCCCTCGGCAGCAGTTTCCGACTTAGGTACAACACGGGGTGTTCTTGGTTCCCCGAGTTGACCTGGCTGAGTACAGCACCGAGGCCAAACTCACTGGCGTCGGTCTGTACGAAGAGGGGCCGTGTGCCGTCGACCGCCTTTAGCACAGGAGATCTGCTCAAGGCAGTCTTCAAAGCCCTAAAGGCCACCTCGCATTCATCTGTCCATTTGACTGAATGGGGTAGGCTCCTCCTGGTGAGGTCTGTCAAGGGCTTCGCAAGGCTACTATAGTCTTGTACAAAGCATCTATAGTACCCTGCTGTGCCCAAGAAGGACTGCACCTGCTTCTTGGTCCTCGGGGTGGGCCAGGACACGATAGCGTCCACTTTCCCAGGCTCTGGCTTCAGAGTACCCCCACCTACCCGGTGCCCCAGGTAGTGGACCTCGTTCATGCCCATCTGGCACTTTCCTGGCTTAATGGTCAAGCCTGCCTGGTGAATGCTCCCGAGCACCTGCTGAAGATCCTCGAGGTGATCCTCCCAGGTGAGACTGAAGATGGCAATGTCATCCAGGTACGCCACTGAGTACCTCTCCAGTCCCTGGAGCAGGTGGTTGACAATTCGCTGGAACGTGGCAGGGGCATTTTCCATGCCGAAAGGCATGATCGTGGATTCATACGGGGGTGATAAAGGCGGACTTCTCCTGGGCCCCAGGGCTCAAGGGAATCTGCCAATATCCCCGACTCAAATCCATAATGGAGAGATAGCTCGCACTGGCTAACCGCTCCAGCAGCTCCTCAATGCGTGGCATTGGTTGTGCATCAGAGGCTGTGATAGAGTTGAGCCCCCTGTAGTCCACACAGAACCGGGTGGTCCGGTCCTTCTTTGGCACCAGGACTACAGGTGAGGCCCACGCGCTCTTGGACCGCTTAATCACCCCCTGCTTCAGCATCTCCTCGACCTCCTGGCGCATGACATGCTGCACCTCGTCGGAGATTCGATAGGCTGTCCGCCGGAGTGGGGCATGATTCCCGGTGTCCACTTCATGGACCGCCGCCTCAGTCCTGTCAGGCATGTTGGTGAACACTGCTTGGAAGGGTTTCAGCACTGCTCGCAGCTGAGACCTCTGGTCTGCGGATAGCAAGGCGCTTATCTCTACATCCTCTAGGGACCCGCTGGCCTTAGCTTGGGCAAGCATGTCCAAGAGGGGGTCATCCTCCCCATCCTCGGGCAGGTTGCAGACCGGTAGGACGCAGGTTCCACGTTCTTGATGAGCCTTCATCATATTAACGTGAAACGCCTTCCGCCTACCCCGCTCGTGGTCAAGTGTGATCACGTAGGTGACCGGGTTGAGCTGTTGGTGAATGACGTACGGGCCTTCCCAGGCCGCCAGAAGCTTGTCTTTTGGTACGGGGACCAGCACCCACACCTTCTGACCCACCTGGTAGGTCCGTTCTCGGGCATTCTGGTCGTACCAATGCTTCTGGTCAGCCTGGGCTTGCGCCATGTTGTCATGCACCAACTGCGTCAAGGTCTGCATCTTGTCACGGAAGCGCATGACATACTCCACGATGGACACTCCTGGGGATCTCGGCTCTTCTTCCCAGAATTCCCTTATCAACCCAAGGGGTCCTCGGTCACGCCTGCCATACAGGAGCTCAAAGGGGGAGAACCCCGTCGAGGCCCGTGGAACCTCTCTGTAAGCAAATAGCAGGTGTGGGAGGTAACGCTCCCAGTCGCGACCCTGGGTTTCAACCAGCAATTTTAACATCAGTTTGAGGGTACCGTTGAATCGCTCACACAAACCATTGGTTTGGGGAGGATACGCGCTCGATACCAAATGCTGCACCTGCATTTTCTTACATAGGGCCTCCATTAAGCGTGACATGAACTGGGTCCCCTAGTCGGTAAGCATCTCCCTGGGAAATCCTACTCGCGAAAAGATGGCCAAGAGGGCGTCCGCCACCTTATCCGCCCTAATTGAGGACAGGGCTACTGCCTCCGGATACCGGGTAGCATAGTCTACCACGGTAAGGATGAAACGTTTTCCAGAGCTGCTGGGTATGGCCAGTGGTCCCACAAAGTCCACAGCAATCCTCTGGAAAGGCTCCTCTATCACTGGCAAAGAGATCAGGGGGGCTTTGGGAGCCGGCCCTGACTTTCCCACTCTTTGACACGTGGTACAGGAGCGACAGTAGTTCACCACATCCGTCCCCATTGTGGGCCAATAAAAGTGATGAGACAGCCAGGCCTTGGTTTTGTTGACCCCCAAGTGTCCAGCGAGTGGAATTTCATGGGCGATCCGCAACAACTCATCCCTGAATTGGTAGGGGACGACCAGCTGTCTTTCCCTCAGCCACTCCTGTTGGGGTGTACAGGGAACGGTCTCCCGGTACAACCTCCCTTGGTCCCAAAATACCCTCTCCTTATCCGACTCGGAGGTGGGCTTCTCAGAGAGGCTCCTTAACGTCTCTAGGCTAGCATCTGAGTGCAGAGCTGCCTGAAACTCCTGGCTGGAGGAAGCCAGAAGTGAGGTTAAGGCCACGTCCTCACTGGGACCCTCTGGGACCGGCTCTGGGTCCATACCTGATTCTGTTATTCCTCTGTCCGAGGAGGGTCCAGAAGGCAGGGCGTTACTTGCGTTCTGGGCACTCTGACTGCGGGTAACAGTGGCTATATAGGCCGTCTCCCCGGGGAATAACAAAGTCTCATTAGCCTGCGAGGCCATGAGAACTACTTCCCCATCCTCCTCCGTTGCCTCAGGCACAGTGCTACGTATGGGGCAGCTACCATCAGCCAGGTCACCATCTGTTGTGACACTGGTCACTGGCACAGCACCACCTGCTTCATGGTCCTCGTGCCTCTCCCCATTACCCTTGGCACTGACCTTTGCTCCTGCTAGGGGATCCTCAGCAATATCTCCCCGCAGAGTGACATGGCTGAGTTCTCCTGTACCTTCCAAATCATCATCATCATTATCATGTAAAGCATTGACATTCCCATTATTAGCATTAACCTTACCAACCGTATCAGATCTGGGAGGGGGGTCAGGGACATAATAAGCAAACATCCTCCCCAAATCAGTTCCCAACAAAACATTTGCAGGTAGGTTTGCAGATATTCCCACTTCCTTCACCCCACTCCACGCACCCCAATCAATAAAAACCCGGGCAAGGGGCATCGGACACCCCCAATCCCGATGACAGTCAGGGTCTTTCCCGGAACAAGCTCTTCAGCGGACACCAGTTCGGGTCGGATGAGGGTTCGTTCGGCCGCAGTGTCCTTGAGGCCTATAGTGAGTGTTCCCCACCCTGACAGACTGCAAGTTTCCACAGGCCCTCCCAACCGGCCCACCCACCAAAAGAACTGATGCCTTAGGCCCTGGGGCCTTGGATGGGGGGTTCTTCCTCTGCTTCTCTGGGCAAGTGGCGCTGAGATGAACAGTCTGGTTGCAGAAATAACACCTGCGGGCATCAGATGCAGGCCGGGCATTGGTAACGGGAAAAAGACCTCCGGAGGGTCGGCTGGCAGGGGCAGGGATGGTGGTTGACGGCTTACCCCCTTTCCAGCTGGTGACGACCGGCTTCCGCACCTCTGGTCTCCGGTTGGCCTCGTAGGCGTCTGCGATCTGCGCTGCTTTATTGGCATCTGGTGGCTCCCGATCCATCACGAACTGCCGTACCTCGGTCGGACACAGATGCAGGAACTGGTCTTTCACCATCAGGTCCTTTAGCTGCTCAAAGGTGGTCGCTGACAGTCCTTGGATCCACTGCTCAAAGTTGGTTCGGAGCCCATGCACCACATCGCTGTAACTGTCGTGCGGTCCACGTTGGAGGGCTCTGAACTTTTTTCGGTAAACCTCAGCAGTCAGCTGGTACTTTTTTATCAGGGCCTGCTTGACGGCCTCATAGTCTCCATCTTGCTCTCGAGAGAGGGAAGCAAACACCTCCAAAGCTTTTCCTCGGAGTCCTGGGGTTAAATATTTTGCCCACTCGTCTGTTGGCAGCTGATACTGCCTGCAGGCCTTTTCAAAGCCTCGCAGAAAGGTGTCCAAGTCCCCATCCTTTTCCATCACAGGGAAGTGCTCAGGACGAGGTTTATAGCTGCTGGCACTGTTGGACTCACGGGTCTGCGTAGAGGGCGACTCCTTCTGAATCCGGGCTAGCTCCAGCTGGTGTTGTCGATCAGCAGCCTCTCGGTCAGCTTGGGCTTGTCGATCAGCAGCCTCTCGGTCAGCTTGGGCTTGTCGCTCCGCTTGGGCCTGTTGCTCTGCTCGCTCCTGGAATCTCAGGATCAGCTGCAGTATTCCATCACGATCGTCTGCGGCGAGCTGCTCCAAGGCCATCTGTAGGTGGGGGTCCACACTACCCTGGTTGCGGGTATGGCTGGCAATCACAGGTGGGACCCCTGCAGCAGCGCCATCCGGGCCTTGGCTGGCCGCCCCTTCATCAGGGCTCTGCTGTCGGACGGGCTCTGCAGCATCTTGTAACAGTTCCGCAATCATTTGGACCTTGGTTTTGCCCGTGGGGTCAATCTGCCTCAGCTCACAGAGAGCAGTGATAGTGTCCTTCGTCTGCTGGTGATACCAGGGCTCTCCACGTGTAGCCATTATTGCCAAATAAAAGATAGGACAGAAAAACAAGAGAAGGGTAGGGGCAACTGCTACACATACAGTAATGTCCCAGATCTAATAAACACTGAGTTCGATCTTCCAAAACTATTGTGCAAGTTTTTAGTGAGAGGAAGGATTGCTCAAACCAGATCACTAATGTCCTATGATCCCAACGCTTGCCACCAATTTGTCATGAAACAACACCCACTTTTGGGTCAGACCTTGCAGCTCTCTGGCGCCCCCTTATCCTGCTGGTCACACACGGTATTGACCGAGGATAAGCACGGGTGCAGCTGCTCTAATTTATGTCGACTATTGTGGCACGTGATGTGACAGAACGTATATATACCACCAGTTCCTTCCAGGAATGTATATATACCTCCGACCAGCCACCCTCAAACCACAATATCACATAAATACTGGTATACTGCCACCACCGATCGCTTAACAGGTGGATTGGGTACCCGTTAGGTAACGTGACTTAGCGGGTGAGGAACGTGTTTGCTCGACATAGGACAAGAAGAACGAAACTGGAAAATAATAATGATTTACTCCCGAAAGTGGGCAGTGTTTACAAAAGATATACAAGATATTATAAAAGAGACAATTTACATATATACATTAACAGTTATTAAAATAAAATGGATAAGTAATAGCAAAACCTGTGCCACGTGGTGATGGTCTCAGATTCTGTGGGGGGTACGGCTCCCCGGAAAGTAGATGTGCTTCCTTTACGCAGAATGTAGGGCATGCGTCTGACGTCCCTGGTTGGAATGACTTGGAAAATGGCCGTTCTGGTTTTTACTAAAGGGGCCAAACGATTAGGAGACACCCATTATTTACCTCACAAGGGGGGCTCGGCTTTGTGAGCCCGCCCTGTTGCACAAGACCTAATCATCCTTCATATTCCATATCTTGGTGTGGGGGGTCCCACATCCAAGATGGAGACATCATGTTGGCCGTCACTAATTTTCATACAGATGGATATTAAACATGACATCTCTATGATGCTCAGAAGCTCAGAATCATTATCCCAGTTCCCGGTCGTTTCTCAGTTATGCAAGATATACTATTATAATGGGAAACCGGTGAGCATTCCAAAAATGTGGTCCCTGTGTTTGTGACAGTCATGTGCGTTTTTAAATTCTACATTAACTGTACAAACTTTTAAACAATGGGAATTTTGGAAGGAATAACTATTTTGAACTAGAAGCTGCTCTGCGCTGAGGGTTTACAACCGTAATAAAAATTCTTAGGGTGGGGGCAAGCACTGCAGTTCTATGTCTTACAAATGGACAGGGGGGTGGAAATTTGAGACAGCTCTCATTTTTTTAAAGCTAGGACCAAAAATACATTTTGCCTGACATGACTCTATATAATAGATCCCTCTGTGTGTAGTGACTCTATATAATAGATCCCTCTGTGTGTAATGACTCTATATAATAGATCCCTCTGCGTGTAATGACTCTATATAATAGATCCCTCTGCGTGTAATGACTATATAATAGATCCCTCTGTGTGTAATGACTCTATATATAATAGATCCCTCTGTGTGTAATGACTCTATATAATAGGTCCATCTGCGTGTAATGACTCTATATAATAGATCCCTCTGTGTGTAATGACTCTATATAATAGATCCCTCTGTGTGTAATGACTCTATATAATAGATCCCTCTGCGTGTAATGACTCTATATAATAGATCCCTCTGCGTGTAATGACTCTATATAATGGATCCCTCTGCGTGTAATGACTCTATATAATGGATCCCTCTGCGTGTAATTACTCTATATAATGGATCCCTCTGCGTGTAATGACTCTATATAATGGATCCCTCTGCGTGTAATGACTCTATATAATGGATCCCTCTGCGTGTAATGACTCTATATAATATAGGAGTGTCACTTTTTGTATTGAAGAACTGAAATAAATTAACTTTTTGATGATATTCTAATTTAGTGAGATGCAGCCTAGTAGCTGGATCCATGGCCTGGTGAAATCAGGTCTGAGGTTGGAATTTCGGTCACTCCCTCAGGAGACATTTATGGACTCTTCCGGTTCCTCCTCGAAACAGCAGTCGGAAGTCCGGGACTTGATCCAGAAATCCGTCCTGCTGGAAGTCCCAGAGGCAGAAAGAGGAAAGGGGTTTTCCTCCCCTGTGACTAGATATAGCACCTAGTGTTCACTAAGGTAGTGGCTGAAGCTATGGCCCATCTCTGAGAAAGATGTTCTTATCTTATCTGGATGATTTCCTGATAGTAGGGAACTCCTTCCACTAATGTAAAGACTTGGAAGAAGTAATGTCCACCTTGGGGAACCTAGGTTGGTTATTGAATCTGCAGAAATCCAGACTAGTGCCCATGAAAGTCCAGCAATTTCTCTGACTCATACTTGATTCAGAAATGCAAGAATCTTGCCTCCCGGTCTCAAAAATTAAAAAGATTCAATACCAGGTGAAGGAAGCTATAGGAGCCCCCCTGGCAGTTTTATGGGCAGAGTTCCATTCTGGGGCTCTGCAGTGGGATGTACGGTATAACGAATCAGTCCTAAAGGGGCATCTAGAGGGTAGAATGACATTATCCCCTCGCTCGACACAATCCCTTCGGTGGTGGCTGGAAAGTCAGAACCTGTCTAGGTGCGGGTACCCTGGGTGGTAAATCCGACATAACAGATGCGAGTCCCACGGGGCAGGGGCCCATCTAGGTGGAGAAGTAATCCAGGGAGTTTGAACAAGGGACGGGAAGATGTTCTCCTCTAATGTTAAGGAATTATTGGCAGTGGAACAAGTGGTAAGTGTAACATACCTGGTGGCGGGCTTGCATGGTGCACCATCTCTCACTATGCAAGATCGCAAACTTGATCATCAGTCCAGTCTGCTAGCCTGGCTTCTATTTATGCTGTCTGTTTGTCTCTGTTCTGACTGCTTAGGGCGGCGGCCCGGTTACTTCCTGTTTCTTGTAGCTGCTGTGGGCACACCCCTAATGCATCCTCAGCCTATTGCTGTCGGTCACTGGATATTTAAACCAGCGCCACCTGGAAGCTGATGCCTGAGCAACTCTATCATTCAGTGTGCTCCTTGACTCTGAATGTGCCAGGTCCTGTTCTGTTTCTCCTGCCTGTCCGCCTTCCTGGAGGCTCTATTTCCAGGCCTGTCTGAACACGCTCCTAGCCTGTTCGTCCTGCCTTCTAGGGGTCGCATACCTAGATCTGTTATCTGTGTTTTCTTGCCTGTCTGTCCGCCTTCCTGGAGGCTGTATTTCCAGGCCAGTCTGAACACGCTCCTAGCCTGTTCGTCCCGCCTTCCGGGGGCCGCATACCCAGACTCGCTCCTGTATCTCGCTGCAGTGTCAGTTCCTGTCTGAACACTCTCCTAGCCTGTTACCTGTTTTTCTCTATGTCCATACCTTCCCTCTTTCTGCAGAGTCTGAACCCGCACCTAACTCCTACTCGTTGTCGCTGTACTTCCATTTGTGAGTTTAGAGTCCACTCGCTACTTTATTGCAAGTATCTTGTGTGTATCTGGTTCTGCCATTCCCTTCCAGTCTGTTCCGTGTGAACAGAGCCCTGTCCCCTCTGCTCTGCCTTGCTCACCGCTCCGGCGGTTTATCTCTGCTCTGCCTTGCTCACCGCTCCGGCGGTTCCTGCCCGCTCTGCCTTGCTCACCGCTCCGGCGGTTCCTGCCCGCTCTGCCTTGCTCACCGCTCCGGCGGTTCCTGCCCGCTCTGCCTTGCTCACCGCTCCGGCGGTTCCTGCCCCCTCTGCCTTGCTCACCGCTCCGGCGGTTCCTGCCCGCTCTGCCTTACTCACCGCTCTGGCGGTTTCTGCCCGCTCTGCCTTGCTCACCGCTCTGGCGGTTTCTGCCCGCTCTGCCTTGCTCACCGCTCCGGCGGTTCCTGTCTGCTCTGCCTTGCTCACCGCTCCGGCGGTTCCTGTCTGCTCTGCCTTGCTCACCGCTCCGGCGGTTCCTGTCTGCTCTGCCTTGCTCACCGCTCCGGCGGTTCCTGTCTGCTCTGCCTTGCTCACCGCTCCGGCGGTTCCTGTCTGCTCTGCCTTGCTCACCGCTCCGGCGGTTCCTGTCTGCTCTGCCTTGCTCACCGCTCCGGCGGTTCCTGTCTGCTCTGCCTTGCTCACCGCTCCGGCGGTTCCTGTCTGCTCTGCCTTGCTCACCGCTCCGGCGGTTCCTGTCTGCTCTGCCTTGCTCACCGCTCCGGCGGTTCCTGTCTGCTCTGCCTTGCTCACCGCTCCGGCGGTTCCTGTCTGCTCTGCCTTGCTCACCGCTCCGGCGGTTCCTGTCTGCTCTGCCTTGCTCACCGCTCCGGCGGTTCCTGCCCGCTCTGCCTTGCTCACCGCTCCGGCGGTTTCTGCCCCCTCTGCCTTGCTCACCGCTCCGGCGGTTTCTGCCCCCTCTGCCTTGCTCACCGTTCCGGCGGTTTCTGCCCCCTCTGCCTTGCTCACCGCTCCGGCGGTTTCTCCCTGCTCTGCCTTGCTCACCGCTCCGGCGGTTTCTGTCTGCTCTGCCTTGCTCACCGCTCCGGCGGTTCCTGTCTGCTCTGCCTTGCTCACCGCTCCGGCGGTTCCTGTCTGCTCTGCCTTGCTCACCGCTCCGGCGGTTCCTGTCTGCTCTGCTTGTCTACCGCATCTGCGGTTCTGTTCCTGAATCCCAGTCTGTACTGGACCCTATCCAGCCTGTGCTCCAACCTGCTAGTACCTCCCCGTCTGCACGCCAGCCGTACTTGTCAGTACCCTCCTGTCTGCATACCAGCCGTGCCTGCCAGTATCCTCCTATCTGCACTCCAGCCGTGCCTGCCAGTGCCCACCTGTCTGCATACCAGCCGTGCCTGCCAATACCCACCTGTCTGTGTGCCAGCCTAACCTGCCTGTTTCTGTATTCCCCGGTGTGGGTCAACAGCCGTGTCCGGGGTCTGTCCTGGAGTAGCACCTGGTCCCTCTTCTCGGTTCCTCCCTGGTGCACGGCGTCGTAGCCGTCGTGCGACCTTGGTCGGATCGGGTTGATACTTAGTTACGCCCCTCCAGGCACTCTCCGGTTCATGGCACAGTGGAATCACTAAAACATGAACACGCCAGTCAGCCCGGGCGTGTGCATAACAGTAAGCGGGTTCCTTGTATCCTTACAGGGTCAGAATATCAAGGTTCTCTCAGACAACCGTGTATTTGTTGCGTACATAAACCACCAAGCGATAACCAGATCAAAAACTTCTGGTTTCAGATCGTTTGTTGCAAAAGGCAGAAAGTCATCTCCTCTCCGTTACTGCCTTACACATAAAGGGAAAGGAAAATACCAAGGCAGACTTCTTGAGCCGCAATACACTAAGAAGGAGAATGGGCGTTGAAACAAGGTCTTTTCTCAGACAGCTCAGAAATGGGGTCTTCCGGTGGTGGATTTGTTCGCGGAGGGTGAAGGATTTCTGTTCCTTGAACCCAAGGGTAAGTTCCCTAGCAGTGGACGCTCTCCTGATCCCCCGGAACTACAGTCTGGCTTATGCTTTTCCTCCTGTGTCTCTACTTCCGGTTGTCATAAGAAAGATCAGGGCAAACAAAGCGTGGATCGTGCTGGTAGCCCCCTTCTGGCCCAACCGGCCTTGGTTCTCTCGCCTGAGAGAGATGTCCGTTTCAGACCTGTGGATTCTACCAGAGAGTCCGGATCTCCTCTTACAAAGACTAATAATCCATCCTCAAGCACCCAGTCTACACCTGACGGCGTGGAACTAGAGAGGGCATTGTTAAAAAGAAGAGGTTTTCCATCAAACCTCAGGCACCCTTTTACATAGCAGAAAGCAATCACAACAAGTATATATGCGAGAACCTGGAGGAAGTTTCTGGCCTTTTCAGAAGCCAAAGTTGAGGATGGAGCACCTATAGGTAAATCTTAAGAGTTCCTACAGAAAGGCCTTGAATTGGGGTTATCCCAAAAGGTTCACCTTAAAGGTTCAGGTGTCGGCTCTTGGGGCTTTATTTAGCTGCGATTTGGTAGGAAATTACTGGGTCTCGGGGTTTATTAAGGCATCCTTTAGATCTAGACCCATTGCTAAGGCTAATCTGATGCCATCGGACTTGAACTTGGCCTTGACAGCGTTGACCAATTCGCCATTTGTACCCTTAGATTCAGCAACCCTTAAAATAATTTCTCTTAAAACTGTTCTTCTGGTTGTGTTAACTTTGGCCAGAAGAGTTAGTGACATCCAAGACCTGTCTACGGTCCCACCTTTTACTCAAATATTAGATGACAGGCCGGGTCCGGTAGCAACCCCCTTACATAGGACTCAGGAGCTAGGTTTGCCGTCCTTTTGCTCCAATCCAAAAAATTCAAAAGGAGGAAAATTTACACACGTTAGACGTTAGGAGAGGTGTAATAAAGTATCTTTCAGTCACTAATGATTGCAGGAAAGATAGGTCCCTTTTGTATGTCACCAGGCTGTTAGGAAAGGGTGTAGGGCCTTGAAACCCACTATTGCCAGGTGCATAAGGGATGCCAGCGCTCTCGCCTATTCATCAAGTGGTGAGGAAGTGCTGGAAGGTCTGAGAGCCTATTCCACTTGGGCCGTGGCGACCTCCTGGGCGGAGAAGACGGACGTCTCCATGGAGGAGATATGTAAGGCCGCTGCCTGGTCCTCTCCCTCTACTTTTTACAGCCACCATAGCCTAGATTTGGGTGTCTCTGCCCATCTCACCTTTGGGAGAAGGGTGCTCCATGCTCTGGTCCCTCCCTCGAATGTTCAATCCCTGCAATTCTCTCGTGGTGCTGTCATGGGTGATTGAATAAAGTCTTAGTTACTTACCAATAACGGGATATTGGCGGCACCCTTATATTCCCTCCCTGCATGTGCTGGGAGCATTCCCTTTAAGTTCATTATAAACTTACTCTTATAGGTGTCTGGTGATTAAAAAAAGAAAAGGGAAATAAGCATGGTATTATTAAATTTGATTGTTGTTGTCGTATTAACCTTGGCGGTCTTCTCATGCTCTCTAAACCAACTGAGGCGGGAGAGAGGGGCCGCCCTTTGAGCCTGTAGTTTTCCTGTCCTGGGTGGGCGGATCCCCTCTCTCGTGGTGCTGTCATGGGTTCTGAAAAATCCTGTTACCGTTAAGTAACTAAGGCTTTTTAACTGTAATAGTGCAGCAATAATAAAAATGGTGGTAATAATAATACATTGTGAGGCCTAGTCCCTGTTCGTAAGTTTGTGTAGTGAGTACAATAGGGGGAGGAAGGGTGAACTGGAGGGACCGAGGTCTTTATTCTACCTACGTTACTAAGATTGTACCCAACATGGTGACGTCAAAAAGAGATGTAGAAATGCTGAGGCTTTATAACCTGAGTAACAGCCGCAGCGCTCCCGGTATCAGGGGCTGCAGGTGTGCGGGGTCCTGTCTGCGCCCCCTGTCGGTGTGAGTGGGCACAGCGCTCTGCACCCTCCAGTCACAATGGATATAAATGCCAGGAGTGTTTGCTGAGGGACGACATTAACCCCGTGCTCCGATACTGAAATATCTGAGGGAAGACGTCTAATGTGTGAACAAGACCGAATCCTCACCACAGCCCCCACCGAGCTCAGTGTATCCACGGCGAAGACCCCCGACCACAGCGGGACCACTGCTAATGTGAGAGGAGCCCCAACCCCACTGCAGGCCTGCTGCTGAGGCCACGGCCCCGCTATCAGTATTTGCTCAGTATTCGGTCAGTATTTTTTCTCAGGTGCCAAAACCAGGTGAGGAACAATCAGAGAAAAGGTAGAATAGAAACAAGTCACCAATTCTACATTTATCACCCACTCCTGAGAAAAAATACTGATAGTGGAGCCGTGGCTTGAGGGGGAGGTACGGGGGACCTATGTGACCTATGGGGGTGAAGCAGCTTCTTATTGGGGTCTTTCTGGCGCAGTCTCCGTGACGTCACCTCTGCGCCGTGTCGCCTGTGTCAGTAGCCGCCATCTTTCTGGAGTCTCGTCCTCACCTGTGACTGGCGCCTACGCTGCAGACGTTGAAGCTCCTCCTCTTCGTCCTCAAGACGTCAGGAACCAGCAGACGCCATAGTGGATGCGGGCAGAGGCGGCGGCGCAGCTAATCCGGCGGTGACGTGCTGACGTAGACGGCTGTGGTGACGTGCGCGTCTCCGTAGTGCCCGGTGCACAGTGACGCGCCTGCTGCTCCGTGACTGGCTGATTCCAAGATGGCGGCCTGCGGACGTGTCCGGCTGTGGTGCTGGCTGGTGGCGAGCGCGGTGCTGCCTCTGCTCATGTGCCCGAGGGTCCGGGCTGAGGGGGCTGGAGCGGAGGCGGGCGCCGGGGCCGGAGCGGCTCAGCCTGCGGCCTCCCAGCCCCGCAGACTCCCCGGCATCAGACTGATAGAGGAAGAGGCCTGCAGGGAGGACATCACCCGCATCTGCCCCAAGAACGCCTGGAACAACAACCTGGCCGTGCTGGAGTGTCTGCAGGACGTGCGGGAGGTGAGGAGCCCCCCACCCCGGAATATGGAGCCCCCCAAACACTGACACTCCCCACCCCGGAATATGGAGCCCTCCAAACACTGACACCCCCCCCACCCCGGAATATGGAGCCCCCCAAACAGACACCCCCCCCCCACCCCGGAATATGGAGCCCCCCAAACACTGACACCCCCCCCACCCCGAAATATGGAGCCCCCCAAACACTGACACCCCCCCCACCCCGGAATATGGAGCCCTCCAAACACTGACACCCCCCCCACCCCGGAATATGGAGCCCCCCAAACAGACACCCCCCCCACCCCGGAATATAGAGCCCCCCAAACACTGACACCCCCCCCACCCCGGAATATGGAGCCATCCAAACACTGACACCCCCCCCACCCCGGAATATGGAGCCCCCCAAACACTGACACCCCCCACCCCAGAATATGGAGCCTCCCAAACACTGAC
The DNA here is from genome assembly GCF_046119375.1 of Phyllobates terribilis. Lineage (NCBI taxonomy): Eukaryota > Metazoa > Chordata > Amphibia > Anura > Dendrobatidae > Phyllobates > Phyllobates terribilis. Next base: position 30,633,278 of record NW_027362774.1, on the reverse strand, counting down.
ACCCCCCACCCCGGGATACTGACTGACGCCCCCCAACCCGGAATATGGAGCCCCCCAAACACTGACGCCCCCCACCCCTGGATACTGACTGACGCCCCCCACCCCGGAATATGGAGCCCCCCAAACACTGACACCCCCCCACCCCAGAATATGGAGCCTCCCAAACACTGACACCCCCCACCCCGGGATACTGACTGACGCCCCCCAACCCGGAATATGGAGCCCCCCAAACACTGACACCCCCCACCCCGGGATACTGACTGACGCCCCCCACCCCGGAATATGGAGCCCCCCAAACGCTCACGCCCCCCACCCCTGGATACTGACTGACGCCCCCCACCCCGGAATATGGAGCCCCCCAAACACTCACGCCCCCCACCCCGGGATACTGACTGACGCCCCCCAACCCGGAATATGGAGCCCCCCAAACACTGACACCCCCCACCCCAGAATATGGAGCCTCCCAAACACTGACGCCCCCCAACCTGGAATATGGAGCCCCCCAAACACTGACCCCCCCCACCCCGGGATACTGACTGACGCCCCCCAACCCGGAATATGGAGCCCCCCAAACACTGACACCCTCCACCCCGGGATACTGACTGACGCCCCCCACCCCAGAATATGGAGCCTCCCAAACACGGACACCCCCCACCCCGGGATACTGACTGACGCCCCCCAACCCGGAATATGGAGCCCCCCAAATACTGACTGACGCCCCCACCCCGGAATATGGAGCCCCCCAAGCACTGACGCCCCCCACCCCTGGATACTGACTGACGCCCCCCACCCCGGAATATGGAGCCCCCCAAACACTGACACCCCCCACCCCAGAATATGGAGCCTCCCAAGCACTGACGCCCCCCACCCCTGGATACTGACTGACGCCCCCCACCCCAGAATATGGAGCCACCCAAACACTGACACCCCCCACCCCTGGATACTGACTGACGCCCCCCAACCCGGAATATGGAGCCCCCCAAACACTGACACCCCCCACCCCGGGATACTGACTGACGCCCCCACCCCGGAATATGGAGCCCCCCCAAGCACTGACGCCCCCCACCCCTGGATACTGACTGACGCCCCCCAAACACTCACGCCCCCCACCCCTGGATACTGACTGACGCCCCCCACCCCGGAATATGGAGCCCCTCAAACACTCACGCCCCCCACCCCGGGATACTGACTGACGCCCCCCAACCCGGAATATGGAGCCCCCCAAACACTGCCCCCCCCCCACCCTGAGATATGGAGCCCCCCAAACACTGACACCCCCCCACCCCAGGATATGGAGCCCCCCAAACACTGATGCCCACCAAACACTGACACCCCCCACCCTGGGATACTGACTGATGCCCCCAAACACTGACACCCCCACACCCTGGAACATGGAGCCCCCCAAACACTGACACCCCACCATCCTGGAATATGAAGCCCTCCAAACACTGACACCCCCCACCCCAGAATATGGAGCCCCGCAAACACTGATGCCCCCTACCCCGGGACACTGACGTCCCCCACCCAGGGACATGGAGCCCCCCAAACACTGACACCCCCCACGCCGGAATATGGAGCCCCCCAAACAGACGCCCCCCCTACCCTGGGACTTGGAGCACCCCAAACACTGACACCCTCCACCCCAGGATCCTGACTGACGCCCCCCCCCACCCCGGAATATGAAGCCCCCCAAACACTGACACCCTCCACCCCGGGATACTGACTGACGCCCCCCCACCCCGGGAGATGGAGACCCCCCGAACACTGACACCCCCCACCCCGGGATCCTGACTGACGCCCCCCACCCCGGGATCCTGACTGACGCCCCCCACCCCGGGATCCTGACTGACGCCCCCCACCCCGGGATCCTGACTGACGCCCCCCACCCCGGGATCCTGACTGACGCCCCCCACCCCGGGATCCTGACTGACGCCCCCCACCCCGGGATCCTGACTGACGCCCCCCACCCCGGGATCCTGACTGACGCCCCCCACCCCGGGATCCTGACTGACGCCCCCCACCCCGGGATCCTGACTGACGCCCCCCACCCCGGGATCCTGACTGACGCGCCCCGGGATACTGGCACCCCTTCCCAAGTCGGCCCCGGGATACTGACTGGCACCCCCTCCCAAGTCGGCCCCGGGATACTGACTGGCACCCCCTCCCAAGTCGGCCCCGGGATACTGACTGGCACCCCCCCCCCCCTAAATCAGCCCCGGGATACTGACTGACACCCCCCCCCCCCCAAATCAGCCCCGTGATACTGACTGACACCCCCCCCCCTTAAATCAGCCCCGGGATACTGACTGACACCCCCCCCCCCCCCCTAAATCAGCCCCGGGATACTGACTGGCACCCCCTCCCAAGTCGGCCCCGGGATACTGACTGGCACCCCCTCCCAAGTCGGCCCCGGGATACTGACTGACACCCCCTCCCAAGTCGGCCCCCGGGATACTGACTGGCACCCCCTCCCAAGTCGGCTCCCGGGATACTGACTGACACCCCCTCCCAAATCGGCCCCCGGGATACTGACTGGCACCCCCTCCCAAATCGGCCCCCGGGATACTGACTGACACCCCCTCCCAAATCGGCCCCCGGGATACTGACTGGCACCCCCTCCCAAATCGGCCCCCGGGATACTGACTGACACCCCCTCCCAAATCGGCTCCCGGGATACTGACTGACACCCCCTCCCAAATCGGCCCCCGGGATACTGACTGGCACCCCCTCCCAAATCGGCCCCCGGGATACTGACTGGCACCCCCTCCCAAATCGGCCCCGGGATACTGACTGGCACCCCCTCCCAAATCGGCCCCCGGGATACTGACTGGCACCCCTTCCCAAATCGGCCCCCGGGATACTGACTGGCACCCCTTCCCAAATCAGCCCCGGGATACTGACTGACACCCCCCCCCCTCCCCCAAATCAGTCCTGGGATACTGACTGTGCCCCCCCATCAGCCCCGGGATACTGACTGACGTCGTCCCCCCCCCCCCATCAGCCCCGGGATACTGACTGACACCCCCTCCCAAATCTGCCCCGGGATACTGACTGACACCCCCTCCCAAATCGGCCCCGGGATACTGACTGACACCCCCCCCCCAAATCAGCCCCGGGATACTGATCGCCCCCCCCCCCCTCCTTCAGCCCCAGGATCCAATCATCCCCGGGATACTGACTGACACCCCCCCCCCCCCTCCCCCAAATCAGCCCTGGGATACTGACTGACACCCCCCCCCCCCCCCCATCAGCCCCGGGATACTGACTGACACCCCCCCCCCCCATCAGCCCCGGGATACTGACTGACACCCCCCCCCCCATCAGCCCCGGGATACTGACTGACACCCCCCCCCCCCCATCAGCCCCGGGATACTGACTGACGCCCCCCCCCCATCAGCCCCGGGATACTGACTGACGCCCCCCCCCCCATCAGCCCCGGGATACTGACTGACGCCCCCCCCCCCATCAGCCCCGGGATACTGACTGACGCCCCCCCCCCATCAGCCCCGGGATACTGACTGACGCCCCCCCCCCCCCCCCCATCAGCCCCGGGGATGCTGACTGACACCCCCCCCAAATCAGCCCCGGGATACTGACTGACGCCCCCCCCCATCAGCCCCGGGATGCTGACTGACAACCCCCCAAATCAGCCCCGGGATACTGATCGCCCCCCCCCCCCTCCCCTCCTTCAGCCCCAGGATCCAATCATCCCCGGGATACTGACTGACACCCCCCCCCCCCCCCCCCCCCATCAGCCCCGGGATACTGACTGACACCCCCCCCCCCCCATCAGCCCCGGGATACTGACTGACACCCCCCCCCCCCCCCCCATCAGCCCCGGGATACTGACTGACACCCCCCCCCCCATCAGCCCCGGGATACTGACTGACACCCCCCCCCCCCTCCCCCAAATCAGCCCTGGGATACTGACTGACACCCCCCCCCCCCCCCCATCAGCCCCGGGATACTGACTGACACCCCCCCCCCCCATCAGCCCCGGGATACTGACTGACACCCCCCCCCCCCCCCCTCCCCAAATCAGCCCCGGGATACTGACTGACACCCCCCCCCCCCCATCAGCCCCGGGATACTGACTGACACCCCCCCCCCCCCCCCTCCCCCAAATCAGCCCTGGGATACTGACTGACACCCCCCCATCAGCCCCGGGATACTGACTGACACCCCCCCCCCCATCAGCCCCGGGATACTGACTGACACCCCCCCCCCCTCCCCAAATCAGCCCTGGGATACTGACTGACACCCCCCCCCATCAGCCCCGGGATACTGACTGACACCCCCCCCCCCCATCAGCCCCGGGATACTGACTGACACCCCGCCCCCATCAGCCCCGGGATACTGACTGACACCCCCCCCCCCCTCCCACAAATCAGCCCTGGGATACTGACTGTCACCCCCCCCCCCCCCATCAGCCCCGGGATGCTGACTGACACCCCGCCCCCATCAGCCCTGGGATACTGACTGACACCCCCCCCCCCCCCCCCATCAGCCCCGGGATACTGACTGACACCCCCCCCCCCCCCCCATCAGCCCCGGGATACTGACTGACACCCCGCCCCCATCAGCCCCGGGATGCTGACTGACACCCCCCCCCCTCCCCCAAATCAGCCCTGGGATACTGACTGACACCCCCCCCCCCCCCATCAGCCCCGGGATACTGACTGACACCCCTCCCCCCTCCCCCATATCAGCCCTGGGATACTGACTGACACCCCCCCCCCCCCCCCCATCAGCCCCGGGATACTGACTGACACCCCCCCCCCATCAGCCCCGGGATACTGACTGACACCCCCCCCCCCATCAGCCCCGGGATACTGACTGACACCCCCCCCCCCCCCATCAGCCCCGGGATGCTGACTGACACCCCCCCCCCCCATCAGCCCCGGGATACTGACTGACACCCCCCCATCAGCCCCGGGATGCTGACTGACACCCCCCCCCATCAGCCCTGGGATACTGACTGACACCCCCCCCCCCCCCATCAGCCCCGGGATACTGACTGACACCCCCCCCCCCCCCCCCATCAGCCCCGGATACTGACTGACCCCCATCAGCCCCGGGATACTGACTGACACCCCCCCCCATCAGCCCCGGGATGCTGACTGACACCCCCCCCCAATCAGCCCCGGGATGCTGACTGACACCCCGCCCCCATCAGCCCTGGGGATACTGACTGACACCCCCCCCCCATCAGCCCCGGGATACTGACTGACGCCCCCCCCATCAGCCCCGGGATACTGACTGACACCCCCCCCCCCCCCCCCATCAGCCCCGGGATACTGACTGACACCCCCCCCCATCAGCCCCGGGATGCTGACTGACACCCCCCCCCAATCAGCCCCGGGATGCTGACTGACACCCCCCGCCCCCATCAGCCCTGGGATACTGACTGACACCCCCCCCCCCCCCATCAGCCCCGGGATGCTGACTGACACCCCCCCCCCCCCATCAGCCCCGGGATGCTGACTGACACCCCCCCCCCCCCCCATCAGCCCCGGGATACTGACTGACACCCCCCATCAGCCCCGGGATGCTGACTGACGCCCCCCCCCCCCCCATCAGCCCCGGGATGCTGACTGACACCCCCCCCCCCATCAGCCCTGGGATACTGACTGACGCCCCCCCATCAGCCCCGGGATACTGACTGACACCCCCCCCCCCATCAGCCCCGGGATACTGACTGACGCCCCCCACCCCATGACAATGCACCCCAAGACAAATTCCCAGCCCCCCCCCCACTCCTCCCGGATAGTGTGCACCGAGACATGCCCGTTCGTCTCGAGATGCGGACCCCCTCTCCTGAACAGTGCTCATACATACTCCTTGTAGTATGAACCCCTCAAAATACTGAGCCCCTCATAGTCCCCAGGAAAGGCCATGTCCTTGTGTAACCCCCCCCCCCACATGCTGTGGCCCCTCATACTGCGCCCCGCACTTGCTGTGATCCATGGACGTCTCCATCAGCCCTGACTGTGTAACTCCACGTGCTGTGCAGTGTTCTGCCTCCTGAGATGCTGCCCCCCCCCTCCTTACACAACAATATACTGGTGTAACATCACGTTCCCCTGCACCCCAATACGCTTGTAGTGGTGCCCCCCAAATACTATAGGTGCTGTGTACCCCGCAGTGTGCTGCCGCTGAGCTATTACCACCCCCGTATTCAGTACAGCTCCATCTCGTCTTCTGACTGATCCTGTCCCCTGAACCTCGTGTCTGTTGTGCATCATTCCCTGGTTCTCGGGGTATAGCCGGCAGGAGCGGGGTCCCCCTGTCCGGGGTCAGGTGCGGTGGCTAATGGTTATAGTCACTGCAGAGGTTTGTGTTTCCCTGGATGAAAGGGGTGCGGGTGGTTATGGGGCTAACATTGACGGGATGGGGGGTAGTTTCGGGGGCTGGCAGGGGGTGGGCAGTCGATCAGGGATTGATGCATGGTGGGAGTAGTTATGGATTGTTGCTGATGGGGGTATGGGGGTCAGTCTGGCACTGGTGGAGGTAGTTTTAGGATTGGTGGGGGGTTGGTCTGGGAAGTTATGGGTGCTGGTGGGGTTCGGTCTGGCAGTGGGAGTAGTTCCGGGTTTGACACTGCAAGGGGTGGGATTGGTGTGCTTTGGTAGTTACGGGGTTCACACTGGTGTGGGTGGTGGTAGCCAGTCTGATGTTGGCACTGGTGGGGGTCGATCTGGCAATGGTGGGGTTAGTTCCGGGGTTGCCTCTGGTGGGGATTGGTCTGGCATTGGTAATTCTCAGGTTGGCGCTGGCAGGGGTCGGTCTGGCGTACGCTGGCGACTCTATCTTGTACGAGCCCGGCAGTTATTGTGTGCCCCTTTCGCTAGTCCAGTGCCCTGTCCTCTGCTCTGAGTGATGGCTCTGTATCAGTTGCCCCGTCCCCTGCTCTAGGTGACGGCTCTGTATCGGTTACCCCGTCGCCTGCTCTGGGTGACGGCGCTGTATCGGTTGTCCCGTCCCCTGCTCTAGGTGATGGCGCTGTATCGGCTGCCCCGTCGCCTGCTCTGGGTGACGGCGCTGTATCGGTTGCCCCGTCGCCTGCTCTGGGTGGCGGCGCTGTATCGGTTGCCCTGTCCCCTGCTCTAGGTGATGGCGCTGTATGGGTTGCCCCGTCCCCTGCTGTAGGTGACGGCGCTGTATCGGCTGCCCCGTCCCCTGCTCTAGGTGACGGCTCTGTATCGGTTGCCCCGTCGCCTGCTCTAGGTGACGGCTCTGTATCGGTTACCCCGTCGCCTGCTCTGGGTGACGGCGCTGTATCGGCTGCCCCGTCGCCTGCTCTGGGTGACGGCTCTGTATCGGTTGCCCTGTCGCCTGCTCTGGGTGACGGCGCTGTATCGGTTGCCCTGTCCCCTGCTCTAGGTGAGGGTGCTGTATCGGTTACCCCGTCGCCTGCTCTGGGTGACGGCGCTGTATCGGTTGCCCCGTCGCCTGCTCTGGGTGACGGCGCTGTATCGGTTGCCCTGTCCCCTGCTCTAGGTGATGGTGCTGTATCGGTTACCCCGTCGCCTGCTCTGGGTGACGGCGCTGTATCGGTTACCCCGTCGCCTGCTCTGGGTGACGGCGCTGTATCGGTTACCCCGTCGCCTGCTCTGGGTGACGGCGCTGTATCGGTTACCCCGTCGCCTGCTCTGGATGACGGCGCTGTATCGGTTGCCCCGTCGCCTGCTCTGGGTGACGGCGCTGTATCGGTTGCCCCGTCGCCTGCTCTGGGTGACGGCGCTGTATCGGTTGCCCCGTCGCCTGCTCTGGGTGACGGCGCTGTATCGGTTGCCCCGTCGCCTGCTCTGGGTGACGGCGCTGTATCGGTTGCCCCGTCGCCTGCTCTGGGTGACGGCGCTGTATCGGTTGCCCCGTCGCCTGCTCTGGGTGACGGCGCTGTATCGGTTGCCCCGTCGCCTGCTCTGGGTGACGGCGCTGTATCGGTTGCCCCGTCGCCTGCTCTGGGTGACGGCGCTGTATCGGTTGCCCCGTCGCCTGCTCTGGGTGACGGCGCTGTATCGGTTGCCCCGTCGCCTGCTCTGGGTGACGGCGCTGTATCGGTTGCCCCGTCGCCTGCTCTGGGTGACGGCGCTGTATCGGTTGCCCCGTCGCCTGCTCTGGGTGACGGCGCTGTATCGGTTGCCCCGTCGCCTGCTCTGGGTGACGGCGCTGTATCGGTTGCCCCGTCGCCTGCTCTGGGTGACGGCGCTGTATCGGTTGCCCCGTCGCCTGCTCTGGGTGACGGCGCTGTATCGGTTGCCCCGTCGCCTGCTCTGGGTGACGGTGCTGTATCGGTTGCCCCGTCGCCTGCTCTGGGTGGCGGCGCTGTATCGGTTGCCCCGTCGCCTGCTCTGGGTGGCGGCGCTGTATCGGTTGCCCCGTCGCCTGCTCTGGGTGGCGGCGCTGTATCGGTTGCCCCGTCGCCTGCTCTGGGTGGCGGCGCTGTATCGGTTGCCCCGTCGCCTGCTCTGGGTGGCGGCGCTGTATCGGTTGCCCCGTCGCCTGCTCTGGGTGGCGGCGCTGTATCGGTTGCCCCGTCGCCTGCTCTGGGTGGCGGCGCTGTATCGGTTGCCCCGTCGCCTGCTCTGGGTGGCGGCGCTGTATCGGTTGCCCCGTCGCCTGCTCTGGGTGGCGGCGCTGTATCGGTTGCCCCGTCGCCTGCTCTGGGTGGCGGCGCTGTATCGGCTGCCCCGTCGCCTGCTCTGGGTGACGGCGCTGTATCGGCTGCCCCGTCGCCTGCTCTGGGTGACGGCGCTGTATCGGCTGCCCCGTCGCCTGCTCTGGGTGACGGCGCTGTATCGGCTGCCCCGTCGCCTGCTCTGGGTGACGGCGCTGTATCGGCTGCCCCTTCGCCTGCTCTGGGTGACGGCGCTGTATCGGCTGCCCCATCGCCTGCTCTGCCGTTTGTAGTCGGACCCGGGATCGGTGTTGACCTTCCTGGTGATCAGCGTCTGAGGTCTCGTCTGCGACTGATCTCTTAGGAGGGGGCTCTGCTGGTGCCATGGAGTAGTCGTCGCCCCCCCCCAGCGGTGTCACCTGTGTCAGGTTGCCCTCATGGGGTGTGACCTGTCTGGGGATAATTAACCTCTTCCCTACCTCTGGCGGGTCTGTATGTGCAGGAGCTGAGGCTGCTGCTGGCCGGTTACTGTTCCCCTCCACCCCCTCGTCTGCAGAGCGCCCCTCCATGTCCTGCTCTGGGGGCACAGCTGCCTTCTCCTGGGCCCGATATGCCAAGACTTGTCTGGAAACCCTGCGCTGCCCCGGTCTGTGCATGTGATATCTGTGCTCCGGGTGCACTGGGGGCAGAGGTCGCAGGGTCTGGTGATCAGTTGTCAGAAGAGTCCACCACACTCGTTCAGTGAGCGTGGAGTGTACACAGCAGGTTGCAGACACTGTAGAAATGATGGGAGTGATTCCCTCCCTTTGCACATGCTGCACACAGCGGGCACGGACCGGGCGTGACCACCCTGCAGAGTACACAGGGCTATTTACAGACGTGGCCAGGACACCACAACCCTGCGCCATGTCCGGTGCCCACACTCCCTGCGTAGTCTGCTGGGTGCAGCTCTTCCAAATCACATAAGACAGAAAAAGAAACCCGCGGGGAATAGCGGAGCTGTAATTATACAGCGGTGATCTCTGGAGGACGCGGCGCTGACCGGACGGTGCAGGAGGAGCGGCGCCGCTGTTACCATGGCCCCTCCAAGTGCCGCTCACTGTGTGGAGGCGGCTGCCCCCATCAGATCGGCCGCAGCCGTGGGCCCCATGTGTCTACCATGCCTTGTGGACATATGGGAGTGCACTTAATGCTGGTGGGCTGCTGCTCTGCTCTTGGGGGTCCTTAGTGACCCCTCTTGTGCTCGTGGTTAATCTGCTGGTATTACTCAGCCCCTCACTGCCAGATTACTGAGCTGGTGGAGGAGGAGGCGAGCAGCTAGGTAGCACGGTGCCGCCCCTCATCACCCCCAGAGTGAAGAGATGAAATAGTGGGGGGTGTATAGGGGGACGTGGCTGGCTGCTGGGGGGCGCGGGACGTGGCTGGCTGCTGGGGGGCGCGGGACGTGACTGGCTGCTGGGGGGCGCGGGACGTGGCTGGCTGCTGGGGGGCGCGGGACGTGGCTGGCTGCTGGGGGCGCGGGACGTGGCTGGCTGCTGGGGGGCGCGGGACGTGGCTGGCTGCTGGGGGGCGCGGGACGTGGCTGGCTGCTGGGGGGCGCGGGACGTGGCTGGCTGCTGGGGGGCGCGGGACGTGGCTGGCTGCTGGGGGGCGCGGGACGTGGCTGGCTGCTGGGGGCGCGGGACGTGGCTGGCTGCTGGGGGCGCGGGACGTGGCTGGCTGCTGGGGGCGCGGGACGTGGCTGGCTGCTGGGGGCGCGGGACGTGGCTGGCTGCTGGGGGGGCGGGACGTGGCTGGGGGGGCGGGACGTGGCTGGCTGCTGGGGGGACGGGACGTGGCTGGCTGCTGGGGGCGCGGGACGTGGCTGGCTGCTGGGGGGACGGGACGTGGCTGGCTGCTGGGGACGCGGGACGTGGCTGGGGGCGCGGGACGTGGCTGGCTGCTGGGGGGGCGGGACGTGGCTGGCTGCTGGGGGGGGCGGGACGTGGCTGGCTGCTGGGGGGGCGGGACGTGGCTGGCTGCTGGGGGGCGGGACGTGGCTGGCGGCTGGGGGGGCGGGACGTGGCTGGCGGCTGGGGGCGCGGGACGTGGCTGGCGGCTTGGGGCGCGGGACGTGGCTGGGGGCGCGGGACGTGGCTGGCTGCTGGGGGCGCGGGACGTGGCTGGCTGCTGGGGGCGCGGGACGTGGCTGGGGGCGCGGGACGTGGCTGGCTGCTGGGGGCGCGGGACGTGGCTGGCTGCTGGGGGCGCGGGACGTGGCTGGCTGCTGGGGGCGCGGGACGTGGCTGGCTGCTGGGGGCGCGGGACGTGGCTGGCTGCTGGGGGCGCGGGACGTGGCTGGCTGCTGGGGGCGCGGTACGTGGCTGGCTGCTGGGGGCGCGGGACGTGGCTGGCTGCTGGGGGCGCGGGACGTGGCTGGCTGCTGGGGGACACAGTTCTGGTGATTGTCAGAGTTCGGCATCCTGCGGTTGCCTTAGTCCTCAGTAGACCTCCTTGTGACTCCCCTGTCCCTCATGTTTGGATGATGGGAGTCTTTCTCTCGGGCCGCCTGTGTGCAGATCTGTATGGAGCTGTACAATATGCCGGTGCTGCCGTCCCCTCCCGCCTGGCACCGCTGCCCTGCGGCCTGTAGAGGGCGTTGATGGTGATCCTGGTATCTGAGCCGGATGTCCGCCTTAGCGTGCACGTGGCAGGCAGTCACAGGAGATGGATGCCCGGCATTGTTATACCCTGCTGCGGGACACAATGCTGAGCGTCACAATGCTCTGCCACGTAGCGTTATATCGAGGTCGTGCCGCCCCTACACATGTGCCAGATCTGTGCTGCTCGGCCCGGGGGCCCCCTGCACCCTTGTCATGGCGCTGGGTGTCATGTAGATATTTGTAGGGTGATTCATCTCATCGTTGGAGATGCCTGGTGGCATGTGCCCGCTCTGCCCACTGGGACGGGAACGTGTCACCGTGCCCCCTATACGGGGTCATTATTGGGGGCACGATCTGAGCTGCAACCGCCCAACATGTCTGGCAATCACTAGCCCACCTGGAAGCCGGGGGTCCGTGCCATCAGTCTGTACCCTGCAGCATTCTCTGGGTCTGATCCCCTCCGCTCCAGTATGAGGGCCGCTGCCTTGTATCGAGGTGTCACGTTGCTGGTGCTCCGCTGTTACTCGCTGGTTGCATCCGTCCCGACATATAATAACAGGATGTTCTGCAGAGAAGCCGCAGGATCGTTCCCGTCAGTGCGATAATAATGGGTTTCTCTTTCTTTACAGGCGGACAGTGAGATCTCATCAGACTGTAACCACGTAAGTGTTGTGCGTAGACACCGCGTATACCGCACGTGTCTGCCGTGTATGGGAATCCCTCCTGCTCTATACACTCCCTTCTGTCATTGTTTGTTCCTCTTTCAGCCCCTATAATAGGTGAATGCGTCCTCGGGGGTCGTTCAGTTGAGGTCCCCCAGCTGTGACATATCCTATAGGTGTGTAGACGATACCTGTATACTTCCATATACACAGCCATTACCTTGCATCACTGATGGGATTGGGAGCAGGAGTCCTTCTATGTCCTGCTGTAGCCCAATGTGCAGACCCTTCTCCCGTCCCCCCGGACCCTTAGGTCGTTGCAAGGAGCTGTAATTGCTCCGGTGATGTGTGATTGTGGTAATGCAGCTGCCGCCCGGCTTTCTCGGACCCGCGGGCCGCCGCCCGGCTTTCTCGGACCCGCGGGCCGCCGCCCGGCTTTCTCGGACCCGCGGGCGTTTCACCGCTGCTGTTTCTGATTTCTTTTCTTCTTGTTTTTCAGCTTCTCTGGAACTTTAAACTGAACCTGACAAAAGACATTAAATTTGAGTCTGTGGCCAAAGAGATCTGCAAGTCCACTCTGTCCTTGGTGAGCGCTCCCGTCTGGACACACTGCTGTTTGCAGGCTGGAGATCATGGGTGGGATCACGGGTGGAATCGGTCGGGGCAGGATCACGGGTCAGTGATGTCACCTGCTTCTTGGCTTTGCTTTCAGCTGAAGGAATGTGCGGAGGAGACTCCCGGGAAGGGCTACGTGGTCTCCTGTCTGGTGGATCATCGTGTGAATATCACAGAATACCAGTGCCACCAGTACATCACTAAGATGGCTGCGATCATCTACAGCGATTACCGCCTGATCTGTGGCTTCATGGAGGACTGCAGAACTGAGATTAATGCTCTGAAGTGCGGCAGTATCCGGCCTGGAGACAAGGTGAGCGCTGCTGTCTGATATTGTCCAATGAGCTCCGCTGGGGCAATATATCCTCAATAATACGGTGGCTTCTCTGCACACAGGACCCTCATTCTCAGGGCGAGGTGGTCGCTTGTTTGGAGAAGGCCATCGTAAAGGAAGCCGAGGAGACCGATCCCCAGAGCCGCATCTCTGACAAGTGCAAGCAGTCCATAATGCGCGTGGCCGAGCTCTCCTCCGACGACTTCCATCTGGACAGACACCTGTACTTTGCCTGCCGAGACGACCGGGAGCGGTTCTGTGAAACTGTAAGTGATCGTCCTCTGGAGACACGGCCATGGGGGCTGCTTCTTCTTCCTCTGCCGGCCCGGGGTCAGCACCGCTTGATTCTTCTTCTTGTTTTGTGATCAGGTCCAGGCTGGAGAAGGAAGAGTTTACAAGTGTCTGTTCAACCACAAGTTTGAGGAGTCCATGAGTGAGCGGGTGAGTGTACGCCCTCTGGCCTCCGGCCTCGCCGCCTCCAGGCTTTTGTGCCGTCTGTCCTTATTTGCCGCAGTGGAATGATTGTCCGTTTCCCCTGCAGTGCCGCGATGCCCTGACCACCCGCCAGAAGCTGATTGCTCAGGACTACAAGGTCAGTTACTCGCTGGCCAAGTCTTGTAAGGCCGACCTGAAGAAGTATCGCTGCAGTGTGGAGAACCATCCCCGCTCCCGGGAGGCCCGGCTCTCCTACCTGCTGCTGTGCCTGGAGTCTGCGGTGCATAGAGGTGCGATCTCACATTGGCCCTTAGACTGTGATGGATCGTCCGCTCTCTGTCTATCAGTGGTGGCGCCATCACTGCGGAGTCTGTGCCGCTGGTTGGATGAGGCGATGAATGCTCACATTATAGTACAGCGTGCTGCACAGTAATATGTCCCCCTAGATGTAGATCCCGAGTCCTGCAGCCCTGACACGTATAGATGGCCCGAGCACAGACCGGGCACCACGGCCACTCATGACGCCGGCAGGGTCTTTATGCCTCACCTGTAAAGGGATAAATGGCTCCTGATGTTCCTTCCTGACCCCGGGCCCCGGCCTGGTCTCTTTCTCTAGGACGCCAGGTGAGCAGCGAGTGCCAGGGCGAGATGCTGGATTATCGGCGGATGTTAATGGAGGACTTCTCTCTGAGCCCGGAGATTATCCTGAGCTGCCGCGGGGAGATCGAGCACCACTGCTCCGGCCTGCACCGGAAGGGCCGCACCCTGCACTGCCTGATGAAGGTTGTGCGCGGGGAAAAGGGGAATATAGCCGAGAAGTGCCAGCAGGCGGTGAGCTCCTTGTCCCGTGTAGTGAGGTGGTCTGTGGATCTGTCTGCTCCAGTCATCATCAATGCCTGCCTCTCCTCCCACAGTTACAGACATTGGTGCAGGAGACCGACCCGGCCTCGGATTATCGGATAGACCGCGCTCTGAACGAGGCCTGCGAATCTGTCATCCAGACGGCCTGCAAGCACATCCGCTCCGGAGATCCCATGTGAGTGGCTGCGTGCCGGGACGGGGTCACTCGGGAGCGCGGCTGAGCGCTGACTGCCTCCTCTCTCCGCAGGATCCTGTCGTGTCTTATGGAGCACCTGTATACAGAGAAGATGGTGGAGCAGTGTGAGCACCGTCTGCTGGAGTTGCAGTACTTCATCTCCCGGGACTGGAAGTAAGATGGCCGCCTGCCCGGGGGGTGGGGGGTGGACTCCTGCCTGCGGACGCCTGCTCGGGGGTGGGGGGTGGTCCTCCTGCCCGCGGCCGCCTGCTTGGGGGTGGGGGTGGATTCCTGCCCGTGGCCGCCTGCTCGGGGTTGAGGGGTGGTCCTCCTGCTCGGAGGGGTGGGGGGTGGTCCTCCTGCCCGCGGCCGCCTGCTCTGGGTTGAGGGGCGGTCCTCCTGCCCGCGGCCGCCTGCTCGGGGTTGATCGGTGGTCCTCCTGCCCGCGGCCACCTGCTCGGGGTTGAGGGGTGGTCCTCCTGCCCGCGGCCACCTGCTCGGGTGGGGGGTCGGGGGCCTCCGCATGCTGCCGACACTACACTGATCCTTGCTCTCTTTGCCAGGTTGGATCCCGTTTTGTACAGGAAATGTCAGGGTGACGCCTCCCGGTTATGCTACGCACACGGCTGGAATGAGACCAATGAGAACATGCCGGCGGGGGCCATCTTCTCCTGCCTGTATCGGCACGCCTACCGCACGGAGGAGCAGGGGCGCAGGGTGAGTCTTGCTGTGCGCCCTGGAGATACTAAGCTTTACCCACCAGGGATGCCGGCCCTGCGCCCATGGATTCAGTGGCCCCCTGTAATACAGAGGCTTCTGGGACTGGTCTGTGACAATCACCCCCATCCTCCTCTTTATATCATGTAGGATTTGGACCTGAGTTTGGTCCTAAAATTATTGATGTCTCCCAAGATTTTGGTGCAAAATATGTGACGTGTCTCATACTGTGATTGTACTTGGCTCATATGGTTCCCAAAATCTTCTCCATCTGCCTAAAGATCTCCTATCCATGCAGTTATCTCGCGAGTGCCGCGCTGAAGTGCAGCGTATCCTCCACCAGAGGGCGCTGGATGTGAAGCTGGATCCCGCCATGCAGGCAAAATGCATGACGGAGCTGGGGAAGTGGTGCAACGAGAAGACGGAGACGGGACAGGTGAGGGGCCGCTGTCCTGATGGGGCTGGTGCTCTGACCCGCCGCCGGCACTTTGACCCATGTATGTCGTCTTAGGAGCTGGAGTGTCTGCAGGATCACCTGGAAGAACTGGTTCCTGAATGCAGGGAGATCGTGGGGAATCTTACGGAGCTGGAGTCGGAGGTGAGGACCATTCATGACCCTGACGCCATCATCAGGAGCCAGGCCATGGATTGTGGTTACTGCATCCACCTTTGTGTTTTCTGCTTCCAGGACATCCAGATCGAGACTCTTCTGATGAGAGCGTGCGAGCCCATCATCCAGGGATACTGCCACGTAGGTCTGCTGGTCGGGTGCGGGGGGGCCGGCCGCTCGTCTATAATTTGGGCAGAACTGGGGATTGTCAGGACCGGGCGATCGTCTAATGTGCACATCCTGTCTGACCGACATAAGTTCAGAAGGGAAGCCGGGACCGAAGGGAGATGTACGGGGAGGGAAGCCGGGACCGAAGGGAGACGTACGGGGAGGGAAGCCGGGACCGAAGGGAGACATACGGGGAGGGAAGCCGGGACCGAGGGGAGATGTACGGGGACGAAAGCCGGGACCAAAGGGAGATGTACGGGGACGAAAGCCGGGACCGAAGGGAGATGTACGGGGACGAAAGCCGGGACCGAAGGGAGATGTACGGGGACGAAAGCCGGGACCGAAGGGAGACGTACGGGGACGAAAGCCGGGACCGAAGGGAGATGTACGGGGACGAAAGCCGGGACCGAAGGGAGATGTACGGGGACGAAAGCCGGGACCGAAGGGAGATGTACGGGGACGAAAGCCGGGACCGAAGGGAGATGTACGGGGACGAAAGCCGGCACCGAAGGGAGATGTACGGGGAGGGAAGCCGGCACCGAAGGGAGATGTACGGGGACGAAAGCCGGCACCGAAGGGAGATGTACGGGGACGAAAGCCGGCACCGAAGGGAGATGTACGGGGACGAAAGCCGGCACCGAAGGGAGATGTACGGGGACGAAAGCCGGCACCGAAGGGAGATGTACGAGGACGGAAGCCGGCACCGAAGGGAGATGTACGGGGACGGAAGCCGGCACCGAAGGGAGATGTACGGGGACGGAAGCCGGCACCGAAGGGAGATGTACGGGGACGAAAGCCGGCACCGAAGGGAGATGTACGGGGACGGAAGCCGGCACCGAAGGGAGATGTACGGGGACGGAAGCCGGCACCGAAGGGAGACGTACGGGGACGGAAGCCGGCACCGAAGGGAGACGTACGGGGACGGAAGCCGGCACCGAAGGGAGACGTACGGGGACGGAAGCCGGGACCGAAGGGAGACGTACGGGGACGGAAGCCGGGACCGAAGGGAGACGTACGGGGACGGAAGCCGGGACCGAAGGGAGACGTACGGGGACGGAAGCCGGGACCGAAGGGAGACGTACGGGGACGGAAGCCGGGACCGAAGGGAGACGTACGGGGACGAAAGCCGGGACCGAAGGGAGACGTACGGGGACGAAAGCCGGGACCGAAGGGAGACGTACGGGGACGAAAGCCGGGACCGAAGGGAGACGTACGGGGACGAAAGCCGGGACCGAAGGGAGACGTACGGGGACGAAAGCCGGGACCGAAGGGAGACGTACGGGGACGAAAGCCGGGACCGAAGGGAGACGTACGGGGACGAAAGCCGGGACCGAAGGGAGACGTACGGGGACGAAAGCCGGGACCGAAGGGAGACGTACGGGGACGAAAGCCGGGACCGAAGGGAGACGTACGGGGACGAAAGCCGGGACCGAAGGGAGACGTACGGGGACGAAAGCCGGGACCGAAGGGAGATGGGGGGGGGGGGGGGCGGGGACTGACGGGGTGCGGCAGCTTGTACGAGCACTGCATGTCAATATTGTGGGGCCCGACGTCTCTCCGGGATCAGCGTGACGTTGGGCACCTCTGATCCAGGGACTCGGCTTGGTGATGGGCCAGGGGGATGGATGCATCTGACTCTTCATCTGTCTGCTAGGAGTCGGCTGATAATCAGATTGACTCGGGGGATCTGATGGAGTGTTTGATCCAGAACAAGCATCAGAAGGAGATGAACGAGAAGTGCGCGGTTGGCGTCACCCACTTCCAGCTGGTACGTTCCCCCAGACCGATCCACACTTGTTCCATCTTTCTGCCGTTTCTCTCATGTCAGAAGAGCTCGGCCTCGTGTGCGATTAGCTGTTCACTATCCAGAGTGAGCCGTGTATGACGGACATGTGAGATGTCCTACAGGACGGACAGGCAGACTCCGTACATACGTGTGCGTCATACAGCCAGACGGTGGACAGGAATCCGTGCAGCCATCGCTACCTACCGAGCAGACGTCACGTGGGAAGCATGGCGTGGTACGACGGAGTATCGGGCGGCCGACGTGGTACATGGCTCACTGCCGGTAATCTCAGCTGAATCTCACACCCGCGGGCCGAGGTCTTCTGCTACAAGGGGCAGGACCCTCTATTGCACCACGTTCCTGGAGTCCCGTGGTCTACAAATGGATCTCATTTTGCATTTGTAGACACATTTCAGAAAAATGGCAAGATTATACAATAAACGTTCATCCTCAGGAGTGACTGAAAGAGTCAAAAGAATTGATAAATGCCTTGTAAAACTCCCAGTGCTCCCTTGTTTCTGCCGCTTTTTTCAGTTTTGGTCTGCGTCGCTCCATTGCAGAGATATTCACATTGGTTTCTTCTGGAGTGCAGTATGTGACATCTCTGATTGTAGCACAACTGGGCGTGTCCTCAGCCTCTGGGGCGTGTTCTACCACCTCTCCACCTCCCAGACGCAGCCAATCACAGCTCAGAAGCTAAGCCAGACGCTGCTAAGCTGTGATTGGCCGGGCCTGTGAGGGAGGGGGTGATGGCTCACACCCCAGAGGAGGCTGAGGACACGCCCAGTTGTGCTACAAGCAGAGATGTCACATACTGAGCTACAGAAGAAGCCAATGTGAATATCTCTGCAATGGAACAACGCAGCAGAATCGATGGATTTTGCAATTATTTATCTCAATTTTTTTGAGCAAGAGCCCGGTCCTATGTAGATAAAATATCAAAGCATTTGATAAAAGCTTTAGCCTCTTGTACTTTCCTTGTGTGGGGAAATGTTGGGCGGTGTATCTGTATCCCGGAGTACTGGGTCTGTCGTGGCTCCATTGCGGTGTCCCCCGCCCCCCCACAAGAAGAACGTTCCAGGAATATTGTCATTCCTTGTTCTTCCCTTTAGATACAAATGAAAGACTTCCGCTTCTCCTACAAGTTTAAGATGGCGTGCAAGGAGGACGTGCTGAAGCTGTGCCCCAACATTAAGCAGAAGTGAGTGCCCGTGCCCAAACCCCTACTGCTGGGTGTGAGCGCCCCCTGACCCCGCTGTCTCCCCCACAGGGTGGACGTCGTCATCTGCCTCAGCACCACAGTCCGGAACGACACCCTGCAGGACCTGAAGGAGCAGAGGGTGTCCTTAAAGTGCCGGAAGCAGCTGCGCGTGGAGGAGCTGGAGATGGTGAGAGACCGCCGAGCAGAGGACGTGTCCCCCCAGTCATTATATAGTAATAACGCTCCTCCTTCCACAGTCCGAGGACATCCGCCTGGAGCCCAAACTGTATGACTCCTGCAAGACCGACATCACCTCCCTGTGCCCCAACGTGCCCTTTGGAAATGCTCAGGTGAGACCTCTCTGCCGCGCCGCCGCCTCCTCCTCCTCTGCAGCGCCGCCGCCGCCTCCTCTGCAGCGCCGCCGCCTCCTCCTCCTCTCTGCCGCGCCGCCTTCTCTTCCTCCTCCTCCTCTCTGCCGCGCCGCCTTCTCTTCCTCCTCCTCCTCTCTGCAGCGCCGCCGTCGCTTCCTCCTCCTCCTCTCTGCAGCGCCGCCGTCGCTTCCTCCTCCTCCTCTCTGCAGCGCCGGCGTCGCTTCCTCCTCCTCCTCTCTGCAGCGCCGCCGTCGCTTCCTCCTCCTCCTCTCTGCCGCGCCGCTGCTTCCACCTCCTCCTCTCTGCCGCGCCGCCGCTTCCTCCTCCCCTCTGCCGCGCCGCCGCTTCCTCCTCCCCCTCCCCTCTGCCGCGCCGCCGCTTCCTCCTCCCCTCTGCCGCGCCGCCGCTTCCTCCTCCCCTCTGCCGCGCCGCCGCCGCTTCCTCCTCCCCTCTGCTGCGCCGCCGCCGTTTCCTCCTCCCCTCTGCCGCGCCGCCGCTTCCTCCTCCTCTCTGCCGTGCCGCCGCCGCTTCCTCCTCCTCTCTGCCGTGCCGCCGCCTCTTCCTCCTCTCTGCCGTGCCGCCGCCGCTTCCTCCTCCTCTCTGCCGTGCCGCCGCCTCTTCCTCCTCCTCTCTGCCGTGCCGCCGCCGCTTCCTCCTCCTCTCTGCCGTGCCGCCGCCGCTTCCTCCTCCTCTCTGCCGTGCCGCCGCCTCTTCCTCCTCCTCTCTGCCGCGCCGCCGCCTCCTCTTACTGATCAGATTTTACCCCTTTATTGCAGATCATTGAGTGTCTGAAGGAAAATAAGAAGCAGCTGACCTCGTCTTGTCATCAGAAAGTCTTCAAGCTCCAGGAGACGGAGATGATGGATCCTGAACTGGATTACACGCTGATGAGGGTCTGCAAGCAGATGATCAAGGTGAGAGCCCGGAGGCTGCGGGGAGGATGAGGGTTACTGTCCATGGAGCACCTGGTAACGAGTCTGTTGGGTCTCCTCAGAGGTTTTGCAGTGATACGGACCCCAAGAACATCCTGCTGTGTCTGAAGCAGAACAAGAACACGGAGACCATGGACCCCAAATGTAAACAGATGATCACAAAGCGGCAGATCACCCAGAACACAGGTCAGTGTGATGGCGTCCCCCCTGACCGCAGCTCTGGCTCCTCAGACCACCACATAACCGCCCTCCTCTGTTCTGACAGATTATCGCCTGAATCCCGTGCTCCGCAAGTCCTGCAAAGCCGATATCCCCAAATTCTGCCAGACCATCCTGAACGGCGCCCAAGATGACACCGAGCTGGAGGGGAAAGTCATCTCCTGCCTAAAGCTGAAGTACGCCGACCAGGTGAGTAAGGAGCGACGACGCCGTCCTGGGCCGAAGACCAAAATGGCCAGGAACCGATGAGTGCTCCTGATACTAGGTACATGACAACAAGTGGCCAAAAGCCTCCAGAGAAGAGCACGACGCCAGGTAATAAGTGCACAGATCACATGGGAGCAGTGCACCATAACATCTAATGGGAGGCGACAGCAGCCGAGGCGTCGTACAATGGAAACGCTGACCTCAATAAGGAGCATTAGAGGCAGCGGCTTCTCCCGAGTGCGGATGATGAGAAGGCCCCACCATGTACCTCGATGCCCGCACAAGAGGCAAAATCTCCCAGGAGACCCCGCTGAAGGGGCGGAAGTGCCCATCTAAGCGCGGCTTTCCTCCAAGACACATCATTTCTGCTCCTTATTGTTCACTTGGCGGTCACAGCGCAGTCCCCGCCACCCCCACCGATCCTCACTTCTAACATGTCTGCCTTGTGATGTACTCTGAGCCTGCAGCCGACGCATCCTCTGCTGGCTCCACGCCGGCGCCTCCGCTGCCGACTCCCCCGCTGGGACTTTGTGCCTGTTCCAAATTAAATAGTAAAATTCAAATACATGCACGGAAGAGCCACATCTGATACATTGAGCATCAGGGCAGATCTGCGTTCTCACACTCCGTTGCTGGTGCCGCTGTTTTTTCCTGCTTCTCACCAGTTCGCTTTGTCTGCGCAGCGTCTGTCTCCAGACTGTGAGGATCAGATTCGGGTCATCATCCAGGAGACGGCACTGGATTACCGGCTGGATCCCCAGCTGCAGATCCAGTGTTCTGAAGAGGTGAGTGCCGGCGGGTTCTCAGAATCATTGGTGTGGGCTGTGATGCGGCTGCCCTTGTGGGGGCTTCTGTTACCTCGTACCCCCTTTCTTATGGCATCGTCTTCTGGTTTTGCAGATTAACACGCTGTGCGGTGAGGAGGCCGCCGCTCAGGAGCCCACGGGGCAGGTGGAGGAGTGTCTGAAGATGAACCTGCTGAAAATAAAGTCTCCCGGCTGCAAGAAGGTAATCTCCAATCCACAGAGCCGCGGTGTCCCTGTCATCGCCCCCATGATGACCGGGAGACCCCCCGTGTCTGTGTAGCTTCCAGGGTCCTGCTGCTCACGGCTTCTGTCCTTTCTTCGGCAGGAGGTTCTGAACATGCTGAAGGAGAGTAAAGCGGACATCTTCGTGGACCCCGTCCTGCACACGGCCTGCGCGCTGGATATTAAGCATCACTGTGCCGCCATCCCCCCGGGCAAAGGACGCCGTAAGTATCTGAGCCGCCTCTGCCAGAGCCGCCTCTACCAGAGCCGCCTCCACATGGGGAGAGCAGCGCCGCCCGCAGGAAGGTGGCGGCTTGCACCGCATGGCTGCGCTTTATTTTTTAACCAGATGTTAGGAAATGTTCCCAAAGCTGCTCCGATTGTTGTCCGTTGTACGACGCCTCTGTCTAAGGCGTAATCATCCCGTCTTCTCCGCAGAGATGTCCTGCCTAATCGAAGCATTACAAGACAAGATGGTCCGTCTGCAGCCGGAGTGCAAGAAGAGACTGCAGGACCGGCTGGACATGTGGAGTTACGCAGCCAAGGTGAGGAAACCTGGGGCGGGGGGCCCCTGCGCCGTGCCGGACGCACAGTTGTATGATGGCTGTCGCGGTGGAGCCCGGCACTCACCGCTCTGGTGTTTTCTCGCAGGTGGCCCCGGCAGACGGCTTCTCGGAATTGGCGATGCAAGTGATGAGTTCTCCCTCCAAGAATTACATCCTGTCAGTCATTTTGTTTGGAGTTTGCCTCTTATTCTTTGGGGGCCTTCTCTGCGGGCGCATCACCAAGAGGGTGACACGAGAGATGAAGGACAGGTAGAGAAGACCCTTCAGCAGCAGCTGTGAGAAGCCGGGGGTCCTGGGGCGGGGGGCAGCCCTGTGTCCATGTGTACAGCTCTCATGCAGCTTGATCCCATCCTCCTCCTCCTTCCCGCGCTGCTGACTCTGGAGGGAGAGGAGCCGGAAGCAACGACGGGGTCCTCTCCCCCAACTCTTACTTCATCCCATCTCCCCGCTTCCTCCATCCGTTCTGCCCTGAACCACAACATGGCTACTTCCACTGGAGACCGCCGGCCCCTGTGGCTGCACAGCCCCTTCTCTCCTCGTGCCGTGTTGCATTATGTGGACTTTTTCTTCCCTTTTTTTGGGTGGGGGAAAGAGGAGCCCTGGATAACTTTCCCGCTACGCCTCCGGAGATGGAAGCCGTGCTCAGCCTCTCTGCGTACCCCATCATGAGATATGGAGACTGAGCCCTGGAGGTCTGTAAAGAGAGGGGCCCGAGGGGCCGCGCTGCCAAAACTCTGAACACAAACTGCTCCTTCCTGCACCGGACGCCAACGGTTCACCCGACTACATGACTCCAGCAGGAGGAGGCCGCCATGACTCTGGGGTCTCCCCTCTGCCCCTTCCAGACTGACACATTGCACCAGAAGCTCTGCTCTCCGCTGTGGCCCGGGTTGTGCCCTTCACCTCGCTTTGTCTTAATCTGACTCTTCTCTGTGATGTCTGATATTTATCGGTTCCTTTCTTGTTCTTGGTGTTGTGCTGCTTTCTGTTTCCCCTTCTCCCACAGCCCGAACTCCGCGGACGGCGCCGGCTGCGGCAGCTTCCCGGGCCCCGCGGACGGCGCCGGCTGCGGCAGCTTCCCGGGCCCCGCGGACGGCGCCGGCTGCGGCAGCTTCCCGGGCCCCGCGGACGGCGCCGGCTGCGGCAGCTTCCCGGGCCCCGCGGACGGCGCCGGCTGCGGCAGCTTCCGCTGGTGATTGCACTACTGTACCCAGCTTGGACGCTCGCGGGGGATGCTGCGCTCTACCAGCACCGTGCCCATGCTGCAGCGCGGGGTCCCCCGTACACAATGTGAGCACAATGCCCCCCGTAGTGGCGCAGCTGGCACGGTTTGCAGTGGGGATGGGGACGCTCGGGGAGGTTCTGTGGCTGCTGCCTGTATGTGACCTGCTGCAGGACTGACGGATCTCACGGCCGGTGCGTTACCGCCGGAGTATAAGTGCGCTTTCCCCCCCAACATTAGAGCATTAACTTAACCCTTTGTCTTCCAGGATAGCCCTTGGTTTCGGTGTTTTTCTTTCTCTCCCCAGCGGTGCACATCTTACACTCCACTCCTGTCAGTGCAGGTGCCGCCTCCGCCTCTGAGGGGCGCTCCACCCACTGTAGACGGGGCTACAACCTGCAGTGTGGCAGGTGAAGCCGTCGTGTCACGTCCTGCACATTGCAGGACCATCAGGGACGTGTCGCCCCCGACACCAGTGCAGTGCCGGCGACTCCGATCTTAACCCTTTCACTAAATGTTTTCCTCTTTTCATCAGCTACAGGAGATTGCTCCATTAACTGCACTCAGACTCCAATCAACCCCTCCTGTATCTAACGCCAGGACTGCACCCCGCACCCCGACTCCATTACTGCTTTAACCCCTTCAGTCCTGTCCGGCCGTTCTGGTGGTGCCGTATACACTGGAGCTCAGCCCTCCGCACACAGGGAACGCGTCGCACCCTCATCTCCTCTGTAAATGGTTCCCCGCTGTGTATAGATACCGTCATTCTGTTCATGCTGTGTCATAATGAAATGTTACCGATGTTCAAGGCAAAATGTGCATTTTTTTTCTGTACAGAAAATGGGAAGATTTAATAAAAAACAAAAATGCTACCTACACGGCTGTGCCATCATGTGCCCGGGGTCACCGGGAAGACGAGGAGAGCGGCGGGGCTTGTGCCGAACTGGGGGATGATAACCATGAGAAGCAGGAACAGAGTGATTGTGTGACGGGGGGGATTAGATAGTCAGACGACCACGGCGCCTCCTGCTGACAACTACCAACACTACCGCATACATCTGTGCTATGGGAAGGGTAACCCGCTGCCGGAGTCCACTGTCCCCTCCGGCCTGCCCTGGCCGCTTCCGGCTTCCTCCGACCAACTTACAGGTGGCCATAACATGATGGAGGGGGCTGGCTTAAAGGGGTTTTCGCCAATCCCCTCCACAACAGCACCACCTGGAGGTTGCCTCTCCATCCTAATTAGGGACAGGAAACCCTCCCCTATACTATCCCCAGTGTTTTCCTGTCCCTATGGTATGAAGAGGTTCCTAGGGGTAGCTGTGGCCGGCGAGCAGTGCCATATTGACATACCTGAGCCGGGCTGCAGGGATCGAGCGCCTCTGGTCTTCCTCCCCTGTTAGCTCTCGTTCCCTCCGGAGCGGGACCTCCTCACTCTCCTGCGCCTTTAGGTAAAGCTGAGTGGGTGGTGGGCTGGGGGTCTCCTGTAGCTCCCCAGCCTGTGTATTGTCCTCCATGGCAGCATCTGGTGCGCATGCAGGACGCACTGGAAGTACGCGGTGTTCGGCCGGCGACGTCACTTCCGGTTTGTGTTCCACAGTGGAACGCATGGGGCCGCGGCGGGAAATTTGAAACCGTGGTTTTTCCCTAAAATGGAGGAAAACTTCCACCTGATTGGTGGGAGTCGGCGCTGGATCTCGGTTCCTTCTAGAAGAGGCCCAGATGAGAAGACACCGATAAAGTAGGACAGAAAATGTCTGTATCTATGGAAGGTGTTGTCTCAAAGCCTGCGTCTGCGCGAACCCAGCCTCAGTAAGTACTCCTGGGATAGGTTATTCCCCACTCTCTTGAGCTGGATCCAAAAAGTTTAAATACATCTCCCCTTCTAATTTTAGGGAGACGAGGATCCTGCACCGAAAGTGGGTGAAAATACTACAATACGCAAATGTGCCATTTGTAGAAAAAAAGCTTACCTGAGGCCATAAGAAAGCCCTGAGGCCATAAGAAAGCCCTGAGGCCATAAGAAAGCCCTGAGGCCATAAGAAAGCCCTGAGGCCATAAGAAAGCCCTGAGGCCATAAGAAAGCCCTGAGGCCATAAGAAAGCCCTGAGGCCATAAGAAAGCCCTGAGGCCATAAGAAAGCCCTGAGGCCATAAGAAAGCCCTGAGGCCATAAGAAAGCCCTGAGGCCATAAGAAACCCCTGTGCCAGAGATGTACGGAGAATATTGTGAAAGAGGAACAGCCGTCCCTTATGGAAGAAGTTATGGGAATGGTCCGGCAGGAAATGGAAGAAGTTATGGGAATGGTCCGGCAGGAAATAGTCCTCACTAGCTTCCTTCTCACAGTCCTTCCAGCAAGCGAGGGCTGAGGGTCCTCCCCCGGCTACAAAGAGGGGAGTATTCAGTCAGGGATCCTTCAGACTCAGAGGAAAATATTTCTATGGAAGAGCTTGAAGAAGGTGACCTGAGTGCAGATCAGGGAAGTGAGGAGGACAAAAAGTACTATTTTTTTTTTTTTGTCATAAAATATGGAAGAGTTGTTATTGCAAGTGAAGGACACTATGCAGGTGGAGGAAGAGAAGAAAACCCGTACAATCCAGGATGAGATGTTTGGGAGCTTGAAGTCAAAGAAAAAGTTACTGTTCCCGGTGCACGACAATATCCGTAGTCTCGTCATGGATGAATGGGAGTTTCCGGGAAAAAAAAAAGGTTAAATATTGCTGGACAAATGAATTGGAGATTCCCGCTAGATGAGAGTATGACTAAAGCATGGTCAGAGATTCCAAAAGTAGATGTTCAAGTTGCGAGGGTGGCGAAAAAGACGACCCTTCCATTTTGAAGATTCCTCCCAACTAAAGGATCCAATGGAGAGGAAGATGGACAGCCTGTTGAGGAAGACATGGGGAAACATCTCTGGAAAGGTGCTCCTAGGGAGGACCTTCTGGCATCTCTTCCCCTACTGCAGAAAGCCACAGGATTCTTAGCGGACGCCCCTGCAGAGTCTGCAGGAAGATCGGCAGTACTATCCAACTCCACCAGAAGGGCTTTACGGCTGAAGATGTGGAGCGGAGATAATGTGTCAAAAACAAAGCTTTGTTCCATCCCGTTTAAAGGGGAATATATGTTTGGTTCGGCTTTGAATGAGCGATTAGAAAAAGCTTCGGACAAGAAAAAATCTTTACCAGAGCCAAAAGTTCCAAAAAACTTTACGAAGAGGCCATTTCTTCCATCTCAGCAACAGCAATCGTTTCACTATAGAGGAAAGGAAAATCCGGTCGCTGGTCTTACCCCAAAGGTGGAAGAAGGAAGAAGATTTTTCAAGGCAAGACAGACAATGATGCCAGGAAAGTAGGAGGCAGGATTGCAAGTTTCCTTCCACAGTGGTGGCTTATATCAACAGACAGAAAGATACTGGAGATAGTGGAAACAGGAGTCAAAATGGACTTCGCCGCTTTCCCACCAAGAAGAGTAGAGATGATAACCTTGTCTTCCTCAAGATTGCAGAAAGTCCTAATATCAGGTCTTCAAATGCAGGAGTAATATCAACAGTTCCTGGCAGAGAACAAGGAGAAGGTCACTATTCTCGAATATTCTTGTGAAAAAAGGCATCGGGTGCCTACAGGATAATTCTCAATCTGAAACGTCTCAACCAATATGTAAAATACAGAAGGTTCATGATGGAGTCTTTAAAGTCCACAATTCCACTGATTGGGGAAGATTTTGTGATGGCAACAATAGACCTGCAAGAGGCGTTAACTACCATGTGCCAATTCATCCTTCTTACAGGAAGTTCCTCAGATTTGCTGTAAGTCAAAATCAAAGAATACATCATTTTCAGTTCAACGTGCTTCCCTTCGGGATTTTGTCGGCTCCCCGCTTATTCACGAAGCTCATGGCGGAAGTGGTGGCCTTTGTAAGAAGACGGGATATCAGTATCATTCCATATTTGGATGATTTTTTTATTAATGGCTCCCTCAGTCCCAATATTGAAGGAGCACCTCCAGATGACTCTTCATACTCTGGAGTCATTGGGATGGCTGATAAATCGCGACAAGTCGGATCTACTTCCCTCCACCATGAAGACCTTTTTGGGGATTCTTCTAGATTCCCAGCAGCAGGCCTCGTTTTTGCCAAGGCAAAAGCAAATTCAGCTGAGGTCGAAAGTCCCGTGCACTAATGAACCAGAACAAGGTCTCAATAAGATTCGCCATGTCCGTCCTGGGGACCATGACCTCCTCTATTCAAGCGGTAGCTTGGGCTCAAGCACATACAAGGGTTCTCCAGAGCTTCATCCTTTCCCACTGGGACAGCAGGATTCATCTACCTGAGCAGGTGAAAGTATCTTTAAGATGGTGGCTTTGTCCAAGAAATCTGGAAAAGGGAACAGTATGGTTTCAGCATCCATTTGTGTCAGTCAAGACCGACACCAGCAAGAGGGGATGGGGAGCCGTTGTCTCCCAGGTGGGCTTTCAGGGAATTTGGTCTCAAGAAATTGCGGATCAGTCTTCGAACTTAAGAGAATTGAAAGCGGTGGAAGAGACCCTTCTATCAGCCGAGTCCCTACTGGGGGTCGCATGTCAGAATATACTCGGACAATATGACAACGGTAGCCCACCTGAGACATTGGGGAAGCACAAGGAACAGAAACCTGCAGTTAATCTCAGCAAGGATCTTTCGCTGGGCAGAGCTTCATCTCCTATCCCTGTCGGCTCTGCACCTGAAGGCCTCCGACAATTATCAGGCGGATTTATTAAGCAGAAGGGACATTCATCTGGGGGAATGGAGTCTGAACTGGAAGATATTCCACATGGTTGTACAGAAATGGGGAAATCAAGAAGTGGATCTGTTCGCAAACCACGAGAACGCAAAAGTAAAAACCTTTTTCTCCCTGGACCCCAAGGATCCGGCAGCGGGGATAGACGTGTTTGCTCATCCTTGGAATGTCAGACTCGCATATGCGTTTCCCCCAATTCCGTTGTTACCAAGGACTTTACAAAAAATCAGGGCCGAAAGGGTAAATACAATCCTCATAGCTCCAATGTGGCCCAAAAGGCCATGGCTTGGAATATTGAACCGTTTGAAGGTGGCAGATCCGTTGATTCTTCCTCAGATACACGATCTGTTGCACCAGGGTCCGATCTAACATCCGACCCCTCCTTAGCAGCCTGGCTTCTGAAGCCACCATCCTGAAAGCCAGAGGCTTTTCAGAGGAGGTGATCCATACACTGCAGAAAGCAGGTCATGAACTCCATTTATGGGAAGATCTGGAAGACCTTCAAGCTGTGGTATGACCCTCGTACACTAAATCCCTTTCAGCCGAATATATCTAAGATTCTGGATTTTTTGCAAAACAGTCTGTCTAAAGGATTACGACCAAGCACGCTTAAGGTCCAGACCTCGGCCCTACGCTCCTATTTTGATACTGACTTGGCCCAAAACAGATGGATAAGGAGATTCATGACTGCTTCATCACGAATGAACCCGACAAGAGCAAGAAATGTCCCGCCTTGGGATCTCACTACGGTTCTTAAAGGTCTTACCATGCAACCTTTCAAGCCAATATCTGAATCTCAAATAGTCAAGCTGTCATGGAAAGCAGCATTGTTGGTAGCCCTGACTATAGCGAGGAGAGTGGGGGAATCCAAGCACTTTCCATCAGAGAACCTTACTTTCGAGTTCTGGAAGACAGAATCATCCTCCAGTTGGAGCCTTCATTTCTTCCCAAAGTCTCATCTGAATTCCATATGTCTCAGCCTATAATCTATCCAGCAAATAGCAGGGAAGAGGAGTTCCACTCGCTGGATGTTAGAAGGACTATCATCTTCTACTTTAGACAGACTGAGTCCTGGAGAAAGGATCAGAGCCTATTTGTGCAATATGGAGACCCCAACAAAGGGAAGAAAATCTCCAAAAACACGCTGACAATTTGGATTAAAAAAGCGATTTGTGAGGCATAGAGAAATCAAGATTTACTTCCTCCAGAATCCTTGAAAGCTCATTCCTCCAGAGCTATGTCTGTCTCCTGCACAGCGGCTACATGGTCATCCGTCCAGCAGATTTGCACGGCGGCTACATGGTCATCCGTCCATACCTTTGCTAAACATTATAAATTGGATGTAATGTCAAATAGAGACCTAGCATTTGGAAGGAAAGTCCTTCAGGCGGTTGTCCCTCCCTAAAATTCATTCTTTGGTATTGCTCCTGGTGGTGCTGTTGTGGAGGGGGTTGGGAAAATAGAATTAGTCTTACCGGTAATTTGGTTTCTAAGACCCTCCACTACAGCACGGGTAATTCTCGCCCTTTCTTGATTTATGAGAAAAACTCCTTAGTGTTAATAAAATATTGTTGAAGCATTCATCTCGTGTGGTCCTTTGAAAACACTGTGGATGGTATAGCGGAGGGGCTATTTAACCTCTTGTGTTTCCTGTCCCTAATTAGGATGCGGAGGCAACCTCCAGGTGGCGCTAATTCTATTTTCCATGTCAAATGCTTTTATACATCTAAAGTAACAAACCGAGCTAATCGTCGCCCTCCCTGGATCCTGCTCTGCTGCTTTGATCTCAGTGTATCGGCTGCAGCGGTGACATCCATGCAGCCAATCACTGAGCTCTGCTGATGCTTCCTGTATGAGATGCTAACCTCAGTGATTGGCTGCAGCGGCACCGTGCAGTGTGGTCGTGACGTCCCCACTGCCGGCAGTATGCGGAGATGGGAGCAGCCGTGGAGTGTTAGGACACAAGTGGAAAACTTTCAGTATAAACAGCCGATGCCGCAACCGGTGTATGGAGAGCAGGGGCGGCCGAGTCAATGACACCACCGGTGCTGTGCTGTCACCAGGAAGCAGGCGAAGCCCCCCCCACACACACCCCCGTGCTGGGATGTCGGTCAGGGCTGTGGAGTCGGTATAAAATGGATCAACTCCTTAAATATATAATACATTGGGTGCAGTCGTTCAATGCAGTTTGGGGGGAATATTTTTTTCATAAGAGTTTGGGAAAGTTCTGAACTGTCCTATAAATGTCCGTCCTATTCCTGATCTCAGGGTCTGGACTTTACTGAGATGAATCTGTGCTGCAGTAAATTTATCACTGACACATGAGCCGTGTATGAGGGAGTCAGAGGTTTTGCTCACTGACTCCACAGCCCTGACGTCGGTGATAGACTTTTACCGTTTCAGTGATTTGCGTTTCCAGTTCTCAATCCGTTTGCCAGAATTATTGTGTAAAACTGCTTGAATTGTGGCAAAGTTTTTGTGCCACTTGTAAAACTTGAGACTTGTGGCGGATTTGACATCGGTCCCAGCTGCGCCATTCTGATAAGTGAGTGGTGCCCAGGCTGCGGGAGTGCGGCGGAAGGTGAATGATGCGCGGGATGTTACTGCCTCCATCAGGACGCGACCACAACGGCCGTCACCGCCGCGCTCAGAGCTGCACACAGGTCTACAGCTGGGATGACGTCACTGCCTACATGGAGCGGCTGCTAACAGAGAGCAATAGATCATGGACAATTGTGCTCCTCTCCTCATTTCTCTTTTCTCCTCTTCTCCTCCTGTGTCTTCTCTTCCTCTTCTCCTCTGTCTTCTCTTCCTCTGTCTCTTCTTCCTCTGCCTCCTCTTCACCCTCTGCCTCCTCTCCTTCTTCTTCCTCTGTCTCCTCTTCTTCTTCTGTCTCCTCTCCGTCCTCTGCCTCTTTTTCACCCTCTGCCTCCTCCTTCTTCCTCTGTCTCCTCTTCTTCCTCTGTCTCCTCTCCTTCCTCTGCCTCTTCTTCACCCTCTGCCTCCTCTTCACCCTCTGCCTCCTTCTTCTTCCTCTGTCTCCTCTCCTTCTTCTTCCTCTGTCTCCTTCTTCTTCCTCTGCCTCCCCTTCACTCTCTGCCTCTTCTTCCTCTGTCTCTTCTTCACCCTCTGCCTCCTCTTCTTCCTCTGTCTCCTTCTTCTTCCTTTGTCTCTTCTTCTTCTGTCTCCTCTCCTTCCTCTGCCTCTTCTTCACCCTCTGCCTCCTCTTCACCCTCTGCCTCCTCTTCACCCTCTGCCTCCTCTTCACCCTCTGCCTCCTTTTCACCCTCTGCCTCCTTCTTCTTCACCCTCTGTCTCTTCTGTCTTCTTCACCCTCTGTCTCTTGTCTTCTTCACCCTCTTTTTCACCCTCTGCCTCTTTTTCACCCTCTACCTCTTTTTCACCCTCTGCCTCCTCTTCTTCCTCTGTCTCCTTCTTCTTCCTCTGTCTCCTCTTCTTCTTCTGTCTCCTCTCCTTCCTCTGCCTCTTCTTCACCCTCTGCCTCCTCTTCACCCTCTGCCTCCTCTCCTTCTTCTTCCTCTGTCTCTTCTTCTGTCTCCTCTCCTTCCTCTGCCTCTTTTTCACCCTCTGCCTCCTCCTTCTTCCTCTGTCTCCTCTTCTTCCTCTGTCTCCTCTCCTTCCTCTGCCTCCTCTTCTTCCTCTGTCTCCTCTCCTTCCTCTGCCTCCTCTTCACCCTCTGCCTCCTTCTTCTTCCTCTGTCTCCTCTCCTTCTTCTTCCTCTGTCTCCTTCTTCCTCTGCCTCCCCTTCACTCTCTGCCTCTTCTTCCTCTGTCTCTTCTTCACCCTCTGCCTCTTCTTCCCCTGTCTCCTCTTCTTCCCCTGTCTCCTCTTCTTCCTGTCTCCTTCTTCCTCTGTCTCCTTCTTCTTCCTCTGTCTCCTCTTCTCCCTCTGTCTCTTCTTCTTCCTCTGTCTCCTCTTCTCCCTCTGTCTCCTCTTCTCCCTCTGTCTCCTTCTTCTTCCTCTGTCTCCTCTTCTTCTTCTGCCTCCTCTTCTTCTTCTTCCTCTGTCTCCTTCTTCTGTCTCCTTCTTCTGTCTCCTCTTCTTCTTCTGTCTCCTCTTCTTCTTCTGTCTCCTCTTCTTCTTCTGTCTCCTCTCCTTCACCCTCTGCCTCCTTCTTCTTCCTCTGCCTCCTCTTCTTCACCCTCTGTCTCTTCAGTCTTCTTCACCCTCTTTTTCACCCTCTGCCTCCTCTTCACCCTCTGCCTCCTCTTCACCCTCTGCCTCCTCCTTCTTCTTCCTGTCTCCTCTCCTTCCTCTGCCTCTTCTTCACCCTCTGCCTCCTCTTCACCCTCTGCCTCCTTCTTCTTCCTCTGTCTCCTCTCCTTCTTCTTCCTCTGTCTCCTTCTTCCTCTGCCTCCCCTTCACTCTCTGCCTCTTCTTCCTCTGTCTCTTCTTCACCCTCTGCCTCTTCTTCCCCTGTCTCCTCTTCTTCTCCTGTCTCCTCTTCTTCCTGTCTCCTTCTTCCTCTGTCTCCTTCTTCTTCCTCTGTCTCCTCTTCTCCCTCTGTCTCTTCTTCTTCCTCTGTCTCCTCTTCTCCCTCTGTCTCCTCTTCTCCCTCTGTCTCCTTCTTCTTCCTCTGTCTCCTCTTCTTCTTCTGCCTCCTCTTCTTCTTCTTCCTCTGTCTCCTTCTTCTGTCTCCTTCTTCTGTCTCCTCTTCTTCTGTCTCCTCTCCTTCTCCCTCTGCCTCCTTCTTCTTCCTCTGCCTCCTCTTCTTCACACTCTGTCTCTTCAGTCTTCTTCACCCTCCTCTTCACCCTCTGCCTCCTCTTCACCCTCTGCCTCCTCCTTCTTCTTCCTCTGTCTCCTCTCCTTCCTCTGCCTCTTCTTCACCCTCTGCCTCCTCTTCACCCTCTGCCTCCTTCTTCTTCCTCTGTCTCCTCTCCTTCTTCTTCCTCTGTCTCCTTCTTCTTCCTCTGCCTCCCCTTCCTCTGTCTCTTCTTCCTCTGTCTCTTCTTTACCCTCTGCCTCCTCTTCTTCTTCCTCTGTCTCCTCTTCCTCTGTCTCCTTCTTCTTCCTCTGTCTCCTTCTTCTTCCTCTGTCTCCTTCTTCTTCCTCTGTCTCCTTCTTCTTCCTCTGTCTCCTCTTCTTCCTCTGTCTCCTCTTCTCCCTCTGTCTCCTTCTTCTTCCTCTGTCTCCTCTTCTTCCTCTGCCTCTTCTTCACCCTCTGCCTCCTTCTTCTTCCTCTGCCTCCTCTTCTTCACCCTCTGTCTCTTCTGTCTTCTTCACCCTCTGTCTTCTTCACCCTCTGTCTTCTTCACCCTCTTTTTCACCCTCTGCCTCTTTTTCACCCTCTGCCTCCTCTTCACCCTCTGCCTCCTCCTTCTTCCTCTGTCTCCTCTCCTTCCTCTGCCTCTTCTTCACCCTCTGCCTCCTCTTCTTCTTCCTCTGTCTCCTCTTCTTCCTCTGTCTCCTTCTTCTTCCTCTGTCTCCTTCTTCTTCCTCTGTCTCCTTCTTCTTCCTCTGTCTCCTCTTCTCCCTCTGTCTCCTCTTCTCCCTCTGTCTCCTTCTTCTTCCTCTGTCTCCTCTTCTTCCTCTGCCTCTTCTTCACCCTCTGCCTCCTTCTTCTTCCTCTGCCTCCTCTTCTTCACCCTCTGTCTCTTCTGTCTTCTTCACCCTCTGTCTTCTTCATCCTCTGTCTTCTTCACCCTCTTTTTCACCCTCTGCCTCTTTTTCACCCTCTGCCTCCTCTTCACCCTCTGCCTCCTTCTTCTTCCTCTGTCTCCTCTCCTTCTTCTTCCTGTCTCCTTCTTCTTCCTCTGGCTCCCCTTCACTCTCTGCCTCTTCTTCCTCTGTCTCTTCTTCACCCTCTGCCTCCTCTTCTTCCTCTGTCTCCTTCTTCTTCCTCTGTCTCTTCTTCTTCTGTCTCCTCTCCTTCCTCTGCCTCCTCTTCACCCTCTGCCTCCTTTTCACCCTCTGCCTCCTTCTTCTTCACCCTCTGCCTCCTTCTTCTTCACCCTCTGTCTCTTCTGTCTTCTTCACCCTCTGTCTCTTCTGTCTTCTTCACCCTCTGTCTCTTCTGTCTTCTTCACCCTCTTTTTCACCCTCTGCCTCTTTTTCACCCTCTGCCTCCTCTTCTTCCTCTGTCTCCTTCTTCTTCCTCTGTCTCCTTCTTCTTCCTCTGTCTCCTCTTCTTCTTCTGTCTCCTCTCCTTCCTCTGCCTCCTCTCCTTCTTCTTCCTCTGTCTCCTCTTCTTCTGTCTCCTCTCCTTCCTCTGCCTCTTTTTCACCCTCTGCCTCCTCCTTCTTCCTCTGTCTCCTCTTCTTCCTCTGTCTCCTCTTCTTCCTCTGTCTCCTCTCCTTCCTCTGTCTCCTCTCCTTCCTCTGTCTCCTCTCCTTCTTCTGCCTCCTCTTCACCCTCTGCCTCCTCTTCACCCTCTGCCTCCTTCTTCTTCCTCTGTCTCCTCTCCTTCTTCTTCCTCTGTCTCCTTCTTCTTCCTCTGCCTCCCCTTCACTCTCTGCCTCTTCTTCCTCTGTCTCTTCTTCCTCTGTCTCTTCTTCACCCTCTGCCTCCTCTTCTTCTTCTTCCTCTGTCTTCTTCTTCCTCTGTCTCCTTCTTCTTCCTCTGTCTCCTCTTCTTCTTCTGTCTCCTCTTCTTCTTCTGTCTCCTCTTCTTCTTCTGTCTCCTCTTCTTCTTCTGTCTCCTCCCCTTCACCCTTTGCCTCCTCTCCTTCACCCTCTGCCTCCTTCTTCTTCCTCTGCCTCCTTCTTCTTCCTCTGCCTCCTTCTTCTTCACCCTCTGTCTCTTCAGTCTTCTTCACCCTCTGTCTCTTCAGTCTTCTTCACCCTCTGTCTCTTCAGTCTTCTTCACCCTCTGTCTCTTCAGTCTTCTTCACCCTCTGTCTTCTTCACCCTCTGTCTTCTTCACCCTCTTTTTCACCCTCTGCCTCTTTTTCACCCTCTGCCTCCTCTTCACCCTCTGCCTCCTCCTTCTTCCTCTGTCTCCTCTCCTTCCTCTGCCTCTTCTTCACCCTCTGCCTCCTCTTCTTCTTCCTCTGTCTCCTCTTCTTCCTCTGTCTCCTTCTTCTTCCTCTGTCTCCTTCTTCTTCCTTTGTCTCCTTCTTCTTCCTCTGTCTCCTCTTCTCCCTCTGTCTCCTCTTCTCCCTCTGTCTCCTTCTTCTTCCTCTGTCTCCTCTTCTTCCTCTGCCTCTTCTTCACCCTCTGCCTCCTTCTTCTTCCTCTGCCTCCTCTTCTTCACCCTCTGTCTCTTCTGTCTTCTTCACCCTCTGTCTTCTTCATCCTCTGTCTTCTTCACCCTCTTTTTCACCCTCTGCCTCTTTTTCACCCTCTGCCTCCTCTTCACCCTCTGCCTCCTTCTTCTTCCTCTGTCTCCTCTCCTTCTTCTTCCTGTCTCCTTCTTCTTCCTCTGGCTCCCCTTCACTCTCTGCCTCTTCTTCCTCTGTCTCTTCTTCACCCTCTGCCTCCTCTTCTTCCTCTGTCTCCTTCTTCTTCCTCTGTCTCTTCTTCTTCTGTCTCCTCTCCTTCCTCTGCCTCCTCTTCACCCTCTGCCTCCTTTTCACCCTCTGCCTCCTTCTTCTTCACCCTCTGCCTCCTTCTTCTTCACCCTCTGTCTCTTCTGTCTTCTTCACCCTCTGTCTCTTCTGTCTTCTTCACCCTCTGTCTCTTCTGTCTTCTTCACCCTCTTTTTCACCCTCTGCCTCTTTTTCACCCTCTGCCTCCTCTTCTTCCTCTGTCTCCTTCTTCTTCCTCTGTCTCCTTCTTCTTCCTCTGTCTCCTCTTCTTCTTCTGTCTCCTCTCCTTCCTCTGCCTCCTCTCCTTCTTCTTCCTCTGTCTCCTCTTCTTCTGTCTCCTCTCCTTCCTCTGCCTCTTTTTCACCCTCTGCCTCCTCCTTCTTCCTCTGTCTCCTCTTCTTCCTCTGTCTCCTCTTCTTCCTCTGTCTCCTCTCCTTCCTCTGTCTCCTCTCCTTCCTCTGTCTCCTCTCCTTCTTCTGCCTCCTCTTCACCCTCTGCCTCCTCTTCACCCTCTGCCTCCTTCTTCTTCCTCTGTCTCCTCTCCTTCTTCTTCCTCTGTCTCCTTCTTCTTCCTCTGCCTCCCCTTCACTCTCTGCCTCTTCTTCCTCTGTCTCTTCTTCCTCTGTCTCTTCTTCACCCTCTGCCTCCTCTTCTTCTTCTTCCTCTGTCTTCTTCTTCCTCTGTCTCCTTCTTCTTCCTCTGTCTCCTCTTCTTCTTCTGTCTCCTCTTCTTCTTCTGTCTCCTCTTCTTCTTCTGTCTCCTCTTCTTCTTCTGTCTCCTCCCCTTCACCCTTTGCCTCCTCTCCTTCACCCTCTGCCTCCTTCTTCTTCCTCTGCCTCCTTCTTCTTCCTCTGCCTCCTTCTTCTTCACCCTCTGTCTCTTCAGTCTTCTTCACCCTCTGTCTCTTCAGTCTTCTTCACCCTCTGTCTCTTCAGTCTTCTTCACCCTCTGTCTCTTCAGTCTTCTTCACCCTCTGTCTCTTCAGTCTTCTTCACCCTCTGTCTCTTCTGTCTTCTTCACCCTCTTTTTCACCCTCTGCCTCCTCTTCACCCTCTGCCTCCTCTTCACCCTCTGCCTCCTCTTCACCCTCTGCCTCCTCCTTCTTCTTCCTCTGTCTCCTCTCCTTCCTCTGCCTCTTCTTCACCCTCTGCCTCCTCTTCACCCTCTGCCTCCTTCTTCCTCTGTCTCCTCTCCTTCTTCCTCTGTCTCCTTCTTCTTCCTCTGCCTCCCCTTCACTCTCTGCCTCTTCTTCCTCTGTCTCTTCTTCACCCTCTGCCTCCTCTTCTTCTTCTTCCTCTGTCTCCTCTTCTTCCTCTGTCTCCTTCTTCTTCCTCTGTCTCCTTCTTCTTCCTCTGTCTCCTTCTTCTTCCTCTGTCTCCTTCTTCTCCCTCTGTCTCCTTCTTCCTCTGTCTCCTCTTCTTCTGCCTCTTCTTCACCCTCTGCCTCCTCTTCTTCTTCTTCCTCTGTCTCCTCTTCTTCTTCTGCCTCTTCTTCACCCTCTGCCTCCTCTTCTTCTTCTTCCTCTGTCTCCTCTTCTTCTTCTTCCTCTGTCTCCTTCTTCCTCTGTCTCCTTCTTCCCCTGTCTCCTTCTTCTTCCCCTGTCTCCTTCTTCTTGTGTCTTTTGCCGGCTCCTCCTCCTCCCTACTTCCTCTTACTGTCGGGGTTCCTCAAGGATCAGTCCTAGGCCCCCTTCTTTTCTCCTTATACACCGCTCCTATTGGACAAACAATCAGTAGATTCGGTTTCCAGTACCATCTCTATGCTGATGACACCCAATTATACACCTCTGCTCCGGACATCACCCCGGCATTACTACAAAACACCAGTGATTGTCTTTCTGCTGTGTCTAACATTATGTCCTCCCTCTGTCTAAAACTGAATCTGTCAAAAACTGAACTCCTCGTCTTTCCTCCTCCATTAATCTACCTGTGCCCGATATTGCCATCTCCGTTTGTGGCTCAACCATTACTCCCCAGCTACAAGCCCGCTGTCTTGGGGTCATTTTTGATTCAGATCTTTCTTTCACTCCTCACATCAAATCACTCGCTCGTTCATGTCATCTACACCTCAAAAACATCTCAAGAATCAGGACTTTTCTCACCTTTGACTCGGCAAAAACTCTTACTGTCGCTCTTATTCATTCTCGTCTTGACTATTGCAACGCTCTACTAATCGGTCTCCCTCTTACTAAACTCTCCCCTCTCCAATCCGTCCTGAACGCAGCAGCCAGGATCATATTCCTCGCCAACCGCTACTCAGATGCCTCTTCCCTGTGCCAGTCATTGCATTGGTTACCCATCCAATATAGAGTTCGTTTTAAACTTATCACGCTTACCCACAAAGCGCTCCATGCTTCAGTACCCCCCTACATCTCCTCCCTTGTCTCAGTCTACCACCCTACACGTGCCCTCCGTTCTGCAAATGACTTGAAACTAAAATCCTCCATAATCCGAACTTCCCACTCCCGTCTCCAAGATTTCTCGCGTGCTGCGCCAATTCTCTGGAATGCACTACCCAGGACAGTTCGATTAATTCCCAATACCCACAGTTTCAAGCGAACCCTAAAAACACATTTCTTTAGACTGGCGTATCACCTAAACACACTCTGTCCATCCCAGCTTTCCCCCATATTAAAATCTTCTTCAACTTCGGGTTCAAACCAACCATGCACATAAAAGCCTCTGTCAGGACTGCACACATACTGGCTGGCGACCAGTCCATGTATTATTATTTATCCTATTCAGTATATCAAGGCTGCATTATACAATATATGTACTTTTTACCTTTT
This sequence comes from Phyllobates terribilis, assembly GCF_046119375.1. NCBI lineage: Eukaryota > Metazoa > Chordata > Amphibia > Anura > Dendrobatidae > Phyllobates > Phyllobates terribilis. The sequence continues at coordinate 30,594,856 of NW_027362774.1, read as the reverse complement.
GTGTCTCCCCCACTTCCTCATAGACTGTAAGCTCGCGAGCAGGGCCCTCACTCCGTTCGATATGAGATATGCTTATTCTGTATTGTCTGTATAAGTCCCCCCTAAAATTTGTAAAGTGCTGCGGAATATGTTGGCGCTATAAAAATAAACTATTATTATTATTATTATTATTATTCTTCTTCCCCTGTCTCCTCTTCTTCTTCTGTCTCCTCTTCTTCTTCTGTCTCCTCTCCTTCACCCTCTGCCTCCTTCTTCTTCCTCTGCCTCCTCTTCTTCACCCTCTGTCTCTTCAGTCTTCTTCACCCTCTGTCTCTTCAGTCTTCTTCACCCTCTGTCTCTTCAGTCTTCTTCACCCTCTGTCTCTTCTGTCTTCTTCACCCTCTTTTTCACCCTCTGCCTCCTCTTCACCCTCTGCCTCCTCCTTCTTCTTCCTCTGTCTCCTCTCCTTCCTCTGCCTCTTCTTCACCCTCTGCCTCCTCTTCACCCTCTGCCTCCTTCTTCTTCCTCTGTCTCCTTCTTCCTCTGCCTCCCCTTCACTCTCTGCCTCTTCTTCCTCTGTCTCTTCTTCACCCTCTGCCTCCTCTTCTTCTTCTTCCTCTGTCTCCTCTTCTTCCTGTCTCCTTCTTCCTCTGTCTCCTTCTTCTTCCTCTGTCTACTTCTTCTTCCTCTGTCTCCTCTTCTCCCTCTGTCTCCTTCTTCTTCCTCTGTCTCCTCTTCTTCCTCTGCCTCTTCTTCACCCTCTGCCTCCTTCTTCTTCCTCTGCCTCCTCTTCTTCACCCTCTGTCTCTTCTGTCTTCTTCACCCTCTGGCTTCTTCATCCTCTGTCTCTTCTGTCTTCTTCACCCTCTTTTTCACCCTCTGCCTCTTTTTCACCCTCTGCCTCCTCTTCACCCTCTGCCTCCTCCTTCTTCCTCTGTCTCCTCTTCTTCCTCTGTCTCCTCTCCTTCCTCTGCCTCTTCTTCACCCTCTGCCTCCTCTTCACCCTCTGCCTCCTTCTTCTTCCTCTGTCTCCTCTCCTTCTTCTTCCTCTGCCTCCCCTTCACTCTCTGCCTCTTCTTCCTCTGTCTCTTCTTCACCCTCTGCCTCCTCTTCTTCCTCTGTCTCCTTCTTCTTCCTCTGTCTCTTCTTCTGTCTCCTCTCCTTCCTCTGCCTCTTCTTCACCCTCTGCCTCCTCTTCACCCTCTGCCTCCTCTTCACCCTCTGCCTCCTCTTCACCCTCTGCCTCCTTTTCACCCTCTGCCTCCTTCTTCTTCACCCTCTGTCTCTTCTGTCTTCTTCACCCTCTGTCTCTTCTGTCTTCTTCACCCTCTTTTTCACCCTCTGCCTCTTTTTCACCCTCTGCCTCCTCTTCTTCCTCTGTCTCCTTCTTCTTCCTCTGTCTCCTTCTTCTTCCTCTGTCTCCTTCTTCTTCTTCTGTCTCCTCTCCTTCCTCTGCCTCTTCTTCACCCTCTGTCTCTTCAGTCTACTTCATCCTCTGTCTCTTCAGTCTTCTTCACCCTCTGTCTCTTCAGTCTTCTTCACCCTCTGTCTCTTCTGTCTTCTTCACCCTCTGTCTCTTCTGTCTTCTTCACCCTCTTTTTCACACTCTGCCTCCTCTTCACCCTCTGCCTCCTCTTCACCCTCTGCCTCCTCCTTCTTCTTCCTCCGTCTCCTCTCCTTCCTCTGCCTCTTCTTCACCCTCTGCCTCCTCTTCACCCTCTGCCTCCTTGTTCTTCCTCTGTCTCCTCTTCTTCTTCTTCCTCTGTCTCCTTCTTCTTCCTCTGCCTCCCCTTCACTCTCTGCCTCTTCTTCCTCTGTCTCTTCTTCACCCTCTGCCTCCTCTTCTTCTTCTTCCTCTGTCTCCTTCTTCTTCCTCTGTCTCCTTCTTCTTCCTGTCTCCTTCTTCTTCCTGTCTCCTTCTTCTTCCTCTGTCTCTTCTTCACCCTTTGCCTCCTCTTCTTCTTCTTCCTCTGTCTCCTTCTTCTTCCTCTGTCTCCTTCTTCTTCCTCTGCCTCCCCTTCACTCTCTGCCTCTTCTTCCTCTGTCTCTTCTTCACCCTCTGCCTCCTCTCCTTCTTCTTCCTCTGTCTCCTTCTTCTTCCTCTGTCTCCTTCTTCTTCCTCTGTCTCCTTCTTCTTCCTCTGTCTCCTTCTTCTTCCTGTCTCCTTCTTCTTCCTCTGTCTCCTTCTTCCTCTGTCTCTTCTTCACCCTCTGCCTCCTCTTCTTCTTCTTCCTCTGTCTCCTTCTTCTTCCTCTGTCTCCTTCTTCACCCTCTGCCTCCTCTTCTTCTTCTTCCTCTGTCTCTTCTTCACCCTCTGCCTCCTCTTCTTCTTCTTCCTCTGTCTTCTTCTTCTTCCTCTGTCTCCTTCTTCTTCCTCTGTCTCTTCTTCACCCTCTGCCTCCTCTTCTTCTTCTTCCTCTGTCTCTTCTTCACCCTCTGCCTCTTCTTCTTCTTCCTCTGTCTCCTTCTTCTTCCTCTGTCTCCTTCTTCACCCTCTGCCTCCTCTTCTTCTTCTTCCTCTGTCTCTTCTTCACCCTCTGCCTCCTCTTCTTCTTCTTCCTCTGTCTCTTCTTCACCCTCTGCCTCCTCTTCTTCTTCCTCTGTCTTCTTCTTCTTCCTCTGTCTCCTTCTTCTTCCTCTGTCTTCTTCTTCTTCCTCTGTCTTCTTCTTCCTCTGTCTCCTTCTTCTTCACCCTCTGTCTCCTTCTTCTTCACCCTCTGTCTCTTCTGTCTTCTTCACCCTCCTGCTCCTCTTCTTCCTCTGTCTCTTCCCTCCGCATTCATCCCGATGTGTTGGACTCTGAGGTCCCGCCCCCGTGCTGTGATTGGTTGTTGATCGGAACGTCTCCAGGCCGCTGATTGGTTGTTCGGTGACCATGTGCGTCTCCCAAACAGCGGTGGGCGGTCCCGGGAAGCGCATTTTGATTGGCCGCGTGGGTGCGGCTAGCGCCGTGACGTCACCTGACGAGACGCGTCTCCCGGGGGTCAGCCCGTTTCTATAAAGTGAGAGAAACACCGGAAGCGGAGAGGTCAGAGGTGACAGTGCCCCGGGGAGTGGGGGGAGATGGACGGGACGCGGCCGGAGGCCTGATAACCCGGAGAGTGCGGCGCCCCCTGCTGTGCTGACCTCTACTAACCCTGTGTGTCCGGAGAGTCCCAGCCCTTCTATACCCGTCCTGTGTGCTCCAGGGCTCCGCTGTCACCATGGCAACTGTTACCAGGGCCCCCATGATGTCCTAGAGCTCCGGCCCGCTCACCTCTGTGCCTGTTCCTCCCGCAGAGCCCGCACCATGCACGCCCGGCTGCTGGCAGACGTCTGGGGGCCGGCGAGATGGCACGGCTGGCGGAGACTGTGCCCCCCGCAGAGGACGGCCTCCACGGAGCCGCAGAGCCTGCCCCCGCGCGCCCAGGTGGTCGTCTGCGGAGGAGGCATCATGGGCGCGTCCGTGGCCTATCACCTCACCCGGCTGGGCTGGCAGGACGTGGTCATCCTGGAGCAGGGACGGTGAGTGCGGAGACCACCAGCAGAATAGTGAGCGCTGCTCTGGAGGGAGACGCAGAATCCATCATTTATGCACAGAGACTGCACCAGCAGAATAGTGAGCGCTGCTCCGGAGGGAGATGCAGAATCCGCCATGTGTGCACTGAGACTGCACCAGCAGAATAGTGAGCGCTGCTCCGGAGGGAGACGCAGAATCCACCATGTATGTGCTGAGACTGCACCAGCAGAATAGTGAGCGCAGCTCCCGAGGGAGACGCAGAATCCATCATGTATGTACTGAGACTGCACCAGCAGAATAGTGAGTGCAGCTCCGGAGGGAGACGCAGAATCCACCATGTATGTGCTGAGACTGCACCAGCAGAATAGTGAGCGCAGCTCCGAAGGGAGACGCAGAATCCGCCATGTATGTGCTGAGACTGCGCCAGCAGAATAGTGAGCGCAGCTTCGGAGGGAGACGCAGAATCCACCATGTATGTGCTGAGACTGCGCCAGCAGAATAGTGAGCGCTGCTCCGGAGGGAGACGCAGAATCCACCATGTATGTGCTGAGACTGCACCAGCAGAATAGTGAGCGCAGCTCCCGAGGGAGACGCAGAATCCATCATGTATGTACTGAGACTGCACCAGCAGAATAGTGAGTGCAGCTCCGGAGGGAGACGCAGAATCCACCATGTATGTGCGGAGACCACCAGCAGAATAGTGAGCGCAGCTCCGAAGGGAGACGCAGAATCCGTCATGTATGTGCTGAGACTGCGCCAGCAGAATAGTGAGCGCAGCTTCGGAGGGAGACGCAGAATCCACCATGTATGTGCGGAGACTGTGCCAGCAGAATAGTGAGCGCAGCTTCAGATGGAAACACAGGATCCGCTGCGTATGTATTGAAACTGTATCTGACATGGAATCAGAATAAACCTTTCCCGTTTTAGGACAATGAGGATTTTACCATAATGTTTAATATTTGCCAAATGCCGGAATAATGAGAGAGAGAGAGAAGGTTTAAGGCATTTTTATTAATTATTGTAAAGTCAGAAGTTTCCATACAGTAAGATTACTCTGCCTTTAAACAATTCTGGACGGCCCATATGATGATGTCAGGTGTGTGGAAGCTTCTGATACGATTTTTGGCAACATCTGAGTTAATTACAGAAATACCTGTGGATGTATTTTAATGCACACCTGAAACACACTGCTTCTTTTTGTGTAGCATCATGGGAAAGTCTAAAGAAATCAGCCAAGATATCAGGAAGAGAATTGTGGACTTGCACAAGTCTGGCTCATCCTTGGGTACAATTTCAAGATCCCTGAAGGTGCCTTTTTCATCTGTACAAACAATTATACGCAAGTACAGACAAGATGGGAATGTCCAGCCATCATACCGCTCAGGAAGGAGATGGGTTCTGTGTCCCAGAGATGAACGTGCTTTGCTCCGACATGTGCATATCAACCCAAGGACAAAAGCAAAAGACCTTGTGAAGATGATGGCGGAAGACGGTAAGATTGTGTCAATATCCACAGTGAAACAAGTACTGTATCAACATGGACTGAAAGGCCACTCTGCCAGGAGGAAGCCATTACTCCAAAAGAAACATAAGAAGCCAGATTAATGTTTGTAAATGCACACAGGAACAAAGACCTTAATTTTTGGAGACATGTCCTGCAATCTGATGAAACTAAAATTGAGCTTTTTTGGCATAATGACCATCGTTACATTTGGAGGAAAAAGGGAGAAGCTTGGAAGCCTAAGAACACCATCCCAACTGTGAAGCATGGGGGTGGCAGCATCATGTTGTGGGGTTGTTTTGCAGCAGGAGGGACTGGTGCACTTCACAAAATAGATGGCATCATGAGAAAATAAGATTATGTGGCAATACTGAAGCAACATCTCAAGACATCAGCCAGGAAGATAAAGCTTGGGCTGAAATGGGTCTTCCAAATGGACAATAACCTGAAGCATACGGCCAAAATGGTAACAAAGTGGCTTAAGGATCACAAAGTCCATGTTTTGGAGCGGCCATCACAAAGCCCTGATCTCAATCCTATTGAAAATTTATGGGAAAAGCTGAAAAGGCTGCGAGCGCCGAGCAAGGGGACCTCCAAACCTGGATCAGGTACAGCAGAGCAAGGCGACCTCCAAACCTGGATTAGGTACACCAGAGCAAGGCGACCTCCAAACCTGGATCAGGTACAGCAGAGCAAGACGACCTCCAAACCTGGATCAGGTACTCCAGAGCAAGGCGACCTCCAAACCTGGATTAGGTACACCAGAGCAAGGCAACCTCCAAACCTGGATCCGGTACAGCAGAGCAAGGCGACCTCCAAACCTGGATCAGGTACAGCAGAGCAAGACGACCTCCAAACCTGGATCAGGTACAGCAGAGCAAGACGACCTCCAAACCTGGATCAGGTACTCCAGAGCAAGGCGACCTCCAAACCTGGATTAGGTACACCAGAGCAAGGCGACCTCCAAACCTGGATCCGGTACAGCAGAGCAAGGCGACCTCCAAACCTGGATCAGGTACAGCAGAGCAAGACGACCTCCAAACCTGGATCAGGTACAGCAGAGCAAGACGACCTCCAAACCTGGATCAGGTACTCCAGAGCAAGACGACCTCCAAACCTGGATCAGGTACTCCAGAGCAAGACGACCTCCAAACCTGGATCAGGTACTCCAGAGCAAGGCGACCTCCAAACCTGGATCCGGTACAGCAGAGCAAGACGACCTCCAAACCTGGATCCGGTACAGCAGCTCTGTCAGGAGGAATCGGCCCAAATTCCACCAACTATTGTGAGAAGCTTCTGGAAGGAGACACCAAACGTCTGACCCAAGTCATTCAGTGTAAGGGCAATGGGAGCAAATACTAATGAGATGGAAACTTCTGACTCTGCAGTAAGTAATAAAAATGCCTTAAACCTTCTCTCTCTCTCTCATTATTCCGGCATTGGGCAAATATTTAAACATTATGGTAAAATCCTAATTGTCCTAAAACGGGAAAGGTTTATTCTGATTCCATGTCAGATATTGAGGAAAACATCATATGTGTCTTTATATATAGTGGATGGACTGAGACTGCACCAGCAGATTAGTGAGTGCAGCTCTGGAGTATAATACAGGATGTAACTCAGGATCAGTAATGTAATGTATGTACACAGTGACTGCACCAGCAGATTAGTGAGTGCAGCTCTGGAGTATAATACAGGATGTAACTCAGGATCAGTAATGTAATGTATGTACACAGTGACTGCACCAGCAGAATAGTGAGTGCAGCTCTGGAGTATAATACAGGATGTAACTCAGGATCAGTAATGTAATGTATGTACACAGTGACTGCACCAGCAGAATAGTGAGTGCAGCTCTGGAGTATAATACAGGATGTAACTCAGGATCAGTAATGTAATGTATGTACACAGTGACTGCACCAGCAGAATAGTGAGTGCAGCTCTGGAGTATAATACAGAATGTAACTCAGGATCAGTAATGTAATGTATGTACACAGTGACTGCACCAGCAGATTAGTGAGTGCAGCTCTGGAGTATAATACAGGATGTAACTCAGGATCAGTAATGTAATGTATGTACACAGTGACTGCACCAGCAGAATAGTGAGTGCAGCTCTGGAGTATAATACAGGATGTAACTCAGGATCAGTAATGTAATGTATGTACATAGTGACTGTACCAGCAGATTAGTGAGTGCAGCTCTGGAGTATAATACAGGATGTAACTCAGGATCAGTAATGTAATGTATGTACACAGTGACTGCACCAGCAGAATAGTGAGTGCAGCTCTGGAGTATAATACAGGATGTAACTCAGGATCAGTAATGTAATGTATGTACACAGTGACTGTACCAGCAGATTAGTGAGTGCAGCTCTGGAGTATAATACAGGATGTAACTCAGGATCAGTAATGTAATGTATGTACACAGTGACTGCACGAGCAGAATAGTGAGTGCAGCTCTGGAGTATAATACAGGATGTAACTCAGGATCAGTAATGTAATGTATGTACACAGTGACTGCACGAGCAGAATAGTGAGTGCAGCTCTGGAGTATAATACAGGATGTAACTCAGGATCAGTAATGTAATGTATGTACACAGTGACTGCACCAGCAGATTAGTGAGTGCAGCTCTGGAGTATAATACAGGATGTAACTCAGGATCAGTAATGTAATGTATGTACACAGTGACTGCACCAGCAGAATAGTGAGTGCAGCTCTGGAGTATAATACAGGATGTAACTCAGGATCAGTAATGTAATGTATGTACATAGTGACTGTACCAGCAGATTAGTGAGTGCAGCTCTGGAGTATAATACAGGATGTAACTCAGGATCAGTAATGTAATGTATGTACACAGTGACTGCACCAGCAGAATAGTGAGTGCAGCTCTGGAGTATAATACAGGATGTAACTCAGGATCAGTAATGTAATGTATGTACACAGTGACTGTACCAGCAGATTAGTGAGTGCAGCTCTGGAGTATAATACAGGATGTAACTCAGGATCAGTAATGTAATGTATGTACACAGTGACTGCACCAGCAGAATAGTGAGTGCAGCTCTGGAGTATAATACAGGATGTAACTCATGATCAGTAATGTAATGTATGTACACAGTGACTGCACCAGCAGAATAGTGAGTGCAGCTCTGGAGTATAATACAGGATGTAACTCAGGATCAGTAATGTAATGTATGTACATAGTGACTGTACCAGCAGATTAGTGAGTGCAGCTCTGGAGTATAATACAGGATGTAACTCAGGATCAGTAATGTAATGTATGTACACAGTGACTGCACCAGCAGAATAGTGAGTGCAGCTCTGGAGTATAATACAGGATGTAACTCAGGATCAGTAATGTAATGTATGTACACAGTGACTGTACCAGCAGATTAGTGAGTGCAGCTCTGGAGTATAATACAGGATGTAACTCAGGATCAGTAATGTAATGTATGTACACAGTGACTGCACCAGCAGAATAGTGAGTGCAGCTCTGGAGTATAATACAGGATGTAACTCAGGATCAGTAATGTAATGTGTGTACACAGTGACTGCACCAGCAGAATAGTGAGTGCAGCTCTGGAGTATAATACAGGATGTAACTCAGGATCAGTAATGTAATGTATGTACATAGTGACTGCACCAGCAGAATAGTGAGTGCAGCTCTGGAGTATAATACAGGATCAGTAATGTAATGTATGTACATAGTGACTGCACCAGCAGAATAGTGAGTGCAGCTCTGGAGTATAATACAGGATGTAACTCAGGATCAGTAATGTAATGTATGTACACAGTGACTGCACCAGCAGAATAGTGAGTGCAGCTCTGGAGTATAATACAGGATGTAACTCAGGATCTGTAATGTAATGTATGTACATAGTGACTGCACCAGCAGAATAGTGAGTGCAGCTCTGGAGTATAATACAGGATGTAACTCAGGATCAGTAATGTAATGTATCTACACAGTGACTACACCAGCAGAATAGTGAGTGCAGCTCTGGAGTATAATACAGGATATAACTCAGGATCAGTAATGTAATGTATGTACACAGTGACTGCACCAGCTGAATAGTGAGTGCAGCTCTGGAGTATAATACAAGATGTAACTCAGGATCAGTAATGTAATGTATGTACACAGTGACTGCACCAGCTGAATAGTGAGTGCAGCTCTGGAGTATAATACAGGATGTAACTCAGGATCAATAATGTAATGTATGTACACAGTGACTGCACCAGCTGAATAGTGAGTGCAGCTCTGGAGTATAATACAGGATGTAACTCAGGATCAGTAATGTAATGTATGTACACAGTGACTGCACCAGCAGAATAGTGAGTGCAGCTCTGGAGTATAATACAGGATGTAACTCAGGATCAGTAATGTAATGTATGTACACAGTGACTGCACCAGCAGAATAGTGAGTGCAGCTCTGGAGTATAATCGAGGCTGTAGCTCAGGATCGGTGCAGTTTTGATCTGTCTCTGGTGTGAGGAGCAGTGATTAATGACTCCATGAGGTTTTCTTTCTTCCTGCCCCTCATTCACAGCTTCTCTCTTTCTGCAGGTTGGCCGCCGGCTCTACGCGGTTCTGTGCCGGCGCGGTCAGTACGGTGAAACATATTTCTATAGAGACAGAAATGGCCGATTATTCTAACAAGCTTTATCAGCAGCTGGAGGCAGAGACCGGGGTTCCCACAGGTCAGTGATCCTCCATGGAGATGCCGTGCGTTATATACAGCAGTGTGAAGACCCCATTACACAGCACAGATCTGCAGTTTGAGAGCTGAAATCTCCCAGAATTCCTTGCTTGATCATTGTCTGCACTGACCTTTATTGATTTGCATTCGGGAAAGTAACCAGAAACTGTACAGACATTGGATGTAGGTGACAGGACTGCAAGTAAATGCCACCGCGTGTTGTACATGGGACTGACACTGTCATGTTTTAGTGTCACCTCCTCCCATTCACCTCATCTGTGTTTTGATTTTCTGCTGCCCTCTGCACCTTCCTATAATCCCCCCCTTACAACATGGTGACCTCTTATAATCCCCCTCACATCATCGTGACCTATAACGTCTTATAATCCCCTCCCCCCCCTTACATCATGGTGACCTTTTATAATCTCCCCCCACACACACACACACCTCCTTACATCATGATGACCTTTTATAATCCCCCTCCCCCTTACATCATGGTGACCTGTGACCTCTTATAATCCCCCTCCCTCTTACATCATGGTGACCTGTGACCTCTTATCCCCTCCCCCCTTACATCATGGTGACCTGTGACCTCTTATAATCCCCCTCCCCCTTACATCATGGTGACCTGTGACCTCTTATAATCCCCCTGACATCATGGTGACCTGTGGTGCGGTGTTGTAGTCCGGCCTATAGGGGGCTGATGCTTTCCGCTCGTTGTGTCCCGCAGGCTACAAGAGGACGGGATCCATCTTGCTGGCGCAGACCCAGGATCGGCTCATATCTCTCCGGCGCATGATGTCGCGGTTGAGGTGAGAGTCGGTGCAGCCTCCATCTCTGTTATCGTTGAGGCTGAGGTTAACCCTTTGCTCCTCTTCATAGAATGAAGAACATCCCATGTGAGATCATTACACCGCGGCGGGTTGGCGAGCTCCACCCCCTGATTAATATTCATGATCTGGTGGGAGCCATGTATGTCCCGGAGGACGCAGTGGTGTCGACAGCAGACGTGGCTCTGGCCCTGGTTACTGCGGCGCGGAGTAAAGGTAAGAGAAGCAGAAAGCAGGTGACGGGGCCGGGGTCTGCTCTAGGAGGGGTCTGCTCTCGAGGTGGGTGGGGCCTGTTTACGGGGCGGGTTGGGTCTGCTCTCGGTTGTGGGGTCCGCTCTCGGTTGTGGGGTCCGCTCTCTCGGTTGTGGGGTCTGCTCTAGGTTGTGGGGCCTACTCTCGGTGGAGGGGTCTGCTCTCGATTGTGGGGTCTGCTCTCGGTGGAGGGGTCTGCTCTCGATTGTGGGGTCTGCTCTAGGTGGAGGGGTCTGCTGTCGGTGGAGGGGTCTGCTCTTGGGGGTCTTATGTTGGGGCTCGTTATCCTTTGGGGTGGATCATTGTGAGGGCTGTGCAATAACCGCTTTTCTGCTGTCCTGTCTGCAGGCGTCCAGGTCCATGAGCACACAGCCGTCAACCACGTCCTGGTAGAGCGGGGTCATGTGAGCGGCGTGGACACCGACCGCGGGCAAATCGAGTGCGAGTACTTTGTGAACTGCGCTGGCCAGGTAATGGGGGCCGGTATTCCTAATAATGGAGCAGTGATAATGCCCCCCATAGGGTTATGACTGACTGTCACTCGCTCCAGGCGCCCCCCGCCATTGCTGCCTCAGAGGGTGCGAAGCAGAGCAGAATGAGCGGGGAGCGCTGGCGGAATCGTCTACTAATCCGGAGGCCGATGACCTGCCCTGACCTCGGCCGGCTCCTGCTGTATCCGGGTACAGTGCTAGAGCAAAACTCGGCACAGCACTAACCTTTTGTTCTGCAGGTTTGTTACAGTGGATTAGTGCAGGTGATCTGTATCAGCTTAGACAAAGCCGGACTAAGTAGACTGGGCCATTAGTGGATATGGTATATACTGGGCTCACTCAGTATTCATGTCAGCTGTATACTACGGGCCTCCTGGTCATTAACAGGTCTGTCGGCTTCGGTGTCAGCTGTGTACTCCGGCTCTGTCGGCCTCGGTGCCGGCTGTGTACTCCGGGTCTTCTGGTCATTAGCGGGTCTATCGGCTTCGGTGTCAGCTGTGTACTCCGGCTCTGTCGGCCTCGGTGCCGGCTGTGTACTCCGGGTCTTCTGGTCATTAGCGGGTCTATCGGCCTCGGTGTCAGCTGTGTACTCCGGCTCTGTCGGCCTCGGTGCCGGCTGTGTACTCCAGGTCTTCTGGTCATTAGCGGGTCTATCGGCCTCGGTGTCAGCTGTGTACTCCGGCTCTGTCGGCCTCGGTGCCGGCTGTGTACTCCGGGTCTTCTGGTCATTAGCGGGTCTATCGGCCTCGGTGTCAGCTGTGTACTCCGGCTCTGTCGGCCTCGGTGCCGGCTGTGTACTCCGGGTCTTCTGGTCATTAGCGGGTCTATCGGCCTCGGTGTCAGCTGTGTACTCCGGCTCTGTCGGCCTCGGTGCCGGCTGTGTACTCCAGGTCTTCTGGTCATTAGCGGGTCTATCGGCCTCGGTGTCAGCTGTGTACTCCGGCTCTGTCGGCCTCGGTGCCGGCTGTGTACTCCGGGTCTTCTGGTCATTAGCGGGTCTATCGGCCTCGGTGTCAGCTGTGTACTTCGGCTCTGTCGGCCTCGGTGCCGGCTGTGTACTACGGGTCTTCTGGTCATTAGCGGGTCTGTCGGCCTCGGTGTCGGCTGTGTACTCTGCGTCTCCTGGTCATTAGCAGGTCTGTCGGCTGTGGTGCCGGCCTTGTACTCTGCAATTCTCACTCTAGTGGTTGAGGTTTTGTGACTCTTGGCTGCCGCGACTCATCTCCCCGGTGCCCGGTCCGCGTCCCCGGCTCATCTCCCCGGTGCCCGGTCCGCGTCCCCGGCTCATCTCCCCGGTGCCCGGTCCGCGTCCCCGGCTCATCTCCCCGGTGCCCGGTCCGCGTCCCCGGCTCATCTCCCCGGTGCCCGGTCCGCGTCCCCGGCTCATCTCCCCGGTGCCCGGTCCGCGTCCCCGGCTCATCCCCCCCGGTGCCCGGTCCGCGTCCCCGGCTCATCCCCCCCGGTGCCCAGTCCGCGTCCCCGGCTCATCCCCCCGGTGCCCGGTCCGCGTCCCCGGCTCATGCGCCCGGTCCGCGTCCCCGGCTCATCCCCCCGGTGCCCGGTCCGCGTCCCCGGCTCATCCCCCCGGTGCCCGGTCCGCGTCCCCGGCTCATGCGCCCGGCGCCCGGTCCGCGTCCCCGGCTCATGCGCCCGGTCCGCGTCCCCGGCTCATGCGCCCGGTCCGCGTCCCCGGCTGGTGTTCTTACCTTTGCTTCTCTTGCAGTGGGCCTACGAGCTCGGTCTGTCCAACGAGGAGCCGGTCAGCATTCCTCTTCATGCCTGCGAGCACTTTTACCTCCTGACCCGTCCTCTGCGCACGCCGCTGCAGGATAACACGCCAAGTAGGTCGCAGCTCGTCTCGTGTACACTGCAGGCTGGCTCCTGATTGTGGGGGTCTCTGGGGGTCCTCCTGTCCCAGGAGGGCACATGTTATATCTTATAAAGGGTAGCGGGGGTTGGGTGTGGTGCCCATCATCGCAGTGTGAGCAGTCGTGGTAATGAAGGATAGCAGAATTCACAGGGGAGGATAACCGCGCCTCACCCCATGCCCAGGTCCATGTGGCCGGCTGTAGTCACAAGCCTGTCCTTTGCCCCTGCCTCTAGGTGTTGTGGACCCTGATGGGAGGATTTACATCCGCAGCTGGCAAGGTGGTATTCTCTCTGGAGGTTTCGAGAAAAACCCCAAACCAATCTTTACAGAGGGCCGCAATCAGCTGGAGATCCAGAATCTGCAGGAAGACTGGGATCACTTTGGTAAGATGGCTGTGGTCAGTGATCGTGGCCGATCGTCTCCGTATAATCATTGGGCCAAGATAAGGGGTTATCCCTGATCCGTAGGACAGCGGAGAACATACTGACTGCTGGAATCCCCCGCAATCCCGAGTACAACGGGGCTCTGGGGTCCAGGACCAGGGCTGTGCGGCCCGGTCTTATACGACTGGAGGTGGCGTGCATGGGACGAGAGAGCCCAGTACAGCGCTCCGCTCCATTTGGCAGTCCCATGGACAATGAATGGCGCAGAGATTGAGTATGTGCACCTCCCCCCTATAAGATGGGGCTCTGTAGACCCCCAGTATCCTGTGCATTGTCCCCCATTCTATGGATAGGGGGTAACCTACTATCCTGGGAGTTGTTCTATAGGAGGGTCCCTCTAGTAGAGGCAGGTACTTCTTGGTGGCTGTAAATGTGGGGGTCTCTCCACAGAACCACTGCTCAGTGCTCTGCTGCGTCGCATGCCGTCCCTGGAGGCGCTAGAGATCCTGCGTCTTGTTAACTGCCCAGAATCCTTCACTCCAGACATGCGCTGTGTGATGGGGGAGAGCCCGAGCCTTCTGAGATACTTCACACTTGCCGGAATGAACTCCCAGGGCTGCTCTCTTGGAGGAGGAGCTGGAAAGTAAGTGCCCCCCACACTCGCTCTTCTGAGAGATTGACTTCGCTGTCTGAGACCACCGTCTGCGTCTTCTCTCAGGTTCCTCGCAGAGTGGATGGTCTACGGTTACCCACAAGACAATGTGTGGCCCCTGGACATCAAGCGCTTTGGAGCCCTGCAGAGCAGCCGGACCTTCCTGCGGCACAGAGTGATGGAGGTCATGCGTAAGTGCCGGCCAGCGATTATGTCCTGGACATGAGCTCTGTAGGATCCTCACACCCATCCTCTGTCCTCACCTCCGCTGCAGCGCTCATCTATGACCTGAAGGTGCCACGCTGGGACTTCCAGACCGGGCGACAGCTGCGGACCTCCCCCCTCTACGACCGTCTGGATGCTCAGGGGGCCCGGTGGATGGAGAAGCATGGATTTGAGAGGACCAAGTACTTTATCCCCCCTGGGAAAGGTCAGGAGCATCCACGGAGTCCGGGGCACTAGGACAACAGAGACTTTGCTGGGGTGAAGCCTCCATGTTGTAACGCTGCTCCGTCTTCCTCCACAGATCTGTTGTCTCTGGACCAGAGCAAAACCTTCTATAAGCCGGACTGGTTTGATATTGTGGGCTCCGAGGTGAAGTGCTGCAAGGAGGCCGTGTGTGTCATAGACATGTCCTCCTTCACCAAGTTTGAGATCAGCGTGAGTCCTGCGTGCTCTGTGTCTCCCTGGCTGTGCCGCGTCTCCTCTCGCCGTGCCGCGTCTCCTCTCGCCGTGCCGCGTCTCCTCTCGCCGTGCCGCGTCTCCTCTCGCCGTGCCGCGTCTCCTCTCGCCGTGCCGCGTCTCCTCTCGCCGTGCCGCGTTTCCTCTCGCCGTCCCGCGTCTCCTCTCGCGTCTCCTCTCGCCGTCTCGCGTCTCCTCTCGCCGTCTCGCGTCTCCTCTCGCCGTCCCGCGTCTCCTCTCGCCGTCCCGCGTCTCCTCTCGCCGTGCCGCGTCTCCTCTCGCCGTGCCGCGTCTCCTCTCGCCGTCTCGCGTCTCCTCTCGCCGTCCCGCGTCTCCTCTCGCCGTGCCGCGTCTCCTCTCGCCGTGCCGCGTCTCCTCTCGCCGTGCCGCGTCTCCTCTCGCCGTGCCGCGTCTCCTCTCGCCGTGCCGCGTTTCCTCTCGCCGTCCCGCGTCTCCTCTCGCGTCTCCTCTCGCCGTCTCGCGTCTCCTCTCGCCGTCTCGCGTCTCCTCTCGCCGTGCCGCGTCTCCTCTCGCCGTGCCGCGTCTCCTCTCGCCGTGCCGCGTCTCCTCTCGCCGTGCCGCGTCTCCTCTCGCCGTGCCGCGTCTCCTCTCGCCGTGCCGCGTCTCCTCTCGCCGTCTCGCGTCTCCTCTCGCCGTGCCGCGTCTCCTCTCGCCGTGCCGCGTCTCCTCTCGCCGTGCCGCGTCTCCTCTCGCCGTGCCGCGTCTCCTCTCGCCGTGCCGCGTCTCCTCTCGCGTCTCCTCTCGCCGTCCCGCGTCTCCTCTCGCCGTTCCGCGTCTCCTCTCGCCGTCCCGCGTCTCCTCTCGCAGTGTCGCGTCTCCTCTCGCAGTGTCGCGTCTCCTCTCGCAGTGTCGCGTCTCCTCTCGCAGTGTCGCGTCTCCTCTCGCAGTGTCGCGTCTCCTCTCGCCGTGTCGCGTCTCCTCTCGCCGTCCCGCGTCTCCTCTCGCCGTGTCGCGTCTCCTCTCGCCGTGTCGCGTCTCCTCTCGCCGTGTCGCGTCTCCTCTCGCCGTCCCGCGTCTCCTCTCGCAGTGTCGCGTCTCCTCTCGCCGTCCCGCGTCTCCTCTCGCAGTGTCGCGTCTCCTCTCGCCGTGTCGCGTCTCCTCTCGCCGTCCCGCGTCTCCTCTCGCAGTGTCGCGTCTCCTCTCGCAGTGTCGCGTCTCCTCTCGCCGTCCCGCGTCTCCTCTCGCAGTGTCGCGTCTCCTCTCGCCGTGCCGCGTCTCCTCTCGCCGTGCCGCGTCTCCTCTCGCGTCTCCTCTCGCCGTCCCGCGTCTCCTCTCGCCGTGCCGCGTCTCCTCTCGCCGTGCCGCGTCTCCTCTCGCCGTGCCGCGTCTCCTCTCGCGTCTCCTCTCGCCGTCCCGCGTCTCCTCTCGCAGTGTCGCGTCTCCTCTCGCCGTCCCGCGTCTCCTCTCGCAGTGTCGCGTCTCCTCTCGCCGTGTCGCGTCTCCTCTCGCCGTCCCGCGTCTCCTCTCGCAGTGTCGCGTCTCCTCTCGCCGTGTCGCGTCTCCTCTCGCCGTGTCGCGTCTCCTCTCGCCGTGTCGCGTCTCCTCTCGCCGTCCCGCGTCTCCTCTTGCAGTGTCGCGTCTCCTCTCGCCGTCCCGCGTCTCCTCTCGCAGTGTCGCGTCTCCTCTCGCCATCTTCTCTCGCCGTCTCCTCTCGTCCTGTCGCTCTATCGTCCGGTAACCTCTGGGGTCTCGTCTCCAGTCCCCGGGGGATCAGGCTCTGGACACCCTCCAGTATCTCCTCTCCAATGATGTGGATGTTCCCGTGGGCCACATTGTCCACACCGGGATGCTGAACGAGCGCGGAGGGTACGAGAACGACTGCAGTGTGGTGCGACTCCAGAAACGCAGGTAAAGGGTGGTCTTGTCATGTCACAGCGGGTGTGGACCATGGTGGGCTGTAGGGCGTCTGCTATGTGGGCTATGCTCTCTGTAATAATGGCTTCCCCGGTGCTGGATGCTGTCAGATTTCTGCTGACCGCAGATGTATTGGGGGCATCCGATCATTCAGAGATAAGTGGTGCCAGATATTTGTAAGCCGGATGTCAGCGAGGGTCCCGAGCCCTGTGGCCGCCGTACTGTCTTCCTAGCGCTGAGATCCGCGGATGAGAGTCCGGTCCCTGGAGCCTCCATGGCTGACGTTCTGCTTGTGTTGGTGCTGAATGTGTGATGTTCGGTGCAGCGGTCACACATCAGTGTCTGGACGCCTCCTTAAAGGGGTTTTCCATCTTTAGCTCAAGACACAGTCTGGGAAATAATAGGAGAATGAGCTTTACTCGCCCCCTGCTGGTTCAGCGCTGCGTTTCCGCCTCTGCCCAGGTGTTTGTTCATGCGGCTGCAGCAGTGATGTCACGACTACAGCAAATATCCGCTGCAGCCAATCACTGAGCTGTAGCGCTGATGTAGACGTCCCGCCGAGCTCAGTGATGGGCTGCAGTGGTCACTTGATGTAGTCGTGACTGCTGGTCCGGGTCAGAGGCCTCGCGGTCAGGAAGGATCATTTCCTAGTTTTACACAGACCAAGTCTTCGATTTAAAAGGTTTTTCCACTTTACTTTAACCCTTCCTGTCCCGCAGCTTCTTCATGATCTCCCCCACAGACCAGCAGGTGCATTGCTGGTCTTGGCTGAAGCAGCATTTGCCGAGCGACAGCGACTTGTTTCTTGAAGACGTGACCTGGAAATATACAGGTACAAAGAGGACATCCAGCGGCGCTCCACACAGAGCTTGTGCTCTCTGGTTTCAGCCTCGCCTTTTTGTCTTGTAGCTTTAAATCTGATTGGTCCCCGAGCCATGGATGTGCTGTCGGAGCTGTCCTACGCCCCCATGACCCCGGACCACTTCCCATCCTTATTCTGTAAGGTTAGTGACCCCGCCGGTTGGTCGGTCCGTCAGGTCGGTCCGTCAGGCCCAGCCCAGCCTCATCCTCTGCCTTCTGCCTCTTCTGTAGGAGATGAGTGTGGGCTACGCCAATGGCATCCGGGTGATGAGTATGACGCACACGGGCGAGCCGGGCTTCACCCTCTACATTCCCATCGAGGTGAGCAGCTCGGACCGGACCCTGGTATACGGGGGTGTCATTACATGAGTGACGGTCCTGATGTCTCCCCCCACAGTACGCGCTACACGTCTACAATGAGATCATGAGCGTGGGCCAGAAATACGGCATCCGCAACGCCGGCTACTACGCCCTGCGGAGCCTGCGCATCGAGAAGTTCTTCGCCTTCTGGGGGCAGGACCTGGACCCCTTCACCACCCCACTGGAATGTGGCCGGGAGTTCCGGGTGAAGTTGGACAAGGTATAGGACATTGTGACGGAGCGGCAGCACGTGCGACAGACGACGGGCATGGTCTCATCCCGGGACCGTCCCCGGCGGCTGAGGGCCCTGAGCAGTGGCCGGAGCCCCCCGGTGTGGGGGATGTGCAGCTTTAGTGCTGCAGACTTGGGGTTTGCTGTGTAACCGCTCTCTCTTCCCCTCCCCCAGGGCTACGACTTCATCGGCCGGGACGCCTTGTTGCGGCAGCGTGAGGAGGGGATATCAAAGCGATTTACAATGTTCATCCTGGAGGAGCACGACACGGACCTGGACTTGTGGCCCTGGTGGGGGGAGCCCATCTACCGCAACGGCGAGCATGTGGGCAAGACCACCAGCAGCGCCTACAGCTACACGCTGGGGCGCCACGTGTGCCTGGGCTTCATCCACAGCCCCAACCCCATCACCCCGGAGTTCATCAACCGCGGGGAGTACGAGATTGAGATCGCCGGCCAGAGGTGCCAGGCCAAAGCCAAACTCTACCCCGTCAGCTCCCTGTTCACACAGAGACGCCGGAAGGAAGACATGGAGCTGGGCTACTGAGTGGGAGGGGTTAATGCCAAGGGCTTACAGGGGTGCGGGCTTTATTCATTGGTGGTCTGGAATGCCAACAGGGGAGTGTGTGGCCCCCGGGGGCCAGTCTGCTGCACCCGCACTTATCACTATATCTATATGCAATCAGAGGGTGGTCTCATTCAGTCACAGCGTTACCATGGAGACCTGAGGAGAACCCCCCTACTCTGCCACCATATCAATGAAGCAATAGTCATGAGCCCGGTACCACCCCTGGTGCCTGCGCCCGGGGGGTGGGGGGGATCTCCGGCATACGGACCCCCTTTTCATTCTTAACTTATTTTACAACATCCGGCGGCTCCGGTGCTGGAGAGAAGCCCGGATCAATGCACTTTACTGGACACCGAGCGATGGCCGCCCCGTAAGCGGCAGGAGTGATCGGCCCGGACCCCCATGGCACTCTAGTATTACAGGGTCCCCCTATAGGATAATCCAGCGCTCAGCGAGGTTTCTACCATTTTTACTCTTCTTGTATATACAGGAGCCGACAATAAACGTGTTCATCTGTGGGCGCCGCTTATCTCTTACCCCGGAGTGTGATGGATCAGATCCAACCTGCAGTCTGAGCCGACACTGCCGCCAGAATGAGGGGCTGCACCCTGGCGTCATGGGTGACCCCCAAATGTCAGAATGATGGACGTCCAAACCAAAACACAGCAACGACTGAGGCCCCCCCCAGCTGTGTAAGCACCAGGCACCCACCCCTCCTGTGTGTCGCCCGCTGGTCTGTGGCGGGAGGCACCGATCGCCCACCCCTCCTGTGTGTCGCCCGCTGGTCTGTGGCGGGAGGCACCGATCGCCCACCCCTCCTGCGTGTCGCCCGCTGGTCTGTGGCGGGAGGCACCGATCGCCCACCCCTCCTGTGTGTCGCCCGCTGGTCTGTGGCGGGAGGCACCGATCGCCCACCCCTCCTGTGTGTCGCCCGCTGGTCTGTGGCGGGAGGCACCGATCGCCCACCCCTCCTGTGTGTCGCCCGCTGGTCTGTGGCGGGAGGCATCTGTTGCCCACCTCTCCTGTGTGTCGCCCGCTGGTCTGTGGCGGGAGGCACCGATCGCCCACCCCTCCTGTGTGTCGCCCGCTGGTCTGTGGCGGGAGGCACCGATCGCCCACCCCTCCTGTGTGTCGCCCGCTGGTCTGTGGCGGGAGGCACCGATCGCCCACCCCTCCTGTGTGTCGCCCGCTGGTCTGTGGCGGGAGGCACCGATCGCCCACCCCTCCTGTGTGTCGCCCGCTGGTCTGTGGCGGGAGGCACTGATCGCCCACCCCTCCTGTGTGTCGCCCGCTGGTCTGTGGCGGGAGGCACCGATCGCCCACCCCTCCTGTGTGTCGCCCGCTGGTCTGTGGCGGGAGGCACCGATCGCCCACCCCTCCTGTGTGTCGCCCGCTGGTCTGTGGCGGGAGGCACCGATCGCCCACCCCTCCTGTGTGTCGCCCGCTGGTCTGTGGCGGGAGGCACCGATCGCCCACCCCTCCTGTGTGTCGCCCGCTGGTCTGTGGCGGGAGGCACCGATCGCCCACCCCTCCTGTGTGTCGCCCGCTGGTCTGTGGCGAGAGGCACCGATCGCCCACCCCTCCTGTGTGTCGCCCGCTGGTCTGTGGCGGGAGGCACCGATCGCCCACCCCTCCTGTGTGTCGCCCGCTGGTCTGTGGCGGGAGGCACCGATCGCCCACCCCTCCTGTGTGTCGCCCGCTGGTCTGTGGCGGGAGGCACCGATCGCCCACCCCTCCTGTGTGTCGCCCGCTGGTCTGTGGCGGGAGGCACCGATCGCCCACCCCTCCTGTGTGTCGCCCGCTGGTCTGTGGCGGGAGGCACCGATCGCCCACCCCTCCTGTGTGTCGCCCGCTGGTCTGTGGCGGGAGGCACTGATCGCCCACCCCTCCTGTGTGTCGCCCGCTGGTCTGTGGCGGGAGGCATCGGTTGCCCACCTCTCCTGTGTGTCGCCCGCTGGTCTGTGGCGGGAGGCACCGGTTGCCCACCCCTCCTGTGTGTCGCCCGCTGGTCTGTGGCGGGAGGCACCGGTTGCCCACCCCTCCTGTGTGTCGCCCGCTGGTCTGTGGCGGGAGGCACCGATCGCCCACCCCTCCTGTGTGTCGCCCGCTGGTCTGTGGCGGGAGGCACCGATCGCCCACCTCTCCTGTGTGTCGCCCACTGGTCTGTGGCGGGAGGCACCGATCGCCCACCTCTCCTGTGTGTCGCCCACTGGTCTGTGGCGGGAGGCACCGATTGCCCACCCCTCCTGTGTGTCGCCCGCTGGTCTGTGGCGGTGGGCACTGGTCGCCCACCCCTCCTGTGTGTCGCCCGACCTGTTACAGTTTGGACACCGGGCAGCCACCTCTCCTGTGTGTCGCCCGCTGGTCTGTGGTGGTGGGCACCAGTCGCCCACCTCTCCTGTGTGTCGCCCGCTGGTCTGTGGCGGGGGACACCAGTCGCCCACCTCTCCTGTGTGTCGCCCGCTGGTCTGTGGCGGGGGGCTCTGGTCACCCACCCCGCCTGTGTGTTGCCCGCTGGTCTGTGGCGGGGGGCACTTGTCACCCACCCCTCCTGTGTTGCCCGCTGGTCTGTGGCGGGGGGCACTGGTCGCCCACCCCTCCTGTGTGTTGCCCGCTGGTCTGTGGCGGGGGGCTCTGGTTGCCCACCTCCTGTGTGTTGCCCGCTGGTCTGTGGTGGGGGGCACTGGTCACCCACCCCTCCTGTGTGTTGCCCGCTGGTCTGTGGCGGGGGGCACTGGTCACCCACTCCTCCTGTGTGTTGCCCGCTGGTCTGTGGCGGGGGGCACTGGTTGCCCACCTCTCCTGTGTGTTGCCCGCTGGTCTGTGGCGGGGGGCACTGGTTGCCCACCTCTCCTGTGTGTTGCCTGCTGGTCTGTGGTGGGGGGCACCGGGCGGCCGCCTCTCTGCGCGTTGCCCGCTGGTCTGTGGCGGGGGGCACTGGTCTCCCACCTCTCCTGTGTGTTGCCCACTGGTCTGTGGCGGGGGGGCACCCGTCGCCCACCTCTCCTGTGTGTTGCCCACTGCTCTGTGGCGGGGGGCACCGGGCGGCCACCTCTCCTCTGCGTGTTGCCCGCTGGTCTGTGGCGGGGGGCACTGGTCGCCCACTTCTCCTGTGTCGCCCGCTGGTCTGTGGTGGGGGGCACTGGTCGCCCGCTGGTCTGTGGCGGGGGGCACTGGTCGCCCACCTCTCCTGTGTGTTGCCCGCTGCGACCTGTTAGTTTGGGCACCGGGCGGCCGCCTCTCCTGTGTGTCGCCCGCTGGTCTGTGGCGGGGGGCACTGGTCTCCCACCCCTCCTGTGTGTTGCCCGCTGGTCTGTGGCGGGGGGCACCGGTTGCCCACCTCCAGTGTGTTGCCCGCTGGTCTGTGGCGGGGGGCACCGGGTGGCCGCCTCTCCTGTGTGTTGCCCTCTGGTCTGTGGCGGGGGGCACCGGTTGCCCACCTCTCCTGTGTGTCGCCCGCTGGTCTGTGGCGGGGGGCACTGGTCTCCCACCCCTCCTGTGTGTTGCCCACTGGTCTGTGGCGGGGGGCACCGGTTGCCCACCTCTCCTGTGTGTTGCCCGCTGGTCTGTGGCGGGGGGCACTGGTCTCCCACCCCTCCTGTGTGTTGCCCGCTGGTCTGTGGCGGGGGACACTGGTCTCCCACCTCTCCTCTGCGTGTTGCCCGCTGGTCTGTGGAGGGGGGCACTGGTCGTCCACCCCTCCTGTGTGTTGCCCGCTGGTCTGTGGCGGTGGGCACTGGTCGTCCACCCCTCCTGTGTGTTGCCCGCTGGTCTGTGGCGGGGGGCACTAGTCGCCCACTTCTCCTGTGTGTTGCCCGCTGGTCTGTGGCGGGGGGCACTGGTCGTCCACCCCTCCTGTGTGTTGCCCGCTGGTCTGTGGTGGGGGGCACTGGTCGTCCACCCCTCCTGTGTGTTGCCCGTTGGTCTGTGGTGGTGGGCACTGGTCGTCCACCCCTCCTGTGTGTTGCCCGCTGGTCTGTGGCGGGGGGCACTGGTCGTTCACCTCTCCTGTGTGTTGCCCGCTGGTCTGTGGCGGGGGGCACTGGTCGTCCACCTCCTCTGCGTGTTGCCCGCTGGTCTGTGGCGGGGGGCACTGGTCTCCCACCTCTCCTCTGCGTGTTGCCCGCTGGTCTGTGGCGGGGGGCACTGGTCTCCCACCTCTCCTCTGCGTGTTGCCCGCTGGTCTGTGGCGGGGGGCACTGGTCGTCCACCCCTCCTGTGTGTTGCCCGCTGGTCTGTGGCGGGGGGCACTAGTCGCCCACTTCTCCTGTGTGTTGCCCGCTGGTCTGTGGCGGGGGGCACTGGTCGTCCACCCCTCCTGTGTGTTGCCCGCTGGTCTGTGGTGGGGGGCACTGGTCGTCCACCCCTCCTGTGTGTTGCCCGTTGGTCTGTGGTGGTGGGCACTGGTCGTCCACCCCTCCTGTGTGTTGCCCGCTGGTCTGTGGCGGGGGGCACTGGTCGTCCACCTCTCCTGTGTGTTGCCCGCTGGTCTGTGGCGGGGGGCACTGGTCGTCCACCTCCTCTGCGTGTTGCCCGCTGGTCTGTGGCGGGGGGCACTGGTCTCCCACCTCTCCTCTGCGTGTTGCCCGCTGGTCTGTGGCGGGGGGCACTGGTCTCCCACCTCTCCTCTGTGTGTCGCCCGCTGGTCTGTGGTGGTGGGCACTGGTCGTCCACCCCTCCTGTGTGTTGCCCGCTGGTCTGTGGCGGGGGGCACTGGTCGTCCACCTCTCCTGTGTGTTGCCCGCTGGTCTGTGGCGGGGGGCACTGGTCGTCCACCTCCTCTGCGTGTTGCCCGCTGGTCTGTGGCGGGGGGCACTGGTCTCCCACCTCTCCTCTGCGTGTTGCCCGCTGGTCTGTGGCGGGGGGCACTGGTCTCCCACCTCTCCTCTGCGTGTTGCCCGCTGGTCTGTGGCGGGGGGCACTGGTCTCCCACCTCTCCTCTGCGTGTCGCCCGCTGGTCTGTGGCGGGGGGCACTGGTCTCCCACCTCTCCTCTGCGTGTCGCCCGCTGGTCTGTGGCGGGGGGCACTGGTCTCCCACCTCTCCTCTGTGTGTCGCCCGCTGGTCTGTGGCGGGGGGCACTGGTCTCCCACCTCTCCTCTGTGTGTCGCCCGCTGGTCTGTGGCGGGGGGCACTGGTCTCCCACCTCTCCTCTGCGTGTTGCCCGCTGGTCTGTGGTGGGGGGCACTGGTCTCCCACCTCTCCTCTGTGTGTCGCCCGCTGGTCTGTGGCGGGGGGCACTGGTCTCCCACCTCTCCTCTGCGTGTTGCCCGCTGGTCTGTGGCAGGGGGCACCGGGCGGCTGCCTCTCCTGTGTGTTGCCCGCTGGTCTGTGGTGGGGGGCATTGGTCTCCCACCTCTCCTCGGCGTGTTGCTCTGGGCACAGGGTCGTGTTATTCCCGGATCTGACCACCTCCACAAGCCGCCCTTTGTCCGCCGCCTCCTGTCCTTGTGTTACCCTGCCGTGATGGCAGCGCCCCTCCCCCGGTGTGGCCCCCAGACCCCCTGCCTCTCACCCCGACACCAGGTCCTGAGTGGATGAAGCTTGTTTATTTACCAGGCCGTACATTCGGCACAGAGCTGCGAAGCTATGATTAACTCTTTGGTGCCAAAGCCGTGCTGCGCAGATTAACCCATCAGGCGCCGGCTCCCTAGAAGGTGAACTGCGAGACGAGTAGCGTGACGGTGAACACGTGCCGGCCCAGCGGCCCCTGCGCTGACGTCTCCGCCATCTCCACGTCCACCTGGACCTCGGCCGGGCCGCTCAGGGGCTTGGTGAGGAGCAGTTCTCCGCGGTGTCGGCCGGCTTGTCGCACCTCCAGGCCGCGGTGCCCTTTGCCTCTGGTCAGGGTGAAGCGCTGGCTGTCTGCCTGGGATCGGGGGGCCGTCATGGTGAACAAGACACGGGGCACCGGCAGCTGGGACTGTAAAGGGATGTAGTGGAAGGAGACGGAGTGGGGGGCGTCCAGGCAGCCGCTGCTTCCCACCGGGCAGGGGGTCCGCTCACATTGGCTGCATGGAGACAGGAGGGAGAAGCGGTCAGATGGCGGCAGCGAAGAGGAAGACGCGGTGCCCGGCCTTGCCGGACTGGCTGTCATAGATACAGTGGGGCTGATACGAGGGGCCTCTACACCAGGGGGCACTGCGGGGAATGTGAGCCCCCCCAGAGGTGTGATGACGTCATCACACACAGGTGACATCACGCCTCTCCTCCGCTCATACTCACTGGCTGGAGACCTTGACATATGTGGCGTTCATCTTGGGTTTGGGACACTCCGGCCGGACGCAGGTGAAGCCGCCATAGAGATTAACGCATTGTTCTCCTCCAGGACATGCCGCCTCCTTGGAGACACATTCGTCTACATCTGGAAAAGAGGACACGGTGAGGAGAAGAGGACGCGGGGAGGAGCTGCGTCCCGACCACCCCTGAGCCGCATCGTGTGCGCCACCCCGCATCCGCCATCCTACCTTTACAAGTGTTGGGCTGTGACTCCAGGAGGTACCCCCGCGGACACACACAATGGTACGCCCCCGCCGTGTTCACACATTCGTGCACACAGAGCTTAGAGCCGGCTTTTCCTTGGTACAAACCACATTCATCGATGTCTGGAGGGAGAAGAGGCAGAATGAGAGGAGGACGACACCGCCCAGCCCTGGTGGTGTCAGTGCAGGGGCCGACTGGCTGCCGATCCACCAATACATTGCAACAACCTATATGGACAGGGAACGTTCCTAAATAGTGTGAGAACATCTGTGAGACGGGGTCCGCAGTGTGTGATGTGCCGCTGCAGATGGTCTCAGCGCGAGGAGCAGATCACACTGTCTGCTAATGGCGAGTAACATCCATCACTTCATCTACGGGGTCACGCGGGGGGGGGGTGTATGGGCCCTGTGAGGCTCGGGGGTCACGCAGGGGGGGGGGGGGGGTTCTGGTCACTGTGAGGCTCGGGGGTCACGGGGGGGGGTGTCTGGGCCCTGTGGGGGAAGGGGGGGGGTCTTGGCCTTGTGAGGCTCGGGGGTCTGATGTACAAGGAGTGGAGTCTGGTGGGGGCGGTTACCTTGGCAGAGGCCCCCGCTCTGGATGACGTATCCGGGGTCACAGGCGCAGTGCTGGACTCCCTGCGCGGTGCTGCATCGGGCCGGACGCAGCGACGAGGACATGTTGGTCAGAGATGGCAGCTCTGCGGATAGAGAAAACATGTGAAAACATCCAGGACCCTCCACCCACAAGCTGCTTCCAGCTGTAGCCCCCCAGGGGCCAATGTGGAGCATGAGGTCCCAGAACCGCGCAGGCAGTGTGGATGAAGATGGCAGCAACTTATACTGATACTTGGGGTCTGTAGTGAGGCGGCCAGTCACCGAACCACTCATCTGCCTCCTCGCTGCTGATGACATCACTGCCCAGGATCTACATACAGCGTAGGGATGTAATCAAGGGTAGGTAGGCTGGCCCCGCCCACTATGACATCATCACTGTTCAGGTCTCCATGACTCCAGTATCTTCTGATTAATGATCAGGTCCATCCCAGCCTCAGCCTGCCCCCTTCTCCCCACTCTTCCCCAGCCAGTCCCCTCCTGTCACGGGTGTGTCAGAAGTGACAGTCGCTCTGCTGTTGGTTGCAGGAGATCTCTATGTTTGGCTTTACAGACACCTTCTTAGACGCTGTCTCTCTAGGACCCAGTGGCTACCTTCCTCTGCCTAATTAACACCCTGGCCTGGGTGTATAGATACCTGCTGTCTGCTAGAGGGAGGTGCCGGCGATACTCACATTACCCTTTGTGAAGGCTCCGAGCAAATGCATTTCTTCATCCTCTCTGGAGCTATGAGGACGGGTGTTCATCTCTTTGAAGTCGACTAAAAGCTAAGCTATCTTCCCTTGTTCCCCCTTGTTGTCTTTAGTTGTCAGTGGGGATCGACTAGCGCTCATCCCCCTCCCTTCCCTAGCCAGGGCCAAATGACACAGGAAAGACAGGGCGAGGCACGCGTGCGGCGATTGGTGAAGAACCAATATAGGGACGTTAGTGGAGACAGGGTGATAGTAGACCAGACTAGGAGGTCTCCACTCCCCCCCCCCCCCCCCCCTTTCCCTAGTGTCTGGGCTCCCTTTCCCCCTTCCCTTTGTGTTGCACTAAGTCTTTCCCACACCTTGCGTGACATTATCGCCGGCCAAGCACATTTTGAAAAGGCAAAAAAAAAACCTGACACTTGGGGGATTTTTTTTGTGTGTTTTTGGGCGTGTGTTTTTTTCCCCTTTCTCCCTTGGTACAGGTTCAGTGGCGGAGCTGCGCTGTCCGTCTCTGGAGGTGAATGACCTCCGCTGTGAGGTTCAGCAACGGCTACAGGTCGCCAATGTGGGGGTCTCTGCAGGTAGGCCTGTCCAGCCTGAACCCAAGGTTGCCCATCCGGACAGGTTTTCAGGTGGTAGGGACAAGTAGGTAGGCCTGCGAACTGTATTTTAAACGTTGTCCTTACTCCTCCGGTAATGAGGAGCAGCGGGTGGGGATTGTGATCTCTCTACTGCAGGGCGATCCTCAGTCCTGGGCCTTTTCGTTACCGCAGGGTTCGGTTTGTTTCCAGTCTGTAGAGGGGTTTTTCGGGGCTCTGGCCCTCATCTATGATGACCCTGACCGAGTCTCCTTGGTGGAGTCCAGGCTACGTCGCCTTCAGCAGGGGATTAGGTCAGTGGAGACATACAGTTCGCAATTCCGTAGATGAACAACAGATTCCAAATGGAAGGACTCAGCCCTTAGGAGTCAATGTTGTGAGGGTCTTACTGAAAGGTTGAAAGATGCCTTGGCTGTATATGAAACTCCTCAGTCCTTGGAGGCTGCCATGTCTTTGGCCATACGTCTGGATAGACGCCTTTAGGATAGGCGGGTGAGACCACCTTCTCCGGGGTCTTCTTGTAGGGGTTGTGTATCTCTGCCGGGGGAGCGGTCTGGGGGTGAACCAGTACTGGGGGAGGTGGAGGAACCCATGCAGTTAGGGGGTGTCTCTTTATCATACATATCCCCGGAGATTTGCAAGAAAAAAGGCGTATGTTTTTTTGTGGGAAAAAGGGACATTTTGTTGGGACCTGTCCTTCAATTCCTAAACAAAATGAGACTTAATTAACTCTTGGTAGTCTGGAGTTGGATAAACAAGGGGTGCATTTGTTGCCAACCTGCAGTTCCCGCCTTGTCCTGACAGCAGAGGTGGTGCTAGAGAGTGAAACCGAGAACATTTCTGTGTTTGTTGACAGTGGAGTCGGGGTCAGAATGGTTGATATGGAGTTTGTAAAGACTAATGGTCTTCCTTGCTGTACTTTAGCTGAACCTATTTCCATCTTTGCCATTGACTCGGCGCCACTTGCACAGAAAGCGTTTACTCAGATTGTACATATTGTAAAACTGAGGGTCTGGTCGGTTCATTGTGAAATAATCCCTTGCTATGTCCTGGACAATCTTCCCACACCGATTGTATTGGGTATTCCTTGGCTTGTTAGACATAATCCGCTGCTGGATTGGCAAAACGGGGAGATTATTGAAAGGGGAGATTACTGCCATGAGAACTGTTTAGATATTTCCCTTTCTACTGTCTCTACAGAAACATCTGCTTTTCTGTCTGGTTTTGAGGACGTTTTTTCTGAGAGGGGGTGTCAGGATTTGCCTCCTCATCGTGCTTATGACTGTCCTATTAACCTGACCCCCAGAGCTAAACTACCGAAGTCCAGACTGTATAATCTGTAACATACCTGGCGGCGTCCTTGCATAGTGGTCCATCTCCCACTGTGCAAGAGCGCGCACTTGATCTCCAGTCCAGTCTGCTAGCCTGGCTTCCCTCCATGCTGTCTGTTTGCTTCTCTTTCTGCTGCTTAAGGGCGGCGCCCGATCACTTCCTGCTTTTTGTACCTGCTGTGGGTCACACCCCTTGTGCGTCCTCAGCCTATTGCTGTCTGTCACCTGGTATTTAAACCAGCTGCTCCAATTAACCCATGCCTGAGCATCTTGCCCTGTCAGTTGGCTTCTTGTCTCTGACATGCCAGGTCCTGTGTATGTTACCTGTCTTGCAGTATTTGTTCCCGTGTCTGTACTGTGTCCTACCTGTGTACTCTAACCTGCAGTCTGTACACGCTCTCTAGCCTGTTGTCTTCTGCCTATCCTGGAGGCTGTATTTCCAGGCCAGTGTGAACACGCTCCTAGCCTGTTCTTTCCGCCTTCTAGGGGCCGCATACCTAGACCTGTTCCTGTATCTTGCCTGTTCTTGTCTGTATACTCTCCTAGCCTGTTACCTGTTTTTCTCTATGTCCGTACCTTCCCTTTTCTTGCAGAATCTGATCCCGTACCTATCTCCTACTCGTTGTCTCTGTACTCCCGTTTGTGAGTTTAGAGTCCACTCGCTACTTCATTGCAAGTATCCTGTGTGTATCTGGTTCTGCCTTTCCCTTCTAGTCTGTTCCGTGTGAACAGAGCCCTGTCCCCTCCGCTCTGCCTTGCTTGCCGCTTCGGCGGTTCTTGTCTGCTCAGCCCTGTCCACCGCGTCTGCGGTTTCGCTTTGCTCAGCCCTGTCCACCGCGTCTGCGGTTTTGCTCTGCTCAGCCTTGTCTACCGCGTCAGCGGCTTTGCTCTGCTCAGCCTTGTCTACAGCGTCTGCGGTTCTGCTCTGCTCAGCCTTGTCTACCGCGTCTGCGGTTCTGCTCTGCTCAGCCTTGTCTACCGCGTCTGCGGTTCTGCTCTGCTCAGCCTTGTCTACCGCGTCTGCGGCTTTGCTCTGCTCAGCCTTGTCTACTGCGTCTGCGGTTCTGCTCTGCTCTGCCTTGTCTACTGCGTCTGCGGTTCTGCTCTGCTCAGCCTTGTCTACCGCACCTGCGGTTTCGCTTTACTCTGTTTGTTTACCGCATCTGCGGCTCCGAATTTGTCTCCCAGTCTGTACTGGACCCTACCCAGCCTGCGCTCTAGTCTGTCTGTTCCTGTATTCCCCGGTGTGGGTCAACAGCCATGTCCGGAGTCTGACCTGGAGTAGACCCTGGTGCACTGGCGTCTTATGCCGTCGTGCGACCTTGGTCGGATCGGGCAGATACTTAGTTACGCCCCTCCAGGCACTCTCCGGTTCATGGCACAGTGGAATCACTAAACACGCACACGCCAGTCAGTCCGGGCGTGTGCATTACATAATCTTTCTGGCCCTGAGAGACAAGCCATGAAGGATTTCATTGTGGAAAGTCTGGAGAAGGGATATATCAGACCCTCATCTTCACCCGTGGTGGCAGGGTTCTTCTTTGTGTAGAAAAAAAGATGGCGGTCTACGTCCCTGTTTAGATTTCCGGAAATTAAATCAAATTACCATCCGTGATCCATACCCTCTTCCTCTGATTCCTGATTTGTTCAGCCAGGTTGTGGGAGCTAAGGTCTTCTCCAAGGTGGATTTAAGGGGAGCCTACAATCTGGTTAGAATCAGAGAGGGGGATGAATGGAAAACTGCGTTCAATACTCCTGAGGGGCACATCGAGAGTCTGGTTATGCCTTTCGGTTTGACCAATGCTCCTGCGGTATTCCAGCATTTCATTAATGATATTTTCCATCATTTGGTGGGGAGGTTTGTGGTGGTCTATCTGGATGATATTTTGGTTTACTCACCTGATTTTGAGACACATCGGGGGCATGTTAAGCAGGTGCTCCAGATATTAAGGGATAACAAACTTTATGCCAAACTGGAAAAATGTGTTTTTGCCATTCAGGAGGTGCAGTTTTTGGGGTACTTGTTGTCATCTTCAGGTTTTCAGATGGATCCGGAGAAGATCCGTGCAGTCCTTGATTGGGCCCGTTCCGAGAACCTGAAGGCTCTACAACGTTTTCTGGGCTTCACTAATTTTTTACCGGAAATTCATCCAAAATTACTCTGTTATAGTGAAACCCCTTACTGACATGACTAAGAAGGGGTCTGATTTTTCCTAATGGTCGGATGCCTCCCTCCAGGCTTTTTCTTCCTTTAAGAATCATTTTACCACAGCCCCTATACTCAGTCAACCCGATGTTTCCCAGCCCTTTATTGTGGAGGTCGATGCGTCTGATGTCGGGGTTGGGGCTGTGTTGTATTTTCTAAGAAATTGTCTTCGGGTGAGAGAAATTATGACGTGGGTAATAGGGAACTTTTGGCGATCAAATTGGCGTTCGAGGAATGGCGACACTGGTTGGAAGGGGCTGTCCATCCTATTACTGTTATCACTGACCATAAGAACCTGTCCTATCTCCAGTCAGCTAAACGTCTCACCCCTAGGCAAGCCAGATGGTCCCTGTTTTTTACTAGGTTCAATTTTGTTGTCACTTTTCGTCCAGGGATCAAAAATATCAAGACAGATGCTTTGTCCCGGAGCTTCCCTGGTGGTGGTGACCATGAGAACCCTGCCCCGATACTACAGAAGGGGGTAGTCATTGCGGCATTGTCTGCTGAACTGGAGGGTGAGGTGCTGGAGGCTCAGGGTGACGCCCCGGCCTCCTGCCCTTCAGGAAAGTTATTTGTACCATCTGATCTGCACCACAAAGTAATCAAGGAACATCACAACTCTGTGCTTGCTGGGCATCCAGGTGGTAAGGCCACCGCGGACCTCCTCTCTCGTTGTTTTTGGGGGCCGGGATTGCATTGGGATGTGATTGAACACGTATTTGCTTGTAGTATTTGCACTTTTTCTAAGATTTCACATACCCGTCTGTCTGCTACTCTTCTTCCGCTACCTATCCCTAGTAGGCCATGGACACACTGGTCCATGGTTTTTATTACTGACCTACTGGTTTCTGCAGGCAAAACGGTGGTTGTGGTGGTTGTAGGTTCAGTAAATGGTTCACTTTGTCGCATTACCGGCACTTCCCAATGCCAAGACACTTGCTCAGGTGTTCATAAATGAGATTGTGAAGCTTCACGGGATTCCCTCCAATGTGGTGTCAGATCGGGGGACCCAGTTTGTTTCCAAGTTCTGGAAGGCATTCTGTTCTCGACTGGGGGTGCAGCTGTTCTTTTCCTCTGCCTCCCACCCTCAGTCACATGGACAGACCGAGCGTGTCAATCAGAATTTGGAGACCTACCTCAGGTGTTTCGTCTCCGAAAATCAGGAGGATTGGGCATCCTACCTACCGCTGGCAGAATTAGCCATTAATAATCATCGTCAAGAATCCACCGGCAGGTCACCGTTCTTCGATGCAAACGGTTATCACCCACAGTTTGGTACCTTTAGTGGGGGAGAAGCTTCAGGAGTTCCTGAGGAGGAACGTTTTGCTTTGTCGCTCCCCTTAAATCCAACTTGCAGAAGACCTTAGCTCCCACAACCTGGCTGAGCAAATCAGTTCTCAGTCATGTGGCGGACTGACATCACCGGAGGTCGGAGCCAGGACTCGGCGCTGTGAGAAGGGGGCTGGCTGACTAAGGCAAGCTAGCGCCATCACGGCTGCTGTACAGACTGAGCAGGGGGCTGGCAGCCGGGCTGCTCCACACACAGCATCATTGTCAGCCAGCCCCCTGCTCAGTCTGTACAGCAGCCGTGATGGCGCTAGCTTGCCTTAGTCAGCCAGCCCCCTTCTCACAGCGCCGAGTCCTGGCTCCGACCTCCGGGCTCCTGTAATGTCAGTCCGCCACAGGACCGAGAACTGGTCTCTAGGGGTCTTGAGCCTGTGCCTGATGGGGAGTGTGGGGGGGGCTCTTTTTTGGTTATATGGGGGGCCGTGAGCTAATGCATTGGGGTCTGTACTGCCTTGCACACGGTCATGTTTCCTATGTTGAGGCTCCACGCCTGATCCTTGGGCCCCCGCACCCTCTGCCACCCGCCCGCTGTTACCGCTGCAGACGGCCGGCTGGCCGCTCCAGGTCTGGTTGTCCGTGCAGGTCCTGGACTCGGAGCCGCTCAGCTGGTAGCCGGGGTCACACAGGACGTGCAGCTCGTGCCCCGGCCTCAGCTTTCTGCCCAGGATCCGACCGTGACGTGGCGGCTTCAGCTGTGGACAGGAATCTGCGGTGGAAAGAAACCTCCGTGAGGAGACAGTCAGCAGGCAGGTGACGGGGGTGGGGACAGCACCCACCTTTATCCTCCCGTCTCTGCAGCTGCCCCCGCAGCTGGTTCAGTCGTCTGCTGAGCGTCCGCACCCCCCGCAGGTACGAGGCCTCGTGGTCGGTGAGCAGCTTCTGGACCTGGCGCAGGACTCTGAGAGCCTCCCGCTGCTCGGGGCAGACCTGAGGGTACAGAGCGCTGACACTGATACTGCCCGATCCACTGAGACCCCACAACATGCACCCCAAAGTCACAACAGCCAGCAATGGGGGTCTCACCCCACTCTCCACACAGTATGTAAACCTGAGGATGATGGGAGTAGTGATACACTGTGTGATAGGAGATTACATTCTGGGGGTCAGGGATGATGGGAGTAGTGATACATTGTGTGATAGGAGATTAGATTGTGAGCTCTGGGGTCAGGGATGATGGAAGTAGTGATACATTGTGTGATAGGAGATTAGATTGTGAGCTCTGGGCTCAGGGATGATGGGAGTAGTGATACATTGTGTGATAGGAGATTAGATTGTGAGCTCCGGGGTCAGGGATGATGGGAGTAGTGATACATTGTGTGATAGGAGATTAGATTGTGAGCTCTGGGCTCAGGGATGGTGGGAGTAGTGATACATTGTGTGATAGGAGATTAGATTGTGAGCTCTGGGGTCAGGGATGATGGGAGTAGTGATACATTGTGTGATAGGAGATTAGATTGTGAGCTCCAGGGTCAGGGATGATGGGAGTAGTGATACATTGTGTGATAGGAGATTAGATTGTGAGCTCCGGGGTCAGGAATGATGGGAGTAGTGATATACTGTGTGATAGGAGATTAGATTGTGAGCTCCGGGGTCAGGGATGATGGGAGTAGTGATACATTGTGTGATAGGAGATTAGATTGTGAGCTCCGGGGTCAGGGATGATGGGAGTAGTGATACACTGTGTGATAGGAGATTAGATTGTGAGCTCTGGGGTCAGGGATGATGGGAGTAGTGATACACTGTGTGATAGGAGATTAGATTGTGAGCTCTGGGATCAGGGATGATGGGAGTAGTGATACACTGTGTGATAGGAGATTAGATTGTGAGCTCCGGGGTCAGGGATGATGGGAGTAGTGATACATTGTGTGATAGGAGATTAGATTGTGAGCTCCGGGGTCAGGGATGATGGGAGTAGTGATACATTGTGTGATAGGAGATTAGATTGTGAGCTCCGGGGTCAGGGATGATGGGAGTAGTGATACATTGTGTGATAGGAGATTAGATTGTGAGCTCTGGGCTCAGGGATGGTGGCAGTAGTGATACATTGTGTGATAGGAGATTAGATTGTGAGCTCTGGGGTCAGGGATGATGGGAGTAGTGATACATTGTGTGATAGGAGATTAGATTGTGAGCTCCGGGGTCAGGGATGATGGGAGTAGTGATACATTGTGTGATAGGGATGATGGGAGTAGTGATACATTGTGTGATAGGGATGATGGGAGTAGTGATACATTGTGTGTCAGTCATTAAGGATCAGCT
Organism: Phyllobates terribilis; assembly: GCF_046119375.1. Taxonomy (NCBI): domain Eukaryota; kingdom Metazoa; phylum Chordata; class Amphibia; order Anura; family Dendrobatidae; genus Phyllobates; species Phyllobates terribilis. Next base: position 30,560,608 of record NW_027362774.1, on the reverse strand, counting down.
GTGAACTTGCTCTCGGCACTGGTAGCCCCCCGGAGACCCTCGTGCAGTTGTCACTTACCTCTGGAGGACTCACCTGCGCCGCGCTGTCACCGAGCAGGTGGAGGGAGACGCTGAGGAGGAGGACGGTCGGCAGCATGGTGTCCGTACAGACGTCTCACAACTCTCACATCCTACATAACACGATGGGAGTTGTAATCCCAATTACTAGAATACTCTGATCCCTTCTGCCTGAGCGGCATATACAGGGGCCCCGCCGCTGCTCGCACAGAGGGGCCCCTGCACTGACAGCCCCATATACCCCAGGATCCCGGCTGTCAGCGGTCACTCACCGTCAGGGGCCTCCGGAGAGATGTGATGGGGGGCAGCGGGCGCAGCAGACACATCACCTCCACATTCCTGGCAGCCGCCAGGCGGGGTCACTCCAGAGCGGTAAACAGCGCAGCGCAACAAGACCTGTTTGTTAGAGCTGTAGCCGCAGAGCGTCACTTCTCATCAACTGCAGAGTATTGCATCATATGCAAAACACAGCACCGCTGCAGAGCATCCTGCCCCATCACCTGCAGAGCATCGCCATTCATCAGCCATCACCTGCAGAACATCCTGCCCCATCACCTGCAGAGCATCGCCATTCATAAAATATTAACTGATAAGTAAAGCTGCAGAGCATCACATCATTATTGGTAACAAGTGTACGTCATCTCATCATATATAATCCTGCAGATCATCACTTCTTGCACAGTGCGAGTCATCAGTCCCTCTGCAGAGTATCGCTCCTCAGTGAGCCCCGGCTATAGATACAGCTGTATACAGAGGCCGAGTACCCGACTGCAGCGACCGACAAATCCCGCAGGGTCCGGACCCCAAACAGAGAGATCTGACGCCCACCCGCCGAAAACACAGGACGTCCAACGCACCCCAGAGCTGTCTGTATCTAAGCCCCTCCTGTGTGATACTGTCTGCTGAGCCGTGTATCTAATCCTATCCTGTGTGATACTGTCTGCTGAGCCGTGTATCTAATCCTCTCCTGTGTGATACTGTCTGCTGAGCTGTGTATCTAATCCTCTCCTGTGTGATACTGTCTGCTGAGCCGTGTATCTAATCCTCTCCTGTGTGATACTGTCTGCTGAGCCGTGTATCTAATCCTATCCTGTGTGATACTGTCTGCTGAGCCGTGTATCTAATCCTCTCCTGTGTGATACTGTCTGCTGAGCCATATATCTAATCCTATCCTGTGTGATACTGTCTGCTGAGCCGTGTATCTAATCCTCTCCTGTGTGATACTGTCTGCTGAGCCGTGTATCTAATCCTCTCCTGTGTGATACTGTCTGCTGAGCCGTGTATCTAATCCTCTCCTGTGTGATACTGTCTGCTGAGCCGTGTATCTAATCCTATCCTGTGATACTGTCTGCTGAGCCGTGTATCTAATCCTGTCCTGTGTGATACTGTCTGCTGAGCTGTGTATCTAATCCTATCCTGTGTGATACTGTCTGCTGAGCCGTGTATCTAATCCTCTCCTGTGTGATACTGTCTGCTGAGCCATATATCTAATCCTCTCCTGTGTGATACTGTCTGCTGAGCCGTGTATCTAATCCTCTCCTGTGTGATACTGTCTGCTGAGCCGTGTATCTAATCCTATCCTGTGTGATACTGTCTGCTGAGCCGTGTATCTAATCCTCTCCTGTGTGATACTGTCTGCTGAGCCGTGTATCTAATCCTCTCCTGTGTGATACTGTCTGCTGAGCCGTGTATCTAATCCTCTCCTGTGTGATACTGACTGCTGAGCCGTGTATCTAATCCTCTCCTGTGTGATACTGTCTGCTGAGCCGTGTATCTAATCCTCTCCTGTGTGATACTGTCTGCTGAGCCGTGTATCTAATCCTCTCCTGTGTGATACTGTCTGCTGAGCCGTGTATCTAATCCTCTCCTGTGTGATACTGTCTGCTGAGCCGTGTATCTAATCCTATCCTGTGTGATACTGTCTGCTGAGCCGTGTATCTAATCCTCTCCTGTGTGATACTGTCTGCTGAGCCGTGTATCTAATCCTCTCCTGTGTGATACTGTCTGATGAGCCGTGTATCTAATCCTATCCTGTGTGACACTGTCTGCTGAGCCGTGTATCTAATCCTCTCCTGTGTGATACTGTCTGCTGAGCCGTGTATCTAATCCTCTCCTGTGTGATACTGTCTGCTGAGCCGTGTATCTAATACTCTCCTGTGTGATACTGTCTGCTGAGCCGTGTATCTAATCCTATCCTGTGTGATACTGTCTGCTGAGCCGTGTATCTAATCCTATCCTGTGTGATACTGTCTGCTGAGCCGTGTATCTAATCCTATCCAGTGTGATACTGACTGCTGAGCCGTGTATCTAATCCTATCCTGTGTGATACTGTCTGCTGAGCTGTGTATCTAATCCTCTCCTGTGTGATACTGTCTGCTGAGCTGTGTATCTAATCCTCTCCTGTGTGATACTGTCTGCTGAGCCGTGTATCTAATCCTATCCTGTGTGATACTGTCTGCTGAGCCGTGTATCTAATCCTATCCTGTGTGATACCGTCTGCTGAGCCGTGTATCTAATCCTCTCCTGTGTGATACTGTCTGCTGAGCCGTGTATCTAATCCTATCCTGTGTGATACTGACTGCTGAGCCGTGTATCTAATCCTATCCTGTGTGATACCGTCTGCTGAGCCGTGTATCTAATCCTCTCCTGTGTGATACCGTCTGCTGAGCTGTGTATCTAATCCTCTCCTGTGTGATACTGTCTGCTGAGCCGTGTATCTAATCCTATCCTGTGTGATACTGTCTGCTGAACCGTGTATCTAATCCTCTCCTGTGTGATACTGTCTGCTGAGCCGTATATCTAATCCTCTCCTGTGTGATACTGTCTGCTGAGCCGTGTATCTAATCCACTCCTGTGTGATACTGTCTGCTGAGCCGTGTATCTAATCCACTCCTGTGTGATACTGTCTGCTGAGCCGTGTATCTAATCCACTCCTGTGTGATACTGTCTGCTGAGCCGTGTATCTAATCCTATTCTGTGTGATACTGACTGCTGAGCCGTGTATCTAATCCTCTTCTGTGTGATACTGTCTGCTGAGCCGTGTATCTAATCCTCTTCTGTGTGATACTGTATAGTGAGCCGTGTATCTAATCCTATCCTGTGTGATACTGTCTGCTGAGCCGTGTATCTAATCCACTCCTGTGTGATACTGTCTGCTGAGCCGTGTATCTAATCCTATTCTGTGTGATACTGTCTGCTGAGCCGTGTATCTAATCCTATTCTGTGTGATACTGACTGCTGAGCCGTGTATCTAATCCTCTCCTGTGTGATACTGTCTGCTGAGCCGTGTATCTAATCCTCTCCTGTGTGATACTGTCTGCTGAGCCGTGTATCTAATCCTCTTCTGTGTGATACTGTATAGTGAGCCGTGTATCTAATCCTATCCTGTGTGATACTGTCTGCTGAGCCGTGTATCTAATCCACTCCTGTGTGATACTGTCTGCTGAGCCGTGTATCTAATCCACTCCTGTGTGATACTGTCTGCTGAGCCGTGTATCTAATCCTCTCCTGTGTGATACTGTCTGCTGAGCCGTGTATCTAATCCACTCCTGTGTGATACTGTCTGCTGAGCCGTGTATCTAATCCTATTCTGTGTGATACTGTCTGCTGAGCCGTGTATCTAATCCTATCCTGTGTGATACTGACTGCTGAGCCGTGTATCTAATCCTCTCCTGTGTGATACTGTCTGCTGAGCCATGTATCTAATCCACTCCTGTGTGATACTGTCTGCTGAGCCGTGTATCTAATCCTATTCTGTGTGATACTGACTGCTGAGCCGTGTATCTAATCCTATCCTGTGTGATACAGTCCGCTGAGCCGTGTATCTCATCCTCTCCTGTGTGATACTGTCTGCTGAGCCGTGTATCTAATCCTCTCCTGTGTGATACTGTCTGCTGAGCCGTGTATCTAATCCTCTCCTGTGTGATACTGTCTGCTGAGCCGTGTATCTAATCCTCTCCTGTGTGATACTATCTGCTGAGCCGTGTATCTAATCCTATTCTGTGTGATACTGACTACTGAGCCGTGTATCTAATCCTCTCCTGTGTGATACTGTTTGCTGAGCCGTGTATCTAATCCTATCCTGTGTGATACTGTCTGCTGAGCCGTGTATCTAATCCTGTCCTGTGTGATACTGTCTGCTGAGCCGTGTATCTAATCCTATCCTGTGTGATACTGTTTGCTGAGCTGTGTATCTAATCCACTCCTGTGTGATACTGTCTGCTGAGCCGTGTATCTAATCCTATCCTGTGTGATACTGTCTGCTGAGCCGTGTATCTAATCCTCTCCTGTGTGATACTGTCTGCTGAGCCGTGTATCTAATCCTGTCCTGTGTGATACTGTCTGCTGAGCCATGTATCTAATCCTCTCCTGTGTGATACTGTTTGCTGAGCCGTGTATCTAATCCTCTCCTGTGTGATACTGTCTGCTGAGCCGTGTATCTAATCCTATCCTGTGTGATACTGTTTGCTGAGCCGTGTATCTAATCCTCTCCTGTGTGATACTGTCTGCTGAGCCGTGTATCTAATCCTCTCCTGTGTGATACTGTCTGCTGAGCCGTGTATCTAATCCTCTCCTGTGTGATACTGTCTGCTGAGCCGTGTATCTAATCCTGTCCTGTGTGATACTGTCTGCTGAGCCGTGTATCTAATCCTCTCCTGTGTGATACTGTCTGCTGAGCCGTGTATCTAATCCTCTCCTGTGTGATACTGTCTGCTGAGCCGTGTATCTAATCCTCTCCTGTGTGATACTGTCTGCTGAGCCGTGTATCTAATCCTATCCTGTGTGATACTGTTTGCTGAGCCGTGTATCTAATCCTCTCCTGTGTGATACTCTCTGCTGAGCTGTGTATCTAATCCTCTCCTGTGTGATACTGTCTGCTGAGCCGTGTATCTAATCCTATCCTGTGTGATACTGTCTGCTGAGCCGTGTATCTAATCCTCTCCTGTGTGATACTGTCTGCTGAGCCGTGTATCTAATCCTCTCCTGTGTGATACTGTCTGCTGAGCCGTGTATCTAATCCTATCCTGTGTGATACTGTTTGCTGAGCTGTGTATCTAATCCACTCTTGTGTGATACTGTCTGCTGAACCGTGTATCTAATCCTCTCCTGTGTGATACTGACTGCTGAGCCGTGTATCTAATCCTCTCCTGTGTGATACTGTCTGCTGAGCCGTGTATCTAATCCTCTCCTGTGTGATACTGTCTGCTGAGCCATATATCTAATCCTATCCTGTGTGATACTGTTTGCTGAGCTGTGTATCTAATCCACTCTTGTGTGATACTGTCTGCTGAGCCGTGTATCTAATCCTCTCCTGTGTGATACTGTCTGCTGAGCCGTGTATCTAATCCTATCCTGTGTGATACTGTCTGCTGAGCCGTGTATCTAATCCTATCCTGTGTGATACTGTTTGCTGAGCTGTGTATCTAATCCACTCTTGTGTGATACTGTCTGCTGAGCCGTGTATCTAATCCTCTCCTGTGTGATACTGTCTGCTGAGCCGTGTATCTAATCCTCTCTTGTGTGATACTGTCTGCTGAGCCGTGTATCTAATCCTCTCCTGTGTGATACTGTCTGCTGAGCCGTGTATCTAATCCTATCCTGTGTGATACTGTCTGCTGAGCCGTGTATCTAATCTTATCCTGTGTGATACAGTCTGCTGAGCCGTGTATCTAATCTTATCCTGTGTGATACTGTCTGCTGAGCCGTGTACCTAATCCTCTACTGTGTGATACTGTCTGCTGAGCCGTGTATCTAATCCTCTCCTGTGTGATACTGACTGCTGAGCCGTGTATCTAATCCTATCCTGTGTGATACTGTCTGCTGAGCCGTGTATCTAATCCTCTCCTGTGTGATACTGACTGCTGAGCCGTGTATCTAATCCTATCCTGTGTGATACTGTCTGCTGAGCCGTGTATCTAATCCTCTCCTGTGTGATACTGTCTGCTGAGCCGTGTATCTAATCCTCTCCTGTGTGATACTGACTGCTGAGCCGTGTATCTAATCCTATCCTGTGTGATACTGTCTGCTGAGCCGTGTATCTAATCCTCTCCTGTGTGATACTGACTGCTGAGCCGTGTATCTAATCCTATCCTGTGTGATACTGTCTGCTGAGCCGTGTATCTAATCCTCTCCTGTGTGATACTGTCTGCTGAGCCGTGTATCTAATCCTATCCTGTGTGATACTGTCTGCTGAGCCGTGTATCTAATCCTCTCCTGTGTGATACTGTCTGCTGAGCCGTGTATCTAATCCTCTCCTGTATGATACTGTCTGCTGAGCCGTGTATCTAATCCTCTCCTGTGTGATACTGTCTGCTGAGCCGTGTATCTAATCCTATCCTGTATGATACTGTCTGCTGAGCCGTGTATCTAATCCTTTCCTGTGTGATACTGTCTGCTGAGCCGTGTATCTAATCCTCTCCTGTGTGATACTGACTTGCTCTTTCCTCCCATTTCTGTCTGCACAGCGCCCTCTGCTGGTCCGTGGTTTATCCTCACCCTCCTGCACAGCGCCCTCTGCTGGTCCGTGGTTTGCCCTCACCCTCCTGCACAGCGCCCTCTGCTGGTCTATGGTTTATCCTCACCCTCCTGCACAGCGCCCTCTGCTGGTCCGTGGTTTATCCTCACCCTCCTGCACAGCGCCCTCTGCTGGTCCGTGGTTTATCCTCACCCTCCTGCACAGCGCCCTCTGCTGGTCCGTGGTTTATCCTCACCCTCCTGCACAGCGTCCTCTGCTGGTCCGTGGTTTATCCTCACCCTCCTGCACAGCGTCCTCTGCTGGTCCGTGGTTTATCCTCACCCTCCTGCACAGCGTCCTCTGCTGGTCCGTGGTTTATCCTCACCCTCCTGCACAGCGTCCTCTGCTGGTCCGTGGTTTATCCTCACCCTCCTGCACAGCGTCCTCTGCTGGTCCGTGGTTTGTCCTCTCCCTCCTGCACAGCGCCCTCTGCTGGTCCGTGGTTTGTCCTCACCCTCCTGCACAGCGTCCTCTGCTGGTCCGTGGTTTATCCTCACCCTCCTGCACAGCGCCCTCTGCTGGTCCGTGGTTTATCCTCCCCCTCCTGCACAGCGCCCTCTGCTGGTCCGTGGTTTTTCCTCCCCCTCCTGCACAGCGTCCTCTGCTGGTCCGTGGTTTATCCTCACCCCCCTGCACAGCGTCCTCTGCTGGTCCGTGGTTTATCCTCACCCTCCTGCACAGCGCCCTCTGCTGGTCCGTGGTTTATCCTCACCCTCCTGCACAGCGCCCTCTGCTGGTCCGTGGTTTATCCTCCCCCTCCTGCACAGCGTCCTCTGCTGGTCCGTGGTTTATCCTCACCCTCCTGCACAGCGCCCTCTGCTGGTCCGTGGTTTGCCCTCACCCTCCTGCACAGCGCCCTCTGCTGGTCCGTGGTTTATCCTCACCCTCCTGCACAGCGCCCTCTGCTGGTCCGTGGTTTATCCTCACCCCCCTGCACAGCGTCCTCTGCTGGTCCGTGGTTTATCCTCACCCTCCTGCACAGCGTCCTCTGCTGGTCCGTGGTTTATCCTCACCCTCCTGCACAGCGTCCTCTGCTGGTCCGTGGTTTATCCTCACCCTCCTGCACAGCGTCCTCTGCTGGTCCGTGGTTTATCCTCACCCCCCTGCACAGCGTCCTCTGCTGGTCCGTGGTTTATCCTCACCCTCCTGCACAGCGTCCTCTGCTGGTCCGTGGTTTATCCTCACCCTCCTGCACAGCGCCCTCTGCTGGACTGTGGTTTATCCTCACCCTCCTGCACAGCGCCCTCTGCTGGACTGTGGTTTATCCTCACCCTCCTGCACAGCGCCCTCTGCTGGTCCGTGGTTTATCCTCACCCCCCTGCACAGCGTCCTCTGCTGGTCCGTGGTTTATCCTCACCCTCCTGCACAGCGTCCTCTGCTGGTCCGTGGTTTATCCTCACCCTCCTGCACAGCGCCCTCTGCTGGACTGTGGTTTATCCTCACCCTCCTGCACAGCGCCCTCTGCTGGACTGTGGTTTATCCTCACCCTCCTGCACAGCGTCCTCTGCTGGTCCGTGGTTTATCCTCACCCTCCTGCACAGCGCCCTCTGCTGGACTGTGGTTTATCCTCACCCTCCTGCACAGCGCCCTCTGCTGGACTGTGGTTTATCCTCACCCTCCTGCACAGCGCCCTCTGCTGGTCTGTGGTTTATCCTCCCCCTCCTGCACAGCGTCCTCTGCTGGTCCGTGGTTTGCCCTCACCCTCCTGCACAGCGCCCTCTGCTGGTCCGTGGTTTATCCTCACCCTCCTGCACAGCGCCCTCTGCTGGTCCGTGGTTTATCCTCACCCTCCTGCACAGCGCCCTCTGCTGGTCCGTGGTTTATCCTCACCCCCCTGCACAGCGTCCTCTGCTGGTCCGTGGTTTATCCTCACCCTCCTGCACAGCGTCCTCTGCTGGTCCGTGGTTTATCCTCACCCTCCTGCACAGCGTCCTCTGCTGGTCCGTGGTTTATCCTCACCCTCCTGCACAGCGTCCTCTGCTGGTCCGTGGTTTATCCTCACCCCCCTGCACAGCGTCCTCTGCTGGTCCGTGGTTTATCCTCACCCTCCTGCACAGCGTCCTCTGCTGGTCCGTGGTTTATCCTCACCCTCCTGCACAGCGCCCTCTGCTGGACTGTGGTTTATCCTCACCCTCCTGCACAGCGCCCTCTGCTGGTCTGTGGTTTATCCTCACCCTCCTGCACAGCGCCCTCTGCTGGACTGTGGTTTATCCTCACCCTCCTGCACAGCGCCCTCTGCTGGACTGTGGTTTATCCTCACCCTCCTGCACAGCGCCCTCTGCTGGTCTGTGGTTTATCCTCACCCTCCTGCACAGCGCCCTCTGCTGGTCCGTGGTTTGCCCTCACCCTCCTGCACAGCGCCCTCTGCTGGTCCGTGGTTTATCCTCACCCTCCTGCACAGCGCCCTCTGCTGGTCCGTGGTTTATCCTCACCCTCCTGCACAGCGCCCTCTGCTGGTCCGTGGTTTATCCTCACCCTCCTGCACAGCGCCCTCTGCTGGTCCGTGGTTTATCCTCACCCTCCTGCACAGCGCCCTCTGCTGGTCCGTGGTTTATCCTCACCCCCCTGCACAGCGTCCTCTGCTGGTCCGTGGTTTATCCTCACCCTCCTGCACAGCGTCCTCTGCTGGTCCGTGGTTTATCCTCACCCTCCTGCACAGCGTCCTCTGCTGGTCCGTGGTTTATCCTCACCCTCCTGCACAGCGTCCTCTGCTGGTCCGTGGTTTATCCTCACCCCCCTGCACAGCGTCCTCTGCTGGTCCGTGGTTTATCCTCACCCTCCTGCACAGCGTCCTCTGCTGGTCCGTGGTTTATCCTCACCCTCCTGCACAGCGCCCTCTGCTGGACTGTGGTTTATCCTCACCCTCCTGCACAGCGTCCTCTGCTGGTCCGTGGTTTATCCTCACCCTCCTGCACAGCGCCCTCTGCTGGTCTGTGGTTTATCCTCACCCTCCTGCACAGCGTCCTCTGCTGGTCCGTGGTTTGTCCTCACCCTCCTGCACAGCGTCCTCTGCTGGTCCGTGGTTTATCCTCACCCCCCTGCACAGCGCCCTCTGCTGGTCCGTGGTTTATCCTCACCCTCCTGCACAGCGCCCTCTGCTGGTCCGTGGTTTATCCTCACCCTCCTGCACAGTGTCCTCTGCTGGTCCGTGGTTTATCCTCACCCTCCTGCACAGCGTCCTCTGCTGGTCCGTGGTTTATCCTCACCCCCCTGCACAGCGCCCTCTGCTGGTCCGTGGTTTATCCTCACCCTCCTGCACAGCGCCCTCTGCTGGTCCGTGGTTTATCCTCACCCTCCTGCACAGTGTCCTCTGCTGGTCCGTGGTTTATCCTCACCCTCCTGCACAGCGCCCTCTGCTGGTCCGTGGTTTATCCTCACCCTCCTGCACAGCGCCCTCTGCTGGTCCGTGGTTTATCCTCACCCTCCTGCACAGCGCCCTCTGCTGGTCCGTGGTTTATCCTCACCCTCCTGCACAGCGCCCTCTGCTGGTCCGTGGTTTATCCTCACCCTCCTGCACAGCGCCCTCTGCTGGTCCGTGGTTTATCCTCACCCTCCTGCACAGCGTCCTCTGCTGGTCCGTGGTTTATCCTCACCCTCCTGCACAGCGCCCTCTGCTGGTCTATGGTTTATCCTCACCCTCCTGCACAGCGCCCTCTGCTGGTCCGTGGTTTATCCTCACCCTCCTGCACAGCGTCCTCTGCTGGTCCGTGGTTTATCCTCACCCTCCTGCACAGCGCCCTCTGCTGGTCTATGGTTTATCCTCACCCTCCTGCACAGCGTCCTCTGCTGGTCCGTGGTTTATCCTCACCCTCCTGCACAGCGTCCTCTGCTGGTCTATGGTTTATCCTCACCCTCCTGCACAGCGCCCTCTGCTGGTCCGTGGTTTGTCCTCACCCTCCTGCACAGCGCCCTCTGCTGGTCCGTGGTTTGTCCTCACCCTCGTGCACAGCGCCCTCTGCTGGTCCGTGGTTTGTCCTCACCCTCCGGATGTTACAGGTCCCTAACCGCCGCCCCTGCAGCTGCGCACTGCGCTCCGCCCGTCACTGTCCCCCAGGTTCCCCCCGTCACATGATCTGAGCGCCTTCCCTTAGCCCCAGTTGCATCAGCCGGCAGCCTCGTTTTGGAAGATTGGCAGCTAATTCATCCAACAGAATCGTACAACCGGCACCTGTAAGCCAATCAGCGAGGGAGGGCGGGGCTTCGCTCCACTGTCAGTGCTTTCTGTTCAAGCGGAGACAACGTGAAAAGGCGAAGAGGCGAGAGGAGACCCCTGAGGTAGAGCGACCCCCAGCCCGGGTGTAGGAGTGTAACCCCCGGATATATAGAGGTGTATGGGGGGATTACCCAGGATATAGAGGGGAATGGGGGGATTACCCCAGATGTAGTGGTGTATGGGGGGGGGGATTACCCCAGATGTAGTGGTGTATGGGGGGGGGGGATTACCCCAGATGTAGTGGTGTATGGGGGGGGGGATTACCCCAGATGTAGTGGTGTATGGGGGGGGGGATTACCCCAGATGTAGTGGTGTATGGGGGGGGGGATTACCCCAGATGTAGTGGTGTATGGGGGGGAGGATTACCCCAGATGTAGTGGTGTATGGGGGGGGGGGTTACCCCAGATGTAGTGGTGTATGGGGGGGGGGATTACCCCAGATGTAGTGGTGTATGGGGGGGGGGATTACCCCAGATGTAGTGGTGTATGGGGGGGGGGATTACCCCAGATGTAGTGGTGTATGGGGGGGGGATTACCCCAGATGTAGTGGTGTATGGGGGGGGGGGATTACCCCAGATGTAGTGGTGTATGGGGGGGGGGATTACCCCAGATGTAGTGGTGTATGGGGGGGGGGATTACCCCAGATGTAGTGGTGTATGGGGGGGGGGATTACCCCAGATGTAGTGGTGTATGGGGGGGGGGGATTACCCCAGATGTAGTGGTGTATGGGGGGGGGGATTACCCCAGATGTAGTGGTGTATGGGGGGGGGATTACCCCAGATGTAGTGGTGTATGGGGGGGGGGATTACCCCAGATGTAGTGGTGTATGGGGGGGGGGATTACCCCAGATGTAGTGGTGTATGGGGGGGGGGATTACCCCAGATGTAGTGGTGTATGGGGGGGGGGATTACCCCAGATGTAGTGGTGTATGGGGGGGGGGATTACCCCAGATGTAGTGGTGTATGGGGGGGGGGGATTACCCCAGATGTAGTGGTGTATGGGGGGGGGGATTACCCCAGATGTAGTGGTGTATGGGGGGGGGGATTACCCCAGATGTAGTGGTGTATGGGGGGGGGGGATTACCCCAGATGTAGTGGTGTATGGGGGGGGGGATTACCCCAGATGTAGTGGTGTATGGGGGGGGGGATTACCCCAGATGTAGTGGTGTATGGGGGGGGGGATTACCCCAGATGTAGTGGTGTATGGGGGGGGGGATTACCCCAGATGTAGTGGTGTATGGGGGGGGGGATTACCCCAGATGTAGTGGTGTATGGGGGGGGGGATTACCCCAGATGTAGTGGTGTATGGGGGGGGGGATTACCCCAGATGTAGTGGTGTATGGGGGGGGGGGATTACCCCAGATGTAGTGGTGTATGGGGGGGGGGGATTACCCCAGATGTAGTGGTGTATGGGGGGGGGATTACCCCAGATGTAGTGGTGTATGGGGGGGGGGATTACCCCAGATGTAGTGGTGTATGGGGGGGGGGATTACCCCAGATGTAGTGGTGTATGGGGGGGGGATTACCCCAGATGTAGTGGTGTATGGGGGGGGGGATTACCCCAGATGTAGTGGTGTATGGGGGGGGGGATTACCCCAGATGTAGTGGTGTATGGGGGGGGGGATTACCCCAGATGTAGTGGTGTATGGGGGGGGGGATTACCCCAGATGTAGTGGTGTATGGGGGGGGGGATTACCCCAGATGTAGTGGTGTATGGGGGGGGGGATTACCCCAGATGTAGTGGTGTATGGGGGGGGGGGTTACCCCAGATGTAGTGGTGTATGGCCCCGGGGCTCTGTGGACAGTAAGGTTCTGGCTTTTGTAGACCTCATTGGTCTTGCTATATTCCGAGGTCCACCCTGTGCTCCCCCATATGGCTGATTCTGGGCTTTGCCCTGTAGATGACTGACACGTGGTGGTCTCTCTTTCCGCAGGTCACAGTCACCATGACGACGACAATGACTGCTTCCGCCATCCGACAGAAGTTCATTGACTTCTTCAAGGAGAACGGTCACACGTACGTCCACTCCTCGGCCACCGTCCCCCTGGATGACCCCACGCTGCTGTTTGCCAACGCCGGCATGAACCAGGTTGGTGGCCGCTGTCTGCGCTGATATCCGGTCTGTAGACCCCCGATCTGTGAGGTCTGCGGTTCCTCTGGACTTCTGCCCCCACATCATGGTCATGAGTTCCCCCATTACGGAGTCTTTGATATCAGGAAGGTTCTCTGGAGCTGCGGCTCCTCGTGGTCGGCTCCTGGTATTGTGCTGATCTTTGCGGGGGTTCGGTCACTGACTCCAGTCCTGGATGTTTGTTCGTCCTCGTGGATCCTTCTGCCAATATTCTGTCCATTACAGTGAAGCCGATAGATGACGACAGTGAGATATTGTAAAATAGGAGATCTGATTCCAGATCCTTCTCCACTCATCCAATCATATTGCAGCACAGACTCCTCCTGCTGCCACAAGTGTGACCCCCGCTGACAAACTTGAGAATTTTAACCCCTCATAAACCAGGCGTGGTGATCGGCTTTAATCTACTCGGTGCCAAGTGATTTTGCGAGTCGTATTCTGGCGATGACCGACGTTGGGTTTGTCGGGAGATCATCAGACACAATGGGGTCATTTTGGCTGATCAGCCAATACTTAGAGATCGGACCCTCCTGGTGGACTGATTAAGTGCGGATGTTTCTGCCCCGGATCGTCGGCTTCAGTTTGGCTCCTGATCCGTCGTTTTGGGCGGCTCTTTAGTCCAGTTCTCGGCATCTTCTAGGATCGGTTATGGATGATTCTTCTTTTAGAATTTTTGCTTCTTTCTCAAAATCCTGAACACAAGCTCGATTCTTATAATCAGCTGGTGGGTCGGGGGTCCGGTCACACTTGCTGCAGTGGGAGGGTGGGACCTTATTACTCAGCATTTTGTGTGGTGAGCGGGGGTGGTGCAGGGTGGTGGTCTGCTGGAGTCTGGCCGCCGAGTGATCGGCCCTTTCTATGCCGGGTGATTACTTTCGGCAGCTCCTGATGAGCCCCCCGCAGCCGCAGTGCACAGCTGCCCACCCCTGGTCACATGCCGCCATGTGGCCGGGTTGTCCCTGGCTGCAGACACTTTCCTCCTGGGGTAATACTTTGCAGCCTGGTGTCTGCGGAGAGTGCGGCTCCGGGGCACGGTGACCCAGGCAGAGGTGCCACAGTCCAGGGGGGTGAGAGGACCAGGCAGGGAGTGCAGCTGTAGTGATTGCTGCTGAGCATAGTCACTGCGTCCCTGCTGAGGATGATGAGGGTTATGGATTCGCACTACTACTCTGCTCCTTGTCTCCAGTTCAAGCCGATCTTCCTGAACACAATTGACCCCTCTCACCCGATGGCCAGGCTGAGCCGCGCCGCCAACACTCAGAAGTGTATCCGCGCCGGGGGGAAGCACAACGACCTGGACGACGTGGGCAAGGACGTCTACCACCACACCTTCTTCGAGATGCTCGGCTCCTGGTCTTTTGGAGATTACTTCAAGGTGAGGCCTGGCGCCCGGTGCGGCTGGAGCAGGGAGGGTCGTCCTGGGGGTAATAACCCTGTACTGCCCCCTGCAGGAGTTGGCATGTAAACTGGCCCTGGACCTTCTGACCAAGGAGTTTGGCATCGACATTGAGCGCCTGTATGTCACCTACTTTGGTGGTAACGAGGCGGCCAATTTGGATCCGGACCTGGAGTGTAAACAGATCTGGCTCAACCTGGGGTAAGATGGAGTCACCTGGGGTGGGGGGCGCTGTGCCACCTTAGTGCTCGGGGTCACCTGGGGTGGGGGTGCACTGTGCCACCTTACTGCTCTGGGTATTGGGGTGTGCTGTACCACCTTACTGCTTGAGGTCGCCTGGGGTGTGTGTGTGTGTGGGGGGGGGGGTGCTGTGCCACCTTAGTGCTTGGGGTCACCTGGGGGGGGTGCACTGTGCCACCTTAGTGCTTGGGGTCACCTGTGGTGTGTGTGTGTGGGGGGGTGCGCTGTGCCACCTTAGTGCGCGGGGTCACCTGTGGTGTGTGTGGGGGGGGGGGTGCGCTGTGCCACCTTAGTGCTTGGGGTCACCTGTGGTGTGTGTGTGGGGGGGTGCGCTGTGCCACCTTAGTGCGCGGGGTCACCTGTGGTGTGTGTGGGGGGGGTGCGCTGTGCCACCTTAGTGCTCTGGGTCACCTGGGTGTGTGTGTGTGTGTGTGTGTGTGTGTGTGTGTGTGGGTGTGCGCTGTGCCACCTTAGTGCTCAGGGTCACCTGGGGTGTGTGGGTGTGCGCTGTGCCACCTTAGTGCTCAGGGTCACCTGGGGTGTGTGTGGGGGGGTGCGCTGTGCCACCTTAGTGCTCGGGGTCACCTGGGTGTGTGTGTGTGTGTGTGTGGGGGGGGGGGGTGCGCTGTGCCACCTTTGTGCTCGAGATCACCTGGGGTGTGTGTGGGGGGTGTGCTGTGCCACCTTACTGCTCTGGATGTGGGGGCACTGAGACAATGGGGCAATGATGACCTCTTTCTCCACAGGCTTCCAGAGAGCAGAATTTTACCAGGCAGCATGAAGGACAACTTCTGGGAGATGGGGGACACGGGCCCATGTGGACCCTGCAGTGAGATGCACTTTGACCGGATTGGGGGCCGTGATGCCGCTCACTTGGTGAATATGGATGACCCCAATGTGCTGGAGATCTGGAATCTGGTGTTCATTCAGTTTAACAGGTAACGGATCTTTGCATTAAGACTGATCCCACCCATTGCTGCGTCTGTGGCCCCCGGGACTGTAAATGTGACCATTCTGTTATAGGGAAAGTGATGGGAGCCTGAAGCCGCTGCCCAAAAAGAGTATCGACACCGGGATGGGGCTGGAGAGGCTGGTGTCCGTGCTGCAGACCAAGATGTCCAACTACGACACTGACCTCTTTGTTCCGTATTTTGACGCCATCCAGAAGGTACAAACGCCGCCGAGCTGTGCTTTGCAGTTCGGGCGCGCCGCCGAGCTGTGCTTTGCCGTGCGGGCGCGCCGCCGAGCTGTGCTTTGCCGTGCGGGCGCGCCGCCGAGCTGTGCTTTGCCGTGCGGGCGCGCCGCCGAGCTGTGCTTTGCCGTCTGCGCTTTAGGTTACGTCCACACTTCCATGTCAGTTTTGGGAAACGGACGCTGTTTCTCTCGGCGACATCTGTTGTTTTTTTTCCCCTTCGGCTTTAAAATGGTCGGAACTGGTTTTTATTCTTTTAACTCTTAATGGATCAGGAAACAGAGGATCCTGGGACGCGTCTCCGAGTTTGATTTCTGCCGTCCGCTTATACGGATCCTGTAGCCTCTAATGGCCGAGTCTGATCCACAGAATGGATGAGAACAGAGTCTGACGGGCCGGAGACCGATGTGTGACCGGTTCACTGACACTCCGGGTCCACATGAACGGGGCAGCACACGTCCTCTGCGGGGTCTCGGGCGCGGCTGCGTCATACACTGGGGGTCCTGGGTAACTGTTTGTTCTGTACATTGATCCCGGGCTCCACTCACCTCCAGAGCATCGGCCCTGTGTTTCCCCGCAGCTCGCGCACTGTCCAGTGTTGTTTGCTCCTGTAAAGTGTCTTTACCCACAGGGCACGGGTGCCAGGCCTTATTCTGGCAAGGTGGGTGCAGAGGATGAAGACGGCATAGACATGGCATACAGAGTTCTTGCAGATCATGCCAGGACGATCACAGTTGCCCTTGCTGATGGCGGGAGACCTGACAATACGGGCCGTGGGTAAGTTATATGCCGACCCTGGGCTACAAGTGGTGGAGCAGTCGCCTCATCTCGTTTTTGGTCATAGATATGTCTTACGTCGTATCCTTCGCCGCGCAGTGAGATATGCACACGAGAAACTCAACGCTTCCAAAGGATTCTTTGCTACTCTGGTTGATGTGGTCGTCCAGTCACTGGTTAGTATCGCGCTGCACTGGTCCTTCCTGCCCCGTCCTCCCCCCGCACTGGTCCTCCCTCCTCGTCTGCAATGTCGTCCTCTTCTGTCTACGCAGGGAGATGCTTTCCCTGAGCTTAAGAAAGACCCTGACATGGTGAAGGACATCATCAACGAGGAGGAGACCCAGTTCCTAAAAACCCTCAATAGGGGGCGCCGCATCCTGGACCGCAAGATACAGAGCCTGGGAGAGAACAAGACCATCCCTGGTGAGAGAAGCTGCCGGTTGTTGAGCCTCCATGGCTGACGGGGGTCTTGCTGAGAAGTAACATGGAGACCCTCTCTGCCCCTCCCCAGGTGACACAGCGTGGCTGCTGTACGACACATACGGGTTCCCTGTGGATCTGACCGGTCTGATCGCAGAGGAGCGAGGCCTGAGAGTGGATATGGATAGCTTTGAGGAAGAGAGGAAAGCTGCCCAGGTAACACATCGACTGCTGCCCCCCATCATCCGTATGGCAGGGTGACCTCCTCCTCTCTATGGGAAGTCGGCGTTCTGCTAGTGATCGCCATAGATTCTGAGTGTGTGGTTCTCCGGCCGTTCTGTCCTGATCTTATTACAGCGAGCGGTCACCATAGCCTTCGCTGGGAGTGACCATAGCCTTCGCTGGGAGTAGTCATCATCCTCTGTGTATTACAGCTGAAGTCTCAGGGGAAGGGAGCCGGAGATGAGGATCTGCTGATGCTGGATATTTACGCCATTGAAGAGTTGCGCGCTCGGGGATTGGAGCCGACTGACGATTCCTCGAAGTACAAGTACACGTCCAGTTCTGGTGGGGACTACGGTAAGATGAAGGGCGTGCTCCCGATGGGTGGGGTTCTGTGTGCTCCCGATGGGTGGGATTCTGCGTACGTCCTGGGCGGGCAGGTAACCAGCATTGTCATTCTCTCCAGAGTTTGAAGGCGTGGAGGCCACTGTGAAGGCAATCCGCCGGGAGAAGACCTTTGTGGAGGAGGTCAGCACCGGGCAGGAGTGCGGCCTGGTCCTGGACAAGACCTGCTTCTATGCAGAACAAGGAGGACAGACGTACGATGAGGGCTACATGGTCCGGGAGGACGACAGCAGCGAGGACGTGAGTGGTCTCGTCAGTAATGGCGGCAGGCGAGGGGCTGCTGGTCGCGTCCTCGTACGGTGACCACCTCTGATGAGTTCTCGTCTGTAATAAATGTCTCTGGGCCGCGATTATTTGGCAGTTCTCCATAAAATGTTCTTTTTGTTTGTAGAAAACAGAGTTTAGTGTGAGGAACACGCAGGTGCGAGGCGGCTACATCCTGCACGTGGGGACCGTGTACGGCAGCCTGAAGGTCGGGGACCGCGTGCGTCTCTACGTGGATGAGGTGAGTGCGCGGCTCTGCGCCTGTAACTGGAGGACCCGACTCCTCCGGCCATCTTGTAATACGTCTCTTCACAGACGAGGCGACGTCCAGTTATGAGCAACCACACGGCCACCCACATCCTGAACTTTGCCCTGCGCTCGGTCCTCGGGGAGGCCGATCAGAGGGGGTCTCTGGTGGCTCCGGACAGACTGAGATTCGACTTCACAGCAAAAGGAGCCATGAGCACGAAGGAAATCCACCGCACAGAGGAGATCGCGAATCAGCTGATCCAGGAGAACAAGGTGAGCGCCGCCTGATTCCTGCCCCCTCCTCTGCTCCTCCGCCTCTGTGCTGACCATCGTCTCTGTACACAGACCGTCTATGCCCTAGACTGCCCCTTGGTAGCCGCTAAAGCGATTCAGGGTCTGCGCGCTGTGTTTGATGAAACCTATCCGGACCCCGTACGTGTCGTATCCGTGGGGATCCCTGTGGAGGATCTGCTGGCCGACCCCTCGGGCTCCGCAGGCTCTGTGACATCGGTGGAGTTCTGTGGGGGAACGTAAGTGGTGGATAATGGGGCAGGTACACACAGATGTCCAGGCCGTGGCCTCTGACTGTGACTTCTCTTCCAGGCACCTGCAGAACTCCGGCCACGCCGGACAGTTTGTCATTGTCACAGAGGAAGCCATTGCAAAGGGAATCCGGAGGATCGTGGCCGTCACTGGCGCAGAAGCCCAGAAGGTGAGTTGCACCTTCCTCTGTCCTCTTGAGCAGGTAATGGCCGTGTCTGACACTCAGATGATGTCTCTGTAGGCTGTGCGGAAGCAGGAGTCCCTGAAAGTCGCACTATCTGAACTGGAAGCTAAAGTCAAGCAGCAGACGGCCCCCAACAAGGAGGTTCAGAAGGAGATTGCTGACCTCAGCGAGGTAGGACCGCCGCCCTCTGCCCTGTCTCTGCCCCGTCTCTGCCCCTCTGACCTTCTTGGTCTTCCTCAGACTCTGGCTACAGCCGTCATCTCTCAGTGGCAGAAGGACGAACTCCGAGAGCTGCTCAAATCCCTGAAGAAGACTATGGATGACCTGGACCGTGCCAGCAAGGCTGACATCCAGAAGCGGGTGGGTGCCACGCTGAGCGCCATGCTGATGGTGGCCACGATGGGGGTCTGTGGTTTATTCCTCTTCCTGCTTCTGTTTGATCAGGTTCTGGAGAAAACCAAGCAGCTGATTACTGACAACCCGAACCAACCGCTCCTGGTGCTGGCGATGGAAGCTGGAGCCTCGGCCAAGGTGCGCCCACACCCTTCAGCTTTGCTTGGTCGGTGGTGACGGCCATTGCTCTTCACATGTCGTTGTTGTCTCTGCCGCAGGCTCTGAATGAATCTCTGAAGCTCCTGAAGTCTCAGTCTCCAGACACTGCAGCCATCATCTTTGCTGTGGACAATGAAGCTGGAAAGATCACGTGCCTGTGCCAGGTGCCGCAGGTGAGCGCCAGCGGCTCGGTGTACCCAGGACTCGGCGCGGGCTAATGTTCACCGGACACCAACTGATTATTGTTTTCCACAGGAAACTGCTGACAAAGGCCTGAAAGCCAACGAGTGGGTCCAGCAGGTGTCCGAGCTGATGGACGGTAAGGGCGGCGGGAAGGACACGTCTGCACAGGCCACGGGTAAGAATGTCGGCTGCCTCCCTGATGCCCTGAGACTCGCTGAAGACTTCGCCAAACTGAAGCTCGAATCCCTGAAGAACTGAAGTCGCAACACGGGGAAAACCGCTCCGTCCGCCCGGGACTGGTGGGACGCTCATCTGCCTGGCATGGAAAGGGTTACGGACGTCACTGCCCCCGCGGCACAGATCATCCGCTAGTGTCATCTCCCCTCCCCCACTCGCTGCCTCAGTACTAGCGCATCGTTCATTGACTCTAGCCGCTCCACACCTGTGGAGAAGGGATTAGCCACAAAGGGGTTAACGAGGTAGAATCTGACCCGCGCTGCCCCCGACATGGGGAGTAAGGTGGTCACCGTGTAGAATAAGCTGTGTGCGCACAATAAAAACCGATGCAAAATGATGGTGTCCTCGTCATAGAAAACCACGGAAAATGGAAGACAGAACTTGTAATTGTGGCCATGAAGGAAATGGAGCCCCCAAACAGG